>NC_090180.1:35013310-35687477 GCF_024679245.1 Pseudorasbora parva | reverse complement strand
ATGGCACTGACATGATGGTAAGATATGCAAGCTTATGTTGGTTAAACAGCGCAAACTTGCATTTTAGTCTGGAACTAAGCTCAAATTGGAGTTTTATTTCTTTTTGAGTATGAGCTCCATATTCTACTATATCATACTAAATGAGCCATGAAAGCCTGGTTTATCAAATATGATACTGAGCAAAAAAACAAAACAAAAAAACACAGGCAGATTTATTAAGTAATTTGTCTAAAGATTCAATAAACCATTCCATTTAAAAATGTGATTTGTCTGATTATTATTTCATATGCTTTACAGGGTTAAGAAAATTCACAAAGCATTTTAATAATTAATTTGAATAACGATTCAGTGCTATGGGTTCAGTTGTTTATGGATTTCACGTGTACCGAAGTGAAGTGAACAGCGTCACAGACAGATGAGTAGGCGCAGAGAGGACGGAATAAGGATTTGTGTGATGTCTGAGGATTACAGAAACATAAAAAGAGGGATTGTACTATATTTTGAGAAAGGGAGAGAGTGTGTGCATGTGTCTGAACGAGTACGGTCAGGTCTGGAGAAACCACTTAATCTCATTCATAATTTAAATTCCTTATTAACACACTTCATTTAGACCTTTGTCACACCCCCTCACGCCAAACCCTCTCTTCCCTATCATCTAAACCAGTGATTCTCAACCAAATTATATAAAATATATAATCTTATATTCGTATATCATAATATACTATAGTATATGTGTGTGTAGGGGTTTATATTACATTTTGGGGGACCAAATGTCCCCATAATGTAATATAAACCTGAGATCACCTACATAAATGGATTCATAAACACACTAAATTAAGCTTTTAAGAAAATATAAAAATGCAGAATGGTTCCTGTGATGGGTATAGGGGCATGAGCAGTTTAGAGGGACGGAATGTACAGTTTGTAAAGTGTAGAATCCATTACGCCTATGGAATGTCCCCACAATTCACAAAAACACAACGTGTGTGTGCATATGTGTGTGTGTGTGTGTGTGTGTGTGTGTGTGTGTGTGTGTGTGTGTGTGTGTGTGTTTGTGTGTGTGTGTGTGTGTGTGTGAGCCTGTTTATGTGATTTATGAGGACACAAATTTGTATAACTACATGGGTATTACACTGGTATTACACTATAAATGTGGTTTATGAGGACATATCAAATCTCCTCATAATGCAAATGGCCTTAAAAACATACTAAATGATGTTTTTTTTGAGAAAGTAAAAATGCAGAATGTTTCCTGTGATGGGTAGGTTTAGGGGCAGGGGCAGTGTAAGGGGATAGAAAATACGGTTTGTACAGTATAAAAACCATTACGCCTATGGAGAGTCCCTGTAAACCACATAGACCAACATGTGTGTGTGTGTGTGTGTGTGTGTGTGTGTGTGTGTGTGTGTGTGTGTGTGTGTGTGTGTGTGTGTGTGTGTGTGTGTGTGTGTGTGTGTGTGTGTGTGTGTGTGTGTGTGTGTGTGTGTGTGTGTGTGTGTGTGTGTGTGTGTGTGTGTGTGTGTGTGTGTGTGTGTGTTATGGACAGTGGTGAGCCTATACGAAAAAGGCAGAGATCCAATGATTGCAACATTCTTCTACTCTTCCCAAGATGCTCTTTGTCTGATCAACTATGTATATAATCCAACTCTTTCTTCATTTGATCCTCTGATTCTGTGCGGTCCCCACATCTTAGGCCCCCTGTTTTCTTCACCCTCCATCATTCGTCTATTCTTTTTCCGCCTTGTCGCTTCCGATTCTTCAAGGCCTCCCTGCAATGTATTACTAATGGCACCCCACCAATAAGAAGAAACAGCGAGATGGAGATCCCAGATTTCTCCTTAATAAAGACTGTATAGGCTTTGATGGCGGGTATTCGTATTGGGTTTGTTGGCGGCTGGGGCTGGATGTTGAAGTTTGGGCGTTTCGCGTAAAGGATGTTCCGATGCTTTGTCACGGCTAAAAGAGACACAACAATTGATCGAGAGATACAATTTTAGAGAGTGCATCCCAGCTGAAAACTCAATAACCGGTCAGGAAAGCTTAAAGGGTTAGTTCAGCCAAAAAAAATGAAATTGATGTAATTAATGACTCACCCTAATGTCGTTCCACACCCGTAAGACCTCCGTTCATCTTCAGAACATAGTTTAAGATATTTTATATTAGTCCGAGAGCTTTCCTGTTCCTTCAATGAAAGTGTATGGACACTATACTGTCCATGTCCAGAAAGGGAATAAAAACATCATCAAAGTAGTCCATATGTGACATCAGTTAGTTAGTTAGAATCTCTTGGAGCATCGAAAATACATTTTGGTCGAAAAATAACAAAAACTACGACTTTTTTCAGCATTGTCTTCTCTTCCGCGTTTGTTTTCAATCCTCAAATAAAGATTCAAACGGTTATGAACAGCATATTGATTCATGATTCGGATTGCGTGTCAAACTGCTGAAATCACGTGACATTGGCGATCCGAATCATGAATCAATACGCTGATTCATAGCTGTTCGAATCTTTATTTTAGGATTGAAAACAAACGCGGAAGAGAAGAAAATGCTGAATAAAGTCGTAGTTTTTGTTATTTTTGGACCAAAATGTATTTCCGATGCTTCAAGAGATTCTATTTAATTAACTGATGTCACATATGGACTACTTTGATGATGTTTTTATTCCCTTTCTGGACATGGACAGTATAGTCTGCATACAATTTCATTGAAGGAACAGAAAAGCTCTCGGACTAAATATAAAATATCTTAAACTGTGTTCCGAAGATGAACGGAGGTCTTACTGGTGTGGAACGACATTAGGGTGAGTCATTAATGACATACATTTCATTTTTGGGTGAACTAATCCTTTAAATATGCTCCTCAAGAAAGAGAGATGGCATAAAAGAGACAGACAGAGGAAGGAAAAGTCAATTCGGGAACCAGAAAGCGTCGTCAACTCATCAAAGACTTTACTATCAAAGGAAGCAGACACAAAAGATCTGCACGTAAACAGCCATATTAATTATTAAAGCCCGCTGGGGTGTTTGGACTTGACCGAGTTTGCATGGATGGATGGAAGATGGGGGACCCCCCCAATTAAGGAAAAGATTGGAATACATCAAAGACTACCTAACACATTGCATGGGTGGGGACCGTGGCTGATCACATGGTAATGAATTCAGCAGTTAAGCTACGATGCACATTACTCACCCTGCTGTCGAGCGCAGACGGAATACGGCATCCGGCATATAATGATATCAACATTAGTATTCATTATTGGATCCGAGCCCTGTTGAGCAAGCATTTTGAGCAAGACGGGCCAAGCAAGGTTGGGTCTGTCTCTAACAAAGTCCTGCGAGTTGGTCAGAGGTCAGCTGGTTTGAGTGAGACAGCAGCCCACCACATCCAAAACACGTTTTAATCCTGCGATCGCAGGCAGCCGTGGACTGGACCATTCGAGCCTGAGGAGATCAGGCTGGTTCAACACTTGCCCTAAAAATCATCCACCACCTCTCAGACTTCAAAGAATGAGAGATATGAGGGTGCGCGCGTGTGTGTGTGTTTGTGTGTGTGTATGTGTGTGTAAGAGGGAGGAGAGGTTTGCGTGTGCAGAAGGGAGAGGTTTTATATTAATCATACGATGTCAGAGATCTGGCTTGACACTTCAAACACGACCCATAATTCAAAGGGTGTTGGGGACAAGTCAGTGCTGTGCCCAGGAGACTGGAAAAGAGCAGCAGATTGCTCCCAACATCCCTCTTTACATCTCTTCTCAGACACATCACACTGCCTTGCCTGCATGCAGGTGTCATTGCCTAAGACGGACCCATTCCGGCTGTCAGCCTTTGCAGGGGAGAGGAAGAGCGTGGATCTACTCCCGCGGCAGGTCCGTGTCTTAACTCTGCTGAACTTAAGAGGCGAAGAGATGAGAGGAATAAAGAGTGAGCAGAGAGGATAGAAGAAGGGCGGATCAGGGCTGAAATGCCGTGTGCTCCAGATTCACTGATGATTAAAAGTCTCAGAATCAAAGCAGCTCTGTAACTAAAGCCTAGAGTGAGAGAACAAGAGAGGAAATAAAAGAGAGACAGAAAGAGAAAGACAGAGAGGAGGGGCTAAAAGCTTAAGACTGGAGGAAGTATGTTACTTAGTTTTTTACATGCATCGAAACATTTTTGAATAATTTACTACACTAATTATAATCTACACTAAACACAAGATATGCTCCTTTTACAAAATATCTAAGTCTATGAAAACAAGCTATAATCTCTTATGCATAAGTAAATTTATCATTTGGATATTTTTTCTAAATTTCTGTTTTTGTCTGGTTTCCCAAGAAAATACCTAAACATCTTTTAAGTATGATACATTTACTTGAGAAGCAAAGTTGTGGAAGATAATAAAACATAAATATATTTACCCATGCACACACACACACACACACACACACACACACACACACACACACACACACACACACACACACACACACGTTAATTGCAATTAATCAACTTTTTTCTTACATTGGCTTTCATTGTTTTGTGTTTTGTCTTTTGTGTTATAAACTTACATTAAAGGGGTACTTCAGTGCTGGAAAGATGAACCTGTATTTAAACTGGATCATTAATGTAGTAGAAATGAGAAATTATTTTTTACTTTGGTGCCTTCTAGACTGAGAAAAGACCGAAAATGTTTTTTTGTCTCATGGGGATGAAAGACTACAATTCCCAGAATACTTCGCTGCCCTGTGAGGCCATTCCCAAAGCCACCACTACTGGATTACAGATACTGAGTTTGAGTTAGAGACCAGACATTACGTAAGGGATAATGTACACCCAGCCGGTTGTTATCGCAGAATAAACCCCAACAGAGTGATCAGGGCCCTGACGCGTAGCGGAGGGGTCTTGCATCACTCTGAAGGGGTTTATTCTGCGATAAAAACCGGCTGGGTGTACATTATCCCGCTTATTACACGGCTACTAGTCTCAAATAAATAATTATTAGACACGAAATATTGTCTCGAGATTAAATATTGTATTAGCTCTTACGCAAAGCTTCCGCGAAGGAAAACAGTTCCAATCTGGTTTAAGCCTTTATCTATTGCTGAAGATTTGCCATATGCCCTTGCTAAATGTTGAAAATGAATGCTGAAAGGGTTAGTTCACCCAAAAATGAAACCAAGCCTATGATTTACTCACCCTCAAGTTATCGTAGGTGTATATGACATTTTTCTTTCAGACAAATACAATCGGAGTTATATTTAAAAAATCCAGGCTAACGTTAATCCAAGCAGTTGTTGTAGTTGTGTTTGAAGTCTATAAAAAAGCAGCTGTCCGTCAAATAACGTGCTCCACACGACTCCAATGGGTTAATAGAGCCTTCTGATTCGAATCGATGCGTTTGTGTAAGAAAAAGATCTATATTAAAAACGTTATAAAGGAAACCTGCCTTGATGTCTTCCATTGTAACCCAAGGCTGTTTAAGCCACAAGATGGCGTCAGCGTTAAGCATAGAAGTAGTACCGGTCAAGATAACTCGTAGTACCCGTATGAGCGGGTGTTATCTGGAAATAACGTACCGCTGGAATGCGCGATTGACCAATCAGAATCAAGTATTTCACAGAGCCGTGTAATAAAATTAAATACTGAACGTGTCTGTTCAATATAACGATCGAGTTGCCGCGTGAGTACTAACTCAGATTAGGACTGATGAGCTCTCGTGATGACAGCTGAGGTAATCCCGATCACACTCGCGGCATACATTCACAACGCGAGTTCTGGCGCGTTTCAGTTCATGCCTTTGGAAGCTTAACTTTCATAGAAATTAATTTGAGAAGTTAAAACACTCAACGTTACATTGCTTAGCATCCGTTTAAATGAATGCCTGCAGCGGAGCTGTGCGCTGTGAGTGTAATCTCCCATTCCCCATGTGCGAGTTGAAAACATGTGGAAATGTCTCCCTCTGCTGGCTGTAGTCTTTAGACTCTGGACAAAAATTCTAAAGATGACGCGTCAATTTGCGTCACGGGAGAAATTTTTCCAAAAATAAAATGCATAAATCTCTCCTCTCAGGGGATATGAGGGGGGGGGGGGGGGGGGGGGGGAGCACAATCATTTGAATATACTCCAGGTTTTCTACTGATACAAAGCCATATGCTAATCGCTGAAGTAACCTTTAATTTTTTTCGTCATAAGATTCTGTTCCCCACTGTTTTTTGTGTGTTTTTTTTATACAATTGTGTTCGAATATGTATCAAACTGGTACTAGTTGAGATCCATGCAGCTTCAAACCTGAATTTTAAAGGCAGAATTCAGAATTCAAATGAAAATGTTATATAACAACAGTAATGTCATTTATCTCCAGTATTGACTTATAGTGGCAATACAATTATTTTGGCATACAAATAGAATCATTGGTAGAATGGGAATTTTCCCGTTTTATTTCTTTGCTTAAAAGCATATTTCTATTGGTATGTCTGGCCTCAATCTTTGGAAAACATTTAAATGTGCTGCTTTATTATTTATACAAATAATCATTATCATTAATGCAGTTTGGCTTTCGCAGAGACCATCAGACCCCATGGAGGAAGAAAAAGTTCTATAGGAAACAGTTATTTGTTAGAGACATTTACTACACTATATCTCACTCAAGGGTACAATGGTCAATGCCATTTCTGGGGTTTAAAAATATAATCTTTTGGTTATCATTTTAGATCTTCAACAACAACTTACCCTCAGCTTTAAGTCATACTATACAGATAAACACAAACCAAAAGGGAGACTCATCACAGCATATCTACTCTATGATGTCTTTTATGTCTCATTCCATCTCTCTTACTCCCTCTTTGCTTGTGGATCGGTTTAGTCTGTTGCATCACATCCGGCCAGACTGCAGTCAAATCCCCCATAGTCACTGCCTCTCAGCATCCCCACAGGTTGTCCATGCACCGCAGACTTCTCTTTAAGCACCTAGTATCACATTACCCGTCTTTACCCAATGTCTACTATATCATAATGCAGCATTTGTGCAACTCTAAGATACTTCTTAGAGGAGAGAAAGCTCATTGCCCTGAGCGATACACCCATAATCTTAGTTTTTATATTTAAAGATGTAATGTGAACTGATCAGCACATTAAAGGATTATTTTGAATTAAATACAAGTTAAGCTACTATATAGCAACAGCAGCTGTAAACAACATGTTGACAGTTATGCAATAATAATAGAGGTTTACGGTGACACAAAAACAACGGCTGTCCATAGACTTCCACTGTAAGTTTCTGTCGATATGCTGTTGAAAAAGTTTAAAACTGTATATTGGTTTAATAAAGATCATGCAATAGGTTAATAAGTTGACCAATAATATAAAACACAAATTCTATTAATGTATTAAAGGGATAGTTCACCCAAAAAGGAAAATTCTGTCATTAACGACCCACCCGCATTTCGTTCAAAACCCGTAAGAACACAAATAAAGATCTTTAGGATGAAATCTGAGAGGTTTCTATCCCTCCATTGACAGCTACACAGCCACTACTTTGACGCCTCAAAGAGTTCATAGAGATTGTAAAACGAATCCATATGAATCAATTTTGTAAAGAGAATTTTACAATCGCTTTATATGATTAACAGATTGAATTTAGGCTTTTATTCATATATAAACATTGGTCAGTGAACATAAACAGAAGCTCAACTGAACATGCTTGACATTTGGAACAAACCTCTTGCTGAAGCTCAAACGTGCTATGTAACACACGAGAATGAACCTCATTGGTTTTTCCGAAAGCTCAAACGTGCTGTGTGACACACAAGAATTAAACTCATTGGTTATTCCCGAAGCTCAAACATGCTGCATAACACACGAGAAGGAACCTCTTTGGTTCTCGAAGCTCAAACGTGCTGCATAACAGAAGAATGAACCTCGTTGGTTCCCAAAGCTCAAACGTGCTGCATAACACAGAAGAATGAACCTCGTTGGTTCCCAAAGCTCAAACGTGCTGCATAACACAGAAGAATGAACCTCGTTGGTTCTCGAAGCTCAAACGTGCTGCATAACACAGAAGAATGAACCTCGTTGGTTCCCAAAGCTCAAACGTGCTGCATAACACAGAAGAATGAACCTCGTTGGTTCTCGAAGCTCAAACGTGCTGCATAACACAGAAGAATGAACCTCGTTGGTTCCCAAAGCTCAAACGTGCTGCATAACACAGAAGAATGAACCTCGTTGGTTCCCAAAGCTCAAACGTGCTGCATAACACAGAAGAATGAACCTCGTTGGTTCCCAAAGCTCAAACGTGCTGCATAACACAGAAGAATGAACCTCGTTGGTTCCCAAAGCTCAAACGTGCTGCATAACACAGAAGAATGAACCTCGTTGGTTCTTCCCAAAGCTCAAACGTGCTGCATAACACAGGAGAATGAACCTTGTTGGTTCTCGAAGCTCAAACGTGCTGCACAACACAGAAGAATGAACCTCGTTGGTTCCCAAAGCTCAAACGTGCTGCATAACACAGAAGAATGAACCTCATTGGTTCCCAAAGCTCAAATGTGCTGCATAACACAGGATAATGAACCTCGTTGGTTCCCAAAGCTCAAACGTGCTGAATAACAGAAGAATGAACCTCGTTGGTTCCCAAAGCTCAAACGTGCTGCATAACACAGAAGAATGAACCTCGTTGGTTCTTCCCAAAGCTCAAACGTGCTGCATAACACAGAAGAATGAACCTCGTTGGTTCTTCCCAAAGCTCAAACGTGCTGCATAACACAAAAGAATTAACCTTGTTGGTTCCCAAAGCTCAAACGTGCTGCATAACACAGAAGAATGACCTCGTTGGTTCCCAAAGCTCAAACGTGCTGCATAACACAGAAGAATGAACCTCGTTGGTTCTTCCCAAAGCTCAAACGTGCTGCATAACACAGAAGAATGAACCTTGTTGGTTCCCAAAGCTCAAACGTGCTGCATAACACAGAAGAATGACCTCGTTGGTTCTTGTGGAAGCTCAAGCATGTTGCTCATCACATGAGAATTAACCTCATTGGTTCTTGAGGAATGTTTATTTGGCAGTAAAAGCCTAAATTCAGTATGTTTACCAAATAAACCCATCATGTCTCTTCAGAAAGTTTGGACTAAACTAATCAGTTCATATGAATTAGTCTCTTTATAAACTTTTTAAATCGACAAAGTTTCATTTACGTAGTTGTCAATGGAGGGACAGAAGGCTCTCAAATCTCATTAAAAAGATCTTAATTTGTTTTCAGAAGATTAACTAAATATTAGTTGTTGTTTTTTTTCATTTTTAATAATAATTTTGCAATTAGTCCTGCAATGTGAATATAATTAAAATATAATTAAAATGAGGTCTTAAAACTGTGCATATAATTATTAAATAAATGTATAAATAGTTTTAGATTAATTGCATGATGGCACACTACCAGCACTGTCAACTACCCAATAACAGTCATACACTTAAAAGCAAAACAACATTTTGTAAGAAATATCCTGATAAAAAAAACACAGCATTTGAACTTAAGCATGTCAGCTAAGCCATTCATTTCAGCTAGAAACCGCTCTGCATGAGTACGGGCCAGCAGTCAGCGTGGTGGTGCGGACAGCCTCGATCTGAGGAAGTCTTCACGTCACTCACTGGGGCGATCACAGCCTTTAATTGGCCTATTATTCCACAGGAGAGGAAAAACTGAAGTGACAGACCGAGATAAATAATTGAAGGGGAAGAAAAGGCGACATTTGGGGCTTCAAAACAACCGATCTCCTCTGCCGCCTGCTCTCTCTCTCTCTCTCTCTCTCTCTCTCTCTCTCTCTCTCTCTCTCTCTCTCTCTCTCTCTCTCTCTCTCTCTCTCTCTCTCTCTCTCTCTCTCCCTTGCCCCCTTTTGCGAGCCTCTCCCTAGTGTGTTTGTGTATCAAGCCCAGCTTTTATCCCATCCCCTCTTCCAACATCACACCAATCGTGCTCTGCTGTGGGGGCAGCGATGTGGGTGCCACAAAATATTTACTGTATGTGTGTGCGCACATAAAGCTGTGTGATCTCTAAGTGAACGTGTATGAGGAAAAAGTGTGTTTGAGTGATATTTTTTAGAGCTGTGCCCCAAGGCTTGAGCTGATGTCTTGCTGAGCGCTCTATACAGCTGTATCGGGGCCAGATATTTGTGTGTGTGTGTGTGTGTGTGTGTGTATGGATGAATGTGCAGATGAGAGTGTGTTTGTAGGCTGGTACAGTTGGCAAACCACCACGCACACAAAACCCTTGGGGTAAAGGAGCATCGAGTGACAGACCACAAGTGAGGATCTCTACACAGGGTGTGTGTGTGTGTCTAAGTGTGTTTTTGTGTGCCTGCAAGCTCTCGGCATAATGTCGGACCTACATTCAAATTTGCTATGCTCTTTGGGCACAAATTTTAACCATTCATAATCATAAGCACATTGAACTACTGAAAATACACATTTGACATCAATCTGACAGAAAAGAGAAGCTAGTCGGAGTAAAGCATATAATATAAATGCAACCGAACGAGGACAGAGAAAGAAAAAATAGAGCTGTCTAAGACACAACATAGTGGGGGAGGGGTGGGGGTGTAGAAGATCCTAATATAAATCGACAGAGTCAGAAAGAGGAAGAGAAACAAAGGCAGACTGTCATGAGGGGTGAGGTTAAAGATATAGTTCACCCAAAAATGAAAATGTGGTCATCAATTATTTGTGCGGTGCACAAATAAGTTGGCAGAACTCGAAATATTTGAGGTAATCTGTTGCATAAAGGTCTGTTTTCTAAAAGGTACAGTGAACTTTCAGTAATATTTTAGGGTGTGTTCACACTTGGCATATTTAGTTTGATTAAAATGAACGCTGGTGCGATTGCTCACGAAATATACATAATAAAAGCCGACCAATCAGGTTGTGAATTTTAGGTTAGTCTTTAGGTTCGGTGTGAAAATGCCACTGTAAATGCTAGCGGACCAGTACTAAATGTGTTTTTTGGTCCGGACCAATCAAACCAAGTGAATCCGACAAAGTGTGAACACAAAAGTGAAATATACTAATTTTTACTTTAGGTTTCCAGTGTGTTCTACATTCACTTATAATTAATGGAAACGAGCAGCTGGGACATTCTACTAAACATTTCCTTTTGTGTCCCAAAGAAGAAAGTAAGTCAACCCGGCTCGAAAGGACATCCTGAATCCTGTAAATAACTGAACAACTAACCTTTTTTGGGGGGTGAACTAACGCTATAAATAGAAAGGAAGATCTCTCAGGGTTTGTCAACATCAGTCCGTAGACACTCAGCAGGAAATTAGTTTGATCCATCACCTCCTTCACCTTGAGTGTGTGTTTGAAACCGATCTGGATGATTAATTTAGCTTTTGTGTCTCCAAACCCTGGCATTTCAAGTCTCCAGCTGCTTTCAATGGTCACACACTATCACACTCACACACATACACACACTGGCATTCGTATGCCACCTATGCTCTCACCATCCTTCATCTCGCACACACCCCCTCCAGAGTCGGTCGGTCCCCCCGACCCACCAAGACTCAATGGCCACAGTAATGCCCACTGCTCAGCAGGGGTCTGGTCTCCAACAATTTCTGTTTGTGTGTGCGCACCATCACACTTACATTGCTTTTATCATTGATTCCATTGCCCATTCTCCAAATGGACTTGGCAAAAACAACCCAACCAGCAGGCAGTAAACACTGCACACACCATTACAGAGGAGGAAAGGTTAAAGTCTTAGGCTCATTGTTTTTGTTACTGCTGCATAATAGAGGCACAAAATAAAGGCACAGAGTGAATGTACACATTTGCCCGATGCTGATGGCTTTTTTAAATGGTATAGTTCAATCAAAAAAAGAAAAAAAAAAACTGGTTCATGTTGTTCCAAACCTGTATGACTTTCTTTCTTTAGTGGAACACTGTTTCTGAACAAGGATGATCAATAAGCACCAGAATGATCTGAACGTTTCATTCACAAATCAAAATAATCTAATTCTTGAGTTGAACTCACTGACTCAATGATTCAGTCACATCAATTAACAGGTAACTAGCGGTGAAGATCATCACCGAATGAATGTTCTTACATTAAAGGGTTAGTTCACCCAAAATGAAATGTATGTCATTAATGACTCCACACCCGTAAGACCTCCATTCATCTTCGGAACACAGTTTAAGATATTTTATATTAGTCTGAGAGCTTTTCTGTTCCTTCAATGAAAGTGTATGCACACTATACTGTCCATGTCCAGAAAGCTAATAAAACCATCATCAAAGTAGTCCATATGTGACATCAGTTAGTTAATTAGAATCTCTTGAAGCATCAAAAATACATTTTGGTCCAAAAATAACAAAAACTACGACTTTATTCAGCATTGTCATTTTCTTCTGGGTTTGTTTTCAATCCTTAAATAAAGATTTAAACGGTCATGAATCAGCGTATTGATTCATGATTCCGATCGTCAATGTCACGTGATTTCAGCAGTTCCAATCCGAATCATGAATCGATATGCTGATTCATAACCGTTCAAATCTTTATTTGAGGATTGAAAACAAGCGCGGAAGAGAAGACAATGCTGAATAAAGTCGTAGTTTTTGTTATTTTTGGACCAAAATGTATTTTCAATGCTTCAAGAGATTCTAACTAACTAACTGATGTCACATTTTGATGATGTTTTTATTCCCTTTCTGGACATAGACAGTATAGTGTGCCTACACTTAGATACGCTCTCAGTCTAAATATAAAATACCTTAAACTGTGTTTTCCGAAGATGAACGGAGGTCTTACATGCAGTGGCGTAGCACCAAATTTTGGGCCCTGGGTACAAACCATCTTGCTGGGCCCCCGTACCATGTATGTGTATGTATAGAAAACGGACTTCCCTGCCTCGGGCCCTGGTTACTCAGTACCCTTTATCCCCCCAGTCCCACGCCCCTGCTTACGTGTGTGGAACGACATTAGGGTGAGTCATTAATGACATCAATTTCCCTTTTGGGTGAACTAACCCTTTAAGGCTTCAGAAGATCTCAACTAATATGTGGTGCTTTGGTATTCTTTTATGAGACCTGAGTTCATTGTAATTTTATGAAATAAAGCATCTCTCCTTTTGAATTTCACTAAAGACAAATTTGGAACAACATAAGGGTTAATGAAAGAAGTTCAATCAGTACATTTAAGGCCATATAAGATAAGGATGTTAAATGTAGTGCCTTACCAGAATCCGATCTTCTGATTTGCCACTCTTGTTCTCTACTTTGATAGCTCTTACTAACTTGATTGATGTCTTGTCGATAACTCGTCTGACGCTCTCTGCAAAATAGAAAGGCGATGCGTTAACAGCCAGAGAAGCACTCTATCTATCTCAGACATATTTTCTCTGCACGCAGGGTTAGATGACTGCATTACACCCATATGTTTTATTTTTACACTTAGTCCACATGTGTAGGTGGTTTTCATCATGCATAGACTACTGTGCAAGTCCAAAACAACATAGAAATAAAACGCACCTCAAGATGACCTTCAAAGCAAAAGCAGTTTTATCTGCTCTCGCACATGTGTGTCCCTGGACCACAAAACCAGTCATACGTCTCACGGGTATATTTGTGGCAATATAGCCAACAATATTGTAAGGGTCAAAGTTATCGATTTTTCTTTTATTCCAAAAATCATTAGGATATTAAGTAAAGATCATGTTTAATGAAGATATTTTGTATATTTCCTACCATAAATAAATATACAAAATGATTATTAGTAGTAATATGCATTGCTAAGAACTTCATTTGGACAACTTTAAAGCTGATTTTCTCAATATTTTGATTATTTTGCACCCTAGGATTCTAGATTTTAGATTCCAATCTGATCTCTGACAAATATTGTCCTATCATAACAAACCATGCATCAATTAGCTTATTTTTAGCGTATTTAGCCATACATAAATTAGCTCAAAAAGCTTATTTATTCAGCTTTCAGATAAATAAATCTCAATTTAAAAAACGTGCCCTTATGACTGGTTTTGTGGTTCATGGTCATATACGACATCTGATCTAATTCATGGAATACACCTTTAGTAAATTTACATTTTTACCATTAGGAAAGACTCAGAGAAGGAAGAGAAAGGAAGAAGGAATAACAGAGAAAAGAAAGAGAGAGAGGGAGGGAGGGAAGGAAGGATCAGCATGAGACAAACAGTTAATGCAGTCGCAATCAACTTTAATCTGTGTAAACCCCAATCACGGAATCCTTGGCTTTCTGACTGACACTAAGAACAGCAAAGGGCCAAACTAGAGCACATGCTTCCGTTACAGTGAGTCACATGGGGATAAATAAATGGGTAAATGGGGTAGGGATATGTAAATGTGGGCAAAAAGAGAGAGAAAAAGAAGAGGGAGTAAGAGAGAGACCACTTTTGCTGCCCGTTTATTAGGGGAATGCAAAGACTGTTGTGTTCAAGCAGCACAATACGTCTTCAATCACTGTCCTTTATATCGTATAGGTGATCCGTCTTGCCCACTATTCCCCTATTTCATAACTTACAATTATATTCATATCTAATCTTATTGTTCATCTTTAATTACATTACATTTTGATTTTGCATTTGTGTTCAGTGTGCTCTTATTTTACTCTGCACTGTTTATTTTAGCATATTACGTGCCATTAAAAATAGCTCATTTCTGATTGGTCAGTCACATAATTTTGTAATCATATATTTATAAAAAATTGGCAAGTTTCTATATGCAAGTTTCATGTTTTACACATCATGTCTCTTTCTTCTCAGATAATCCAATAATTTCAGCTCATATATATATATATATATATATATATATATATATATATATATATATATATATATATATATATATATATATATATATATATATATATATATATATATATATATATATTAGTTGTTGGTCAGCATTTTTCAAGACCTTTTAGATTCTCTAAAAGTGAGAACAATAATAATATGCCAATCTACTGGAGAAATTAAAATCTGTATAATACTGAAAAAAATGCTGATGATAATAATATATTACAATGGAAGGCTACATGATGACTCACAATTCACAAAATTTCCCTCTCCAGTGGCCAGTAACTGAACAGTGTCACCCACACAAACTGCTCATGACAAAATAATGGAATAAACATGAACTAAATAACTTAAATGCAACATTAAACACTCCAGTGTGAAGTATGCAAGCATAATTAATAACCCCAAAAATAAGAAGCTAATTTTAGAAAGAATTCTGGAAATGCCCCCTCTTCCCAACTTATAATAAGTTGATACTTTTTACTTATAAAAACTATAAACTTTACAATATTGTACCCATGCAAAGCCATTATAAGAGAAGGACAATCGAGAACATTGCTCCATGAATGCATGGCAATCTTTATTTTTTAATTTATTTATAAATAAATTACAGTAGGCCAATGTGTTGTCTCATATACCTTATACAATAAAAATGATTTTATTTTTTTAATAATTATATATTATTGTAACATGATATGGTAAGGTAGAGCAGTTAACAAGATAACAGTTATAGTTAAGTCTACTAAATGGAATTTGAAATATAGAGTGTGGCTGGGAGCAAGACAGTAAATGCTGGGTTAGTAATAGGGATTAATTACCAAAGGGAGATAATAATGTGTGAAGGTAATTAACAGCAAGAGCGCTCCAAATGTCAAACAGTGTATGCTCTTCTCAGTGTCGTTCTATGTGCCAGTGTGTGAGGACGCATCACCGTGCGCAAAGATGACGGCCTCTATGATGAGTGTGTGTTCAATCAACCCCAAGACACACATCATGAATGTGACCGAGGAGTATCAGCTCTCTGTGAACTTGCGTCAGCAGCGATAGGCAAATGTGTAAAGGACTGAAAGTAACTCATATCAGCGACACATCAAAGGGAGAACAGCGCGCGCGCACACACACTCAACTACCTACACACGAGCGCAAACACTGCAGGCAAACGCAACAAACACACACACACACATACATAAAACCAATTGATCGATTTGCACAAATGTAGTCTTTTGAAGACAGTCACGAAGCTTCGACAAGCACATGCTCGCACGCGCAATAAATAATTCTACCATAAATCACATTCAATCTGTGTTAGAAATCATTATATCTACACAAATCTGCCACCTTATAAAACATTCCCCGCTGTTGGGATTTTCAAAGCACTAAAAACAAGAAGCTCCGGCCGCGAGCGGGGACGCGCTTAACAAATCCCTGGGTGCGCGTGTCAAATGTCGGATAGGAAGAGGAAAAAAAAGCTATTGGGTTTAATCACCTGTCATTTCCCGACTCACGGTGAGAAAAGCAGTCGCGACGGTGTCTTTGGATGCCATGACGTCCAGCGCCCCTTTCCTCTTCCTTTTCCTTATCAAGCAGGAGCAGCTATAATGCTCGCTCTCCCTCAGCCAATGCCTATAAACATATCATACTGAAGAGAGCCAGCGAGGGGAGGAGGAGGGGGGCATGAGAGAGGAGTTCAGACACAAGTGTGCATATATCTATGTAAAGCGATGAATTAATAATGCAGACGCAAGGTTTTGTGCCTGATTAAATGAGAAAATGACTTTAATGTCATGTCCTTTGATCTCTTTGACTAGATAGATAGATAGATAGATAGACAGATAGACAGATAGACAGATAGATAGATAGATAGATAGATAGATAGATAGATAGATAGATAGATAGATAGATAGATAGATAGATAGATAGATAGATAGATAGATAGATAGATAGATCTTTGTGAAAAGAAGTTAACTTAAATGTGCACTTGAACATTTTGAAGGGTTGACTAACATTCTGATTATACTTTTAAGTGTATAGTGTGTTAGTTGATATTATATTTAAAGTTAACATATTTTAAATATACTAAACAGCAACTCCATAATTACAAATGTGTAATCCAAACAATACGTTTAAAATGACTTGTGATTTTGCATTCACATTTAATCTGCTTTGAATCTTTTAAAGGTTATTATTTCCGTAGAAAGTACTCTGTAACACTTTACAATACAGGTTTTCTAATATGCATTAATTCATGCTTAACTAATGCACATTTACACACACCGCTAGTTACAGTTAATGTATGACCCATGAAGAAGAGTCCAGCGTGTTAGAGATATGTTCTGTTAGACACGTACACATAATCAAAATTATCTAAATGCAATACTATTACATATAAAAAAACACATTTTACTCAACTAATGTGCTGCACCATTCCTGTCGGATCAATATAGAAGAAACAGCGTTGAGTTTGAAAGTCCTCATGAAATCCTAATTGACCATATTTACTTTGTTAGCGCAAATTGCTAGTTTTGTGGTGAACAGTCCATCCGTGCAAGTCAATCCGCATCAAAACATTATTAGGCTTCGTTATCTATAATCAAAATCTGAAAATGCTCCTCCCCTTTAGCCTGATAAGTCAGACTCACATCAAGATGTTAGGTCTGGAAACTCACCATTGACAGGGCTCAATCCGAGGGGCGGGATAAACGGTTGTCTTTCAAACTCCCTCTGCACACAATAGGATAGAGCTACAACCAACCAGAGCAACGTGAAGCGGAGTTGACAGATTAAACTTTCTCCGTATCCGGTTGGCAAAACTCCGAACACATCTTCCCTTCTTAAGAATGACGTTCTTTGTTCTTTTCTCAGAGAAAAGCTTAACTCCAAGTCCTCCAGAGTCACGGTCAAAGCCGATTCGAAAGACCGCCGTTCGCCAGCTTCTGTTTAGTAACATGCAAGCGCAACTCTGCTGTCATTATGTTAAGCCCCGCCCACCGATTCTATACACAATGGCCCTCATTTATCAATCTTGCGTAGAAACGGGTGTATATGTTGGCGTAAGATTATGCTTACACTCCTCTCACCGCCTGATTTATGAAACTGTGCGCACCTCTGCAATTCAGGTGTACGCAATACTTGCCCTTGATAAATCCCGCGGCTGAAAACGATTGTCATTAGAATAACACGCCCCTATATATTCAAGTCTCTGCCTCCCGCACGCCCTCATTTTACGCCATTGACAAACAGAAGACGGCAAAGAAACGAAACTTCTCCGACGTGGAGATCGGGCGCGTCTCAATCATCTCACTAGTCCACTAGTCAGGGCACTGATTAGGACATAAGTCAATGGGCTGACTCCCTGATCAGTGCTCTGACTACTGAACTTTTGAGATGATTGAGACGCGCCCATCGAGATCACCAGGGAAGTGGAAAAAAAAAACCCGAAATTGTTTTATTTGGGAGTTTAAAGAGTGGGATTAAAGGCGCTCACAAAAACAAAATATGGACCCAAATTACGAGTAGCTACTGTTAGTGTGGGGGTTGAGAAGCGCACTCCAGCAGTTTAAATAGCTGTTTGGATGATAAATTACCATCACACTGCATTATTTTACAGCACGTTTTGAAACAATTAGCATTTAATTTCGTATCACGGCACATGTATTGGGGTGTACAATAGTGATGATGTATTGTGGAGTAAGATTCATTCACATTAATAATTACATGACAATTTGTAAGATTCTTCTTATTATTATTATGATTATTATTCTTAATGACGCTTGTTATTTAGAATAAGAATGCCGTTTTTATTGATTTTATTATTATTTAAAAGAAGAAGGCCATTTTTATTATTTTGTCAGTCTGAATTATTTTAGTCCCAGTCCGTGCGCAGCTGCTGGGCCAGGCGCGGGCCTGAACCGTCAGGTAAAGCGCACAGGCTCGCGACTGGAGGAATACATATGCCTAAAAATCAAACGCTTTGGTAAAGTCACACAAATTAAACATTGACGTTCATGTTGCACAAAAATAAACACTAAATGTTGTTGTTGTGGTTTTTAACAGTGGGTCATAATATAGCATATCTTGTCAGTGCGTTTTGTGGTGTTAGGAATTGTTTTTCTGCGCATTTTCCCACTAACTCAAACGTGCGTACACCACCTCCTGAGCTGGCGTAGGATTTGAGCGTGCCGTACGCCAACGTCCATATTGATAAATCTCAAAGTCACCGTGGGTTTGGGTGTACGCAAGGTGTACGCTGGAAATTTGGTGTACGCACTTTTGATAAATGAGGGCCATTGTGATTGGCCTGACCAGAGTTTGGTTTTTACAGTTTAGAAGTATATTGAGAGTTGCTTGAGGACACTCGCGGCAAATTAGATTTGCTGCCGCTAGGGTGCGTCTAGATTTCTAGGCTACCTCCCCTCTACATTGGTAGCCCTTTTCTGATGACGCCTGTTTGAACGCTTAGGCTTTCGACATGCCATCATTAAACACGCCCATCCAACTGACAGTCTGCTGCCCGAAACACTTTTTCCAATCCCGAAATAACCCTAGGTCGCGGTTGCATTCTAAGCACTTCACTCGAGAATCCTTCAGAAACTGGACTCAGCACGAGATGGGATTTGTGCGATATCTGTCGTTAACAGATACGGCAGATATTAACAAATCCCATCAGTGTACACTGGTGGCACATCTAATAACACACCACAAAGTTGGATGGTAAGTGGAACTAGCTACAACCAACAAGCTCTTTAGACGTTGGATATGTCAAATCACTGAAATAAAGTCGGTTGCAACTTCCGGTTCACTGGGACTTTAATCTCAATGGCCCTCATTTATCAAAAGTGCGTACACCAAATTTCCAGCGTACACCTTGCGTACACCCAAACCCACGGTGACTTTGAGATTTATCAATATGGACGTTGGCGTACGGCACGCTCAAATCCTACGCCAGCTCAGGAGGTGGTGTACGCACGTTTTGAGTTAGAGCGAAAATGCGCAGAAAAGCAATTCCTAACACCACAAAACGCACTGACAAGATATGCTATATTATGACCCACTGTTAAAAACCACAACAACAACATTTAGTGTTTATTTTTGTGCAACATGAACGTCAATGTTTAATTTGTGTGACTTTACCAAAGCGTTTGATCTTTAGGCATATGTATTCCTCCAGTCGCGAGCCTGTGCGCTTTATCTGACGTTTCAGGCCCGCCTGGCTCAGCAGCTGCGCACGGACTGGGACGAAAATAATTCAGACTGACAAAATAATAAAAATGGCCTTCTTCTTTTAAATAATAATAAAATCAATAAAAACAACATTCTTCTTCTAAATAACAAGCGTCATTAAGAATAATAATCATAATAATAAGAAGAAGAATCTTACAAATTGTCATGTAATTATTAATGTGAATGAATCTTACTCCACAATACATCATCACTATTGTACACCCCAATACATGTGCCGTGATACGAAATTAAATGCTAATTGTTTCAAAACGTGCTGTAAAATAATGCATTGTGATGGTAATTTATCATCCAAACAGCTATTTAAACTGCTGGAGTGCGCGTCTCAACCCCCACACTAACAGTAGCTACTCGTAATTTGGGTCCATATTTTGTTTTTGTGAGCGCCTTTAATCTCACTCTTTAAACTCCCAAATAAAACAATTTCGGGTTTTTTTTTCAACTTCCCTGGTGATGGTCTCGATGGGCTCGTCTCAATCATCTCAATAGTTCAGTAGTCAGAGCACTGATCAGGGAGTCAGCCCATTGACTTATGTCCTAATCAGTGCCCTGACTAGTGGACTAGTGAGATGATTGAGCGCGCCCGATCTCCACGTCGGAGAAGTTTCGTTTCTTTGCCGTCTTCTGTTTGTCCATGGCGTAAAATGAGGGCGTGCGGGAGGCGGAGACTTGAATATATAGGGGCGTGTTATTCTAATGACGATCGTTTTCAGCCGTGGGATTTATCAAGGGCAAGTATTGCGTACACCTGGATTGCAGAGGTGCGCACAGTTTCATAAATCAGGCGGTGAGAGGAGTGTAAGCATAATCTTACGCCAACATATACGCCTGTTTCTACGCAAGATTGATAAATGAGGGCCAATATGTCTGAAAATCCAGCATCGACCTGAGAATAGTTTACAAATGATTCCGCAGTGAAATGAAGCGAACACACGAGTGACTTCCCCACATGAGCTGGAACTTCACTAAAAATAAAGTTCAACCACAGATTCCTAATTTTAGAATCCAAAAGAAGCTTATGCAGTAACCAGGAACAGAGCAATATCTTGCTATCTTCTTCAGCATGTTTATTGCTGCTGTATATCGCGATCCGAACAGCTCCATGAATCAGTGGGCGGGGCTACTGAATTAGACGTGCTTATTATTCTGTAGAGGCGGTGTTTCGCCACACGATGACATAAGGATGAAGGCCACGATCGTTTTCTGATCCTGGTGTCTATAAAAGCTTTTCTTTGACTAACAAGGAAGTTTTAATTTCTGAAACTTACAGGATATTCTTATATTACCATGACCTTTTATATATCAAAAGCTCAGGGAAAAGTTGATTTCTCAATTCGTCACCCCTTTAAGCATGAATGAATCATATTAGTGCACCTGTATTGAAAAGTTTTACCAAGTGCTCTTTTTTAACTATGGTAAAGTGCACTTTTTGCACATGGTGATGGTGTTTTTAAATGTTAAAACAAAATTCACTTGTAGCAGACATACTGAATGCATTTCAAATTTACAGTCTTTCTCTGTCCAAAAATATTAATGATTCATCCTGCAATATGCAAATTTTTGTCCTGACAAATGCCATCTAGAACATGTAGGTCCTTCCTCCAAGACCATCTGCAAAGACTAGCAACAAAATAAGTCTATTAAAACAAAAAACAACGCCAAGCCATTTAATATATCCTGCCCAAACTTCTCATTTCAATAGGAAATGCATTTATGCTAGAAATAGAACTCATGTGTATTCAACAACAACTTACTCTAAGAGAGAGTCACCTTTTTAGCAGTAAGAGTGACAGACCTTGGCATCAGCCTGCTGGGTAATGGAAGGAGTTTGTGACTAGTGTTTTTAGTCTATATGACTCAGTATTTAAGAACGGGTATTTATAGAGACTAGTGTCAGTGTCCTTGGCAGTGAGAGAAATGGATTCTTTCATTATAGAGTATTTTAAAATCCCTGTCACTCATAAAAGGATAAAAAGGCAGCAAATGATGTCTATGATTGGACAGAATTGTAAGCGGTTTCCCTGAAGACCATGGCACACGCACTCTCTCTCTATGATGTTCTCTATTAGTGCCTATCCTTCCCTCTACACACATTTCCTGTGCTTCACTGTTGCTCTGGCATTGCTTGCTCTGTTGAAACCGTGTCTGCCCTGCACTTACCCCTAGGCTGATTCTGTGTTTGGAAGGGTGGGTAGCAGGGGGGAGGGCAGGAGGCGACTGGGTTTAGTGTTGTCCCTTGTACCAACCCTCCGGGCCTCATATCTACTCAATGAGATGATGCAAGTGTGTGTGAGTATTTGCATTAGTGTGGTTTAAGGGAGAAAAGGAGACCATGTATTTGTTGGGACAGTGAAAGAATGCACCCTGAAGGAAACATGACAGGAGTGACGGACTAATGCATGAAGAAGGCAAGAATGTAAGGACAGTGATAACAGGAATAGACTGCTTATGTGGATGTGGTTGAAGGATTGGAGTCTGTTTACACAACATCGTGTTCAACTAAAAATGGAAAACTTTTTATGCATTTTGGCCATTAATTCTCACAACAACGGCATTTTGGGGGTGTGAAAATGTGAATTTTTGAAAATGGGTTTCAAAGTGCAAATTTTTAGAAACAAAACTGTTATTGTCTCCGTTAAAAATTACAAAAATAAGAATTTGTGAAAATCTCGATTTAATGTATATTACGTGTTCAGTCTCATAGTTTTACTTTACAAAGTTACCTCGCCAACTACTAACCTGGCATGCATGATACAGCATTTTTAATTGTTATTGCAGGTCCGCATGAACAAGGATCATTTTGACATTGTTGTGCCAAGTGTGCCGCACAAGTCTTGCCTGGTCCTACCAGACTCGTACATTTCATTTGTACAGAGTCTGGCCACTCTCAGTTGACAAACGTTAACTTCCTTGAAGGCGAGAAGGCCTACTCTGTTGAAGATTTAAACTATTGGATCTGCCCAGAGCCACTTTGGATCTGCCATAACCAATAGTCATAACGTATGTCATCTCCAACTAGCGCACAACATTAATGTCATGGTTCTCAGCCCAATATCATCCAACTGTGGCCACAAATGGGCGTTATCGTGCTGGTGGGGGTTACCGTTTTCGCAGACTGAAACGCCCCCTTCTTCTTCTGCTGAACTGCTAGCTGTCCATCCGGATTAACATGTTCAACATTCACCTCTAGTTAATTTTTCTCAAACAGAAGCTTCAAAATAAGATCTAGAATCTTGCAACATGACATCATGACTTTGCGTAAACATACACGCCACTTTCTAAAGCCAAGTGGCGTGTTATATGTACACATTTTGAGCTATCCGTGTGATGCCGTGTGAATGTCTACGCCTAAATGAACCATCATCCCCGCATGTGATTCCGCGTGAATGTCTACACCTAAACGGACCATCATCCATGTGATGACCATGTGACCATGTGATTCTGCGGGAATGTCTACACCTAAATCGACCATCATCCCCGCATGTGATTCTGCAGGGAATGTCTACACCTAAACGGACCATCATCCATGTGATGACCATGTGACCATGTGATTCTGCGGGAATGTCTACACCTAAATCGACCATCATCCCCGCATGTGATTCTGCAGGGATGTCTACACCTAAACGGACCATCATCCCTGCATGTGATTCTGCGGGAATGTCTATACCTAAACGGACCATCATCCCCGCATGTGATTCTGCAGGGATGTCTACACCTAAACGGACCATCATCCCTGCATGTGATTCTGCGGGAATGTCTATACCTAAACGGACCATCATCCCCGCATGTGATTCTGCGGGGATGTCTACACCTAAATGGACCATCATCCCTGCATGTGATTCTGCGTGTATGCCCTACGCCGAAATAAACCATTTTGTGTGTGTGTGTGTGTGTGTGTGCATGTTTTTGTGAAATATGAGGACTCAAATGTGTACAATGACATGGGTATGACACAGGTATTAAAAGGAGAGGTTGAAATATGTGGACATTGGCCATCTTCCCATTCAAAATGCTTAGAAATCATACAGGATGAGGTTTTTTTTAGAAAATTAAAATGCAGAATGTTTCCTGTGATGGGTAGGTTTGTGTGTGTGTGTGTGTGTGTGTGTGTGTGTGTGTGTGTGTGTGTGTGTGTGTGTGTGTGTGTGTGTGTGTGTGTGTGTGTGTGTGTGAGCCTGTTTATGTGGTTTATGAGGACACAAATTTGTATAACTACATGGGTATTACACTGGTATTACACTATAAATGTGGTTTATGAGGACATATCAAATGTCCTCATAATTCAAATGGCCTTAAAAACATACTAAATGATGTTTTTTTGAGAAAGTAAAAATGCAGAATGTTTCCTGTGATGGGTAGGTTTAGGGGTAGGGGCAGTGTAAGGGGATAGAAAATTCGGTTTGTACAGTATAAAAACCATTACGCCTATGGAGAGCCCCTGTAGACCACATAGACCAACATGTGTGTGTGTGTGTGTGTGTGTGTGTGTGTGTGTGTGTGTGTGTGTGTGTGTGTGTGTGTGTGTGTGTGTGTGTGTGTGTGTGTGTGTGTGTGTGTGTGTGTGTGTGCTTGTTTTTGTGACATATCAGGACAAAAATGTGTATAATAACATGTGTATGACACAGGTATTACAGAAAATGGTGACATATCAGGACATTACCCCATGTCCCCACTTTTCAAAATGCTTATAAATCACACAGGAGGAGTTTTTTTGAAAAAGTAAAAATGCAGAATGTTTCCTGTGATGGGTAGGTTTAGGGATAGGGGCAGTGTAAGGGGATAGACAATATGGTTTGTACAGTATAAAACCCATTACGCCTATGGAATGTCCCCACAATTCACAAAAACAAACATGTGTGTGTGTGTGTGTGTCCACAATGTAAAAGGATTTATAAACGTACTAAATGATTTTTTTGAAAATGTAAAAATGCAGAATGTTTCTTGTGATGGGTAGGTTTAGGGATCAGGGTTGGGTGTAGCCAATCGTTATTGTGATTGACATGTGATTGATTATTTGGGGGAAAAATCATGCATATGGAAGGGGAAATTACATCAAAACCAGTGTGCCTTGAGAAACTCATCGCGATTGGTCAATGAAATCAGGAACACCAAATAGGCGTTCTTGTTTCATGATGGGAATGCCCAAGCCGCAGCTGGACCCTTCTCTCTCAGCCACTCCCTCTTTTCACTGTTTGGACTGGTTAAAATTTGATTTGAGAAAACCAGAGAATATACTGCACTCCCAGACGGAGGACTTAAGGAAAATGAAAATTTAGCGGATGTATGTAGGAGGGCGGAGCCAGGCTAATACAAGCTAAAAAAAGTGAAGCCAAAAAAATCACCCAGTATAGGTCATAAACCCCGGCCTTTCCATGTAATCTAATGGGACGTGAGACAAACTAAATCAGATTTCACCTCAAATACATTTTTTCCAAAGATAGTTTCTGTCATTTTAGGTAGTTTTATAATGCTGATGTTAGTTCAAGTGTTAGTTTTTATTATATATATATATATATATATATATTTTTTTTTTTTTAAATCGGGACTGTGACATCATGATTGACAGCTTCTTTGAGCTAAGTAGTCACCAACTGATTTTTTTCCTTTTTTTGGGGAGGAGATTAAAGCTTTAAAGGTAGGTAGAACTTTGAGCGTTATAATTTTACAGGTATTATTTATGCTCCAACAGCAACATTTCACACTAAATGATGTTTCTTAAAAAACTAAGTTCGGGAGAAGCACGTTCAAATGATCTACCTAATCATGATGTCATTCCAACCAGCTGTCAACAATCAGTAATCAACATGTCTACCAATCAGCTCAAGTGGAGGATCACATAAATACCCAGTCAACTCACCAATGTTCCTTGACAAAGTTTGCAGCATCCCTCCACCACCCCTTCTACCTCACACGCACCTGGTTACTTTCCTAACCAGAAATACGGGGGGAGTACTCTGGGTTCGGGCCAAATACCGAGCTCGGAGCCCTCTCCTCGGACAGCACGCCAAATACGCATACCATTTATTCTATCTGAATTATTTGTACGTGTGAACTCGTGAACTAAAGTTTGAAAGATGGAATCGCGAAGAACAGGACCTTTAACTTTTAATTTCTACATGTCCATAACTGTTTATTTCACAACGATATAATGAGTTTATTTAGCAGTGAACTGTACTAACCGATTCTGCAGGAGTGTGGGCGGGGCCTCAATACCACGGCTCCACTTCACAAACTCTGTTTTGGGCTACGTTCCAATCCACATTTTTTATGCCCTTTACTCACTAACCTCTATCCATCTCGTGGACTCGGATGTGCGTCATTGCTTATATTGCATGAGTTCCCACTACTAGCGTAACTCATGCATAAGGTTTAAATTAAATGCACTAAGACCTTGATCACTTGAGCTGATTTATTATTTAAACCCTTTTTTAACAAATGAAATTGTTTTATGTACCATTCTATATGCATAGTTGTTTGAGAAAATATAAAAAAATCTATATATATGTATATGAGCTGTTGGAGAAAAATAAAACAAATTCACACACACACACACACACACACACACACACACACACACACACACACACACACACACACACACACACACACACACACACACACACACACACACACACACACACACACACACACACAAATGAATAGTATAAACGTTGACTGTGAACATGAGGGAATTATTAATTATGCAATTCATTCTCAAAATCATTCGTATATCATACACTTCAGTTAAGTGTGATCTGCTGTGACAAGTTGAATTGTGGGATAGAGCTGCTTAAAGTGTACATCGAAGTAGTATCGCTCCCTCGGTCCAAATCGGGGGGCAGACGAGGGTTTGTCCTTACAAACTTTCCGCCGTCCACTTCACGAAGTGGAACGCACTTCAATATGGTGGCGGAGTGCTTAAGGAAGTTTGCGAGTGCGTGTCTGAAAGTGGAGTGGAATGCAGCCTTGGGTCCCATATTGGGACTTTGGTGGCTTCAATAAGACATCCGTTCATTTTTGGAACACAAATATGATATTTTTGTTGAAATACGATGGCTCAGACGGGCCTTCATTGACACCAATGTAATTTCCTCTCTCAAGACCCATAAAAGGCACTTAAGATGTCGTTACAAAGCCCATCTCACTACAGTGGTTCTACAATCATTTTATGAAGCGAAAATAATTGTTTTTGTGCACAATAAAAAATAAATCATGAAATAACGTCTTTTGAGGCAATTTCAAAAGAAAGCTTCCCGAAGCTTCAAACCGTCATGAATCAGTGTATCAATTCATGATTCGGATCGCCAAAGTCACGTGATTTCAGCAGTTTGGCAGGTGATCGGAATCATGAATTGATACACTGATTCATAAAGCTCTGAGGCTTCGGGAAGCAGTTTTTTTAAATCGGCCATCACTATATAAGTTGTTATTTAGTTGTTTTTTTGCGCGCAAAAACTATTTTTGCCGCTTCATAAAATTATTGTAGAGCCACTGTAGTGAGATGGGCTTTGTAACGACATCTTTAGTGCCTTTATGGGTCTCGAGAGAGGAAATGACATTGGTGTCAATGAAGGGCTGTCTGAGCCATCGGTTTTCAACAAAAATATCTTCATTTGTGTTCCGAAGATGAACAGAGGTCTCACAGGTGTCGAACGACATGAGGGTGAATAATTAAAGGAAGTGTATGTAAGATTGTGGCCCAAACTGGTACTGCAGTCACTTTCAAATGACTGTAGACCGGTGTATCCCCCTCCCCCCGGATGCCGAATCACCACTGACTTCGTGATTGGTAGATAGGTGGAGGGTGGAGCTTAAGCGTAAACACAACATGACAACATCTACATCAGTGTAGGGCTGCAACAACAACTTTTAAATGGCAATATCCTGGCCAGACTACTGTTGTCAGTGATATAAGTATTTGAAATGAACATGATGAACATGCATTGAAATACATTTCTTACATACAGTACCTAAAATGACAGAATTTTCATTTTTGGGCGAACTAACCCTTTAAGTGAAGTGAAGTCGTCCTGTTTTTACAGTCTGTGCATTATCCTCTGTACGCAAAAAAAAAAAAAAAAAAAAAAAAAATGTTTGGGTTGTTGTTACCTCAACCCGAGAACTACAAAAACTACCCAAAGGAAAACCGCAGACTTTGCAACACTAAATAGACCCTAAACAGACACACAATGGATTACTAGAAAGCTACAGGCAGGGATGGAGATAAACTCTGCAGGACAGTGGATTATAGAGTGGTGCACTGTGTTTAAAAAATATTCAATAATCATGCAATAATTCATAAAATACAAAACGTTTTTTTTTTTTCACTCGAAACACAAACCATCCTCTGTTATTCTTGACTAAACTTGTGTTGTCCCTATAACAGATGCTGAGAAAAAAGATTGATTTTAAAACTTATCTAGTGCTGCCACCAAGTGTCTACATGCAAAAAAGGCATTCTTCCTTTGAATCCCGATTAATTATTACAAATAACCAAATTCAGGTTTTACAGACAGGGCTTAGATGAAGCCAGGAATAGGCTTTAGTTCAATTAGGGCATTTAAGTAACTTTAACTTTATAACATGCCTAAAAAAAATATATATTACTGGTGTGCATCTTGAGACAAAACAATGGCACTGATAAATTTTAAGATATGTCAGTTAAAACAGCTTAACATACATTTTAGTCTGGGACTAGTGTAAACCTTGTCTGTGAAACTAGGGGTTAAATTTGCAAACTGGCAAACTTAAATGGAGAAGAAAGGGGCATCTTAGTCTCATTATTCACTGGATCACAAAGTCTCACATAGGAACCTTTCCCAGCCAGTCCGAACCCAGGATAAACAGGCTCTCTAAAAACAGATTGGTGCTTATAAATGAGACTCATGTTGTCGGAAACATTGTAAAACGACAAGATTCCAGCCCTGTAGTTCAAATACACTCCTATTTTGGAGCACTGCGATTGATACTTCGAAAATGTTGTCTTATTGTCGTGCCAAAATTCAAAATGGACACGGTTACAGCGTAGTCCCCATGAGTGTGAGTTTCTCCCAAACAGAGTACGCTGCTTGCCTTTCCTACGGATCCCTTGGTATGACACAGCAATGCAGACCCAGGTGCCTCCGCCAAACTCCACCTCCCAATATTTAGGGTTCCCTCTAAGACCTTCATTGCAAAGGATCTGTGCCCTGCAGTTAAACCTCTGAGTCTGTTCGGGATAGTCCTGGATCTGGTGCGAGGCCATCACCTCTCTGTCGTCATTTCTCAAGACGAGACTTCCATGTGCTGTGTTGGTATTAAAAGTGAGCTTTGACGCATCTGAGGTGAACGGATGGACAGATGAAAAGATGCAATATTAGGGGATGCATTGCATATCTTTTCCAATTGCCAAAATATAAGACAAAACATTTGCTGCACATTCAGATCAATACTAGAAACTTACACTGTAGAAACTCCTCTCGGGTCTTTGGTGGCGGGGATGTTACGATTCTAGTGTTTTTCACTGCAAAGAAAAATAGTTAAGGTGAATTGAAGGCATATTATAATCATACAATATGTATTTAAATAAAAATTTCTGACCTTTTCTGGAAATGGTGATTAAACTCAACTTGCTGGTCATGCTTAGCTTTTCTGTGAGTTCATTAACTGCCATGGAGTCACGCTCAAAAGAATTGTATGGATGCACGTGGAAGACGAATGGTTTTTTATACTCGGGCAGCAAAGGCAGAGACACAGCGCTCTAGAGAGTAGAAAATACTTTAAATGCACTTGAGAAGTGAATGATCATTTTGCAAGGCAATCCAGCAAGCATCCAATTCTCTTTCACAGCCATTTCCACTTGCCTGTACCTCAAGAAATCGAACATTATTGTTTGCATGAGAGAGCAGCTCCAGGTGTTGTAGATCAGCACCTAAGGTCTTCATGTTACTGATCTCCTGGTGTAGAGTCTTTATGAATCCATCTGCCTGCTTCACTGCAATTTGCGTCTGACCTTGGATCAGCTCTGTCACTTTGGTTTGATTGTCCTTCAAAAACTGGATCAGCTCAGTGAACTCTCTCTTATTCTTCTCCAGCGCCCTACTTGCTGAAGCCTAATAACGAAGAGGGAGCAGAGTGGATGTCTTAAAATTTTCTACACTGTAAAAAAAATTGATTGTTTTTTGTTGGCTTAACTTAAAAAAAGTAAGTAACCTGGTTGCCTTAAAATTGTGAGTTTATTGAAATTAAAACTTTGAGTTGATACAATAAAGAAAATTTGTTTAATAAATAGAAACTCAAAATATTATTGACTCGAACCACATAAAAAAATTAATAAATCATGAAAATAGCACTATTTAGCATGTTTCACTGCATCATCAGAAATAAAACACACACAAAACCCAATATGCTTACAAAATCTTTTAATAATATTTTAATAAAGGTTGTCGAATCTCAAAAAATTTCTTTAACTCAAAATTTTAATTTCAATGAACTCAAAATTTTAAGGCAAACAGGTAACTTTTTTTCTAAATAATTTTTTACAGTGTACACAAGCAATACCACACCATAAAAAATGAAGAGAGTTACGGGTTCAAAGTTAAGTTGAATGCCTTCTAACCCTGAAATTCTCAACAGCTTGTCTCAGCTCTTCCACATCTTTCTCCTTTGCTTCAATTATGCCAAGGGTCTGCTTCTGCAACTCCCCCAACTTAACCTTAAAACGAAACAGGATTGCAATTAAATTCAGTAGAACCCATTCCTTTTATCACTTTTATAGGCACTGATAGTACAAAAAAACTACATGGGCCAGACTCAAATTCATTCCACCCACATAAGCAATGTGTTGAGCTTGTGTTAAAGGGTTACTTCACTGCTTTTTCGTATTAAACTATGTTATTCCCTTAACTAAAACGAGTTGATACATACCTCTCTCGTCTGAGTGCATGGACTTAATCTCTTTGACTTCTGAGAGTATTTCGACTCGGCGCAGTAAAAAGTAAAAAGGACTTTTTACTGTGAAACAGGATTATTATTAAAGTATGTTGAAATAGTGCTCACAGATGGTTTCAACAAAAGCAAATACCGTGAATTAACAAACTCTGAGCTCATAGTATGTCTGTCTTTAAACAATTCCAAGTACTTGTTAAAAATCTATTTCCCCATGCAGATAATTAATATGAGATTTTGTAAAGAGTTTTTTACTTGACTGTTGCACTTTTCTGCCTTTTTGGGTGTGACTTTAAGGTGGGATAAGTGATATCTGGTCACCGTTGTTGATATTTCAAATCACCAAAACAAACACGCCCCTACCCCCAAAAAGGGTCTCGGCCCTATTTTAATAGCTCCGCCCCACACATACGAAACCCAGGCAATGACTATGGCAGAATCTGTGTGTAACTAATCCAGGTTGAATATTCAATGAAAAAGTCACGCCTTCCATCACAAAAACACAAACCGTTCTCATGAACAACTTGATAGAACACGAGCCGACGGTCCAACTAACAACATATTACAATTATGACAAGATTAGAGTTATAGCGATCACAAAACACAAACCGTTCTCATGAACAACTCGATAGAACATGAGCCGACAGTCCAGCTAACGACATATTACAATTATGACAAGATTAGAGTTATAGCGATCATAAAACACAAACCGTTCTCATGAACAACTCGATAGAGCATGAGCCGACAGTCCAGCTAACGACATATTACAATTATGACAAGATTAGAGTTATAGCGATCACAAAACACAAACAGTTCTCATGAACAACTTGAAAACGTTAGTATTCAAGCTTGATAGTCCAGCTAACAACATTTAGATGCTTCTTATGATGTGGAAATGAATGGGTTTTTATCATCGTTGAAGTGAGTGACAATACGATCGCAAATGGACAAACAAGCGAACATGATACACGTGCATATTCAAGTAAAAGCCAGCATATTTTAGTTCTTTCTTGACTTTTCTTGTGTGACTCGTTTGTTTTGAATAATGTTGTGCACTGAGCCTCTCTTCTCACCATAGACACGCCCCTTACCTGCTGATTGGCTACAAGTTGGTTATTCCACTCGGCTCGAGTCCTTTTTCGAAAACAGTTTTGAAATAACACTTACCCCACCTTTAATGAACGGGGGCAGGGAATCCTAGTTCCCTTAGTGACCTTTCATTAAGGTGAAAGTTAAGAGAAATATTCAAAGGATTTTGCTTTATTTTGGGAAAGGGGTTAATGCCCTTTTGTTAGGGACACTGGGCCTGCACCTCCCATCACAAAAATATCATATTATAGTGCACACATCGCTCAAGTATCGTTTATTACATAACCAACATTAGCATACTAAACACCAAGTCCTGGCTAAGAATTCTATTCTGCATTGTAAGTCACATTTCTGACCTGTTTATTGGCCACCTCCACTTCTATTGCAATGACATTATGACCCCTGTGCTGATCAATAATGCACAGGTGACAGATGCAGCGTTGGTCCGTGTGGCAGTACACCTCCAGCATCCTGCCATGATCGGGGCAGATGTTCTCTTGCAACGTTGCACTCGGCTCCACCAATCTGTGCCTCTTTCCCGCATGCAAAGTGTTATGCAAGTCTAGATGAATATCACAGTATGATGCCACACACTCCAGGCAGGCCTGTTCAGCTTTTCGCTTCCTCCCAACGCACGCATTGCACTCCACATCTGCGGATCCACTTGAATGAAGAGCTGGAGCTGTTTCCTCCATGATTGTTGATGTGCTGGCACTGGCAGTACTTGACTGAGTTTCGTTTCTGTGGAAGTATGATTATGGCACTGGCAATGCAGAATTCAAATGTCAAGGATAAGGGTGTGGTTTCAGCCCCGGAGCTAGGGCAATGAGTCAGAGGACTGCTATTGACAAAACTACTGAAAGGAGCTGAGCCATATATCCTTTCACAATTAATAAATATAATAGTCTAACAGAGAAAGCAACAACTCTACAACACTATATATACCTTTTCCCCCATGCTCAGGGCATGAAAGCAACACGGCAATATTAATATGAGCTTCCGTTTTAGGAATATGTAATGTATTTGTGTCGTTTGCTTTGGCTGAACCCTTAGGACAATATTGGATTACAGGACTTCAAACAACGATTCTGTGTTGCAGACTTCACAACGCTGTTACTCTAACACAGGACACAAATATATTGATGTCAGTGTATGACAACTCATGAGCTGTGTGCAAAATCAAATACTAACTTATATGTATGATACTATCTAATTCATCCTGTTTTTTTTAACAGAATTAAATGGAACTATAAAAGTTCATCAGTACATTGTTCTCACATGAGCTTGCAGGTTATGTGGTGGGAGTCTATGGCTTGTTGTGTGGGACATGTGTCAACTGTTGCTAGGGCGGTTTTGTCCCTTCTACTTGAAACAGTTTCTGGCAAAGAATAGTGAAATGAGAAGTAGTTGAAGCTGTAGTAAAATGAGTGCTGGAATCTGTTTTTTTTTATGTTTTGCTGTGTGATTGTTATGGCTGCCGCAATTGACCTATCGGTAAGCCCCTCCCCCCTTAGTTACTGTTGCTAACTCGGACAAACAAATGGATTTGCTATGTCTTACAATGGCAGCTGTCAGTGTGAAAAGCTCATCCCAAGATATTTTTGGACAGAAAATGTAGTTTACCCAATGATGACTTAACTTTACTGATGGTTTATGAAGTTTATTTCATATTTTTAACTCCGAAAAAAAATCACAGTAAGAGTGAAAAATCTGCGTTCGAGGGGAGGGGCTTACCGATAGGTCAATTGGTGGAGCGCAACGGAAGGTGTTAAGTTCTCTCACGTACAGATGGATTCTTCATTCTAGTGAAATTACAAAATAAATGGTAGCAAACTGGTGCTTCTCAAACGGAGCGCTGCCACATCAACAAACTTTGTCAAAGGCCATCCCAGTTTGAAAGATCTTTGGAAGGCTGACTTTGTTTTGCATCCTTCATTCAGCTCATTTTGAAGGATGCATCATGTATATCCTTCACGACCTTCAGTTCTTTTAGATCCACAATCCTTTGCACACCAATTCACAAAAAAGAACTGACGGAAAACAAGTTGGCACTGGGGAGTTCAGTTTGCCTCCATTACATCTATTTTTCACTATCCTTGCAAAGCCTTGCTTGAGTGTCACTGCAATTCTAAGCAGTCTTCGTTGTCATTGTTTGCCCTGGTTTTGAACTGTCAGCGTTTTTTTCTTGGATCATGGAATTAGATTTTTTGCTGGATCTTATCTAGTCTGACTCTGACTCCAGGCACTTGTCTCTATGAATTTTAACGACTTCCTTCATCATGGCCTATAGTGGTTTTAGAACTGTACCAGATGCTTTACAACAAGTTCTGACCGAGCAAATTTCACAAATGAGTCACAAATTATGTTTTATTTAGTGTTTTGTCCAAAGAGAACCCATTAAAAAAATGACTGAAATTACTATTATTATCAATAATTATTATTTTAATAAAAAGTTGCAATTCCTTATCAAATAATGTATTTTATATCTATTCCTTATGTACTACACTTGTCATATGTCAGCCTTTATTAATATCCTTTAATCTTACATCCCTGTTCTCTTATCTTTAGTTTCATTTTCCCGTTATTTCATTTTCATTTTATGGCTTATCATTTCACATCTCTGCTTCTGCTCAATTCCATAAACAGATTTGCTCATATGGCCTGCTGTAAATCAGTTCAAGGTTCATTAATGTGTCTTTCTTCTTTTGACTTAAATTGGTGAATTTGTAGATGAGCTGCTGAAGCAGTATAATCAGAGGTTTTTGAAGTGTTTTCATCAATCACAGCGAAAGCTAGTTTTTCAGTTTCCTCATCCAACATCAATCCTAATGTGAAACCTGTAGACACCTAGAACAAAATCATGTTGACACCTGGTTAAAAATCATTGCAAAAATGTCTCATAACAGTAAAGCATCATTTGTTTTGCAGATGGCCTTGCTTTGCCATCTAACATTCATACATTTTAAATCTGTTTTTTCCACATACTTTTTAGGCCATTCTGCTATATTTCACTTCCAATAAAGAATGGGACAATTATAAAGTAAGAAGGGTTGGTGGCTTAGAGCAATAATGTATAACCTCATGACTGACTGTTTCATCTGTAACATCATGACTGACTGACACATATTTACTGTAACGTTACCTGACAAATCCCTTCCTTGTGTTTAAAATAGCCAGCTGGAATTCAGTGCAGAGTTGAACTGATAAGCCTATAAGGAAAGTCTTTCTCAAAACACACAGGCCTACAACAGTGAAATAAATCAACCAATCAAACAAACAAACAAACAAGTCAGCTAAATAACATGTAATTCCTACCTATATCCTAGCTTTTATCTCTGTTTCCGGTATTTGTACATCGGAACTTCTCAGTATATAGTTCTGGCCATACCCTATTTGACGCTGTGGAATAAAAGTGAAACTATCTATACAATTTGTCATCTTCTGCTACACTGCCGTGGAGGTAGGTTGGTTATTTTGTTATGCTTAAATCCGCCTTATTATTGTAAAGGTGATATATATTGTCAGAACACACACACACACACACACACACACACACACACACACACACACACACACACACACACACACACACACACACACACACACAGTATATATAATATTATAAGACAATAATACTCAAAATATCAAAGGTAGTTTTTTTAGTTTCACTTTAGTAAAGCTATTTTTACATGTTCTGAAGTCTCTGTAAAAGTGTTCTTTCAAATACAGATATTTACTATAGGAAAATTGCTAATTATGGGGAAATCAAATAGAACAATGTGTTAAAATGATATGGACTGTGTTGTGTTTAACAAATTCAGTCTACATACTTTTCCTCGTGACTTGCTTCCAGTCTCCAGTGGAACAAATCAATCAATCAATCAATCAATCAATCAATCAATCTATCTATCTATCTATCTATCTATCTATCTATCTATCTATCTATCTATCTATCTATCTATCTATCTATCTATCTATCTATCTATCTATCTATCTATCTATCTCTCTCTCTCTCTCTCTCTCTCTCTCTCTCTCTCTCTCTCTCTCTCTCTCTTTCTTTCTTTCTTTCTTTCTTTCTTTCATGGCATATTTTAGACCCCACTAAATTGCACTGTATGCAGAAAATCAGTATATGCATTCTTTAAAAATATATTAATTTGTGTTCCACAGTAAAAGATAAAAATACAGGTTTCAATTGACATACAATTGAATGACAGAATTTTTATTTTGGAAGTATCCCTTTAAGCCAGGGGTGTTCATTCCTTCATTGTCCTGAAGAGTTCAGCTCCAGCCCTAATTAAACACACCTGAACCAGCTAATCAATGGCTGCATCTGAAATCACGTACTTCCCTACTATATATATTAAGCAAAAAACAGTACAGTTCATATTTTAATGATCTGAGCGCATGGTCTGAAGTGTAAGGCACAGGTGCACTTAGGGCGTGTCCGAATCCACTTTTACTAGTTTAACAATGGAAAAAAAATGTACCTGGTTGCTGTGCCAGGTACATGGTCCAAAAGTTTGTACCTAGTCATAGGTGTGTTTAAGCCATCTTCCCATTCCCTTTAAAAGCCAGTTGCGCTTGCACCATGGTGGATTCGTTATTTACATGGTGGAATTTGCCAGCCTAAAGACTGAACGCTTTTCCAAAGCAGAATCCCTTTATATTTTCTATATAATGATGTTTGTATGCTGCTGCGCAACGTTGTGTGTGTAATAAGCAGTAGGCCCTACGAGCATTGTGCACCCGCCTATAGGTGCATATTTCTAACAAGCCCTTTAAATAACACAAAAATACTGCGCTATTGACTTTAGACCAGGCACGAGTGCATTAGCTATTTAAACAACATGCTATACATGAAAATGATAACTGCGCTAGGCTGAAACTAACAAAGCACAGTTGCGTCGTGCCTGATGTCACATTGGGCCGTATGATAGGTATGTGACAAAGAAGTCTGAATTCACAGTATACTCAGATAAAGAGTATAGGGAAAATTACCTGCATTACCTACTGCTTCCAGCGAGATTCTGAAGTGTGCATATGGACACTTTACCATCCCGTGAGGCCACGGGAGGATAAGTGAATGGCAGTGGAGACACGCAACTGGGTAGGATAATGACAATATGTAGTACATCCAGATTACATTCACTACACACAATCAGACTACAGAGAATGCACTATTTTAGTGGTTGCAAAGTAATTACTTGTTCAAAATAAGTACCTAGAGAATATGCAATTTCGGACGTCACCAAGCCAAGGTCTTACAAGCATACTAGAAACTTCCTAAAAATTCCAGGCAGGTTTGCTGAAGCAAGTTGGAGCTGAATTCTCCAGGACCGAGTTTGGACACCCCTGCTTTGAGCAAACCACAAAAATAACTAACGTATTTCAACATTTATCTGAAGGTTTGTTTACCAGACGTCTGTACTGTCGTGGGAATACAGCAGCAAGATGTTTCGGACATCTGTGTTTGTAAACTCTTCTTATTCTTGTTGTATGTGCCCTGAGTGCTTCTTTCTTGACACTCAACCAAATTGGCACAGAGGCAAACGATCCTACATAATGTATCATGGCACTACAATGTTGAATGCGATGAGGATCATGAGCGAGGGCTTCTCTCCTTCCGCTGATGGCATGCTGGGTCCCGGAGTCTATGTCACTAGAAGCTTTGAAAAAGCCTCCCGTTACCCTCTGCGTTCAAATGGGGAGAGGCTTGCTGTTCTCAGACTCAGCGTAAGAGTGGGCATGGTGAAGAGGATCCACTACCAGGGTCATCCTTTACAGAAGACCTGGTATGAACATGGATATGACAGCGTGGGTTCCTCCTTACTGTGGCATGGTGAACAGTGGCCTAGAGGAGAACTGTGTGTATGATCCAAGCCGAATCACAGTGCTGGATGTCATTCCAAACCTCAGATTCTGCTAGATTTTCTGAAACATAATGAACACTTCTATATGAAATGACTGGAAAATTAATTTATGGTTACAATGAAATTATGGTTACAATGAATTTATGATAACCGAATATACTTACCTTTTGTTTAATTTTTACATAACGCATAATCAATTATTGGCAATTTTAACAATAGTTTATTTAAAAAAAAAAAATTTTTTTTACACATTCATAATGTGCATTAGAGCTTTTGAGCTAAATCTCAAGAATGGGCCATAAAATGGTCATAAAATCCCAGAATGCACCAGCAGCAGCAAACTGGCTGCTTACCACTGGATCATCATTGTCACTGATCGAGAGCACCTGTTAAGACATGGAGGTTCTCAGTAAGTCACTCAGACACAGAAACTTCAAAGAGAAAACACTCCAAGTTCACTGAAAGGTTCAGTCCAAAGACTCCAATGGTCGATGAAATGTTTTATTAAGTTTCATGGTGCTTGAAATGCTGCATTTTGTTAAATCAGTTTGTGCTAAATGTTAGATAACCACCTGTCTAGGGCCGGTAGTCAGTAACAATAAAACAAAAATAAAAGTAAAAGTTAAATAATGAAAAGAAATCTTGGAGAGAAAACTAAGATTATTCAACCTCCTGTCCCAGAATCAACACAACCAGTTCAAATCTCTTAATTTGAAAAGATAAAAAGTAATAATGAATCCCATCAAAGGGGTCCAGAAACACAACTCAACGAATATCAGATACAGGGGATAATACTTCAGGGGAGAGCTAGGCCAAAATAACAAAACGTAAGATAACTAACCCAATAATATCAATAAGTACCCAAGAAAAAGATCATAGAGATAAAAGACATCAAACTTCCCTTACTCCCTACCTACCCATGAACAGGAGAAAAAAAGAGAAGTACAAACATAAATGGCACCCTACCCCTACAATTCCCAAATTACAAATGAATTAAAGAGACAAACATACTTAATATAAGACATAAAATATTTAAGTCAACAATAACACTTTAGTTCTCTTTCCACTAAAGAACTCACAACAAGATCCTGAGTAGTGATGTTACGTCTGACACCTATGCTCCGAAGCTTGCTTCAAACTCGAACGGTCCTTGAAATGAACCACTGCTTCGGAGCTTGTATCATTACGTGAAAATGCCTTCTGAAGCAAACAAACTGCTTCACTCCTGTAGTGAACCACCTGACTGCTTTCACAGCCCAATCAGTGTTGACAGGTTTGAAACCTGACGGCTGTATTTCTTATGTGCTTTCACACATGATACTGCCATGCTAAAAAAATATATAAATAAATAAAACAAAAAATAAATTAATTAAAAACACTTTTACTGAAATTATATTGCATTTAATGGTTTTCATGGGAATTTTATTGGTTGTAATGGGAATTATTGTGGTCTCTGCGGGTCTCTTCTAATATGTGTTGGGTTCTATTGGTGGGGGCGTCACATCCTAATGGAATATGTCCCACACACAAAGAAAAAAAAATCTGTAGTGGTTTAAATTGTAAAAGCCAACGGTTCCTATTGGTATTTTAATAGAAACCAATAGAATTTCTGTGATGGTTTCCAGCTTTTTAAAGCTGGTCTGATCTTCTGTCCTTGTCTAAAGAAATAATTACACACGCACACATCATTAATGTCTTATTATCAATGTGAACACATGAAATTCCTCAGTATCTGTAAAAAGTACCTACATAAATGAGTTTCACAGCACTAACACTGTTTCAGCTTCGATCGCCTCGGTAATCACGTAATAAACGGGGCGTGAACATAAGCCTACTTGCATTTTATGGTTGTCAGCTTTGTTGCATTACATTTACTTCACCAGGAGATGGTGCTGCAATTTCTATCTGAATGAAGCTTCGAGTAACGAACCATTTTCGACACAATTGTATCAGAAAGCAATAATGCTTTGAAACGCTTCATTTGGCCATCACTAATCCTGAGCTCACTCAATCAGAATCAAAGCAATAACAGAGTCTGGGCAGACAGGAGGAAGAATTCATCCTGGCAAAAGGAAGTCTCTCCTTCTCAGTCCAGCCACTTCTGGTTATATCTCGGCTCCTCCCCTTCATTCTCCAATCACGGCAAGCATCATTAGATTGAATGCAGCTGGTCATTATACCTGTTGGAATGACGAGAGAGAGAACACCCAAGCACATACACAAATGCATGACACACTGGAATAAATAAAGATTTCATTTTGAGTTTAATTTTTTTAATTTTTATTAATTAATAAATGTATAAGGTACAAAAGGACAGTACAAGTTTAAATGTTAAAATTCTGTTAAATGTTAAAACTTTACTAAAACATTTGAAAATGTTTCATTAAGATGTTAGTTAAAATTTTAACTTTTTTGTTTTTCTGTCTTTAAAGGTTTACAACCTAATTTACTTAGCCAACTGACAAAGGAAAAAAGAAAAGTTGATTGAGTCAGAAATTTGAGTTGTCCTTGTGTCCTTTGGATGTTGAACAAGGGGAGGACTTAAATAACCTATATATAAGTCCTATATAAAGTGTTTTTGTTTTGTTTTTTCCGCAAATAAAGCACTTTCATCACTTCATTAAAATTGTGGTTAAAAATCTGGAGTCACATGGATAACTTTAATGATGTCTTTTCTACCTTTCTGGGGCTTGGTAGTTTTATGGACTGTCAATAGAAGGACAGAAAGCTCTCAGATTTCATTATAAAGATCTTAATTGTGTTCAACCAAAGTCTTACGAGTTTGTAATGACACAAGGGTGAGTAATTAATGGCATCATTTTCATTCTTGGGTGAACTAACCCTTAAAATGTTCATTTTTGACTTCCTAATTTGTCAGTCAGTTCAACCTGATCAACACCAGAGGTCACCATTACTTGTTTTATGGCATGGACTTCATTTCAGGGGTTTTCTAAGATTCACACAGTGGATTTCCCCTCTGACAAAACTTACAGACACTTCAGTGCTGCATTCCAGTTTGTTTCCCCAATGGACTGAACTGGAACGTCCTAAGCCCTTGAACACTTGGAATCCACTATGGCGATGATTTATTGTTTCCTTTAAAAAATTGTTTAATGCAGCTTTCTATATGTACAGGTGCTGGTCCTATATAGATAGAATATCATCCAAAAGTTGATTTTTTTCAGTAATTCCATTTAAGAATCTAAAGTTTATTAGTATTAGTTTATTAATCTAACTATTATTTTTATTCATACACATAGACTGATATTTCAAATGTGTAATTATTTTAATTCCCAAATAACAGTGTATTAGAATATTGCGAAAAGGTTACAATATTGAAGACCCCTGGTGCAACACTCTAATCAGCCAATTAACAAAAAAAAAAAAAAAAAGGCCTTTAAATGGTCTCTCAGACTAGTTCTCTGGGATACACAATCATGGGGAAGACTGCTGACTTGACAGTTGTCCAAAAGACGACCATTGATACCTTGCAGTAGGAGGGCAAGACACAAAAGGTCATTGCAAACGAGGCTGGCTATTCACAGAGCTCTGTGTCCAAGCACATTAATAGAGAGGTAAAGGGAAGGAAGATGTGATAGAAAAAAACTGTACAAGTCATAGGGATTACCACGCCCTGGAGAGGATTGTGAAACAAAACCCATTCAAAAATGTGTGGGAGATTAACAAAGAGCGGGCTGCAGCTGGAGTCAGTGCTTCAAGAACCACTACACACAGATGTACGCAAGTCATGGGTTTCAGCTGTCGCATTCCTTGTGTCAAGCCACTCTTGAACAACAGACAGCATCAGAAGCATGTTGCCTGGGCTAAAGAAAAATAGGATTGGACTGCTACTGAGTGGTCCAAGTTATGTTCTCTGATGAAAGTAAATTTTGCATTTCCTTTGAAATTCAGGGTCCCGGAGTCTGGGGGAAGAGAGGAGAGACACACAATCCACGTTGCTTGAGGTCCAGTGTAATGTTTCCACAGTCAGTGATGGTTTGGGATGCCATGTCATTTGCTGGTGTTGGTCCACTGTGTTTTCTGAGGTCTAAGGTCAAGGCAGCCGTATACCAGGAAGTTTTAGAGCACTTCATGCTTCTGCTGCTGATCAACTTCATGGAGATGCAGATTTAATTTCCCAACAGGACTTGGCACCTGCACACAGTGCCAAAGCAATCTGCGACGATCGTTTCCGCACCGGAAGCATTGTTTGCAATAAAATAAACATGTATTGAAGTGAAAATCTGGTTATTTCACCACAAATGCATATAATTTAAAGTCTAATCTGTTTAAAGTCAACACATGACTTTTTGCCTCAGAGAAATACACATTTAGGTAAATAGGGAGGCATAATGGAGAGCACTCAACCTTTCTTGAAGGTGGAGAAACAAAGTTCTTTATGACCTACAGGATTTCTTAAAAGATTAAAACATTTAAGAAATTAAAGACTAGATTTTTTTCTATTGTAAGTTTTAATGTAAATTATTTTTGATTTTAACATAGGCCTGTTTAAATGTTTTGCCACTTGCGTGAGCAACATAATATATAATAAATATAAAGTAAATATAAAGTGATTAATTGGATAAAACATTTAAATGTAGGCCTAGTGTGTTTAAACGTGACATTTTTGAAAGGGTGTATTGCAATGCTAACAATAATCTGTAGGGGGGGGGGGGGGATTGACGAGAAGGGAGGGGGGAGAGGAAGGGAGCATCTAAATTTATCCCAGGCAGGGACGTGCACAGGATTTTTGAGGGGCAGTTGCTCTGACCTAAAAAAGGGAATTCAAAATGCAACAGTGTAAAAATTGCCACACCGAATAAAGTAACTGTTCAAGATCCATTGGTAACTTATAAAAATAATATCATATTTGCATAAACTGTTACTACCAAATATCCCGACACTAGCACATTAAGATAAGCTATGAAAAAAATCATGTTCCTCTGCCTCTTTCTGGTTAAATAATGTTTATAATAATAGTTAATGCTATATTAACTATTCCAGGTTATTTATGCATAGCATAAAAATAGTTAGTATAGCATGAGAGAGTTATACCCTGGACATCCTGTCACTTTGATTTATGACCCCCCAATAAAACAGTGTTTTATTGCCCTTAATGAGCATATCAGATGTTTTGACGTTTATGACCGGAAGTCCCAAACTTTTACAGCCATTTTATGAGAACAGGAAGGGAATCTGTTTACTTAGGGGTTCATGTGTTTTTATGAGAACAGGAAGGGAATCTGTTCACTTAGGTGGTTATATGTTTTTATGTGATCAGGAAGTAATGTGCTGGACTGTTTTGATCTTTGTCACTGTAGATTCAAGCTCTGATTTCAGGACTCTAGCTGGTTCAAGCACAGCAGATCCTTGGGGTTTTGAGCATTTTGTCTGTGAATGAGACAAATCGGTTTAAGAAAAGCAGTAATAAAACATTGAGGATGAAATAAGCTTAAATAATATTTTAATATAGTGTCAAGAGAGCATACATGTCCTTAAAAAGGTGATTGAACTCAGTTGATTTCCCAATTCCCCAAAACGTGCATATATAAGTTCACTTGGCGTGATGCTAACTAGGGCTGGACAATAATTCAATATCAATATATATCGCGATATAATTTTTTTCAATAACGGTGATATGATTTTTAAACACATTTCCGATATTTCGATATGACTGACGTTCAGGGCGCATGCCATCAGAAAGAGCAGAACACGATTGGCTTCTTGCGTGATGACGTACACCACGGACACGCAGCCAGTGCTCTGCTCAGCAGTAGTAGGCTGATAGATCCAACGCAGCACGTTTTAGCTACAAAAAGAGTTTCCCTGACCGCAACACAAATGTGACTGAACGAGCTTCCACAAGTAAGGAGAAATAAATAGTTGATAAGAGAAGAAAGACTAACTTTCTTTAGTGGCGTGGAAGTGGTTCGTCTATCTAAAGCACGTATTCGCACGGGATTAGTATTATCTAGGGACCTCTGTGATTTAGAAATGACTCCTCCACATCTGAGTTTTGCGTGGCGCATTCGCATGGGATAAGCAAAGCCTGTGATTTTACTCGAATTTACTGACTTCTCCCGGATATCATGTCAAGTCTTCGTTATAGATAGGTGTATGAAATCATAAACAGGCATCGATATCGTTTTGATTATTTTACAGTAGCCTAATAAATAAATATAATTTCGTTCAGTCGGCAGGAATCAGATTTCATTTATCACGAGGAGAAGCTGACAATATACGGCGGAAGATTCAGTTTCAAAACTAAATGTAAAAGCGCCTATTTAAACAAGATTGTCATTGTACTGTTCTGTTATGTTTTTCATTAAGAACAGTATTGATGTTAATATTAAACACACCATTCAATCAGATTACTCTCAAATTGATACTCATTCTAAAGTGAAAGTATAATCCGTGTGGGCGCGGCTGCACGGGAATGACTGACGGTGCGCATTATGAATGCAGACTTTATTCTTCGTGAAAGATAAAGATAGAAATGCTCACAGGAAGAAAAAAAGCTTGCAAAAAGTATATACAATCCGCCTAATCCTGGCCAAATCACAGATGTCGATTCGCACGGGACTAATGTTATCACAGGACCTCGGTGTTCGCCGAAATATGGTAGGTAGGCTAATTTGCGGGGGAGTTTTTACTTTACAAATTACAGACATGGCTGATTCGCACAGGATTAAGATCACAGACATTCTCTGCAATTATTACAAATCACCAGAGGTCCCCAGATAATACGAATCCCGTGCGAATGGGGCTGATATTAAACTTCAGGTTTCAGTGTGCTGCAAAATGTGCCGGAGAGGTGCCGACTAGGGGTGTAACAATCGACATAGATGCATCAATCTAATGTCTAACAATACGATGCCAAGCGTTAAAAATAATCCATGTAGACTATTTATGTAAGAGGCAAGTGGCACATTTGTTTTAATACTTTCCACATTTGTACACAATGTCATGTATTAACACCAATGCATTTATTCTCGTTTAAATTACCTTTCAAAGCTTGTGAAAGACGGTCAGACATGGCTTCACGAAAATGTATCATTTGCTCCTGTTAAAGCCTTGCAAAAAGCAGCGTGCACTCATCTCAAACAGAGCACAAATAGGCCACTGAATTGAGTCTTCTTTTATTTATTTTGTGTGCATCAGTAGATAAAGGAGAATATAGCGCTATGAATCCTTCTTCACTGAAATTTAAAACTTAAAAGAAAATGCTCAATAAACTGCGTCTGCGAATTAAGTGAGAGTCTTATGTTTATTTGAAGGTGATTTCACATTTCTTGTTCGTATAAAGGCTAAATACAAATAAAAGGTGAACATTAACTTATTTGTACCGTTTTTATTTCTAAAATATTATATAGTTTTATAGGAGGAGGTTTCATAGACTTGGCAAATTCATTTTTCAGAAGTTTGTAGGTACAGACATCCTTTGTGGCAGTTCTTGTTAGTTTTTCTAAAGCTTTTATATAGTTCATATCGATATCGAAATTATATCGTATCGACCAAAATTAAGAAATATATCGTGATATAAATTTTGGCCATATCGTCCAGCCCTAATGCTAACGTTGACTGTACTTAAACTATTAGGTTCACCAAACATGGTGTTTATATACTTTACTTAAACTATTAAGTTCACCAAACTTGGTGTTTATATCCTTTACTTAAACTATTAAGTTCACCAAACTTGGTGTTTATATCCTTTACTTAAACTATTAAGTTCACCAAACTTGGTGTTTATATACTTTACTTAAACTATTAAGATCACCAAACTTGGTGTTTATATACTTTACTTAAACTATTAAGATCACCAAACTTGGTGTTTATATCCTTAACTTAAACTATTAGGTTCACCAAACTTGGTGTTTATATACTTTACTTAAACTATTAAGATCACCAAACTTGGTGTTTATATACTTTACTTAAACTATTAAGATCACCAAACTTGGTGTTTATATACTTTACTTAAACTATTAAGATCACCAAACTTGGTGTTTATATACTTTACTTAAACTATTAAGTTCACCAAACTTGGTGTTTATATACTTTACTTAAACTATTAAGTTTGATTTACTTAACTTTTTACATCAACAGGTTCCGCCAGTTTGCAGATATATAACCGTGAGACTCAGACCTTTCCGACGATATGTGTTTTGTCAAGATTAGAAAAGGGTTTTATTATAAAGTAGTTAAATAAATATGAAACATGACGACGCCACTTGGGGAGGAGCCCGCTGGAATAATTTAGGGCACCGTTACTATGGTAACCCAAGGTCCGATATCAAAACGGTTTTCACAGGATGAATCTTGAGTTCGTAAGCTTTCGAATGATATATAGTTTGTCAACATTAGATCAGGATAAATATAGGATATAATTGTTTTAAACATGCAGTGGCAAATGGGGCCCACCGGTGGGCCAGTGACAGTTAACAGGTTAAACTATTAAGTTCACCAAACTTGGTGTTATATACTTTACTTAAACTATTAAGTTTGATTTACTTAACTTTTTATTTATTTTATTTTATTTTATTTTTTTATACATAACCAACGATTAATTCAATACCGTTAAGTTAAATCAGGTTAACATTCTTAATTTTGTACAAACCTATTAAGCTCAATTATTCTAATAAGATTAAATTATATTTTAATGTTAGGTTTAAGAGAGCATGCATGTCCTTACTAAGTCGATTGAACTCAAATAATTTAAGTAAACTTGTATATTTATACTTGTTCATGTTTCCCAAAACTTGTATATTTAAATTCACCAAAAAATTGGCATTTATATAACGTACTTAAATTAAGTTCACCAAACTATCTCTTTATATACTGTACTTAAACTATTTAGTTGGTTTTACTTCTAACTGGGTTATGTTGAAATTAATTAACATGGTTTGTTTCAGTAAACTTAAACTCCAGTAAGTTAAATCAGGTTAACATTCTTAATGTTATACAAAACTATTAAGTTCAATTATTCAAAAATGAATATCAAACAAAAACCAAAACAAGTAATCTGGTTTAATTTATTTTATTTTTTTAGTGAAATACAATTTTTGCAAATGAAATCTAACATTAAAACCTGTTACAAAATCGTATTGGCTAGCCAGGATATAGTCACATGCCCCAAAGTAGATGTTTTTATTATTAAAACAACTTTATTTGTTATTAGCAGGTCCTTACTCTAAGCGCATCCTCTACACTTCACCACGACGGTAACCTGCAAAACATTAACATAATACAACCTTTTAAATAACATAACAAAACATTAAAATCTCCATTTTCTCAGTGTGTTAAAAAATGTATAAATAACACAAAACTCACCAAACTCAGTCCCTCTGCTGTGCGTAATGAACAGCATCAGCATCTTTAGTATACTTACATATTTAACTCAACATGGAAATTAAACTGAAATTAGAAATTATTGAGAATTACAAAGTGCTTATTTTTGAATGTAATTTTTTTTTGCAAACATACCAACCAGAAAGGGGAAAAACCCACTTAACAGCATATTGAATGTCTTTATACACACTGCTGTAATGGAATTGAGTCACAACCACACTGTACAGCACTGTAAAGGTAGTATAGCAATATCCCAGCGTCAACTAATGCATTGCATAAATTGTGGATCTCTGGGCACTTTATTTAAATATTACACCTTTAGCTTGACAATTATGCTAATATAGTAAGCATTTAAATGCAATGATAACTATGTTTGACTGTTTAAGCTTTGTGGAGCCATACTGGGCTGAAATAAAACATACTGAACAACATATTCTATGTCTCTGATAAAAAAATTCCCAATACTAATGAAATAACAGTGACTTACACACTATACTGTAATGGCAATGTAACTCTGTTACAACCACAACAACCAGCCTACCTATGTCAATTGTACACTTAATTTAAACATGCGTTTATCCTTTATTAATGACTGCAAGTCTGCAACAATTTGTCTAGGCCAAAAAGCTGGTTTGCCAAAGACTGTAGCTTCGTTTCTAGGGCATTCTGCCCTATTGACATCAAGGCTACACACTGAGTTCTCAATCACACGGTCAGCAAATTTATGAAAATATTGTTATTGAAGTGAAGGGACAACATCCCTAACTGGCCTCAGAAATAGTTGAATGTTGTTTTGTTTTGTTTTCACACAGAAACGCCCGATTACACTATCTTTAAGTGTATTAACTATTATGTTACAAAATCAAATAAAGAATAATTTGCTCAGTTATCCTACCATCACAACCCTTCAATATTTTACTATAGCAACGTACCATTAGGATTTAAAAAAAAAAAAAAAAAAATCGCACCAACATAACTTTATATCTACAGATTTTTACTTACCGAGTTTAAGATGCACTCGATGGAAAAGCCCCGTACTAGTTTGAATTAGCCGCAGCAGCAGAGGAGGAGGCGACAAGACAGCCTTTTGCAAATATCCACCAATCAGTGCAATGGTTTTCTTGTCGCCAGGCAGAACGCCTTGCACGGCCAATCACATCAAAGGAAGGCCAGAGTGTCAGAAAGTGTATTTTGTTTTATGGGGAGTTGGCGCATATCAAACAATTAAAAGTTAGCCATATGTCCTCCTCTTTTATTATCATGTAATCAGAGCTAAAAAGCTTCCTTCCTTCCTTCCTTCCTTCCTTCCTTCCTTCCTTCCTTCCTTCCTTCCTTTCTGCCTTCCTTCCATCCTTCATGTATTCCTTCCTGTCTTTCTGTGAGGAAGGTTGTGATAGACCTATTCATTGTTTTCAGGGGAAATTACGTCTGTATTATATTGTAGGGCCAACACCTCTACACTGCCTGTACTTGTAAAAGATCAATTGGCTACGCGTTAGTCTCCCAGTCTTGAGTAAGCGGAAACTGTCTGTGACCCGTGCTGCAAAACTACAAAATAGTTTTCTACATCACTCAAAGCTATAGCAGCAGCACTTGACGTTCATTTAGAAAACAGCCCTTTAAATTCCACAATCTTTTACTGATTACTGTTTTAGAAAACACTTTTAGATTACATGACCACTCAGAAAATAAAAACTCTGTGTTTACAGAAAGAAATACATTTATTTTTAACCCTCTTGCATTTCTGTTTATAGTATCAATACCTAATTTGATGACTTGGAAATCAAAAGCCAATGTTTTGAGGAACAAATGCAATTTTCACCCATGCCTTTCTGTTTAGTTCTGTAAATATATACTGGACATACATAAGCCGTCACCTTTATTCCTGTAACATTTATATAATACAACTAGTTGAGCATATTCAATTTCTGCTCTAATGCCGCTCTAACATTTTTCAGCTCAAGTCAGTTCAGTCTGCGTTGATAACTGTAAAGTACATCAATTGGCCATGCATACTGCACTCACTGTATTTGTGTGCACATACATGTACACCATGCACTCAACAAACAAAAGACACAATAATGTTGTACATTTTCCACATCCCTGGGCTTTATCGTGTATTTGACTAATCATTTGAGGTTTATGTCTAGTCACAAAAACAATTTTACAAGAGTTTTGAATGAAGCGGTTGCATTTGTATGAAATGTTGACTTTTGTCTTTAGACAAAACTTTTGTTTTATTCTTTAATTTATTTAAAACAGCCTGGTAACTAATTTTGGTGTATTTTTCTCACCTGAAACAACATCTAGGCTACTCATACCAAACACATTTGGGCTATTTGACTATTTTTCTAGAAGGATTTACTCAAATAATAAATGCACCAGAATCACAATGGTTATGATTTATTCATATTTAGTCAGATTTCTTATGGCCATTTTGTCTGTTGGATTTTTTTTTTTTTTTTTTTTTGACAGATTCTTCTTTGAGAGCTATCAACATTATAGGAATAAATTAAGAAATCAAGTGATAGTCTTTCTATTTGACAGTGTTTGACTAAATTGATATTTCTTTTAGATTAAAGTTCCATCTGTATATGAAAAAACATTCAACAGCAATTGTGAAAGTATGTCAAATTTGGACTTCTTAGTACAATTGTACTAAGAAAAGGCCCTGGTGTACATCACACCAGTTGTAATAAACATTTTACAAAGCTATAATCATAATAAGCACAACATCAGTCTGATGTGACCATACATTAACACAATCAGAGCGTTGCGTGTTCACACAATATGCAGTCTGTTAAAACGATTCTAAAATGCGTTGTTTTTCTTTTCATTCAGGCTTATCCAATGCCAAAATCATGGATTCTTATCTACAAATGCTTAAACACAGTATGTCACAAATGAAGACCTAATGTTCCTTTCTTTTAATATAGTATAAAGCCTCTACTTCCGCAACATCCCCAGCAGCTCAAACTTGTTGAACAATATATATAAAAGAAAGACTGAAACAACGAATAAGCATTTCAAGTAGTAGATCTCTGAAATATTTGATACTTATTTAAAATAAATATTTTAACATATTTTTATTTTATTGTTTTTACTTGCTTTTGCAACTGGAGAACTGTAACCTTGAGAAACGTCCAAAATGTTCATTATGTGCAGCCTTATTTGCATCATGCGCATCTCATATTAAAACAACAGAGAGGATAATGAAGGTCATAATCATATGAGGAATGTTTTGAAAAATATGTTACATTTAGAAATTTCAGAATTTGTATTCCACGTTTTTGATGGTTTAAAAGGCTTTCCAAATGAATTGATACTGAGATTAAGCTATCCATGCATATAACTGTTCATTTAGAGTTCTGCAATGCGTTTAATATTGAACAGGGCTGTTTATCATAGCTTCAAGCTCCTTAAACCTTTAAAGTGATTATAGGATTCTGTAATTTATTTATAACAGCAACATTTAATTATATACCAGCGCTGCATAAAACAAGTAAAATGTATTTAAAAGATCAAATGATTTTACGTAATTATATTAATTACATCAGATTTGTAAGTAAAATTACTCAATATACAAAAAAATTATAAAACAAAAACTGAAACAACATGGAATATTTTATCTTGTAAAACGTGTGTGGTGTTGGAAATCATTGTTGATTTTCTTGGACATACATTAAATTGGGTTACTGTTTCTTTAAATATTTAAGAACATATTTCTTTAAATTTTAGAAGAAAATGAGCTGAATCTTTTATAGCTTTAAAAAGTTGAAAATTGCTTAACTTATTTTGACGAGTTAAAGCAGTGTAAAACATATGATGTCATAACATATTGATCATATAATTTGTTACAGTGTACACTCGAGAAGAGTAGTTAGATCAGGGCAATGGGAGAAGGGGGTGGTAATGTGTGCATTATTGGCCACGCTGCAAACATCTAAAAGTGAACGAGTCATTGAACACATTCGACAAAATTGTAGAATGGCTTACAGTAATACTCACATTGTCTACATGTATACGGACTATGTGTTCTGTCTGCAGTTTTTCATAATGCCATCAATTGTTAGTATTTTGCTAGAGTTTTGACAGGATGATTACATTTTGAATCGGGTTTGCTGTGTTTTAATTACATTGGTTACATTTAGTTTTTAACAAAATATGCAAATATGACTTTGGACAGAGGCTTAACTATGATGTATAATTGTGTTGCGGTGTTAAGAGTTTAGAAAAGGTACTTTAAAGGGTTAGTTCCCCCCAAAAATCAAGATTCTGTCACACCCCGCAAGACTTCCGTTCATCTTCGGAACACAAATTAAGATATTTTTGTTGAAATCCGATGGCTCAGAATTGTTTGTATGAAAATTTGTGTATGAGAATTGTCTTGTTATGAAATGATAACTGATAACTTGAAAAATGATAACTTCTCTCTGGTGACATATGTAGGGCTTTTGCATACGGATACTTCCGTCACATCGTGACTTTAAAGTTCGTTTTTGCTATCATCCCTTTGTCCAATCTGTAGTTACATTTTCAAAAAGCACTATACACAATAAACACAACTTTTGTCTGTTGTGTATAAAAGAAGACAGAAACAATCAGTAAGCGTTTTTAAGTAGCAAATCTCTGAAATAGCTTGCAGTGCTTGAAAGCATTTAAGATTATTGTACTATTGTTATTTACCTCCTAAAGTATCAGAGTTGCAAGCCGTGTATTACTGTTTGTAGACATGTCCATAAAATAACAAATGATTCAACAAGTGATTTACATATATTTATTTATTTCAACAATGTATTGTTGTATATACAATCATTAATTGAAGTATTGAAGAAGTGTATTGCATTACATACATAAAGTAATACATTAATAATGACATTAGAGGTGATCTAGCCAGAAAAGAAAATCTCTGCACACTATCATGTTTTGCTCTAGGGTATAGTTGACCAGCGTTTCCACTATTTCATCAATGTCGGTTTTCTCATTTTTTGACATCAGTGACACACACAGATCTGTTACAAATGTATACATACAAAGAACCTCAGTAACTCCTAACTCATCGCTACAATCAGCCAACACATTCAGAACTGTTCTGAGGATCTCCGAGATAGGCTCTTTGGTGTAAATAAACAAACTTGTAACGTCAGGCCATGAATTTTTCAGATCTCTTACGACATCCATTTCATTTTTTAGATTTTTCACACGTATGGGATCCCCAGCACAATCATCATTTGAATCACATGCATCGTCGATGATTTTACGCATCAAGCGGACCATCTGGCCTCTAAAATAATCTTTAAACATGCCGCCTAACATAGCTTTTACATGACACTCGTTCCCAATGGCACATTCGCACTCCTCAGGTTGCTTGTGCACGGCATCGTCAGAACTCAGCAGGCAGTCGCTCTCCATCAGCTTCTGTGTAGCCATTCCAGAAATATGTAGCGTTGAAGATGTCTTCTTCTTCAGAACTCAAATTTGTGCACGGTAAAAACGTTCTTCCAGTCCAGAAAGACTATAATAGCTCCTGGCATAAGAGTCCTTTTGTCCTGGCATAAGTTAGGGTCAATCCCCCAAAGTGTGCGTCGCAGAAGAGATGTCAGGCTCAGACAAACAGGTATGCTAAAGCTGGCTTTGAGGGTCCGCACGACAACCGTACAATGCTCTGACTCGAGGCCTTCAACTTTTTGATCAATGAGTTGTTGTACAGCAGTCTTTGCGTTGAAGCGGATGTCAAATCCAGTACTGTTTCGTTAGTAGAGTTAGGAAACCCCAGTTTGCAAAGCAAGAACTGAGTGAGCACTGTAGAGTTTATCAGGATCGACAGATTGGGGACGCCCTCACCCCCTGTTGTGATGGGTTGTCGCCAGGAAGTCATAAAAAACTATTATGTAATTTATTATTTAGCAAAGCTGATTGGACCATTAGGTCTTTATTTGTGACATACTGTCTTTAAGCATTTGTAAATGAGAATCCATGATTTTCATACGAGATCTCGTATGAAAAGAAAAATGCAGGCATTTTTGATTAATTTTAACCGACTGCATATTGTGTAAAACAGCATGTATGGTAACAACAGACAAAAGTTGTGTTTATTGTGTATAGTGCTTTTTGAAAATGTAACTACAGATTGGACAAAGGGATGATAGCAAAAACGAACTTTAAAGTCACGATGTGACGGAAGTATCCGTATGCAAAAGCCCTACATATGTCACCAGAGAGAAGTTATCATTTTTCAAGTTATCAGTTATCATTTCATAACAAGACAATTCTCATACACAAATTTTCATACAAACAATTCTGAGCCATCGGATTTCAACAAAAATATCTTAATTTGTGTTCCGAAGATGAACGGAAGTCTTGCGGGGTGTGACAGAATCTTGATTTTTTGGGGGAACTAACCCTTTAAAGTACCTTTTCTAAACTCTTAACACCGCAACACAATTATACATCATAGTTAAGCCTCTGTCCAAAGTCATATTTGCATATTTTGTTAAAAACTAAATGTAACCAATGTAATTAAAACACAGCAAACCCGATTCAAAATGTAATCATCCTGTCAAAACTCTAGCAAAATACTAACAATTGATGGCATTATGAAAAACTGCAGACAGAACACATAGTCCGTATACATGTAGACAATGTGAGTATTACTGTAAGCCATTCTACAATTTTGTCGAATGTGTTCAATGACTCGTTCACTTTTAGATGTTTGCAGCGTGGCCAATAATGCACACATTACCACCCCCTTCTCCCATTGCCCTGATCTAACTACTCTTCTCTAGTGTACACTGTAACAAATTATATGATCAATATGTTATGACATCATATGTTTTACACTGCTTTAACTCGTCAAAATAAGTTAAGCAATTTTCAACTTTTTAAAGCTATAAAAGATTCAGCTCATTTTCTTCTAAAATTTAAAGAAATATGTTCTTAAATATTTAAAGAAACAGTAACCCAATTTAATGTATGTCCAAGAAAATCAACAATGATTTCCAACACCACACACGTTTTACAAGATAAAATATTCCATGTTGTTTCAGTTTTTGTTTTATAATTTTTTTTGTATATTGAGTAATTTTACTTACAAATCTGATGTAATTAATATAATTACGTAAAATCATTTGATCTTTTAAATACATTTTACTTGTTTTATGCAGCGCTGGTATATAATTAAATGTTGCTGTTATAAATAAATTACAGAATCCTATAATCACTTTAAAGGTTTAAGGAGCTTGAAGCTATGATAAACAGCCCTGTTCAATATTAAACGCATTGCAGAACTCTAAATGAACAGTTATATGCATGGATAGCTTAATCTCAGTATCAATTCATTTGGAAAGCCTTTTAAACCATCAAAAACGTGGAATACAAATTCTGAAATTTCTAAATGTAACATATTTTTCAAAACATTCCTCATATGATTATGACCTTCATTATCCTCTCTGTTGTTTTAATATGAGATGCGCATGATGCAAATAAGGCTGCACATAATGAACATTTTGGACGTTTCTCAAGGTTACAGTTCTCCAGTTGCAAAAGCAAGTAAAAACAATAAAATAAAAATATGTTAAAATATTTATTTTAAATAAGTATCAAATATTTCAGAGATCTACTACTTGAAATGCTTATTCGTTGTTTCAGTCTTTCTTTTATATATATTGTTCAACAAGTTTGAGCTGCTGGGGATGTTGCGGAAGTAGAGGCTTTATACTATATTAAAAGAAAGGAACATTAGGTCTTCATTTGTGACATACTGTGTTTAAGCATTTGTAGATAAGAATCCATGATTTTGGCATTGGATAAGCCTGAATGAAAAGAAAAACAACGCATTTTAGAATCGTTTTAACAGACTGCATATTGTGTGAACACGCAACGCTCTGATTGTGTTAATGTATGGTCACATCAGACTGATGTTGTGCTTATTATGATTATAGCTTTGTAAAATGTTTATTACAACTGGTGTGATGTACACCAGGGCCTTTTCTTAGTACAATTGTACTAAGAAGTCCAAATTTGACATACTTTCACAATTGCTGTTGAATGTTTTTTCATATACAGATGGAACTTTAATCTAAAAGAAATATCAATTTAGTCAAACACTGTCAAATAGAAAGACTATCACTTGATTTCTTAATTTATTCCTATAATGTTGATAGCTCTCAAAGAAGAATCTGTCAAAAAAAAAAAAAAAAAAAAAATCCAACAGACAAAATGGCCATAAGAAATCTGACTAAATATGAATAAATCATAACCATTGTGATTCTGGTGCATTTATTATTTGAGTAAATCCTTCTAGAAAAATAGTCAAATAGCCCAAATGTGTTTGGTATGAGTAGCCTAGATGTTGTTTCAGGTGAGAAAAATACACCAAAATTAGTTACCAGGCTGTTTTAAATAAATTAAAGAATAAAACAAAAGTTTTGTCTAAAGACAAAAGTCAACATTTCATACAAATGCAACCGCTTCATTCAAAACTCTTGTAAAATTGTTTTTGTGACTAGACATAAACCTCAAATGATTAGTCAAATACACGATAAAGCCCAGGGATGTGGAAAATGTACAACATTATTGTGTCTTTTGTTTGTTGAGTGCATGGTGTACATGTATGTGCACACAAATACAGTGAGTGCAGTATGCATGGCCAATTGATGTACTTTACAGTTATCAACGCAGACTGAACTGACTTGAGCTGAAAAATGTTAGAGCGGCATTAGAGCAGAAATTGAATATGCTCAACTAGTTGTATTATATAAATGTTACAGGAATAAAGGTGACGGCTTATGTATGTCCAGTATATATTTACAGAACTAAACAGAAAGGCATGGGTGAAAATTGCATTTGTTCCTCAAAACATTGGCTTTTGATTTCCAAGTCATCAAATTAGGTATTGATACTATAAACAGAAATGCAAGAGGGTTAAAAATAAATGTATTTCTTTCTGTAAACACAGAGTTTTTATTTTCTGAGTGGTCATGTAATCTAAAAGTGTTTTCTAAAACAGTAATCAGTAAAAGATTGTGGAATTTAAAGGGCTGTTTTCTAAATGAACGTCAAGTGCTGCTGCTATAGCTTTGAGTGATGTAGAAAACTATTTTGTAGTTTTGCAGCACGGGTCACAGACAGTTTCCGCTTACTCAAGACTGGGAGACTAACGCGTAGCCAATTGATCTTTTACAAGTACAGGCAGTGTAGAGGTGTTGGCCCTACAATATAATACAGACGTAATTTCCCCTGAAAACAATGAATAGGTCTATCACAACCTTCCTCACAGAAAGACAGGAAGGAATACATGAAGGATGGAAGGAAGGCAGAAAGGAAGGAAGGAAGGAAGGAAGGAAGGAAGGAAGGAAGGAAGGAAGGAAGGAAGGAAGGAAGGAAGGAAGGAAGGAAGCTTTTTAGCTCTGATTACATGATAATAAAAGAGGAGGACATATGGCTAACTTTTAATTGTTTGATATGCGCCAACTCCCCATAAAACAAAATACACTTTCTGACACTCTGGCCTTCCTTTGATGTGATTGGCCGTGCAAGGCGTTCTGCCTGGCGACAAGAAAACCATTGCACTGATTGGTGGATATTTGCAAAAGGCTGTCTTGTCGCCTCCTCCTCTGCTGCTGCGGCTAATTCAAACTAGTACGGGGCTTTTCCATCGAGTGCATCTTAAACTCGGTAAGTAAAAATCTGTAGATATAAAGTTATGTTGGTGCGATTTTTTTTTTTTTTTTTTTAAATCCTAATGGTACGTTGCTATAGTAAAATATTGAAGGGTTGTGATGGTAGGATAACTGAGCAAATTATTCTTTATTTGATTTTGTAACATAATAGTTAATACACTTAAAGATAGTGTAATCGGGCGTTTCTGTGTGAAAACAAAACAAAACAACATTCAACTATTTCTGAGGCCAGTTAGGGATGTTGTCCCTTCACTTCAATAACAATATTTTCATAAATTTGCTGACCGTGTGATTGAGAACTCAGTGTGTAGCCTTGATGTCAATAGGGCAGAATGCCCTAGAAACGAAGCTACAGTCTTTGGCAAACCAGCTTTTTGGCCTAGACAAATTGTTGCAGACTTGCAGTCATTAATAAAGGATAAACGCATGTTTAAATTAAGTGTACAATTGACATAGGTAGGCTGGTTGTTGTGGTTGTAACAGAGTTACATTGCCATTACAGTATAGTGTGTAAGTCACTGTTATTTCATTAGTATTGGGAATTTTTTTATCAGAGACATAGAATATGTTGTTCAGTATGTTTTATTTCAGCCCAGTATGGCTCCACAAAGCTTAAACAGTCAAACATAGTTATCATTGCATTTAAATGCTTACTATATTAGCATAATTGTCAAGCTAAAGGTGTAATATTTAAATAAAGTGCCCAGAGATCCACAATTTATGCAATGCATTAGTTGACGCTGGGATATTGCTATACTACCTTTACAGTGCTGTACAGTGTGGTTGTGACTCAATTCCATTACAGCAGTGTGTATAAAGACATTCAATATGCTGTTAAGTGGGTTTTTCCCCTTTCTGGTTGGTATGTTTGCAAAAAAAAATTACATTCAAAAATAAGCACTTTGTAATTCTCAATAATTTCTAATTTCAGTTTAATTTCCATGTTGAGTTAAATATGTAAGTATACTAAAGATGCTGATGCTGTTCATTACGCACAGCAGAGGGACTGAGTTTGGTGAGTTTTGTGTTATTTATACATTTTTTAACACACTGAGAAAATGGAGATTTTAATGTTTTGTTATGTTATTTAAAAGGTTGTATTATGTTAATGTTTTGCAGGTTACCGTCGTGGTGAAGTGTAGAGGATGCGCTTAGAGTAAGGACCTGCTAATAACAAATAAAGTTGTTTTAATAATAAAAACATCTACTTTGGGGCATGTGACTATATCCTGGCTAGCCAATACGATTTTGTAACAGGTTTTAATGTTAGATTTCATTTGCAAAAATTGTATTTCACTAAAAAAATAAAATAAATTAAACCAGATTACTTGTTTTGGTTTTTGTTTGATATTCATTTTTGAATAATTGAACTTAATAGTTTTGTATAACATTAAGAATGTTAACCTGATTTAACTTACTGGAGTTTAAGTTTACTGAAACAAACCATGTTAATTAATTTCAACATAACCCAGTTAGAAGTAAAACCAACTAAATAGTTTAAGTACAGTATATAAAGAGATAGTTTGGTGAACTTAATTTAAGTACGTTATATAAATGCCAATTTTTTGGTGAATTTAAATATACAAGTTTTGGGAAACATGAACAAGTATAAATATACAAGTTTACTTAAATTATTTGAGTTCAATCGACTTAGTAAGGACATGCATGCTCTCTTAAACCTAACATTAAAATATAATTTAATCTTATTAGAATAATTGAGCTTAATAGGTTTGTACAAAATTAAGAATGTTAACCTGATTTAACTTAACGGTATTGAATTAATCGTTGGTTATGTATAAAAAAATAAAATAAAATAAAATAAATAAAAAGTTAAGTAAATCAAACTTAATAGTTTAAGTAAAGTATATAACACCAAGTTTGGTGAACTTAATAGTTTAACCTGTTAACTGTCACTGGCCCACCGGTGGGCCCCATTTGCCACTGCATGTTTAAAACAATTATATCCTATATTTATCCTGATCTAATGTTGACAAACTATATATCATTCGAAAGCTTACGAACTCAAGATTCATCCTGTGAAAACCGTTTTGATATCGGACCTTGGGTTACCATAGTAACGGTGCCCTAAATTATTCCAGCGGGCTCCTCCCCAAGTGGCGTCGTCATGTTTCATATTTATTTAACTACTTTATAATAAAACCCTTTTCTAATCTTGACAAAACACATATCGTCGGAAAGGTCTGAGTCTCACGGTTATATATCTGCAAACTGGCGGAACCTGTTGATGTAAAAAGTTAAGTAAATCAAACTTAATAGTTTAAGTAAAGTATATAAACACCAAGTTTGGTGAACTTAATAGTTTAAGTAAAGTATATAAACACCAAGTTTGGTGATCTTAATAGTTTAAGTAAAGTATATAAACACCAAGTTTGGTGATCTTAATAGTTTAAGTAAAGTATATAAACACCAAGTTTGGTGATCTTAATAGTTTAAGTAAAGTATATAAACACCAAGTTTGGTGAACCTAATAGTTTAAGTTAAGGATATAAACACCAAGTTTGGTGATCTTAATAGTTTAAGTAAAGTATATAAACACCAAGTTTGGTGATCTTAATAGTTTAAGTAAAGTATATAAACACCAAGTTTGGTGAACTTAATAGTTTAAGTAAAGGATATAAACACCAAGTTTGGTGAACTTAATAGTTTAAGTAAAGGATATAAACACCAAGTTTGGTGAACTTAATAGTTTAAGTAAAGTATATAAACACCAAGTTTGGTGAACCTAATAGTTTAAGTACAGTCAACGTTAGCATCACGCCAAGTGAACTTATATATGCACGTTTTGGGGAATTGGGAAATCAACTGAGTTCAATCACCTTTTTAAGGACATGTATGCTCTCTTGACACTATATTAAAATATTATTTAAGCTTATTTCATCCTCAATGTTTTATTACTGCTTTTCTTAAACCGATTTGTCTCATTCACAGACAAAATGCTCAAAACCCCAAGGATCTGCTGTGCTTGAACCAGCTAGAGTCCTGAAATCAGAGCTTGAATCTACAGTGACAAAGATCAAAACAGTCCAGCACATTACTTCCTGATCACATAAAAACATATAACCACCTAAGTGAACAGATTCCCTTCCTGTTCTCATAAAAACACATGAACCCCTAAGTAAACAGATTCCCTTCCTGTTCTCATAAAATGGCTGTAAAAGTTTGGGACTTCCGGTCATAAACGTCAAAACATCTGATATGCTCATTAAGGGCAATAAAACACTGTTTTATTGGGGGGTCATAAATCAAAGTGACAGGATGTCCAGGGTATAACTCTCTAGCATGCTATGCCACTTTCATCAAAACCTATTACAAAGCTATAGCAATTTTATGTCATTAAATACGATAAACAGTTATTCTGGAACAGATCTGCTTCTTCCTTATCCCGTTTAAAAAAAAAAAAACATATTACAGTAAGTAACCATATTCCACCTGTTCGAAAAAAAAAGTTGCACTAACTGTTCGTTACAAGCAGCATTTGCCAGGCAGGTAACGTTAGCTAACATAAACATATTTTTGCTAGCCTACCTGCTGCAAAATTACACCATTTTTGTACAAATAAAGCTATTTTATATAGTGTAATTTATCACTTACCACTATCTTGTTTTTTCTCTTTTTTCTTTTCTGGCTTCCTAAAGCATAATTCCGCTTCATGATCGCCGGGGAGGTTTTGTATTTTGCCGGCAGTAGAGATTGCGTGGTTGGGTGGCTGTTGTCAGCGACGACTGAGAGGGCCCCCTTGAGGGGGATTCCGATAACAGTGTCAATGCACTTTACTGCATTGGCTATCAAAGGGGCGCTCAAGCAGTTTGTCGTTGCATTTTATTCTTAACCTGTCGCTGTCTTGAGGCCCCAGGCCAGCTCGGTGCCCCAAGCAATTGCTTGACTTTCACTTTCGGACGGGTACCCGAATATGGAAGTGAACGAGGCTTTGCGATTTTTTTTTTTTTTTTGTATCTAGGCCTACGTGAAATTCTGCATCCATTGTATGATTTTTTTATTTATTTTTTTCCACCTCGGAAGGGCAACGTGAGTCGAGAAGGGCATATGGGCAGTTGCCCGGGCAACCTGAGCAACCCCCCTGTGCACGTCCCTGATCCCAGGGCCCCATAAAGGCTTAACACTAGCCTGACAAGCCAGACCCACATCAAGATGTTTGGTCTGGAAACTCACCATAGACAGGGCTCAATCCAAGGGGCGGGATAAACGGTTGTCTTTCAAAGTCCCTCTGCACGCGATAGGATAGCGCTACACCAACCAGAGCAACGAAGGTGAAACAGAGGTTGTTGATAGATTAAACATTCACCGTATCCGGTCGGCTAAACTCCGAACACATCTTCCCTTTTTAAGAATGACTTCAGTGCCGTTCTTTGTTCTTTTTTCAGAGAAAAGCTTAACTCCAAGTCTTCCAGAGTCGCGGTCAAAGCTGATTCGAAAGACTGCCGCCGTTCTGCAGTTTCTGTGTTTACTAGAAGCACGCAAATGCAACTCGGCCGTCGTCATTATGGCCCAGCCCGCCGACTCTATACACGATGTGATTGGCCCGTCCAGATTGTGAGGAATACAGCTCAGAAGGGTATTGAGAGTTCCTAGACGCCACTTGCGGGCAGATTAAATTTGCTGCCGCTAGGGTGCATCTAGATTTCTAGGCTAGCTTAACACGGCACTGTCCATGCCACGCCACATTGCTGCAGTAATTCAGGCAAAAGGAGCCCCACCAACTATTGTGTGCTGTACATGCTCATACTTTTCATGTTCATACTTTTCAGTTGGTCAAGATTTCTAAAGGTTCCTTTATTTGTATTGGTCTAAATCAAAAGAAATAAACATTTTAACTATCAGTCTGTGTGCAATGAATGAATATAATATGCCATTTTCACTTTTTGAACGAAATTAGTGAAATAAAACTAACATTTTGATGATATTCTATGACCAGCAACTGTATACAGGTGTGTTTGGGTTGTTTTAAAATGTTTTTTTTTAAATAATTAAAATATAGTTGTTTGTGGTGGGGTAAATTAAACGCGATATGTGGTGACGGTGTTGCACTGTGGAAGCTGCCTGAAGTGTGCATATGAAGTAGACTCCCTCTGTCAAAATCGAGGGAGCAAGGAGGATCCATATCAATTTCCCTTGTCCATGCACTTCACAAAATGGAACGGACTTCAAAATGCCTGCTGGGATTCCCCCGAGGGGAAGTGCGGGAAGTTCACAAGTGCTAAAAGTGGAGTGGAATGCAGCACGGCTGCCCAATCCTCCTAACCTCCAGTCATTAAATAACAAATTTTCAAGTTGTTCGGATGTGTGTCATGGCAAATCTAAGCATCCTGCCTTTGTCATCAAGAAATAAAAACAACATACCGTAGTTACATGAATTGTTAGGAGGTAACTTATGCTTTAATGTTTCACTATCTTTATCTAGAATACACGTCTTATTGATTCCTTCAACATAGCATGCTGAGCAACATTAAATTATGCTTTAATGTAACTTATGCTTTAATGTTTCACTATCTTTATCTAGAATACACGTCTTATTGATTCCTTCAACATAGCATGCTGAGCAATCATTAAATAAACAATGCTAAACTAACTTTTTATTTAGTTTAGCATTGTTTATTTAATGATTACATACACACAGAAGTGATTGCTCACACTGAACTGCATTTATATGATATTTGGTCATAAGAGAGTAGGAAACCCCGTCCTTACCCACCACCCCCATTTCTCCCCTTTAGCTCCACCCAATATCCAAATTGAAAGTGAAACCAAAATTCTGTTAAGATTTCCATTTTTTCTAGGGACTCTTTGGTGACTAGGACTCCTGAGCGTGTAAGTTAAATTAAAACAATTTAACTGAATTAAACCAAACTAATTCAGCTAAATTAAATTAATCTCTTTAAGCTGTTTAATGATGCTGAAATGATGTAAAAAGAAAACTTCACAGCATAATTTGTTGTTTAGTGTTAACTAGGTCCCTTCATCAAAACTTTCATAATGTAAACTGCATTTTTATATTATTATACAAATATTGTCTTTAATTATTCTCTAATTATCAAATTTTTCAAAGTGCTTTGGTTACTGTAACTGCCATGGGGGACAATGGTTATGACACTGGAATACAGAAGTATCCTGGACGGAGAACATACATCATGTATCACGGAACTACCATGATAAACGCACAGAAGATCAAATGGGAAGGATTCATACCTTCATCTGGTGGCATGCTCGGTCCAGGAGTCTACGTGAGTCGGAGTAAAGAGAAAGCTTCTCATTACCCTGCAAATGCCGGAGGACAACAGCTGGCCATTCTTAAACTAAGTGTCCGGGTGGGGAAAGTGAAGAAGATTGATCGCCAGGGTCATCCCTTACAGAAAACCTGGCATCAAAATGGTTATGACACTGCGTGGGTCCCTGCAAACTGTGGAATGGTACCGAGTGGATTAGAAGAGGACTGTGTTTATGATCCAAGCCGGATCAAGGTTCTAGAGATTATTCCAAACTTTAAAAACTGTCCTTTTCTTATTAAACTTTGTATATATATATATGTTAAGGAAAAAGAGGAAAGATACCCATAAAAAACATTGCCATTGTTTTGTTGTTAAAGATTAAGGATTTGTTTTCTTTATTATATTTAATTCTCCTTATTGTTGTGAAAATGTAGGAATGAAATGCTAATAATCAAAATCAATGGAACATTTTTAAATGGAAATCTGAACATAAAGTTTTGATTTGTTTGCTCTTGCTCATTTTTAATAACCAATTTTATTAAAAACATCCCAACATGAATGTAACTACATTTCTGCTGTACACCTTATTTGTTTAAATTTCAGTTTCTTAAAATAAATGAGCATTTACAAGAATTGAGTGTTGAGAGTCACGCACAGATTCTATTGCAGGAAGTAATCACAGCATTGAGGGTTTACCAACTTACTTACAGTAAAGGCTCACACTATGCATACTAAAAAATTGCGTGATATGTGATCCTAATTTTGACAGTTTACTTGCAATACTTGGCATTTAATCATTAAGCAAATTGTAAATAATTATGACTACATATGTTTATACCAAGAAACTGAACAGCACTGATAATGAATGTAATGTCTTACAGGTTACCACATTTAACCCCCCCCCCCCCCCCCCCCCCTTTGGCCTCAACCAACTTACAAACAAAAATGAAACCAAAGTTATTTTCAGGATTATGCTAATTTAGTTGCCCTTGTGATCCCATGGGTTTGTCTCTTGTGTCATGAGTTCAAGTTTAGTTTTGATGAATCTTTAGTTAGTTCCCATAGTTACTAATTACATTAACCTGTAAATCAATATGTCTTAGTTAAGCCCTTAGTTTCCTCAGTTCTTTGTTTGGTCTTGTTTTTGTATTATGTGGTAGCTATGCTTTATTACTGACAGTAATATAACTTTATTACAGACAGTTTTGGTTTCTACTCCTGCGTCTTGCGGTACATCCCAGCCACAACGTGACAGTTGTACGTAGTTTCTTTCTTTTAGAGGATATTTGGAGCCAAAAGACTTGAGCACGTAAGTTAAATTAAAACCTTTTAAATAGTTTATTTATTATTATTTAAGAATTGTATTATTTTGAGCTAAAGTTAACATTTTAAAATTATGCATGTTTTATAGAAACTACACAAACATTTAATTAATTTAGTCAGAACTGCATATTTTGTTAATATAATAATTATCTTTGGTTGTTTACTAATTATTATTTATATATATATATTATATACATAAACCTTTCAAAGTGTTTTGGCTACTGTTAATGCCATGGGAAATCATAGCAGCTCTGAAGAAGAGGAGAACCGGTATCCTGGACGGAGAACATACATCATGTATCACGGCACTACGAAAGTAAATGCACAGAAGATCAAACGTGAAGGATTCATTCCTTCATCTGGTGGCATGCTCGGTCCAGGAGTCTACGTGAGTCGGAGTAAAGAGAAAGCTTCTCATTACCCTTTAAATGCCGGAGGACAAAAGCTGGCCATTCTTAAACTAAGTGTCCGGGTGGGGAAAGTGAAGAAGATTGATCGCCAGGGTCATCCCTTACAGAAAACCTGGAATCAACATGGTTATGACACTGCGTTTGTCCCTCCAAACTGTGGAATGGTACCGAGTGGATTAGAAGAGGACTGTGTTTATGACCCAAGCCGGATCAAGGTTCTAGAGATTATTCCAAACTTTAAAAACAGTTAGAAGTTTTGACAGCTTTATTTTGAAAGAAAGAATTTATCTTTCTACAAACATCAGTGAGGACATAGAGAAACATATTATTGTCAATGTCCTTTTCTTATTAAAGATTTATTTATTTTATTTTATTCTGTTTATTATTGAGAAAATGTAGAGATAACATGGGAAAACCTACATTTAAAGGGGGAAAACATTTACATTTTTGTTTTCTATTGCTCATTTTAAAAAAACATTTTTATTAAAAGCATTCTTTTATTAACTAAACTATACACTTCTGCAGTAAGTCATATATCTTTATTTTATAATTGTTTCAACATAAATCTGCTCTGAATTAAACTGAATGCTTCTGCATAGCAACCTTTTGAGAAACGGCACAAGTCACATGAGTCATACAGTGATTCATTTCAGGAAGCAATCGCTGCATGTGGGGTTTACAAACTATTACTGTAAAGTCTCAAACCACACATGCTCAAAAGTTATGGGATAAATGATGCTTCTAATTTTTACAGGATACTTGCATTAATTGGTATTTAATAATCAAACCAAAATGTGTAAAATAGTAAACAAAAAATAATTTACAAAAAAAGTTCATTTTATTAAGTAAACTTAAATAAAGTCAAATTTTCCAAGTAGTCAATGCTAGAGCTGATGAAAACTACAGACCAGTCTCCTTTTTTTTTCCTTCTCAGAATGACCTACTTGAAGGCCACTGGCTTCAAAAGTTTACACTTTATAAATCACACTGCACGAGCTAACTCAAAATCATGTTCTTATCTATTGACCTGTCTGCTGCCTTTTACACTGTAAACCATACAAATGTATTCTCAAAACATCTAAAAGCTAAAACTCCTAACTTGCCAATTTAGCAGAAACTCTTAAAAATAAGTCCATGCAAAACCATATACCTTTATCTACTGAAGCACAAAAATAAAATAAAATAAAATTCAATTCAGTGGCCTATTTGTGTTCTGTTTGAGATGAGTGTGCAATACTTTTTGCAAGGCTTCAGCAATTTTTACAAACAGATGTGCCTCTTAAATACATAAATAGCCTATAGGTATCGGTTTCAACGCTTGTCATCTATGCATTGTCACATTAGACATTATGCATCAATCTATATCCCTAACTTTGCTGTGTAAACTGTATATACAGTATGCCTTCAAAATGAACTAGAGTAAACGTACCTATTAAGTTCATCAAAGTCTACACTGAGACATTTTAGCACACATGGTGTTGGTTTCAGTATAAGAAGTTATGTTAAAATAAAATATTAATCTCTCTCACAATAATATTTTGTTTTATTTTAAAAGACAAAAGCATTTCAGTTAAGATGTACATCATTAAATGCAAAAAGTCTGGCTGTGCTTAATGGGTATGTTTTTTACCCTTTAAGCACACCCCTGTTCCCATTAGGCTGTTTATTTTAAACAACTTTTAAAGAAAAATTTTAAAGTGACAACCATCAGTTAATATTTAACGTCTGTTTATTATGCAGGCTATTTACAGGGAGCACTGAGCTTAACTGGAACTGGAACTGGAACAGCAACATTGATATTAAATATTACTACATTTAATTTAAAATGGCAATTTCGCTAAATAAATAATCTAGGTCATATATTTTAATATGAACAGTTGAATCTGTGATTTTCATAGTTCACCCTTTAAGCTAACCTTACAATAATATTAATCTACAAAAACCTCAGAACATCAATAAACTGTAAATTTATAATATAATGGATTTAAAAGTACAAGCCAGTACCTGTGAAGTAATATATTAGTGTAGCACACAATATTATACAGCTAAGCTAACAATGTTCTGTAGCATCTGCGCTATGTTGCTAAAACTATATTTTGGATCTAAATTATTTCCCACATCCAGAATCCAGGTAAGAACATACAAAAGTCTAAACATTATTCTGTTAAATTTGCAGTAAGAAGCTTATCTAAAATAAAGGCTTAAACATTTTTTTTAAAATGCACATTAAGAAGCTTTTACTCTTGTAAAAGTTTTCAGCCATCTTTCAAAATGGCTGCCAGACAGTCTCAATCAGCTCCCTAGTTCAGTAGTCAGGGCACTGATCAGGGAGTCAGCCCATTGACTTATGTCCTGATCAGTGCCCTCACTAGTGAAATAGAGAGCTGATTGAGACGCAGGGATGGATACCCATATCTCAGTGTGGAATGGTCTGATTGGCTTGAAATTACAGGAGGTATATAGTAACAAACACATCAATTGGTTAAGACATCAAGTAGGATGATACATTTTTTTTTCTTTTTATAATCTTTGCTCCAAGATAGTAGTTCATATAGTAGTAGTAGATAGTAGTGTGAAAAGATAGTTTTCTGCAACATCATTTTAAAGGTAGGGCAGGCAATATCGGACAGGCTAGCAAAACCAAGCTAGCTTTAAAAGCATAAGATCCCACCCTCCCTTCAGACCCTGCGTCTCAATCAGCTCCCTAGTTCACTAGTCAGGGCACTGATCAGGACATAAGTCAATGGGCTGATTCCTTGATCAGTGCCCTGACAACTGAACAATGGAGCTGATTGAGACGCACCCAGAGTGTCTCTAAAGCCACACTTCTTCCAAAACACACAGCATAGTCATGAGATATGGCATTAAATTACCTTGTGTCAAAGCACATACTATACAATAATAATGAACATAAACAACTTAGAGAACTCTTACTTGTAGAATACACACTTCAGCTCCGGCCCAATTAAACACACCTGAACCAGCTAATCAAGAACTGCATCCGAATGTACATATTTCCCTACTATATAGAGTGTATGCATCGACGTCACTTTCCCGCCGGAACATGCCCCCTCAGCCGGTTTAAATTACACACTATTATCAAGTCCATCTACAAGTCCGGAACAGCGATCTCTGGCTCCGGGCCTGGTTTTGTGTGTTTTCGATGTATTCACACTCCAAACTAGTGCTGCCTCTCAGTCTTCACAGTACAGAATTCACAGTACACTCATAAAATAGTAGGCACAAAAAAAAAAAAAAAAAAACCTGGATGACCTACTGCTTCCAGCGAGACTCTGAATTGTGCATACAATGGACACTTTATTATCCCATGGGGCCAAGGGAGAGGATTTGTGAATGTCAGTGAAGTGACAGAACTGGTGCTGGTAGGTTTCATGATGATAACAACATGTCGAATGTATGTAAAAGTACAAATGTATTAAATTACATTAATTCGTAAAACACTCATTTAAACTAACATGCTTTTTAAGCAGTTGCAAAGTAATTATTTATTTAAAATTAGAGTTTTTCCTTGATAAGCAGATGGAGTGGATGGGTTAAAGACAAAGATCTATTGGGGCTACCCCATACAATTAAATCAATACTGGGGCTGACGTGAACTTTGATTTGGATTGGAGGAAGAGACTTTTAGCACACTGGTCCCAGTAAAGACAGTCACATTGGATGGCCTAGAGGAAGGCTCGTCTGCTTATCAGTTCCAAGCCACTGTAGTCTACAAGGAGAAGTCTTACACATTCTCTGCCTATGTGGTCCGTGAACATAACGTAAATATCCTGCTTAGTCACTCTCTATCAGCTGACATGAACCTCATAAGGAGAGCGGAGGAGGCTACAGAGTGTCTTAAGATCAATATGCTGCATTTGGTGAGCTTGGCACTCTCAAAACTGACCCCATCAAAATACAGCTTAAAGATTCAGCGCAGCCACATGCGATGCACACAACAAGGTGTGTTCCCATACTGATGCTGCAAAAAAGGTGAAAGAAGAGTTGCAGCCAATGGACAGCAATGGTTTCAGAGCAGGTAACACAACCAACTGCAAGGTGTGTGCCTATGGTGAAAAACGGCAAAAGACTCAGGAAGTAAAGCGAGAACATTATGTGCTACCCACTGCTGACAAGATCATTGCTAAGTTTAGCAGTGCAAAAAGCAGCAGACATTCCACTTTATTACACCATTTGGAATATACTGTTTCAGGAGACTTCCCTTTGGCATTACGAGTGCCCCAGAAATCTTCCAGAGGAAAATGTTGGAGGTGGAGGTCTTTATGGATGACATACTTGCCTATGGGTCCTTCCTGGAACAGCATGATACTCTGGAACAGGTGCTGCAGAGAGGGGAGCCAACAGGGTTTAAACTAAATTGTAAGAAATGCTCATACAGACCAAATCTACTTCAGTTCCTGAGTACCCTATTAACGAGATAGGGGTGCAGGCAGATCGAGACAAGGTGGATGCCATTTGACCGCTGCCACCACCACAAAATGCAGGAACTGAAAAGGCTGCTTGGCATGGTGAATTATTTAGGGCGGTTCATTCCCAACCTCTCGACATTCAGCCAACCACTGTACAAACGTCTCCCCCAGAAAAGTATATGGATGTGGGGACATACACAGCAAACAGCTTTTGAAAACATCAAAGGGTTGCTCATGACTGCACCTCCTCACATATCATGATGTCACTAAAACCACGTCTGTCTCAGCAGATGCAAGCAGCTATAAACTTTGAGATGTTCCTTCTGCTACACACAGAAGGGTAGAAACTGGTAGCATATTGCTCCAGGCGGCTCACTGATGCAGAAACTTGATATGCAAACACTGAGAAGTAGTGTCTGGCCAGTTAGTGGGTGTGTGAGAAGTTTGAAAAATACCTGTATGGCTTGGATAAGTTTAAGCTGGTGACAGATCACAAGCCCCTGGTGCCTTTCATCAGTAGCAGGAGTCTAGATAATGTCCCAGTACAATGCCAGAGACTTCTAATGTGCCTAATGATGTTTAAGCCCATACAGTAACTGCAAGCTTTAATCAAGCTGATCAGGGCCTCATGGCCACAACATAGAAGCCAAGTTCCAGCAGCAGCAAGGGAGTTCATGGATGCAAAAACAGAGCATAAGGCCTTAGTGAATATGAGAAGGAGAATTGTTGTGCCGAGGGCGATGAGAAAGGAGATCCTGGAAATTATTAATGAGGGTCAACAGGGCCGTAAAAATAATCTAGAGAGAGAGAGAGAATGCACAGTAGTCATTGTGGGGGCCAGGAATTTCAGTGGAAATAAAAAATACAGTGATGTCATGTCAGATATGCCGTGAGTTGAGAAATACCCAGCACACTGAGCCACTGATCTCCACACCACTACCAAACAGACCTGGGAAAGGATTGCAGTTGACCTTTGTAAGTATAGGAGACAAATTATTTAAGTGTATCCAACTACTAGTCTGGATCCCTGGAGATGCTGCACTTACCTTTGACATCTCACGTCACCCAAGAGTTGAAACCCCTTTGCCAGGTTTGGGATTCCGGAGTTAAAATGGTCCTTAGTTCTCCAGCTCAGGATTTCAGTAGCTGGACAAGCAACTGGATTTCAGACACATTACATCAAGCCCTCACCATCCTCAGGACAACGGATACACTGAAAGGGCAGTGCAGATTACAAAAAGTATCCTGAAGCAAACAGGCCTCTCATGACTCTCATGTGCTACCGAATGGATTCCTGTGCCACCACAGAAGTTAGCCAAGCAGAGCTTCTTAGGAAAATCAGAACAACTAGGCAACGTGGGGGAGAGGACGCTGGCGTCGTCTGTTCGCCGCTTCTCCACCCACAAATGATCATGTTAATGTACTATTAGATTTAGATTTTATTTTATTTCCTTATGTTTGTGACTAGTCTAACAGTCAGAGCTACAATTGGGGCTGTTGCTGATTGCTGGCAGCCACTGAGAGGACGTTGTTCCTCGTTTCGCCGTTTTCCACCGCTTCTAATGTTTACGTTTGAATTGCTGCGGTTGGTTGGTTCTGGTTTGGAGGACTTTTGATGTTTCTCGTCGCGACTGCTCACTGGTGGTCTCCCTTGGGCTTAAGCTGCATGGTGGCTGAAGTTTGCACCGGGCTAGCGTCATCTGGGCCATCGTAATCGGCGTCCGGCATGATGTTGGGATGTTCCGCTTCTCGGCTGCGCCGCTGTTCTGTCCTGCATTGCGGCCGTGGAGCGGCTTGGACTTCTGCGCCGACCCCGGTGTGTCCACAGAAGTGCCCGAAAAAATGTTCTGCCTCCTGCATGGTGCTGCGGCGATCCCCATCGTTTGAATCGTCATGAAGACCCATCATCTGGTCTTCAGCTGTCCTGCCTCGGCGATGTCATTGGGACACTGCCGCTGGGAGAAATCTGAAACATGGAGTGGACCACAGTGTGCTGCGGAGCTAACAGAGACTTCCACCATCAGCTGTTTTCTGTTCACCATCAGCTCTGTTTCTGTTCACCATCAGCTCTGTTTTCTGTTTGTTTTCTGTGTTGGTTGATTGTTTGTAGTATTCTATATTTTTACTTGTTATTCATTTTTTGTTGTTATCCCCCCCCCCCCCTTGTTGCACTTTGAGATTCTTCGGAATGAAAAGTGCATTATAAATAAAATCTATTATTATTATTATTATTAACTCTGCCTATCCTAGAAAAGAATCTTCAACCCAGGTGGCCAAGCAGAAGGTTCTGCCATGCTGAAAGACAGCATAGAGAAAGACAGACAGGCCATCTGTCTACACTGAGAACTGGCAAGCAAATTTAAACTACGCTGAACTATGAGGTCTGGGCATCATTTGCAGTGATAAGGCAAGAAAATGTGACATCTCACTCATTAAAATGGAACAAGGGGCAGTACTGCGATAGAACCGATGGCACCTTTAAGAGGTACCAACAACAGAGACTGAACATACACACTGACTACAAACAAATGGTTCTGTTGACATTCAGCCTGTACTGACCCAACAGAGACTGTTCCAACCCACACATGCAGGGAAACATTCCCTCCTAAGCACAGACTTATTTACCAGGTCTGGAAGAGTCAGCAAGCCTGTTGTCACAATATAGACTAAGAGACTAGTTGTGGGATTTGGTCGGGGGGACTGCGTGCAGTCTTATGAAAATGTTAAATGTTTGTTCCATTCATTAGAACAGTAAAAGCTTATATTGCTTGATGGCTTCTCTACTTCCGCTGATGGCATGCTGGGTCCTGGAGTCTATGTCACTAGAAGCTTTGAAAAAGCCTTCCATTACCATCTGCGTTCAAATGGGGAGAGGCTTGCTGTTCTCAGACTCACAGAAGACCTGGCATTAACATGGATATGACACAGCGTGGGTTCCTCCTAACTGTGGCATGGTGAACAGTGGCCTAGAGGAGAACTGTGTGCACGATCCAAGCCGAATCACAGTGCTGGATGTCATTCCAAACCTCAGATTCTGGTAGATTCTGTGGTTTCACTTTATTTTGATGGTCCATTTAACATTTTCTGTTAACTACACGTATAGTATTAGACTAGTAGGGTCAAGGTTAGAATAAGTTCATTTTTGACTTTCTAATAAGGTGTCAGTCATTTATACCATCTAGCGTCAGTTCCACCTGATCAACACCAGAGGTCACCATTACTTGCTTTATGACATGGACTTCATTTCAGGAGTTTTCAAAGATTCACACAGTGGATTTCCCCTCTGACAAAACTTACAAAGAGTTCCGGTGCCCAATCCACAAAGGATTATTACTCTTTTAACATTGTGCTACCCTCCAGTCATAAATTAACAACATCTTGAATATACCTTAACAATAAATAAATGTACCTGCCCTGGTCTTTTCTGCATAGGTGTCAACATTTCAAGTTTTTTGGACATGTCATTGCAATTCTAAACACCCTGCCTTGTCAGTAAGAATAAAAGAAAGAAAAGACAATCTCATCTTTCCAGATTTTTTTCTTGGATTGAGTAATTTAATTTGTTGTCTCTTCTCACACTGCATTTTAGGACTAAATATTTTATTACTAAACGTACATACCTTGTTAGGAGGTAACCTATGCCTTGAATGTTTCGGTACCAATGTGAACTAGAATTTATACACGTCTTACTGATTCCTTAAACCTAGCTTTTTGAGCAACTGCTGTTTCAACTTCTTTTGTTGAAGGTACGGTAGGCAATGTTGGACAGGCTAGCAATAGCAAGCTAGCTTTTAAATCATAAGAGCCCACCCTCCCTTCAGAGTGTCTCCAAAGCCACGCTTCCTCCAAAACACATGAACGCCCACAGCAGAGTCTGCAAAGTGTCACAAGATGTCTCAAAGAGCATAATTTTACAATAATAATGAACATAAACAACTTTCAGAGCTCTAGTTGTACCACCTGATTGCTGCAGATTCATTTCGGCATTGACAGTGTTGACATAGAAATGAACAAATCCGAGTCTGAGGACATTAACAACTCCTTGTAGAAAGTCCAGGTAGAAACAGGTTACAGTCTCGTAATTAAAGTTATAACACGGCGTGAAAGCAGCATACGCTTGTTTTGGCTCAAGAGGAACTGTAAAATGTGGCTGCTGTTTGCTTTGTGGCACTCTGTGATGTCTGTCTACATCTCTGCGTAACCTTACGGAACATACTCATGATGTGTGATGTCAATGCGAGCAGAGTGCACGGAAGAGTTGCTCGGAATGGAAATGCAAATGTTCACAGGCAGGTAGGACATAGACTATCACCGAAGATTAATGTCACACAGACATTATATCACAGAACCTATCATTTATTGCTATCAGGATGTGAAGAGAGTTTCAACCAATATAGTAAAAATGTTTATAAAACAAATTGCCTACGCTAACTTTAAAGACAAAAATCTGAAAATGCTCTGGAGTTCTGTTTGTTTAATGATTACATACACACAGGTGTGATTGCTCACGCTGAACTACACTGATAAGATATTTGGTCTCTGAGTAAGTGTATAGGCGACCACATCCTTAACTACCGCCCCCATCTCCTCCCTTTAACTCCACCCAATATCCAAATTAAAAGTAAAACCAAAGTTCTACAAAAAAATCAAATTTCTCAAGAGACTGTTTGGTGGCAAAAACACTCCTGAGCATGTAAGTTAAATTAAAACGCATTTTTAATTAAACACATTTTATTCAGCTAAATTTAAATAAAGCTCTTTAAGCTTTCAAATGATGTCGAACAGTTTGATGTAGAAAGAACGTTTCACAGCATAATTTGTGTATTGTTCACAAGGTCCCTTCATTATAACTATCCTATTGCAAACTGCATATTTTTGTTAAATATTGTCTTTTGTTATTCACTAATTATCAAATTTTTCAAAGTGCTTTGGCTACTGTGACTGCCATGGGGGACAATGGTTATGGCACTCGAATACAGAAGTATTCTAGAGGGAGAACATACATCATGTATCACGGCACTACGATGATAAACGCACAGAAGATCAAACGTGAAGGGTTCATACCTTCATCTGGTGGCATGCTCGGTCCAGGAGTCTACGTGAGTCGGAGTAAAGAGAAAGCTTCTCATTACCCTTTAAATACTGGAGGACAACAGCTGGCCATTCTTAAACTAAGTGTTCGAGTGGGGAAAGTGAAGAAGATTGATCGCCAGGGTCATCCCTTACAGAAAACCTGGAATCAAAATCGTTATGACACTGCGTGGGTCCAAACTGTGGAATGGTACCGAGTGGATTAGAAGAGGACTGTGTTTATGATCCAAGCCGGATCAAGGTTCTAGAGATTATTCCAAACTAAAACTTTTGTCAGCTATATTTTGGTGCCTTAATTTGTCTGGAAACTAAAAAAGTAAGTTTAAATAAATAATTTTCCAAATTGTTTAGCTTCAAAAACCTTGTTCAAATGAACAAATGAATCAATCCATCATAAAATATCTAGATATAAATAGGCCTATAGCTGGATGCTTGTATGTCACCATATGCTTTAAATCTATTTTAAGAAGACGTGGAATAATCAGACTTCGATATTTAATAAAAACGTATCTGCATGTCTCATCACTTCTTCAGGTTTACTGGGTTGCACTGCAGTTTTGTGGGTCTCTAAAGAAAAGCACTCAACAAGCCTTTCTAAAAAAACAGAAAGTTGTTTCTCAAACAAATAGTGCTATTTTACTGTCATTATCACTCAAATATTAATTTATTTTCTTTCATTCAATGTATTGTCAAAAATCACAAGGAAAATCTAGATGAAAATTTGGACGTACTTTTTATTTTGCTTGATGTTGCTCCTTTTTATTGCTATTTTAATACAAACTTCCTATCATGTATGGACCTGTATAGCGTAAATCTGTGCTTACAAGAACAGAGAAACATCATAAGTGTGAGGAATACCATCTACTCTGGCAAGCATGTTTAATTTAAGTCATGTGACTTCTACTTCTGTGCAGATTATGTGTGCCAGGTTTATAAGTAACTTCCTGTGTTTTACAACTGAAGATGGTGTTTGCATGAAACAACAAAATGTCTTGCGAACTTGTTTTTATGTAGTCCAATGACTTTTAATAAGGATGTTTTTTGAACAAGAACAGAGGGGAATTTGTGTGCGTGTTTATCTGAATCCTTCTGCATGTTAAGAAACTGCATAAGTCACATATATTCACACATACATTATATCACACAATCTATCACAGCATTGAGAGTTTGCTAACTACAAAACTTCACTTGTTGTTCACGTGTTTAACCTGCCAATATATAATACAGTCTGCGATTGGTTCCTGCAAAAGTATAACAGAAGAAGTAGAAATGAATGTACAGGTTTTCAGACTGTACACTGTGTTGCAGGGCAAAATAAAATTGCCAGCAGAACAGGCTGGGTTGTTCTGCAATCCAGTTCCAGCTCCAGTCCCTCATACTACGTCCTAAAAGTATATACTCTTAAGTGTGTAGCAGAAAAGTAAGCAAGCTTCGGGACATACTACTTCGCCATCTTTAATGGACTCTGTCGCTTAGTTACGTGCATCCCGTCACCGTTTAACTGCCCTGTCCATCATCGTCAGATTCGTCACAGTTAAAATCCTCCACATTCAGTTTAATCTCCTACCGTATGGGAGAGAAATGTAGCCGCACGTTGATCTGCCATTTGTGGGTCTTAAATGCAGAGACTCTCCTCATGTGTTTGCAGTTGAAATGTAATGATGCATTTAAAAGTTAATGGCCAAACGTGTCATTACAAAAGTTCACAATGCTGCTGCAGGTGAAATATAATGTGGACAACACTGAATAAATATATTTTTGTCAGGTTAAATATTGATAGTCGGTCACTCAAACCCCTTTATCTAAACTCCTCTACTTAACCGTCTGACTCGCACATCGGTCATGTTTGTAGTTTTTAACGCTTTTTATCCGCGTTTGTTGTTCTAATCGAATCCTCGTCCAACTCGCAATTGGTTGTGGGCAATATCAGCCGTTAGAGTGCCCATCGATCTATACTTCAAATTCAGACCGGAAATAGTAAACCATCCGGGTGTCTTTGGAATACTCTTTTCAACATACTACGATTTGGGACATACTAATTCTATTTTTCGAATACTATTTAGTATGGATAGTATGCGAATTGGGATGCAGGGCTAGTACACACTGATTAGCTGATTCAAGTGTGTTTATTTGGGGTTGGAGCTAAACTCTGCAGGACATTGGCCCTCCAGGACCGAGTTTAGAGATCCCTGCTCTATATCAAAATATCTGAATGTTTTTGAAAACAAAGCAACTATACGTTTAACCCCAAATAAACTTTTGAATCATCATGCATGAAACTTCAATGTTGAATTAAACGTCATATCTCTTCTATAATTTAAATAATGGCATTTATCAATTTATGTACATAGCAAACGTACTTAAAGGAAGTGTATGTAAGATTGTGGCCAAAAGTGTAACTTCAATCACTTTCAAATTACTGTAGAGAGGTGTATCCCCCTTCTCCCTCGCCCCTGACTTGAGGTTGTCAGATCGGCTGCAGGATCCAGCAGGAACGTTTGTAGCTGCAGCTGTGGTAACTAAAGCAGAGCTGGCAACCCGGAGGCCGAAACACTGCTGACTTCGTTATTGGTCGATATGGAGGGTGGCGCTTCAGGCCAAAACACAACATGACAATATCTACATCAGTTGAGGACAGCAAAAACAACTTTTAAATGACAATATCCTGGACGGACTACTGTCTTTGAAATTTACATGATTTCTTAATGTCTAGTGACATATCAGCCATTTTATGATTAATTGAAATACATTTCATACATACAGTTCCTTTAAGTATTCAGTAATACAACTGTACATGCCAATATATTTAGATTATCAACATTTGTATTGACAGTAGACCATACTATACAGAATATTCTGTGACATTTAGGGAGTCTCTCAAAGAGCCTGCAATCAAATGATACGGGTAAACATTTGAACGCTACAATATAAACAATGCTGAAGAATTCTCATGCTGTTGCCTGCCAATGGAACATATTTTAGGCTTTGTGTGGGACATCCTGCACTTAATCAGCATGGGCACAAGATTAGACATGTAATAACCCTGAATAAGAGAAAGTGAAAGTGACATAATGTGAAGGCCAAATACTCAGAATACCCATACTCGGAATTTGTCCTCTGCATTTAACCCATTCATGTTTATGCACAAAAATTAGAAGCACTGAGTAATGAACACACACATATTGTTTTTGTGACATATGGGGACATTTCATAGGCATAATGGTTTTTATACCGTACAAACCATATTTTATATCCCCTTACACTGCCCCTGCCCCTAAACCTACCCATAACAGGAAACATTTTGCATTTTTACTTTCTAAAAAAAAAAAAATCATCCTGTATGATTTATAAGCATTTTGCAAAAAGTGGGGACATGGCTAATGTCCTCATATTTCAGCCTCTCCTTGTAATACCTATGTCATACCCATGTCATTATACACATTTGGGTCCTCATATGTCACAAAAAACATGCCTACTAAACCATGGACACACACACCCAGAGCAGTGGACAGACATTTTTGCTGTGGAACGATTGGGGGATAGGTGGCAGTCATTTCCAGCCAGTATTAAGAATCAAACACACAACCTTCGGGTTACCAGTCTGACTAACCATAACCTTTGAATCTAACAGTGACACTGTCCATTGAAAATCATTTTATTACATCTACAACACAATTGTCACAATCTGTGCCCACAAAGAATGACAAAGAGGAAGGTTTAGAGTAAATAGTTGGCCTAGCATTAGCTTTTATTCTGCAAAATAACTTAAAAAAAACTTTAAAAAAACAGCATGTCTCACACAAACAATACAAGACAATGAACAGATGAAACTGAAGGGCTTAAATACACAGGATGAATGTGACAACTAAACACAAGTGGAAACACAGGAAACAGGAAAACAAAGAGAAGCAAAGTCCTTGATAAAAGAAAAATGCTCTAAGACAGGCAATGACAACTACTAAGTTGATCTAGTGTGGTTGATTTTCCTTCACAGCTCGCACAGAAAAGGTCTTTGCCCACTGAGTTCAACATTTTTGTTTGCATTTTTTCATATTCGTCATCCGTAGCTCTGAATTGTCAAAACCCCTCTCAAAATGCTTGCTACGGATGCAAAAAATGCAGAAAATCGAACCCGGTCAGACTTTTTTTTTTTTTTATGATGAATGGAAGTTTCTGAGGTTGTGTAAACATGATTGACACAATGTGAGGTCATCTTTATGTTTTAACACACACAAATTTCAGACTCAGTGTGCAAGGATCTTAAAGTATGGAGGCTCTTTTTCACCACGAAAAAAAGGTTATTGCGATTTTTTATCTTTTTATCTACTTTTTTTCCTCAAAATTGCATGATATAAACTCGCAAATGCAAGTTATAAAGTCAGAATTGCGTGATATAGAGTCACAATAGATCGTTTTAAAGCCAGATTTTTTCCCCCTCAGAACTTCCAAAGTCAGAACTGCAAGGTATAAACTCGCAGTTCTGAGGAAATAAAAAATGCATGCCAAATTCAGGAGCCTTGAATACATACTAGCCTCTCTTTTTTCTTTACTGTCTACCAGTTGTTTGCCTTTTTCTCTCACGGAATGACCTACTCAACGAAAGCCAGTCTGGGAGCTGATATGCAGCTTTGTCTTTTGAACCTTTCAGCTCATTTCACAAGTTCACACTTACAGTAATTGGATAGAGTAAAAGAGTATGCTTAATTGGTGAGCTGTCTGAGGGACTGGGTAGGGTTCTGAGCTCAGAATGTGGCCCAAACACTCCTTATCCCTGGCTAGGATAGGAGCCAGCTGACAGTGAGATGTATATGTCTCCTCTTGTGCTGATTGGATTGATCATTTGGACGTGTTCCTCCCAAACTTTGTTAATAAACATTCCAAATGTATTGCCAAATGTTTTGGGATGTCTGCCTTAACATGCACGTGAACTTTAATGGCATCCCATTCTTAATCTGTAGGGTTTAATATGGAGTTAGCTCAACCTTTCCAGCTGACAGCTCCAACTCGTCTAGGAAGTCTTTCCACAAGATTTAGGAGTGTGTTTATGGGAATGTTCGACCATTCTTCTAGAAGCGCATTAGTGAGGTCAGGCACTGATGTTGGATGAGAAGGCCAGGCCATACATGGAACATACTCTACAAGAACAAAAAATATTTTCGCTTTCTCGGGGTGGCAAGAACAAGAACAAAGTTTGTTCTTGCCAGTGCATTCCATACTTCACGAGAAAAGCAGATCATCTGCGTTTCTCCGCATTAACCACACCCACTTCAATGTCTGACCAATCACATGATAGTTCTCGGACACCCGCAAGAAAAAAGTTCTGTTCAGGCGATGTGTTGAGAACAAGCTGTGAGAACTCTCAAACCAGGGCTGCGAAAACAAAATGACGTAATTATTCTCTGTTCTTGTGGAGTATGTCGAAGCCTTCAGATGCAGCTGCTTGGCCATGGAAACCCATTCCATGAAGCTCTCTAAGCACTGTTCTTGAGCTAATCTGAAGGCCACACGAAGTTTGGAGAACTGTTGCTATTGACTCTGCAGAAAGTTGGCGACTTCTGCGCACTGTGTGCCGCTCTGTAATTTTACGTGGCCTACCACTTGGTGGCTGAGTTGCAGTCATTCCCAATTGCTTTCACTTTGTTTTAATACTACTAACAGCTGACCGTGGAATATTTAGTATTGAGGAAATGTCACAAATGGACTTGCACAGTACCACGCTTGAATTCACAGAGCTCCCAAGAGTGACCCGTTTTTTACAAATGTTTGTAGAAGCAGTCTGCATGCTTAGGTGCTTGATTTTATACACCTTTAGCCATGGAAGTGATTGGAACACCTGAATTCATTTATTTGGTGTCCCAGTTCTTGACAATATATTTCTGCCTGCCTTTCAAATATCTCTGGATGAAGAATCATCAACAGCTTAACCTTCCGAAGACAGACCTCCATGTAATTCCTGGAAACCTGTCAGTTGACCACATCATTGTATTATTGGGGTCTTAAGCACTAACTGCATGTTTGACAACCATGTTTTTACACCCATATTTCTCTTTCTTATTTCTCTTCACACATTTATATCTAGCAAAATCTTTCTTTAAAAAAAATGCCTGGTGATACAAGAATGTGCATGCCTGATTCACCCCTGCCAGGCATGGAGATGTAATAACAAAAATAAAGCACTATGCTGTCTAATAGTTTGAAATGGTTTCATTTTAATAACTTTCTTTTAATACTGTCCGTGAATGCATTTTACATTTTTCAGTAGAAAACAATCTAGATTAGTGACATTTTTCTGACTGTCTGTCAAGGAACTACTACTGTATTGATCCTCATCTACATTACCCATTAGGAATTCCCAAGTATTCTTTCTTAAAGTAGTTACAGACACCACCAAACTTGTTACAGGTACAGACACAGTATATACTGTACTTCAGCAATGCCCTTATGAATGTTGATATTTAAATAGTCAAACTAAATTATTATTGCCTATAAACTGCAGGCCTATAGAATACTCTAGAGCCCCTTTCACACTGCGATTCCGGCAAATACACGGATAATGCGACCCGGCATTTGTTCCCAGGCCGCTAGATTTGGTCCATTCACACTGCCAGCGAAATACCGTAATATGTGCGCTTTCACACACAACGCTTAACGGTCCCGGGTCGAGTTGACACGTGACATCCAGATGTGACGTATAATGGCGAGCGATCTCAGCTTCAGCGTGGATAGTAAGGCGCTCCGTGATCTCGTCTTGTGTCCAGTTTGCACACATTTCTGCTCGTTTAATTTTAGTTTCTTTTGTATACGAACTCTCGCTGCGTTTAAAACACCGACTAGTTCTTCTGGCACTGCAGGGTTGTATTATTGAAAAAACAAGCTCTAAGAGTCGCACGATAACTACGTACACGTTGCGGCATTAGTTTTGGCTTTTGTTCACACAGCGCTCGTCCCGGGTCGAATACCGCAATATTACTAGGTCCCCGACCCGGGTCGAATTCGGTAATCAATCCCGGGATGTGGTTGCTTTCACACAGAAGGCGACCCGGCAATGTTCCGGGAATATTGCGGGTCCGACGTGCAGTGGGAAAGGGGCTTAGGACAATACCACCGCTGGCTATGCAGACTATGCAACCTGCATAGGACACACACTATCAAGCGGGGCACCATCTTGTCCCAACCGAGTTGGGATGTCTAGCTGATTTGTTTGATCATTTACATTTAATCTTATTTAAATCTAAATGGTCTAATACTCTTAACCATTATACATTTATTTAAATTAATTTAAAAAAAAAAATCTGAATCTGCACTGCATTGTCTCTCAATACAATAAGTATTCTACTATTAAAGGAATAGTTCCTTTTAAAAATAAAAATTCTGTCAATTTCCTCGTCCTCATGTCATTCCAAACATGTATAAATGCACAAGAATGTGACAGCAGAAGCATCAACAATATTACATCCTGTTTATTCATATTGTGCCCATAAGATGGCAGCACTAGATTTTATTCTAGTCTAAACAATTCTGATTTGTCTTGCCATAGTTGTTGCCAAAGTCTTCTGTTACTGTTTTCAGCCTACAGCCTTAACCCAGAGACCCTTTACTGCTCCTAAATGGATTTCTTTTGTTGACTATTTGGGAGATCGAACACTAATTAAGATTGTTAATGAAGATTTTATTTACCACTTCAAACTTAAACACATTGCACAACACATCACAATCTGCCAGTCCAGCTTCAAGTATATGTACAAACACACTCACACATGGGGAGGCCAGGAAAGTTATGAAGAACATTAAAGAAGAGAATTAGCGAATGCTAATTTTTCTTAAATGACCAAATGAGGGACAAACCATAGACCTCTATAGTTTAAGATAATTAAGCAAAATCTCCACAAGCAAGGATTTTGTTTGAGCTGTACTTCAGCTAGATGCACAAGGTCGCATGGCAATCAACCATGTAAATTGTAGGCCTACTCGTTTTGCGTGTGTGATGTTGCTTTTATAACTCAAAAGTACAAACCCTATTCCAAAAGAGTTGGGACACTGTAAAAAATTGTGAATAAAAAAAGGAATGCAATAATTTACAAATCTCATAAACTTATATTTTATTTACAATGGAATATAGATAACATATCAAATGTTGAAAGTGACATATTTTGAAATGCCAAATATTGGCACATTTTGGATTTCATGAAAGCTACAACATTCCAAAAAAGTTGGGAAAGGTAGCAATAAGAGGCCGGAAAAGTTAAACGTGCATATATAGGGAACAGCTAAAGCATATATTTTATTCACAATATAGTATAATATAATATTTATTATATTATATTATATATATATATATATATATATATATATATATATATATATATATATATATATATATATATATATATATATATATATATATACCATATCAAAAGTGGAAAGTGAGACATTTTGAAATGGCATGCCAAATATTGACACATTCCAAAAAAGTTGGGACAAGTAGCAATAAGAGGTTGGAAAAGTTAAATGTACATATAAGGAACAGCTGGAGGACCAATTTGCAACTTATTAGGTCAATTGGAAACATGATTGGGTATAAAAAGAGCCTCTCAGAGTGGCAGTGTCTCTCAGAAGTCAAGATGGGCAGAGGATCACCTATTCCCCTAATGCTGCGGCAAAAAATAGTGGAGCAATATCAGAAAGAGAGTTTCTCAGAAGAAAATTGCAAAGGGTTTGAAGTTATCATCATCTACAGTGCATAATATCATCCAAAGATTCAGAGAATCTGGAACAATCTCTGTACGTAATGGTCAAGGCCGGAAAACCATACTGGATGGCCGTGATCTTTGGGACCTTAGACGGCACAGCATCACATACAGGAATGCTACTGTAATGGAAATCACAACATGGGCTCAGGAATACTTCCAGAAAACATTGTCGGTGAACACAATCCACCGTGACATTCACCGTTGCCGGCTAAAACTCTATAGGCCAAAAAAGAAGCCATATCTAAACATGATCCAGAAGCTCAGGCATTTACCCTGGGCCAAGGATCATTTAAAATGGACTGTGGTAAAGTGGAAAAATTTAAATTGGAAGTTCTTTTTGGAAAACTGGGACGGCATGTCATCTGGACTAAAGAGGACAAGGACAACCCATGCTGTTATCAGCGCTCAGTTCAGAAGCCTGCATCTCTGTTGGTATGAGTTGAGTGCATGTGGCATGGGCAGCTTACACATCTGGAAAGGCACCATCAATGCTGAAAGGTATATCCAAGTTCTAGAACAATATCATTCTCCCATCCACCTTTATTAACCCATCAGACTCGTATGGATTACTTTTATAATGGATGGATACACTTTTTGGGGCTTTTTGGGACATTTAAAAAAAAAAAAATATAACACTGATTTTATTTCTCTGAAAGAAGAAAGTCCTATACACCTGATCCCTTAGGGGTGAGTAATTCATGGGCTAATTTTCATTTTGGGGTGAACTATCCTTTTAAATGCTGTAGTCTAACATAAAACTGCATTTTTATAATGACTTTATCTATAAAATGTTCTTTATAAAACGTTGTGGAAGATCTCCAAAAGGAGGTTTTTATCTTCTAAACCTAAACCAACATAAAACGTGGTTTGCATTAGGGCAACTTTCAACTCCGGGGAATTTTTACGTTTATCTTGATCGTTATATCTTTGTGAGTACAGTCTATAGAAAAAAAAAAAAACAAAACAGATTGGTGCTTGCAATACGGAACTATTACAGTTAATACCCAGAGACCCCACTCATCTAAAACAGCAGTTATGGGGGCATACGTAAAGGGTTTCTTTGTGCCTCTTAGCAGACACAAAATGCAATTAAAATGTCTGTCCAACATGAACAGGCCCTTACATGACAACGAGATGCGTTTAGCCACTTAGCCATTTTTTTTAACTTCGCCTAAATAGATGGCTAGATCTAGTCTCACGCTTAAGTCCCGTGCATGGGAACGCAGTTGTAGCCGGAAAAAAAGAAAACAGTCCAGTTGGGAAGAGCGTTGTGTGTATAAAGCATGATTATTTTATTACTGCACATCTTTCCTCAAGCCGTGTGTGCCCAAATACGGGCGAACCATTTCACCAAATCGGTCTGAACTGTTCTAAAAGGTTCGCGTCTCAAATCAGCGCTGATCCCACAAGTTACTTTAGTTGCTCACTTTCTCACATGAGTGGCAGTCCCTCTGAATAGAAATAAACTAATGCCTTGAATTATATGTTGTAACTCCAACCATTCACTGAACTGAGACATATTTTGCTGAGAGAACTGATAAACTCACGAGCAGCTGATACTGAGCATCCGTGTGTAACTGAACGAGCAGCGGTTCTCGGATCAGCAGTACAGAATAGAAAACCGTTTATTTCGGACACGTTCAATACTAAGGACCAACAAGCTGATGAGCAGAGCCTCTTCATACACACAACGCTCTTCCCAACTGAACTATTTTCCTTTTTTCTGGCTACAACTGCGTTCCCACTGGACTTTAGCGCGAGACTACAGCTAGCCGTATAAAACAGGTGAATTTAAACAATGACTGAGTGGCTAAACGCATCTCGTTGTCATGCAAGGGCCCTGTTCATGTTGGACAGACATTTTAATAGCATTTTGTGTCTGCTAAGAGGCACAAAGACACCCTTTACGTTTATGCCCCCATAACTGCCGTTTTAGCTAAGTGGGGGCACTGGGCATTATCTGTAACAGCCCATTAAGATATAACGATCAAGATAAACTTAAAAATTCACTGGTAGTTGTCCTTTAAGGCATTTCCTCTTGTTCACCAGTCACCACAATGTTTTATTACTCTTGTAAATGTAGGCAAAGCCACCTTACCCCATACATATTGCCTTACAGTCTGCAGTAATGCAAAGCTAAATATGGCATGTATACCACCAGGTAGTCTTGTTGTTTCACCCACTGCCTCAGTGGGCCAGATATTTAGTAGTTTAATTATCAAGGTTAGTGGAAGTGGAGATATTTTAATCTTAATGATCCTTAGAAAGCATAGAAAATACAAAACTGAGAAACACTTCACATACCTCTACTCCAGATGTCTTGTGGTTGAGCATACTAATGATCTAAAGCGGAGTAATGCATGATTACAGGGCAATTCACCAAAATAATCTTTAATGAGGACATTTTGCAGTGAATTAAAGTATTAATAGCAATTTATTTATTTTTCTTATCTGTGTACTTCTGTGCTCCATGTGTTCTGTAAGAAATGTGTTCCTGTCTATGAAAAACTAAATCTTCTGATACTACTTTTAGAAATAACCCATCTGTGGTTATCACGCTGCTTCATAAAACATGCCCAGGAGCCATCTTATTTGTTTGCATAAGATCTGAGAAAATTATTTGTAGTTTTAGCTGAAAACTCTTGATACTTCTTCTGTATGTGCATGTGTGACAGGTTCTCACACCCACATTTAGATATACAGTATATTGCGTAATATTCTGCGCATCAATTCATTATGTAACTCAAGGACCGAGCGTGCATTCATAATCTCACATTCCCCAAATCATTTTGAATCTTTCTTCTGCTCTAAGTGAATTTTGAAGCAATCACACTCTCTCTTTGTCTCTCTCATTCTGCTATTTCCTACATCAAGCTTTGCAAATGTAATTAAACCAAATTTAATCTAACAGGATGTGCTCTGGAGCTCATGAATAATTAACCAGCCTTGAATCAAAAAGGTGGCTGTGGCTTGTTTATTTGCCAGCGCATGTGGGTACACGCTAGTTTAAACACAATCACACACATATTGCAGGATTGAAGTGTACGATAAGCAGGGCTGACTTACAGGTGCAGTGGTTTGAAACAACCTTTATTTTCTCCACTTTCATCAGATCAACTAAGGCATGTCAGGCCCACTAATAAATCTCACAATTTTTACGTAACCCAGACTTCAAATAAAACAATTTTCAAGGAGAACCTTGCGGTTAACTTTTGTCTGTCTTAAAGTGCAACCTAAAACTCTCAGTTCCCATTATTGACCTTGGGTTGTAAGTCTGTCACATAGCTTGGGAGTAAGTGGACCAGACACTGTGTTTACTCCCTGCCAACTCTGTCCCAGTTTGAAGGGCCTCTATGGACATCTCCAAAGCAAGCACTTTCATTTACTCAGCAGAGGCAAACACGGACTAGAACAAGAGTCAAATGTCAATTCAGTCAAGAGTTTCTCTAAAAAAAAAAAAAAAATGTGCATATACACATCAGGTCGCGCACACATCACCTCAAAACATACTGTCTTTATTCAAATTTACAAAAAAGAAAAGGAAAAAATACAACAGAATAAATACATTTTTAGTACAAGCCATCGCGAGATCTCAGTACCAACAGGGGCCACAACAATGCAGTAATAGGAAGGCAGAAACCAGGATAAATGCAGTAACTCCACACCCAGTTCACAGTTGACCTAATCTACCTGAAAAATATGGAATGAAACGGGAGGCATTCAATTATTTAAACTTACAACAGGTCACAACAGTTTGAGGCTGTCTACACTGGACGAAGCGAAAGTTACGAATCCATTTGTACTGTTGTCAGAAGTTCCCCGTTTCCGCCGCTAAATAAAAAATAAAAATAAAAAGAGTAATTGCAACTTTTTATCTAAGAATTTTCTCATAACTGCGAGTTATAAAGTCACAATTCTGACTTTTTTCTCTCACAATTGTTAGTTTTAAAGTCTGAGTTCTAAGACATAAACTCAAAATTGCATGATATAAAGTCAATATTCTGACTTTTTTCTCACAATTGTGTGATTAAACTTATACTTATTTCACGCAATTGCTTAGCCTGACAAGTCAGCCCCACATCAAGATGTTGGGTCTGGAAACTCACCATTGACAGGGCTCAATCCGAGGGGCGGGATAAAGGGTTGTCTTTCAAACTCCCTCTGCACGCGATAGGATAGCGCTACAACCAACCAGAGCAACGAAGGTGAAACGGAGCTCGTTGATTGATTAAACATTCACTGTATCCGGACGGCAAAACTCAGAACACATCTTCCCTTTTTAAAATGACTTCAGTGCCGTTCTTTGTTCTTTTCTCAGAGAAAAGCTTAACTCCAAGTCTTCCAGAGTCACGGTCAAAGCTGATTCGAAAGACCGCCGTTCGCCAGCTTCTGTGTTTTCTAAAAGCACGCAAGCAACTCGGCAGTCATTATGTTAAGCCCCACCCACCGACTCTATACACAATATGATTGGCCCGACCAGAGTTTGCCGTTTACAGCTCAGAAGTGTATTGAGAGTTGCTAGACGACACTCGCGGGCAGATTAGATTTGGTGCCGCTAGGGTTCGTCTAGATTTCTAGGCTAGCAATTGCTAGTTTATATCTCAGAATCCTGACTTCAAATCATGCAATTGCAAGTTTATATCTCAGAATACTGACTTTATATGACAATTGGGAGAGAAAAAAGTCATATTTCTGAGATAAAAAGTCGCAATTCCTCTTTTTTTTAAATTTAGTGGCAGAAACAGGCTTCCATAAGAGTTGTCCATCTGTAAACGCCCGCCGCATCCAGTGTAGACAGTATGACTGATTATAATAGGCTAATAATATGCTTGTCACGTCACACCGCTTGCGTCCAGTGTAGACACTGATCAAATAAGCTCCAGAGGGATTTTTTTTCTTTTATTATACTTATACAATAACATTTACATGAATATTTCATATAATTCTTTTAGGCTCACTTTTATTACAGAGCCCGATTTTGGGTTGTTTAACAAGGTGTGGGTGTGTACTGCATAAAGCCCCCTGGTATTGGTGCGCATGAATGTGCAGTGATACAGTGGTTCTGGTTCAGTCCAGTCACAGTGAGTCCTTGTGGCCAAAAACAGTGTGAATAATCGGGATATCAATGCAGTGTGTGTGCTCAAACCAGAAAAAAAAGAATTTATTTGGACCTTTCACATTGAAAAAATAAAAAATGTTCCGTTAGCGACACATCCGAATCCGACATCACACTGTAAATGGTAGGGTTTAATCTGCTTCAGTCAATCCAGTGTCTTCCAGTTTTATCCAGTGGATTTCAATGTGACATTATATATAATATTCTCTTCGGTTTTCATTTGATTATTCTATGATTTTTTGTTGCTTGAAGACTACAGTACTGTTGTCACTTTTCACAATGGCATTCAGTGATATTTACATTTAAATGCATTTACATAGAACATTTTTTCATGTTTTTTTTTTTCTCCAGTAGAAAAAAACAACAACACCATTTGTAATCTATTTGAACATCATGTATAAAAGTGCATTCTAGCTGAAGCAGACCTGTCAGCTGTCGTATATCAACTTCACTTTTTAAATGTGGGATTTTTTTTGACAAGTAATGGTTGTTTTGCACAATTTTAGCATCACTACATTTTAATTTTGTCAAACATTGTTTTTTTTTTTCTTGAGCAACTTTGTATACAATCCGTTCTTGGCAAAAACGTAAGTCATTTTGAACCCTGACAACGAAGCATCCGCAAATCAGAATTTCCAAGCAGGGTTTAAAATTGATGCGTGTTTGTTTTTTTGTGTGTATGTGTAAACACCGAGAACCTTTGTGCAGACACTTATTCAGGACTTAACTGTAATATTCAGTGCTTTCTTTTGAATAATTCAGTTCTCTTGCTTTTGTGAATGTATAAACAATTTCTGTACAAACATTAATTTTCCTACTCCCTTGTGTGTTGCCGTAACTTTTCATCTGTTATTCCGGCCTTGCATTTCTCACTCCCCCGTGGTGCTCACTGCCACAGAAATCCGAATTCAAATCTCTTTCTTTCTCTGTCATAATTAAATGTGATCTGGTATACAGTGAACTTTGCTTTTCGCTCACTGCCAAACACACTTAAGGAATGTTAAATGCTGGCTAAAGAAACACGGCTCTGACTGTGCTCACACATCAGCTTTTCAGCACTTATTGCTTCAAATTGCATCAATCACTCTCTCCACTGCCTCTGCTCTCTCTGTTCATTTCTCCCTGTCTTCCCTTATTACCTTTTCTCTTAGTCTCTCCCTCCTCACCCTTCACTTTTCATTATTCCATCTCTTGTTGCCTTTTAATCACTGTCTCACCCAACCCCTCTCCTTTTTCGCTCTCTTTCTCTCAGACGTTCGCCTGCTCCTCGTCACCAGACTGCTCCTCCATCTCTTTCCATTCCCTGTCCTTGTGCATTTTATGGGCCTCTGCATCTCTTTCTTTATCTTCTTCGTTCTCCTTCTCCCTTTCCCTAAAAAGCTGAGCTAATTTCTGGAACTGTGGGCCCCAATCTTCCAGACCCGCTCCCCACACTTCCTTCTCGGCGTCTTTGCTGCCTTCGCTGTCCAGGGAACTGAGGGAGCCGGCGCGCGAGCCTGTGCCCTCCAGCCCGTACACCTGCACCGAGTCGTACGGCGGCTGCGAGGGGTCAAAGGTCACCTGCGCCAGACGCAGACGCAGGAACTCGCCGACCCTCAAGGCGAGCGAGTGAGCCCCTCCGATGGGCGCCCCTCTTCCTGATGCCTCAGGTGCCGAGGGCCACGCGCCTCCATAACCCAGGATTCCCCCAAAAGCTCCCCGGCCTTGGCCAGGATATGGAAGCAGCTGGGGTGTCATATCTCTCCTGCCCAGCGGATACGCGGCTATGCCCACCCGTTCGTGCCAGTCTCCTATGAACCCGCTACCCTCCGGATACATCCCGGTGCTCAGTGGAATGCTGGCCTCTCTCTCGGGCCTGCCCACCACAAATCCGCCGCCCATCTCCAGCCCTCGCCGTCCCAGAGTCCCCGGGTAGTCCCTCTGCTGCTCGCCCTGCAGGATGGTGGCGTAATTGCCGCTGACCGACTGCATTTCTGTGCTTCCGTTAGCAGAGTCAGCCACTACAGGGTGGTTGGACTCGGCAGGCCCTGCACCGCTCCTACTTAGGGAAAGACTGCCCCGTGAGGAGTGCCGTCCAGCTCGTGGGAGCGTGGCCGAGTCGCACACCCACCCTCCGGTGTTGCCCGGCCCAGCGACCGAACCGGAACGGGTCAGTACCAGCTCTCGTTCACGGGGGGCCATGTCCGGCTGGACCTGTATGGGACGGGGAGGAGCAGGAGGGTTAGAGCGGGAGGTAAGAATGAGTTTATTCTTCTGTTATTCAACAGAGGGACATGTGAGGAGAGAGGGAAGAGAAAGCAGAGAGATAATTCAGACACGATGAGCAGGTGAAAACAGAGAAAAATGTGATAACAGTGAAGTGAGAGGAAGTTATTAGCAAGTAGAGGAAGGAAGTGACAAAGTTGGACATATGGAGAAATGTTGACAGCAGCTGAAACAGGTTAATTGAGCTCTAAAAAGAGCTAACACTGCACTGTGAGATAAGATGAGGATGAAGAGAAAGAGAGACAATGAAAGACATGTGAAAACACACCATCATCAAACTGTTTGGCACCAACAACAAAAAACAAGCAAAAACTAACTTCGGATGTGGAAAACATATTTTCACACATGGCATGTCCTCGCTTTTATTAAAACTAAAATTAGTCTTTCTCAGCGTGAAAATACATTTTGTGTTTCACCGGATAAACACGTATGTGCAACATTAAAAATCATTGGTTGGGCTCTTAAGATGTGCAACAGTATTCTTTAGAGTTAATGCCTTTCATTTGCAACTGAATCTGTGCCTGACAACTGTCCCAGAGCAACATGCATTATAAAAAAAAATTAATATTCATTTCACAGTTGTTTCCAAGTCTCCGGTTCAATGAATGTTTATTAGACATATTCCATTAATACTGATTCAATGCTGTCAGAGTGTGACTGAGAAGTGCATCTATGAATTAAAATTAGCCATTCAGTTTATTTTTTCTTAGATGTTGTGTTCATGTTCGGTTTGCTAACGCTGTTTAACTCATCCAGCCTTAAGCAGTGAGTGTTTTTTTTTAATTGTCTTGTCAGTATTGCTGTTTGTTCAAAAGTCCATTACTTATTAAACAATAATGTATTATTTAAAGACCTCTGGAGAATGAAATTAATAAATTCAATGTACTCCATTTGGGTCTACCCCAAATATTGCTAATTAAAGCAGCTTTGTGATTTTGAACATGATGTTTCTGGATTTAAGACTTAAGAAGTATGTTGCTTTACCCAATCCAGATCCTGGCTTTGACTCTGACTCTGCTGGGCATCACTGCTTGCGTCATCCTTTGAGTTATTTTTCCTTGGCGTTCCTCCCTCGGATGTGGTAGCTCCGTCCTGAGATGCTGTCCCTTCTTTAGAGCAGTGACCGGCCTCTGCTCTTGCCACGTAAATCGCCCCGGGATCCAGAGGACCAACTACAGCTGCCTGATTTTGAATGACTAGAGAGTGGTCTGGTTGATTCCCAGGAAAACGGTAAGCCAGCTCGGATAAACCGGGCTCATAGGGGCCCTGTGCACGACGCAGCACTGGGAGGGTGTGGCTACTGTAGCAAAACCGCCCGTATAGAGGGGCTCCTTGACTGGTGTACTGCCCGGGGTCAAGCGCTGCAGCCTGAGCCCAGCTGCTATACGAACGAGCCTTGTCCTGATTTTGTTGTGAATAACGTCTGAGGGAACACAGAATATTTTATGAATGGAAGTTGTGTGCAGCCTGACAAATAAATAATAAAATACACTCACCTAAAGGATTATTAGGAAAACCATACTAATACTGTGTTTGAACCCCTTTCGCCTTCAGAACTGCCTTAATTCTACCTGGCATTGATTCAACAAGGTGCTTAAAGCATTTTTTAGAAATGTTGGCCCATATTGATAGGATAGCATCTTGCAGATGATGGAGATTTGTGGGATGCACATCCAGGGCACGAAGCTCCCGTTCCACCACATCCCAAAGATGCTCTATTGGGTTGAGATCTGCTGACTGTGGAGGCCATTTTAGTACAGTGAACTCATGTTCAAGAAACCAATTTAAAATGATTCGAGCTTTGTGACATGGTGCATTATTCTGCTGGAAGTAGCCATCAGAGGATGGGTACATGGTGATCATACAGGGATGGACATGGTCAGAAACAATGCTCAGGTAGGCCGTGGCATTTAAACGATGCCCAATTGGCACTAAAGGGCCTAAAGTGTGCCAAGAAAACATCCCCCACACCATTACACCACCACCACCAGCACCAGCCTGCACAGTGGTAACAAGGCATGATGGATCCATGTTCTCATTCTATTTATGCCAAATTCTGACTCTACCATCTAAATGTCACAATAGACCAGGAAACATTTTTCCAGTCTTCAACTGTCCAATTTTGGTGAGCTTGTGCAAATTGTAGCCTCTTTTTCTTATTTGTAGTGGAGATGAGTGGTACCCCGTGGGATTAGTTTAAAACTAATTCTGTAGTTCTTTAAAATATAACCATTGTAGAAATTAAACTTAAAAATGTGCAATTCATTGTAACATTTCATCATTAAAATAAACAAAGATCAACTCAAACCATTCACCATAGACAATGGGATTCCCTAAATAAGCATTTAAATCTCCCATAGTTCTGGCTAAAAAGACAATGATTTATTAAAATAGTGACTACAAATAAGATGAATTTTGGAGATGATTTGAAGCAGAATGCATGATTCAAAGAAAAATGTAAAAATATATTTTTTTTCTAAGCAGCTCTAGGTTTTTGTCCAATTTTTTTTCCATGTTGTTATTTTATATAAATATGACAATAAAATTATAATTAAAATATTTGTTTATTAATAGTATTATTGCAAAAAAAAATCTAACATAAAAAGAAATGTAACAAATATACAGCAAAATGAAGAAAAGGGATTAACGAAAAGTTATATTTTTTGTAAAATTACAATAAAAAATATGTATTGGCTTATTGTTCTCCAAAATAAGAAAATTCTGTCATAATTTATGTTTAATTTATTGCTATGACAACTTTTTATAATTTGTCAAATCAACTTAGGTTCAGATAACATAATATTTTGAGTTTCTGTTTATTAAACCAATATATTTTGTTGTATTAACTCAACTTTTGGCCCCATATTATATTAGGTGGTCTTAACTACTATGTACTTACATTAATGTACTTATTGTGTTCATAATTGTATTGCAAGACATGATATTGAGGTGAATACGGGTAAAGTTAGGGACAGGTTTGGTATAGGTAAGTTTAAGGGTGAGGTTAGATGTAAGGCAAGTGTAAACAGTATAAATGTAAAAACAGAAATTAATTACAAATGCAGGTATTTTTAGAAATGTAAGTACCATGCAAAAACATCTATGTACACAATAAGTGAATTGTGCAACTGCAAATTATCAATTAAAATGTTAGTACATAGTAGTTAAGGCCACCTAATATAAAGTGGGTTCCAAATTTATAATTTCAATTAACTCAAAATTTTAAGGCAACCATGCAGGTAACTTTTTTTTTAAAAGTTAAACCAACAATACATTTTTTACAATGTATTAATTTCTTTGTTCTGCTGAACACAAAATATATTTTAAAGAATGTTGGTAACCAAACAGAGATTTGTTCCATTGTATTTTCCCCCATACTATGGAAGTCAATGGGGCCCATCAACAGTTTTGGTTACCCATGTTCCTTAAAATATCTTCTTTTATGTTGAGCAGAAGACAGCAATTCACACAGGTTTGGAATAACATGAGGGTCCGTAAATTATGACAGAATTTTTGGATGAACTATACCTTTAATACACTTTCAAAAAAGTTATCTACGGAGTATGGAGCATGGAGCGGAACAGTCAGGACATTCCGCTAAACATCTCCTTTTGTGTTCCATAGGAAGAAAAACAAAACAAAATATACTTGAAATTACATGAGAGTGAGTAAATGATGCCATCATTTTCATTTTGGGGTAAACTATTCCTTTAAAGGGTTAGTTCACCCAAAAACGTAAATTATGTCATTAATGACTCAATCTAATATTGTTCCACACCCGTAAGACCTCCGTTCATCTTCGGAACACAATTTAAGATATTTTATATTTAGTCTGAGAGCTTTTCTGTTCCTCCAATGAAAGTGTATGCACACTATACTGTCCATGTCTAGAGAGGGAATAAAAATCATCATCAGAGTAGTCCATATGTGACATCAGTTAGTTCATTAGAATCTCCTGAATCGAAAATACATTTTGGTCCAAAAATAATAAAAACTACAACTTTATTCAGCATCAGTCTTCTCTTCCCTATTTGTTTTCAATCCGCAAACAAAGATTAAAATGGTTATACATCAGAGTATTGATTCATGATTCGGATCGCCAATGTCACGTGATTTCAGCAGTTTGGATTGAAAAAAAAAAAAAGGAAGACAATGCTGAATAAAGTCGTAGTTTTTGTTATTTTTGGACCAAAATGTATTTTCGATGCTTCAAGAGATTCTAATGAACTAACTGATGTCACATATGGACTACTTTGATGATGGTTTTATTCCCTTTCTGGACATGGAGGGTATAGTGTGCAAACATTTGGATACGCTCTACTAAACATAAAATATCTTAACCTGTGTTCTTACAGGTGAGGAACGACATTTTTGGGTGAACTAACCCTTTAATTGCATTCAGGAAATGTTTATCAACGTGCAGGAGGAGTGAGTTGATGTAACAGATGTAACCACACTCACATGTTCCTGCTGTCCAGGGTGCGGTACCCCCTGCGTGCGTTATGTGGGGCGCTCTGCAGCGCTGTGATGTCGAACGCAGCCGTGTCGGCCTCCCCCCCTCCTTCATCATCATACGTGATGATGTTCTCTCTTACATCATCCTCCTCTAAAGGCGAGAGCGAGTCCCTTTTCTGCCTGCGCAGAGACAGAGACAAAGCACTGACAGCTAGAGAGAGAGAAGAAAGACAGAGGAAAAGAAAACAGTGAGAGATGAAGAGGAAAAGAGTGAGCGTTTTATGATTCCATTTATAAAAATGGAGGACATGTGTGTTTGTTCTGGGTGACAAATTTTTTCAATACAATTGCAGGGTGATACAAAAAGACTAACACTTACACAGACTGATGCCCCTTAAATACATTTATTACACAACCCTGGGGAATACTCGATTCTGATTGGTCAATCATTGTATCCAGTGGTCTGATTTTTTTCTAATATTAACCGTTTTCTGTGACAATGCTGTTTATCAGACCACCCATCCGGGTGACTGAATTTGGCACTACTTTCACGTCTTTCATATCACACTGCACCTTTTTATATCACTCATACTTTATTGTTTCATATAAAACTATTGACAGTGTTGACAATGACCTCAGAGACTTCAGTATTTATGTTAGATATTGTTTTGCACACTGCAGTGGACTATTTTTCCTATTTCCTTAGCGGAAGCTTTAAAGGTGCACTATGTAAATTTTCCGTCCGCTAGAGGGCGCCTTTTTAAAACAATGGCATAGTTTGATGATGCCAAGTTTGAGCTCAGAATCTTTTGTCACATGTGGTCTTCACCTCACAGCCAGTGGAAAAGAATCGGGATAGGTCTCGGGCAGAAATCATGTTCACGGATGGGATTATTAACGTTCCTGTAGGATGAGGCAGAGCAGGACCGAATGTTGTGGGAGCTGAGCAAAGCCGCTGGAGCAATTGTTAATAAGATGAACGCAACACACGGCTCGCGAGTAGCTGGACCGCCATTTCCGCTTTTACGGTCATAAATAAGGTAATGCATAAGGTAATGCAGCTCTGTTTATCATATTAGATACATTTGAGTGTGCTGAAAATGTTATGACGTCACTCTGTGCGTATGCTCGGCGGCTGCTGTGACACTTTTTGCACACTGCAGTAAGAGTGAGTAAAGCATTTCTGGAAAATAAAACCGGAAACTGATGTTAACGCAGATATGACGAATTGATAGGCGACTCCATCACACATCCCGATTCATTGGTTAAAATAGCAATTTTCTCACAATTTTTACTAATAGTTGGAAACATTTGAACAAAATATAAAATACTTAACACTGGCCTAGTAGTTTTGGGATATTTTACTGAAAAAATGTTGCATAGTGCACCTTTAAGATACTAAAGGTAAGTATTATTTATATACTAAAAAATGTATTAATATTATGCATTAGATTATTTTCATTTTTATTATTTTGTTTTTAATAATATTTATATTCAGCTTTAAATAAATTTTATTTCCGTTAGTTGCCAAGACAACATTTCTAAATTTTGTTGAATTTTTTTAATTTCATTTAATAAATGAAAATGATTTTTAATAGCTTTGTATTTAGTTTAAGTTAACAAAAACAACACCGACTGACCATCTGAATGTACATGATACCTTACTATATGAAAGTTAACACTAAACTTACCCAAAAGAGTGGCCACACAGGCTAAAATTGCCAGCAGGGCGGCGGTGCTGAGTCCGGGGGAGGGCAAGGAGGAGTGCTGGGGCAAACAAACCGTCTCTCTGTCCCACTCCGCCTCACTTTGCTTCTCTTTCTCTCCGGCCCGAGCTCCTCCCCTCAGACAGGGACATACGGACACTGTGACTGTCCCAGTGCTGGTCAACCCAGAGACCCCGTCCCTCAGGATCAGCGGGACGTAGAGTGTGAGGGAGGAAGAACTAGAGCGGGACAGTGTCTGCAAAGGTGATGCCAACACCAAACTAGCAGTGGGGCCTATAAAATGAAAATAATAGCAAATAAATGGAGATACAGAGGAAAAATGGGAGCTTTTAGATCAAATTGAGCTCGATGGAACTGTAATTTAATTGAACTCAAATCGAGTGCACTTTAATTCCTTCGCTGCTCATATAACATTTGTACAGACCAGTGAGTCCAAATGCAGCATAAATGCCAGAGCACATTTCGTCTGTGTGTGCCGGGAGAAGATAGATGTGGCAGAGAAGCAAAAGCAAACAATGGGGGAAAACAAAGGAGCGGGGCACAAAGCAACCACACAATGTGGTTGCAGACACAGACTAACGGATCAAGAGAGACTCCGATGCACACGACTGCATGGGAGAAACAAATTGTGGAAGAAACTGCAGACCTCCACTTTCCCTGACGCTGAAGTTGAGGGCAGCGTTGGAGTCCGGAGGGATGTTGAAATGGACGGTGCTGTCATTTCCTCCCTCGTCTCTATCAATCGCCCGCAACACCTGCACCACCTGAGAAAATGAGATAGGAGAAAGATGGAGCGAGAGAAACAAAAAAAGGGGCAGAGCCAAAAGGGAGAAAGAAGAGAGGAGAGCGAAAGAATAATGGTGAGATTATAAAACAAAAACAACCTGATGCACATTTTAATCTCAGATATCAGCACTGACCTCGCCAGCACCTTTGCAAATAGCTGACATGAGACTGATTAGCCCACACTGTGCAGTCAAACAATAATTGACTCTGACCGAGTAGCGAGCCTTGGGGAGCACCCAAACATAGACGCAGCTTTAGCATGTGCTCTGAAAAGGAGGCGTCGACTCCAGAGATCCACTTAAACTAGAAATAATCACTCGATGGGCCTCTTTTTGCAATGCTCCCCCCACACATTAGGGAAAAAGTTAAAACAAAAATGAGCCGTGTGATGCAGATCAGAGCTGCGGGTTAGACGGTTGTGCTGAGGCATGAAAAGGGGATTTTTTTTTCTCCATATTTCAGTACTGCACTGAGATTATGTCAAGTCACATTAGTAGTTTCAGAGTTGTAAGGGTCACCAAACTTTCCTCCCCATAATGAGACTTGTGGTAGGAAGTTATGCAAGCTTCCAGTTGAGTAAGCAAGCAGACATTTAGTAAAAGATTTTATCAAAAGTAAATTACAAAAGATAGATCAATAATACAATCTCAGTCAGTTTTTGTCATAACCAGTTGCAATCATGACAACAAGCAAGATAACAGTTTGTTGGTCATTCGGTTGATACTGTATGTCTGTTGGAACTCTAAAAATCAATGTTTTTTTTTGTTTGTGTGTTTTTTAATTAACGATTATATTAAAGATTTGAAGACTGGAGTAATGTTGCTGAAAATTCAGCTTTGCCATTACAGGAATATTTTAAATGGTAACAATATTTCACAAGTTAGCTGATTTGTTTTACTGTACTTTTTTTTTTTTTTTACTTTTTTACTTTTTTTAAAAAACATTAAAAGAACAGACATCAAACTGTAGTGAAAATAGTGTAGTGCTCATCAAACATGAACTAGAAAATACTGACCGATAGTTTTGATTTTAAAGCTGCACTATGTCATTTTTTCGTCTACTAAAGGGGTGCCTATTCAAAACAAAGGCATAGTTTGATGAAGCCAAGTTTGAGCTCAGAATCTTGGGACATGTGATCTCCACCTCACAGCCAGTGAAAAAGAATCGGGATAGGTTACTCATGTTAATGGATGCGGTTATTAACGTTACTATAGTATGAAGCAGAGCAGGACAGTGTGTTGAGGAAGCTGAACAAGGCCGCTGAAGCTGTTTACACAAACACACGGCTCGCCAGCAGCAGGACTTTTATTATGACGGGACACAATCGCGGGCACCATTTCCACTTTTCCATGAGTATGAGGTAACGCAGCTCCATTTATCATATTAGATACATTTAAGCGTGTTTAAAATTATGTTTTGACGTTACTGTGTGCATTTGCTCGGCGGCTGCTGTGACACTTGTTGCACACTGCTAAGAGTAAAGCATGAATAAAACCGTTAAAGCTAAATCAAATCGTAAACTGAGGGAAACGTAGATATGGCATAATTGACAGGTCGACTCTTTCGGCTCCTTGGTCTTGCTCCTTTACAAATAGTTGGAAACATTTGGGATATTGTAAGAACCACATTATATTGAACAGACACGTTCAGTTTTTAATTGTAGCGTCTGTTTTCTAACTGAACTGATTTTATGAAGATGAACGTGGTGGGAAAATGATCCAGTAATCTATAGCGGTGGCTTTGGGAGTGGCCAAAGCCAAAGTTAAAAAAGCAGCAAAGAATTTTGGGAATTGTTGTCTTTCATCCCCATGAGACAAAAATACATTTTCTGTCTTTTCTCAGTCTAGAAAGCACCAAATTCAAAAATAATTTCACATTTCTACTACATTAATGACCCAGTTTAAATACAGATTCATCGTTCCAGCACTGAAGCACCCCTTTAACTGAACAAAATATATAACACTGGCCTAATGGTTTTTGGATATTTTACTGCAAAAATACTACATAGTAGCCTAGAAATCTAGACGCACCCTAGCGGCAGCAAATCTAATTTGCCGCGAGTGTCGTCTAGCAACTCTCAATACACTTCTGAGCTGTAAACGGCAAATTCTGGTCGGGCCAATCACATCGTGTATAGAGTCGGTGAGCGGGGCTTAACATAATGACGGCCGAGTTGCACTTGCGTGCTTCTAGTAAAAACAAAAACTGGCGATCTGAACGGTCTTTCGAATCAGCTTTGAATCACTGAACGGTCTTTCGAATCAGCTTTAAACGCGACTCTGGAAGACTTGGAGTTAAGCTTTTCTCTGAGAAAAGAAGATGTGTTCGGAGTTTTGCCGACCGGATACGGCGAAAGTTTAATCTGTCAACGAGCTCTGCTTCACCTTTGTTGCTCTGGTTGGTTGTAGCGATATCCAATTGTGTGCACGCCGTGCAGAGGGAGTTTGAAAGACAACCGTTTATCCCGCTCCTCGGATTGAGCCCTGTCAATGGTGAGTTTCCAGACCAAACATCTTGATGTGGGTCTGACTTGTCAGGCTCACTACATAGTGCACCTTTAAATCAATAAATGAAATTGATGAAACAGACTTTATTGTTGTTATAAATCTGCCTATTTATATAATAGCATTAATTAACATGAATTTAATGGTAATTCATCGTGATTAATCAAATTAAACATCATATAGTTCTGTATATTTTTATATTGTAATAATTTCCCAGTAGCTCTCCAAATTAATATAGAAACAACTTAAAGACACTATTTTAAAATATTTGTTTAAAGCCTTCTTTTTATGAATGAAGGCAGTATCACTGATACTAATACTGCTACTGATGTCTTTATGAAATAGATTTTTTTAAACATTAATGATAGACATTCAATATTACAGTATAATTGAAAACATTTTTAAAATGTATTAGGCTTTAACTTTTAATAAGTGAACTTAAACCAATCTTCACATAAACCCACTATAATAAATGTTATATTTACCTGTGGCCTTAATACCTGTCTAACAGAATTTGAATAGAGTTATCAAACAGTCTGCGCTGCATGAATAATAGATTAAATATAGATGAATCCTTAATAAAGCTACAGTTTTCCCTGTTGCCTTTGTTCTTTGATGAAAATTAACGACAGACATCACAGCAACTGGTTTATTAGGCTACTGTCACTTTAATAATTTTAATTTTAGACTGCTCTTGTGAGAATACTCAACAAAATGAGCCTTTTGGCATAATTCTGTGTGTTATTGTTCCTTTAAGTGCGAAAGAGAACTAGAGAATTCTAGCGCTTCTCTTTTGACTTGTCGCACTTGAATTGTTTAAAAGCATTTGTGTGAATGACAGCATGATCATATAATGTAACACTAGGCCAAGGATGACAGGAAAAAACGATGCTGTGTTAATTGCGTTAAATATTTTTAACGTGTTAAATTGAATAAAACAATTATTTTGACAGCACTAAAAAACATTTTAAAAAACAATTAACACTATCTGGTGAAGCATCATGGAAAACAATAAAATACCAGCTACGTGTTCTTCGTTTTATACTCTTCAGCTGCAGGACATTGCGAGTGAGAAAGTGCACAAAAGTGTCTACATCACAGAAAAAATCCGGGATATGAAACTTGCATGTAAGCACATCCAATGTTGTTTCAGGACCAGCAAAGTTGATAATAACATTGATCCAGGAACTACTTGTCCTATTTGGCAAATCACAATAAGCTTTCACAATGACCGCAAGCTGGGAAGACAGCAGAATGATGAAGACAGGAGAAAGGACACAAGCTATGACAGCTTAACAGATGCACACCATCCAATTAAGAACTGAAGAAAAAACATGAGTCAGGCGAAAGAAGGAAAAAAGGACAAAATCGTGGAAAGACAGGCACTCGAAATGAATGAGAGGCAAAATGGATGAAAGCCAACAGACCAAAAGATGAGCAGATAATAATGTATATCTATAGAGAGGAGAGGAGGAAAGCGTGAAGCATCCTCTAAATGGGAACAGAAGTGATTCAGCTGCAGGGTTACGGCAGAACTAATCAATCAGCGTGCAGGCTGTATAAATGGACATACTCACAGATGTGCAAAAAAAAAATTCATGCACCACCAAATCTATACGAACACAAAGCGTGCGAGTCAGTGAGTCTAAAGGCCTGAAGTCTTGAGAGAAGGTAATTAATCACCCATAATTCATCTGTGACAATTACCTAATTGCGGAGCTTAACAAAAGGACTCTTATTAGAGCACTTCCTGTGCCTTTACATTTCGCCGGAATAACAAACGAACAAGTCAACGGAGACAGGTACGACCTTCCTTGCACCCATAATAACGTGGCTCTTTCTCTCACCTGTCCAGTGGAGGCGGAGTCACACATGGCTGTGCTGTACTGCCTGTCTAGCTCTGGAGCGTTGTCATTCAAATCCAGCGTTTCTATGGCAACAACCACTCTGGACACCTGGCTGGGGTTATCTGAGGCAATTGAGAGAGCAGAGAAAGCAAGTCACCAAAAATACACACGCGTGACACAGCCTGAGTGACTTCTTGAGGCGTGCGAGCCACGAGCCTCTGCCACTGAAGGCAAACCGTCCTCTTGTAAAGTTTATCACACACTTCCATGTGCACGTCCACCCGGAGAAATCATATGCTGAATGGCGACAATTTTCACACACTCATGCCCTTTTACAATCCCTAGTGAGTTGCCTACGGAGGCAGTATTTTAAGGAGTATTTCTGCCGAAGGTAGCAGCATCACATGCATCGTTTGCAGACAATCCGATTTCATATTGCAGCAAACCACTGAATAATTTTTTTATTTTATTTTATCCAAGATAGAAGAACTGTTAAATATAAATACATTTATATTTCATTTTAAACAGGAAAGAATTCATAAATAAACAATGGATCTTTTTACCAACTTGTGCACACAGAGAAAGAGGGTGTCAAAATTGTACCTTTAGGGGTACAACATTTTGTCGCTATGGCAGTAACCTTAAAAAGAAATATTTGTACTTTTTTTACCATAAAAAGGTTCAGAGTAGTACCTTAAAGGTACGTATTTGTACAAATATGCACCTTTTAGGATTAGGACAATTACAAACATGTCCTTTTAAGTTTGCTGCCCCAGCAGCAAGCTGTTGTACCCCTAAAGGTACAATGTTGACACCCTTTTTCTGTAAATAAAAAATATGGTAACACTTTACAATAAGGTTGTGAATTAACCATGAACAACCCCTTTGTTCAGCATTAGGTAATCTTTGTTAACGTTAGTTAATAAAAATCCAGCTGTTCATGTTAGTTCACAGTGCTAATAATGCATTAGTAAATGTTGAGATTAACATTAACAAAGATAAATAAATGCTTTAAAGTGCAGTTCATTATTAGTTAATGTAGTTAACTAATAAATAAATGCTTTAAAAGTGCAGTTCATTCTTAGTTAATGTAGTTAACTAATAAATAAATGCTTTAAAAGTGCAGTTCATTCTTAGCTAACTAATGTTAGCTAATGAACCTTATTGTAAAGTGTTAGCAAAAATATTGTATTGTCCTACACACAGAAAAATAGGGTGTCAAAATTGTACCTTTAGGGGTACAACAGTTTGTCGCTAGGGCAGAACCCTTAAAAGAACAACGTTGTACCATTTTTACCACAAAAAGGTTCATAGTAGTACCTTAAGGTACGCATTTGTACTCAAAGGTACTAATATGCACCTTTTAGCAGTAAAAAAGGTACAAAGATGTCCTTTTAAGGGTACTGCCCCAGCGACAAGCTAAAGGTACAATTTTGACACCCTATTTTTCTGTGTGTATAACACTGAACACTCAATTCTTATGATTTTAGTATTTGCAGTATATTAATCCTCGTTCATATCATGTTTTTGTTTTCATCACTATTGATTTTCTATTTTGTACCCGTGACATTTTTTTTTTATTATTGTTGTAATTTAATTTTGGTTCTATTTTTATTTGCTCAATTTTAGTGAACTTTTTTTTTTTTTTAACTTCATTGATTTGGTTTGGAAAAGCGCTATATAAATAAAATAAGATTTCAGCAGTTACTTTTCGTATTCCTGAGAAGAATGTCTTATCGTGATGAACAAATAGCCTTCAATAGCTTTTCATTTGGAATAGATTTCGGTCGGCATATTGGTACAGTATAGGCTGAACAAACTTAATGTCTTGGTGTGAGCCTTAAGAGAAACTGAAGCATTCTGTTTTTCTCGCTATAATTCAGTCCCACACACTTGCCTGTGGTTTTTGGACTGCTTTCACACAAATGTCTTGGACTGCATCCACACACACACTCACACACACACACAGGCTTGTGACATGATGTTGTGGATTAGTGCCCACTGCTTCACATTACTGGGAAGAGGCTTTGCCTACAATAGCCATCAGGCCTCCCTGAAGCTGCTTAGACCTACTTTCCATACAGTAACACAGCACCATAGATCCTTTCTCTGAGCAGTACAAATTCAATGCATGTTTAAACCATGTTTAATCCATACATGCATAACGATCATATAGGATAAGAAACACAAATCCATTAAGTATCTGTTACTAATTTTGAATATAAAATTATATATTGCATTTTTATATGAATGTGATCAGGAATATTGCAAGCCAGATTTGTACTTGTTAGCAACACCAAACATGGTGGCATGGACATTTTCAACCAGAATTATGAATTATTGACATAATGAACAGTGTGTATCAGTGGCGGTGACCTATAAATAACAATGCTAACATTTTCCAGTGGTGTGACAGTAGCTCAGCTGTTTCCAAAATAGTTCAGCTTTTCCAGTAACAAGCTACCTTTGAAACATGTAGCTGGGCACCATGACAAATCACTGTTTTAATGTCAAATGTCACTGTTATTGTTATGTGCTCTCCTGTATTCTCTCTTAAATGTGGTCATTTAAGTGAATTAAATTATTTTTATAACTACTTGAATTTAACTGTGAAATAAAAAGATAAAAGTGATTAAAAGATGCAGTGATTTCCACACAAGCACATGAATCAGTCAAACGTTTCAAACAAGCCAATTCAAAAAGAAATAAATCACTTATTTATGCCTCTGTGCAGCAGGGCTGTTATTGTTAACTAAAAGGTTTCGATTTATTAAAAATGAAGTGGAAATAATAAAAGTACTAGAAAATTATAAACGTTGTCTTGGGCCTTGGAAAATAACTGAAATTAAAATAAAATAAATAAATGCTATGAAATAATAGAATAAAATAAAAATATGAATAAATAGAAATATAAAAATAAAAATCAAAGCTATTCAAAAATATATTACTACATACTAAAATGCATAAATCACAAGTACATAAATAATACTGCTGTGCAGAAGTCATTTTTTAAATTTAGAAATATTTAGCAATATTCTAGTTATATTAAGCTTTATTCTCCTTTTTGTATTAAACTATTTTTAAAAGGGTTCCCACTCCTTTTCATCAATCATTTTCCAGGACATTATACATTTTACTATGCCGAGAATAAAAGACAAGGATCACGGCCTAAAGTAATATACTGCTCTCTAAGTCTTCAAAAGGCATACAGTTTTATAGGCATACTATAAAATCAGTTTTTAATATGTGCTCTTAATCATACATTATGACTATTGGAAGCTTGTTTGCACCATTTTATCTCGCTAGTCTGATTATTTTCTTGCAATTGCAAGTTTTAATATCTATTCTGAGAAGAAAAAAAAGTCATCAAAATTGCAAGTACAAACTGGCAATTGTGAGAAAGTCAGAATTCTTAATTTTTTACTTTATAACATAATTGGGAGTTTATACCACGCAATTCTGACTTTATATCACATAATTCTGGCTTTATAACACAATTGCAAGTTTCAATCAATCGATGAGGCTGGCTACACTGCACAATGAATATTTTATTGAGCTTATACCGCATCAAAATGATTAGTTAGCTTGTTACTGAATTAGGCAGCTGCTTACCAGTTAAAATTCACTGCATACATTTGAGCGGTTAATAACATTAGCTGTAACTCCTACTGCTTCTGCTACTCTCGCGTGTCAAAACTCAGCATTCCTGAACATTGCACTTTATGCAACCAAATGTAATTGTTTTGGGCCAGTGATAAACTCTTCGTTCTCTGTGAAGGGAATAAAAAAAAATCCAGGACAACAAGAAACATTTGACATCTCTAATTTTCCATGTGTTTTCCATAACTGGAAAATGTGTTGACCGGGACGAGTGGGAACCCTGGTTTAAGTGTAATGCTGTCAATCTAAACAAGATTCATTAATTTACCAACTTCTGAGCTCTGATTAAATTATAAAAATGGATATTGATACATGGTTATTTATCCAAAAAGCTATATTGCTATATAGTTACCTAGCTTCACTACAGTTAACTAACATTACTTGTAGTGTAGTTAACTGCTTCCCTGACACTGTGACTATGTGTGTTTACCTCTCTGTGTGGCAATGATGGTGATATTATGCCACTGCTCGTGCTCTCGGTCCAGCTCAGTCACTGTAGTGATGAGCCCAGTGTCTGGAGTGATCCTGAACAGAGCTTCTGGGTCAGACTGAGGATCGATGGAGAACCTGAGGGAGATACAAGACAAAAAAGACAGAGTTTAGCAGATGCATAAAGCCCCAGGTAAATCAGAAAATCTGTCATTCAGGAGTCGTTTTAAGCCCAGCTGCGGGAAACAAAAGAGCCGTAATTGGCACAGTACAAATCCTCAGATCCCTAACTAGGCACTGTTGAAATTCCTGTAGCTCACTGGGATGGATCTTGATCATTGGGCTTTTCCATGTGGAAGCAAGCAAATGTGCTTTGTAGCATGAATACCTTGATTTCATTGATAATGTTGATACAACACAGAATGGCATACAACCATAACTAATTAATGACATAATGGCTCTGTTCCAAACCCTAATGAGCTGCCTACCCAAACGTCTGATTTAGGTATTTCAGGCATGTTCCTGATGGGAAGGTTGTTCCAAACAACAGGCAGAACAATTATGATGCCTTTTTAGATTCCTGATTAGAGCCAACATTTAAGGCTTTGTTTTTTTGTTTTGTTTTTTGAGGGAAATAAACTGTAATGAGCTTAGCGAATATTTTCAGATGGTGCATTCACCTGCACGTTCAGTGTATTGATGAAATGTAGCTCGTACACCAGTCGTTCACAACCGGGGCCCGGGGCCAAGGGGGCCTTAAGTTGACTTAAAATAATATTAAAGGGTTATTTCACCCAAAAAATTGTCATTATTACATATAACAACCCAAACTCTGTCATTATTTACTCACCTTCATGTCATTCCAAACCTGTAAGACCTTTGTTCGTCTTCGGAACACAAAAATTAAAATATTTTGGATATAATCCGAGAGCATTTCCGACCCCACATCCACTGCGACGCAATTAGCACTTTTAAAACCCTTTTAAAAGAAAGTAAAGACATCATTAAAAGTCGGAGACTGACACAAAAGAGAAGAAATTGTTGAATAAAGTCTTTTTTTTTCACAAAAAATATTCTCATCGCTTTATAAAATTAAGGTTGAACCACTGGTATCACATGGACTATTTTAACGATGTCTTTAACATCTTTCTGAGCCTTGAAAATGTTAATAACGTTGCAATCTATGTGGGGTCAGAAAGCTCTCGGATTTCATCAAAAATATCTTAATTTGTGTTCTGAAGAGGAACGAAGGTCTTACGGGTTTGGAACGACATGAGGGTGAGTAATTAATGACAGAATTTTAATTTTTGGGCGAACTAACCTTTTAAATAAGTTAAAATGACTACAAGTCAAGATATTTCTCATTTTAATTCAGTCCCTTAACAGTAGGTTTTATTTTCCCATCTCTGAAGGAACAGGATTCCCATAGTCTTGAAAACCCTTGATTATATGAAGTGGCTTCATTTAAAAGTGTGATTTGCACAATCCAATCAATCCAATCTTCCCTGTGGGCAATTTTATAGTGAATATATATATATATATATATATATATATATATATATATATATATATATATATATATATAAAACGATACTGATAGCGATACTGTGTGAATGCTCTCCACACATAGTATACATTTATAAAATACTTTTACTTCAAACCCACTAAATCCCAGCCTCAGTCCATTCAAGTACCAGTACTTATCTATAGGTACCTATCTGTCTATATATATATATATATATTGTGACAAGTGTCCCGAGCGCTCATCAGCGTCGCCCTGGAAACAAGGCGGGAACACCTGCACCCGCTCATCACAGGCTGAGCCGTCACAGCTGCAACTCATCAGCGGGCGGCTTTATAAGCCTGCCCGCCGCCCAAAGAGGTGAGAGATGTCTCCAGAAGACTCGGCTAACTGTTGTCTCCATTCTCCCTCCAGAGAGCAACGTGTGACGGCCAGCACTCACTCTAAGCACGGATCCAGATCACCGCGAGCACCGAGGACGCAAGAGAGACCACACCGAGCACGGAGCACCGCACTCAACGCACTTTCACTTTCACCTTTGTCAATAAATCCATCCTTCGGGGAAATTCACCTGCCCTCCTGTGTCGTGTACTTCTTCACCCCGTCACACTGGTGGAGAATGCGGGCAAGAGTGTGAAGAAGTACCGACATCAGGTTCACTTGGAGTGGTTCCCGTTTCCCCGAGACTTTTTCCCTGGATTTATTTTTTCCCCACACTTATTGGTTTTTTCCCTCTGTTTCCCCAGGTGGCGCTCCTCCCTGCAACGATGGAGGAACTGTTGAAACACCTCACCGAGGTGAGCATCCGCCAGCAGCAAATTATGGAGCATATGGCCTCTCGACAAGACACTACAGAGCGGGAGCTGCTCACACTGCGGGCGGCCGCTGCCCAACGCGCTCCGCTGCCTGACCCTCGCGCCCAAGCAACCCAACTCATGCCACGGATGACTGAGCACGACGATGTCGCCATATACCTGGAGATGTTTGAGACCATCGCTACCCGCGAGGCGTGGCCAGAGGATGAGTGGGCTCGCATCGTCGCCCCGCTGTTGACCGGGGATGCGCAGCGGGCGTACTTCGCGCTTCCCCCTGCGCAAAGCACTTCGTATGCGGTGTTGAAGAAAGAGATCCTGGGCCGCGTCGGGCTATCCGCGATCAGCGCTGCACAACTCTTCCATGACTGGTCCTATGACCCACGGCGCCCACCCAGACTCCAAGCCGCGGATCTCTCTCGCCTGGCACAACACTGGTTGCTGGCCGAGGGTTCCACCGCCATCCAGGTAGCGGAGCGCGTCGTCATTGACCGCCTCCTGCGCGCGCTCCCGCGCCACCTCCGTCAAGCCGTGGGGATGCGGAAGCCCACCACCAAGGATGAGCTGGTCGAGGCTATTGAGCTGGCGGATGCCACCTTCCACCGGGAGGTCGGGGAGCGAGCGTCGCCTTTTCCCCGAAGGGTGGTCCAGGAGCGACGCACGCCGGAGGGTACCTCGCGACCAGTAGGCAGGCCGGCGGTTCCCGGGCCTCCGGACGAGCCCATGCCCACCGAAGCCCCGCGATCCCCTGGACGAGCATGGCTGGCAGGCTGCGCCGTGCACACAGAGAACGCGCCCCGGGCGGAGGTGAAGATTAACGGCCGGCCCTTCCTGGCTCTCCTGGACTCCGGCAGCGCCATCAGCCTCGTACAGGCGGCAATCCTGCCGCCGCGAGGAGATTCGAAGACCTCCGTCCCCATTGTGTGTGTGCACGGCGATACCCGAGAAGTCCCCGCACGTCAAGTGTCCATCGAGGCCGCCCCGGGCACCTGGGCCATCGAAGTCGGAATCGTCAAGGATCTGCCGGTCCCCGTGTTGCTCGGAAGGGACTGGCCGGGGTTCGACCGTCTCCTCACCGCCGCCACTCAGCCTGTCAGCCAGCCCGGGAGCCGCCCAAAGCGCCGGACCGCGCGGAGACCCAGACGGCGTCCTGTGCTGCTGGCTTCCGACAGCCCCCGAGACGGTGAGTAACCTAAGCTGCCCCCAAGCTGCTAACCTATTCTATGATCTCTTCCAGCAGGTCTCGGGGGCCGGGGCGTTCGCCCGCGAGCAGCACGAGGACGACCGTCTGAAGCACTGCTGGGCTCAGGTACGGGTCGCGGAGGGGAAGGACCTACAGCCCGCGCCGCACCCTACGCCCCACTTCAAAATTGAACAAGGCCTGCTCTACTGTGTCGCTCAGCGAAGGGGGGAGGAAAAAAACCTGCTCGTCGTGCCCCGCAGCAAGATCGAGGCAGTGATGGAGATCGCCCACGCACACCCCATGGCAGGCCACCTCGGGGCTCAGAATACCATCCAACGGATCCGAGATCGCTTCCACTGGCCCGGCCTGGAGGCCGAGGTGAAGCGCTTCTGCCAAGCCTGCCCCACCTGCCAGCGGACATCGCCACGAGTTCCTCCCCCCAGCCCGCTGATTCCGCTGCCCATCATAGAGGTGCCCTTCGAGCGAATCGGAATGGATCTGGTGGGACCGCTGCCGAAGTCCGCCCGGGGGTTCGAACACATCCTCGTCATCGTGGACTATGCCACCCGCTACCCAGAGGCCATTCCCCTCCAGCCCGATTGTGATGGTCCCAAAGCCCGATGGCACCTTCCGCTTCTGCAACGACTTCCGCCGGCTCAACGAGGTCTCGGAGTTTAACGGCTATCCCATGCCCCGCGTAGATGAGCTGCTGGACCGCCTGGGGAGGGCGCGGTACATCTCCACCCTCGACCTCACGAAAGGGTATTGGCAGGTACCCCTCTCCACTCAGGCCAAGCCAAAGACAGCCTTCTCCACTCCGAGCGGCCACTGGCAATACCGCGTCCTCCCTTTCGGCCTGCACGGAGCACCCGCCACCTTCCAGCGGCTCATGGACATCCTGCTCCGACCCCACCAAGCCTACGCGGCAGCCTACTTGGATGACGTGGTGGTACACTCCGAGACCTGGGAGGACCGCCTGGACCGGCTGCGGAAGGTGCTGTCGGAGTTACGTCGGGCTGGGCTGACCGCCAACCCCCGGAAATGCCACCTAGGACTCGCAGAGGCCAAGTACCTCGGCTACCAGGTGGGACGGGGCCTGATCCGACCCCAGGAGGGGTCGGAAGGTCTCGGCGATTCTCTCCGCTCCCCGTCCCACCACGAAGACGCAGGTACGAGCCTTTTTGGGGTTGGCGGGTTACTATCGGTGCTTTATCCCTGACTTCTCCTCCTTAGCCTCTCCCCTGACAGACCTGACCAGGAAGGGGCAGCCAGAGAAGACCCAGTGGAGCACCGAGGCGGAGGCGGCGTTCCACCGCATCAAGTCGGCCCTCACCTCGGCACCGGTCCTACGAGCGCCCGACTTCAATAGCCCCTTCCTGCTGCAAACGGACGCCTCCGACACCGGGTTGGGAGCCGTCCTTTCCCAGGTCACCGACGGCGAGGAACACCCGGTGATCTACATCAGCCGAAAGCTGACCCCAGCAGAACAGCGCTACGCAACCGTGGAACGGGAGGCGTTGGCCGTCAAGTGGGCAGTCCTGGAGCTCCGGTATTACCTCCTGGGCCGCCACTTCACCCTGACCACTGACCACGCACCACTGCAATGGATGGCCCGGGCCAAGGAGACGAATGCCAGGGTGACGCGGTGGTTCCTGGCGCTCCAGGACTTCAACTTCACCGTCCAACATCGTGCCGGGACGGCCAACGCCAACGCCGATGGTCTTTCCCGGATGTGGTCAGCTTTCGCAGGTCTGTCAGGCTCCACTCCCCAACCCCCCCCAGTTTCCCCGCTTCTCCGCAGGACCAGGACGTCGCTTGGGGGGGGGAGTGTGACAAGTGTCCCGAGCGCTCATCAGCGTCGCCCTGGAAACAAGGCAGGAACACCTGCACCCGCTCATCACAGGCTGAGCCGTCACAGCTGCAACTCATCAGCGGGCGGCTTTATAAGCCTGCCCGCCGCCCAAAGAGGTGAGAGATGTCTCCAGAAGACTCGGCTAACTGTTGTCTCCATTCTCCCTCCAGAGAGCAGCGTGTGACGGCCAGCACTCACTCTGAGCACGGATCCAGATCACCGCGAGCACCGAGGACGCAAGAGAGACCACACCGAGCACGGAGCACCGCACACAACGCACTTTCACTTTCACCTCTGTCAATAAATCCACCCTTTGGGGAAATTCACCTGCCCTCCTGTGTCGTGTACTTCTTGCCAACTTTTGTATTTCAGGAAGAAATGGTGAGTTAAAATATTCTTAAAAATCATTAAAATCCAGAAAAATTATGAACAATTGGCAAAGTCATGGGGCCTATGAATATGTTTGTGGACAATGGGGGAGCCTTGTAGTCAAAAATGTTAAGAACCACTGTTGTTCACAGAAAATTATTTTCTCTAGAAACTATTTCCTCTCAGAAATCACTAGTATATTTCACAAATAATTACAGCAAATTAACACAATTAATTATTTTAATTTTTTTAAGGTAGAATAACTGAAATAGTATTTCTTTTAAAATATACACCGATAATAAATAACATCTTCCTGATCATTTTTACTACCTGATGTTGTTTGTGAGCCCCGTATCTGGGTCCACGGCACTGATCCGCCCCACTGTGCACGCCGGCGGGCAGTTCTCAGACACATCCATTCGATAACGTGCCCGTGAGAAGCGAGGCGGCTCATCTGCATCTAGCACAGCCACTCTGATCGAGGCACGGTCTTTGAAAGGCCCACGCCGCAGGAATCGAGGGTCAACGATGGGATTCAGAACCTCCACTGAGAAAGCGTAGGAGCTTCGGCTCTCATAGTCCACCGCCTGTAGATCAAACAGAAACATCAATATGAGCATAAACCTAATGACAAGACCGCATTGCTCACACCTTCCCAGATGAGCAGCACAGCTCAACATAGCACACACTAACTAATCACTGAAGGATTATTAAATGCATGCGTCTATAGGACATCTGCTCAAACTACTAACAGAAACAGCAACGTTGTTATTGTTAACTAAAAATGTAAAAATTTCTTAATTGAAATAAAATACATGTGAAAAACGTGGCTTTGCTGAAGAGACACAGTCGTTTTTATGATGAACAGATATAATTTAGGCTTTTATATGTGTGACTAGGGATGTAATATACACTCATGTCACAATTACAAATCACAATACTGAACTCATGATACTATAGAAACGTGATATGTGTCCCTGGAGCACAAAGCCAGTCATAAGTCACATGGGTATATGTGTGACAATAGCAAACAATACATGGGTCAAAATTATACATTTTTCTTTTATGCCAAAAATCAGTAAGATATTAAGTAAAGATCAAGTTCCATGAAGATACTATGTAAATTTCCCACTGTAAAATTATTATTAGTAGTAGTAGTAATGTGCATTGCTAAGGACTTAATTTGGACAACTTAAAGGCGATTTTTTTAATATTTCGATTTTTTTGCACTCTTAAAAAAAATTGGGTTGTTTGAACCCAGTGAATAGACCCATTCAAACAACCCAATATCTGGGTTTGTCCATTTTAAACCCAAATTTTGAAGCATCAAAGTGGTATTTGCATGGACTGTCAGTGGAGGGACAGAAATTTCTCAGGTTTTATCTCTCGTGTTCCTAAGATATACTAACTTACTACGGGTTTGAGGGTGAGTAGCTGATGACAGAATTTTCATTTTTGGTTGAACTAACCAGTTAAATGTCTTTAAATTTTCAACGTGAAGTAATAAAAGAAACCCATCTGCTACGATAATACCTATTCAAATTGATATGCTGTTGGTGATGTTGTTGCTTGTGCTCATATGTTTCTGTGACCGCAATTGTGTGACCTGAAAAGGCTGTTAAATTACAGTGGCTAGACGCTGAGTTGATAGTAAATAATAAACAGGCCGGTTTTCTGGGCGAGCGTAAAAAATACAATGCTGTTGAAAATGAGGTGCTGGTGGATCTTTGACATCCAATTTAAACTTGGAATGAGCAGTAAATAAAAGTAGATCGCTCTGACTATAATCAATGAAGCTGTCTACATAGCAAGATAGTGTTGTCAGGTTGCTTCCTACAATAATCCACGTCCAGGGCATGTCAATGTCATACTGCTTCTCTGCCGACAATGACTTTGCTTTTGAACAACAAGCCACTGTGTGGTATTTCAAGAACAGCATCGTTTGACAGACTTTAATTAATCTTTGATGAGGTTGGCCATGCTAATGCAGTAGCAAGGTCCAGCATTTATTGTATTGTGACAAGTCATGGGAGCTGAATCTGGATCTGGCACTGGGAGGGTTGTGTGGGAAGCTGGCACACCAGAAATAGGTAATGGGCTTGTTTTGGCAAGAGTAGCTAGGCAGGGGCTGAAGGAAGTCAGAAAGGACTGGCTCATTAAAACGCTCAGTTTTGCCATAAATGTTCTCCATTCATCGGCTCCTCGCTATACTACAGTCTCTTCCTAATGCGAGACCAAGCTGAGGTTGGAAGAAGTCAATGGGGCACACAATGTGCTTGGCCTCGGTTTTCTCGTGCAGGCTGAAGGACAGACTGAAATGAGCTGAATTAAATTGAGCTGACTGAAGGACATCGGGTCACTGCGGACACTACAAATGCCTGCCACTTTCTGTCTCACCAGAGTTGGACTCTTGATCTTGAGGACTCTCAAACATGGTCTGGGACTCATTACTTGACATCTTGGCATGGGTCTCAAAACTACAGCAAATTTGGTTTATGGTCAAGAGACCTCAAGATGTCATTTCATAGGGGTGATAATTATCTCAACTGAAGGTCACTGAAGTAAACAAAGAATGTTTTATAGCGTTTAAGTTTAGGTGTTGTAGAAAAAGGTCGTGGAGAATTAGGCATTAATACATAAAATTAATAACCAAAAATTGTTGGTTTAACTTAAAAAAGTAAGTAACCTGCTTGCCTTAAAATTTTGAGTTCATTGAAATAAAAAAATTGAGTTGATACAATGAATTGGTTGAATAAATAGAAAATCTAAATATTATTGTATCGGAACCACATAAAAATTTGATATATCATGAAAATAGCTCAATTTGGCTATTTGTTTCACCGCGTCATCAAAAATAAAACACACAAAATTACCCAATATGCTCACAAAATCATTTAATAATATTTGAATAAAGGTTGTCGAGTCTCAAAAATATTAATTGAATTAACTAAAAAATATATATATTTCGATGAACTCAAAATAATAAGGCAAGCAGGTAACTTATTTTTTTTAAAAATTTTACAGTGTATGTGCTTCATAAGTACTAATAAACAGAGAATGTCCTAGTAATATGCATTTTAAAACTAGTTAAAGCCACAATATGTAATTTTTCGCCGCTAGAGGTCGCTTATTCAAAGCAAAGGTATAGCTTGAGGATGCAAAGCTTTTATCATGCCACATATGTGGGATAAATCAGCGCTGTTTTATCACATACATACACACACATAGATACATTATTTGAGTGTGGTGAAAGTTATAATGCTACTCTGTGTGTTCGCTCTGCGGCTACTACACTTGTTGCACACTACAGCTAGCTCGATATTAGGAATGGCAAAACATGGTACTCACGGTAAATCAAGAAAATGAGATATAAACAATAAGACTTACTGTGTTGAGCAATATAACAACGATTCGTTTTCTTTGGATTATTGTATCCAAACAGTTGCTCAACTGTCTAATAAAACACGTAATATATTAAAGCCTCTTTGGTGTTTCCATGTTTCTACAAAAATTCATAGTTTTAGTTGTGAATCCTTGGAGGGCAAAACCGCAATAGAACTCCATAACTAGCACAAACCTGTCAAAATTACCATCTTAAAACAAAAATATGTGAACGAGATGCAGGTTTTGGGCACTTATGATCCATATACAGCACCTGCTGCTACTAAAAATAGCGGGACATTTTTACAGCGCTAAACGTGAAAACACTATGAGTTGCACCGATAAGGATTCAATTAAGCAATGTTTACAAGATTTTAAACATTTTGACAAAATGTATATATAAAATAAAAATAATATATATATATATATATATATATATATATATATATATATATATATATATATATATATATATATATATATATATATATATATATATATATATATATATATATATATATTCATTCAGAGGCTCTGAATAAATTTGTTTTTTTTATTTTTCTGATTCTCTTGTTATTTAAATCAAGATGTCACTATATGTCTTCTAATAATATGTCTTAGTAAAATGACATTTAAATGCATAGTGTTATGATCAAATTTGTTTTATTTTTTATTATGGAAGCAATGATAATACAATGATAATTGAGAGATAAACATTCCTAAAAAGCCTGATGTATCAAATTTGATACTCACTTTTTTTTTATTAAAAAAAAAAAAAAATACTATTAAAAAAAATACTAGTAATCAGGTAAATCTAAGTTGCAATATAAAACATATTCATACATTTACTTTTACAAAAAAGGCACATGTAGTATGGCCTGAATATGGACATACATCCCCCCCTCCCCCCACCTCCTGATTATAGGATCAATCATTTATTACACTTCCAGGCATTAATCGCTCACTTTTCTGCTAAAACAGCTTCTCTGAACTCTTTTCACTAGATGTACCAGGTGGCTGCAGGCATTTGCTCCTATTGTAAGGTCATGCACGGATTTTGGGCAGTAAGGTCTGGCACACAGTCTGCGTTTCAATTAATCTCCAAGGCGTTCAGTTGGGTTCATGTCTGGTCTTTGTGCAAGTCAGTCAGGTTCATCCACACCACCAGACACAGAAAATCATTCTTTATGCACTTTGTGCACAGTGACATTGTCATTCTGGAGCAATAAAGTGTGGCTCTCCCCAAACTATTGCCACAAAGCTGGAAGCATACAACTGTTTGAAATGTCATTGTATGCTATAGCATTAAGATTTGCCTGCATTGCAACTATATATACAAAGCTCAACATTTTGGGGTCAGCTAGCTTAAAATAAAACATTATTAGGATGCATTAAAGGTAGCCTGACAAGCCAGACCCACATCAAGATGTTTGGTCTGGAAACTCATAGACAGTTTCCATTGTTCTTTTCTCAGAGAAAAGCTTAACTCCAAGTCTTCCAGAGTCGCGGTCAAAGCTGATTCCAAAGACCGCCGCCGTTCGCCAGTTTCTGTGTTTACTAGAAGCACGCAAACGCAACTCGGCCGTTGTCATTATGGCCCCGCCCACCGACTCTATGCACGATGTGATTGGTCCGGCAAGAGTTAGGCGAATACAGCTTAGAAGGGTATTGAGAGTTGCTACACGATACTTGCGGGCAGATTAAATTTGCTGCCGCTAGGGTGCGTCTAGATTTCTAGGCTACATTAAAGGGTTATTTCACCCAAAAATTAAAATGAGTCCATCTCACCCTCAAGTCATCCTAGGTGTATATGACTTTCAGACAAATAAAATCTGAGTGATATTTAAAAAAGTCCTGGCTAATCCAAGTTTAATAATGGCAGTGAATTGTTGATTCGTTTATGAAGCCCATAAAAGTGTATCTATCCACCATTTAACTGCTCCACACGGCTCCGGGGCGTTAATAAAGTAATAAATACGTTATTTATTTTAGTCTATAAAGTTTTAAACATGGATATTTGTCTTATACACAAATGCATCACACTTCAGAAGGCCTTTATTAACCCCCCAGAGCCATGTGGAGCAGTTATATGATGGATAGATGCACTTTTATGGACTTCATAAGCGAGGCAAGAATTCACTGCCATTATAATGCTTGGATAAGACAGGACTTTTTTCAATATTACTCAGATTTTATTAGTCTGAAAGAAGACAGTCATATACACCTAGGATGAGGGTTAGTAAATCATGGCCTAATTTTCATTTTTGGGTGAACTAGCCCTTTAAAGGATACATTCAATTAATTTAAAAGAGACAGTAAATACATTTATGTTACCAAAAAAAGTATATTTAAAATAAATGCTGTTTGTTTGAACTTTATATTCATCAAATAATCCTGGGAAAATGTATCAGTTTACACAAAAATATTAAGCAGCAAAACTTTCTTTTAACAGTAATAATAAGAAATGTTTCCTAAGCAGCAAATAAGCAAATTCAACTTTCTCAAAACGGTCATGTGACACTGAAGACTGGAGTAATAATGCTGAAAATTCAGCTTTGCCATCAGGAATAAATTACATTTTTAAATATATTCACATTATGCATTTTCAATTGTAATAATGTGTCGGTTTTTATTACATTTTTATCAAATGAATGCAGCCTCAGTAAGCATAACGAGACCTCTTTCAAAAACATTTAAAGTTTTTGAATCTGACTGACCCCAAAATGTTTTATGATAATGTACAGCATATGCTCACATCATTAGGTCCATTACACATTCTGCTATGAATCTATAACACGAAATATTTAAAATTACTCAGAGGGTAGAGGACAGTTGAAGGACACTGATATTCAAATACAAACACGACATGAAAAAAACAAAAACAAAAACAGAAACGAAGGTGAGGAAGAGACCAAAAAGGGATGGAGAGTCGAGCCAAGAGAGGGGAGGAGGGATAAATGGAGAGAAAAGGTTCCTAACAGGATCCCATTAGAGGCAGAGAGAGACAATCTGTCTGAGGAGGAGAGATGTCACTTACACTGTGAGCACACACTCATCACGCTATCCCTTCCTCTCTCACATACTCAATCACTCACTCTCCCTCCCTCCCTCCTTCTATTCCTTGCTCTCCCATTACTCCATCACACGCACTACGCCCCTCCGAGTGAGCGGCGGTCTGATCCACCTGTTTATAATAACCCTGGCTGAAAAGACTGGACTGTGCTTGATTCACAGGCCGGTGTTTCACGCTGGTCTAGCTATGGAACTATACTTACTTTTATTTGTTTATTTGTGAGATGCTTTTATCCAAAGTTTAGTTGAGAGCGGAATCTCCTCCTTTCTATCTTGTTCCACTTTCCAGTTTTTCTTTTAAATGGCTCTCCAGTGGAATAGCAATTATGAGAAATTAATTAGACTCTCTATATGGTCCACTGTTCGGCTGTACTACATTACGCTATATTCCATAATGCCATATGGCAGATCATATAACTTTTCAAGCATTTGATCTTTGGAGAGATCTGAAATGGGTCGGTAAGATTTTTTCACGTTTTTAAAATGTAAGTATTTTATGCTCACCAGGGCAGCATTTATTTGATGAAAAAAATACAGTAAAAACTTACATTTAAAAATGTAAAATAACTGTTTACTAATGTAATATATTTTAAAATGTGATTCATTCATGTGATGCCAAAGCAGAATTTTCTTCAGTGTCACATGCTCCTTCAGAAATCATTCTAATATGCAGAGCTGCTGCTCAAAATCATTTCTTATTATTATTATCAATGTTAAAAACAGTTTGCTTATGATTTTTGTGGAAACGATGATTCCAGAATTATCTGAGGAATAAAAATAAAAAAAGTTTTTCAAATTTAATTATTCTTTATTGCCACTTTAGTTCAGTTTAATGCATTCTACTCAATAAAAGTTTTGGCCCCACTTTATATTTGGTGGCCTTAAGTACTATGTACTTATATCAAAAAATAAGTACAATGTACTTACTGTGTTCAAATTGTATTGTAAAACACCTTTGCTGATACTGAGGTGGGATACGGGTAGAGTTAGGGACAAGTGTGGTGGTGTGGGTCAGTTTAAGGGTAGGATTAGGGGTAAGGGAAGTGCCAACTGTGTAATTACAAATGTAACTACAGAAATTAATTACAGACCAATTGCATGAAGACATTTTTTAAAATGTAAGTGTAAAAACATGTATGTACACAATAAGTGCATTGTATCAAATAATTAATTACAATGTTAGTACATAGTAGTTAAGGCCACCTAATATAAAGTGGGTCCAAAGTTTTAATGAAGAAGAAGAAAAAAGAATCTTACTAAGATTATTTAATTAAAATAATTTACTGACCACAAACTACAATATGAAAAACTTACTACAAAAAAAAAAAAAAAAAAAAAAAAAAAACATGAGGGTAAAAACATGACTGTAAATAGAATAAAATGAATGTATTTACATTTTAAATGGTATGGTTTATATAAATAATAATAATAATAATAATAATAATAATAATAATAATAATAATAATAATAATAATAAACTGTAAAAAATATTGTTAGTTTAACTTAAAAAAGTAAGTAACCTGGCTGCCTTAAAATTTTGAGTTAATTGAAATTAAAAATTTGAGTTGATACAATGAAGGAAAATGGTTTAGAGAAACTCAAAATATTATTGTATCTAAACCACATTAAAAATGTGATAAATCATGAAAATAGCACAATGTTGAATGTTCACTGCATCTTCACAAATAAACACACAATTACCCAATATGCATACAAAATTCTTTAATAATATTTAAATAAAGTTTGTAGATTCTCAAAAATGTTCATTGTATTAACTCAAATATTTAATTTCAATGAACTCAAAATTTTAAGGCAACCAACTTATTTTTCAAATATTTTTACAGTGTAATAATAATAATAATAATAATAATAATAATAATAATAATAATAATATTAATAATAATAATAATAATAACAATGCTATTTAAAATGCATCTCTCATAACCAAAGTGCTACAAAACAAAATTATATAAAACATCAACAACAATAATAATACGTGTATTATTATTGTTGTAGATGTATTTTATTTTTATTTAAAAAAAAAAAAAAAATGAATGCACCTTTCTCATAGTCAAAGCACTACAACACAATTATTTATAAATAAATAAAGCACAAAATGAAACCACCAAGAGGAAAATGGCTAAATTGCTACAGACAATGAGATGGTTAAATTGCTCAACAAAACAACAACAAAAACACTATCACTCTGTCTTCATGCCATTTCACCCTGATACAAACGGTAATGAATGCCATCAATACTTGTGGGTAAGATGCTCCAGATTGGTGAAACGCCACTGCACATATATTTGTGTATGTATGTGTGTGTGTGTGTGTGTGTGTGTGTGTGTGTGTGTGTGTGTGTGTGTGTGTGTGTGTGTGTGTGTGTGTGTGTGTGTGTGTGTGTGTGTGTGTGTGTGTGTGTGTGTGTGTGTGTGTGTGTGTGTGTGTGTTTGGGGGGTTGGTCTTTTGATCTATTCTCTTTGTGAATTCCTGATTTCTCCGTTTCTCGTTCTGTGCGTAAACATGTTGGCTCTGTTCGTCACTCGTCCTCTGCATGTCTTTTGCGTGCACGTGTACGTGCACACGTCCATGCATTCAAAGGTGACAGGCAGTCTTGAATCAGGTTGTCTGCCTGACACCTGATTCACAGCTGCTCCCTCTCTCTTCTGTTTTAATACGACTCTGGGATGTTAAACCCAGATAATCCTCTGAAGTAATACATTATAACAACGTACTGCTTTCCATTGCTCGCGCTCTCATTCATTTCTTACGCTCTTAAACCTTACAAGCCCACATTTCCGAGTCCAAAAAACAGGTTTTATTCAAAATTCCACCTTTGTATCAATCCTGGTTCAAAAAAATCCCATCTCTCTCTCTTCTTTCTCACTATAATTCCTTCTCCTTTACCCACATTCCTTCTTCGCACCCTCAATCACAATCTATTTTCTCTCTCTCTCTCTCTCTCTCTCTCTCTCTCTCTCTCTCTCTCTCTCTCTCTCTCTCTCTCTCTCTCTCTCTCTCTCTCTCTCTCTCTCTCTCTCTCTCTCTCTCTCTCTCTCTCTCTCTCTCTCTCTCTCTCTCAGAGAAGATTAACACAATCTCTCCTCTCAGAGAGAAAACAAACACAGATAATCCGGACACCACCACAGGTTGATGACCGTGGATTATCTCCTCGGTTAAAGTGAGAATACATGGAAATAACAGAGGTAAAATAGATTTACCCCTCCAGATGTTTCTAAGTCAACTGGCATAATGACACACAGCATCAAGGTCATGATTCTCAGAAATCACAAATTCAGATAACATTTAGCCCAATTAAGTTGCAAATATAATGCAAGATTTGAACCTGCAATCCAATATTCTGTATTGATAAACAAAACCATGCCCATGGAGCTATGTTTAGCATCACAGCTTCCTATTCATTTGCACCCGCGAGAAAATGTCAATCACTCCAATCAAACTCCTCAAATCATGTTGCACCACTAGGTGGCAATGTTGGAAAGCTGTATCGGACTGTAGCGCTACAGTTACAAAAAGGTGTTTAATGCTACATTAGCATCAGTCACTTTAAGGACAGGTTGTACAACACTGCCACAAGAGATCACAAATGCGGATTTATTGCCGGCATATTAAATATTCAAATGTACACAGACCTCTTCCATTACAGTCCTGTGTAATGCATCTCTCTCTCACACACACACACACACTCAAACTCAAACGCATAAACACAGACTTTCCGCAATCTGCATACGCTTAATCAGAGCAGCATGCCACCCACCAGCCCACACAAACACACACACGCCGTTCTGTCTGGATAATTATGCCTCTGAAAATTCACTTTGTGTTGATTAGTCTAAGAAGAGTGAATAATGCTGTGTAATGCCAGCGTGAGGAAAAAGTGTTAAATGAATAGTTCACCCAAAGATTAAAATTCTGTCATCATTTACTCACCCTCATGCCATTCTAAGCTGTAAGATTTACTTTCTGCCGTGGAATACATAAAAAAAAAATATTCTGAAGAATGTCTAAGCTGGGCACTGTAAGCAAATGTGAGTTTGGTGAGTGTGAACAGGGCCTGTTAAAGGGATAGTTCACCTAAAAATGAAAATGCTGTAATCATTTACTCACCCTCAAAGAGGGTTTGTAACCAAAGAGTTGATTGAGGTTGTATGGAGGGAAAAAAATGACTATGAAAGTCAATGGGGTCCGTAAAATCATTCACAGACAATCTTGACATAGTTTATAACTCTTGAAACAGAGCTATTGTATTTATTTAATCAATTTACGATTAAATAAATACAATAGCCCAATTCAGAGGACAATGTATAGCATCATTATATATAGTCATAACGCCCAGCCCATGTTCAATTACGGCATTTTAAACATAACAGTATGGCATTTTATAAAGCTATGTATTGTGAAAAGCACTATACAAATATGTTTGATTTGACATATGATATTTTTAGTGAATCGGTTGATCCAAAACAGGCCTGAATGCTTAGTTCACGAATTGGACTGATTCTCTAGTACAATTATTTTATCATGTGGTCAAGCTCTCTGGAGAGAGGTTTGTAGTGAGTAGTGAATAAATCAATCAATCAATATTTCAATGTAAATATTGAAATATTGAAATAATTCAAAATTTTCTTCTTTGTATGGCCTAGAAATCTAGACGCACCCTAGCGGGAGCAAATTTAATCTGCTGCAAAAACCAAACTCTGGTCAGGCCAATCACATCGTGTATAGAGTCGGTGGGCGGGGCTTAAAATAATGAAAGCAGAGTTGTGTGCTACTTGTAAACAAAGAAGCTGGCGAACGGCGGTCTTTCGAATCGGCTTTGGCCGCGACTCTTGGAGTTAAGCTTTTCTCTGAGAAAAGAACAAAGAACAGCACTGAAGTCATTCTTAAGAAGGGAAGATGTGTTCTGAGTTTTGCCGACTGGATACAGCGAAATTTTAATCTGTCAACTAGCTCCGCTTCAACTTCTTTATTGCTCTGGTTGGTTGTAGTGCTATCCTATTGCATGCAAATGGAGTTTGAAAGACAACCGTTTATCCCGCCCCTCGGATTGAGCCCTGCCAAGGGTGAGTATCCAGACCCAACATCTATGTGTGTCTGGCTTGTCAGTCTACCTTTTGTGTTTACTGGAAGAAAAGTCATATGGGGTTTGGAACCGAGTTTTGAACTGAGACTTTAAATGCTCACTAAATTCAAATCCAGACATATAGAGTGGAATCATCGCCTCAAAACTGAAACCTACAGATTTACACTTTGTTCCTAACCTTAATCCCCAGTTCAAAGCTTTTTTTTTTTCCTCAAGGACAAATAGTTTTTGCACTGTTTGAGAATCAATGAATTTCTAAAGCGTCGCTCCACACACTTTTTAAAGCGCTGAAATGACCGCAGCACATAACTAACATCCCCCAGGGGAGAGAGAGGGAGCGAGGGAAACTCTGCAGAGAGAAACCCAGCACTGCCTGCACACCGTGGAGATGAGGGGGGGAGAGAGAGAGAGAGAGCAAGAGAGGGGAAGAGAGGTCGCAGTGCATATTTACATGGAAACAGTTTCTCCTCAGACAAGCAGGCATGACCTAGCTTACCAAAAAGGGCCCTGACTGACCCATTCACACACTCAGCCTTAGGCTTTGTCCTCTTTATCCGCACATCAAAGGTCTCTTCTCTTATCAGCAAGAGGCTTCTCTCTTCAGTACCTTTCACTTTTATAATGTGCTTCGTTTTTTATCATCACATAGTTTGTAATTCAGGGCAAAATTAACAGAAGGTCATGTGTAAATGAGGGTGGCCTGTATGTGTAAAATAAAGAAAGGGTTTATACTTGTCACTGTCAAAATGATCAGCTTAGACTGGTTCTTGCTGGTTTAGCAGGTTGATCTTGCTGGTTATAAAGAAAATGCATCTTTCTAAATGTATATGACTTCCTTCCTTCCTTCCTTTGTAACTTCTGAATGCAGATGTCCAAGCTGGTCTTTTCGATATTTAAATATGACTGATCAAAATGTACAGTGCCTTGCGAAATTATTCAGCCCCCTTGAACTTTGCGACTTTTTGCCAAATTTCAGGCAAAAGATATAAAACTGTAATTTTTTGTAAAGAATCAACAACAAGTGGGACACAATCATGAAGTGGAATAAAATGTATTGGATATTTCAAACTTTTTTAAGAAATCAAAAACTGAAAAATTGACCGTGCAAAATTATTCCACAGATTCTCGATTGGATTCAGGTCTGGACTTTGACTTGGCCATTCTAACACCTGGATATGTTCATTTTTGAACCATTCCATTGTAGATTTTGCTTTATGTTTTGGATCATTGTCTTGTTGGAAGACAAATCTCTGTCCCAGTCTGAGGTCTTTTGCAGACTCCATCAGGTTTTTTTCCAGAATGGTCCTGTATTTGGCTCTATCCATCTTCCCATCAATTATAACCATCTTCCCTGTCCCGGCTGAAGAAAAGCAGGCCCAAACCATGATGCTGCCACCACCATGTTTGACAGTGGGATGGTGTGTTCAGGGTGATGAGCTGTGTTGCTTTTACGCCAAACCTAACATTTTGCATTGTTGCCAAAAAGTTTGGTTTCATCTGACCAGAGCACCTTCTTCCACATGTTTGGTGTGTCTCCCAGGTGGCGTGTGGCAAACTTTAAACAACACTTTTTATGGATATCTTTAAGAAATGGCTTTCTTCTTGCCACTCTCCATAAAAGCCAGATTTGTGCAGTATATGACTGATTGTTGTCCTATGGACAGAGTCTCCCACCTCAGCTGTAGATCTCTGCAGTTCATCCAGAGTGATCATGGGCCTCTTGGCTGCATCTCTGATCAGTCTTCTCCTTGTATGAGCTGAAAGTTTAGAGGCACAGCCAGGTCTTGGTAGATTTGCAGTGGTCTGATACTCCTTCCATTTCAATATTATCACTTGCACAGTGCTCCTTGGGATGTTTAAAGCTTGGGAAATCTTTTTGTATCCAAATCCGGCTTTAAACTTCTCCACAACAGTATCTCTGACCTGCCTGGTGTGTTCCTTGTTCTTCATGATGCTCTCTGCGCTTTAAACGGACCTCTGAGACTATCACAGTGCAGGTGCATTTATAAAGAGACTTGATTACACACACGTGGATTCTATTTATCATCATTAGTCATTTAGGTCAAAATTTGATCATTCAGAGATCCTCACTGAACTTCTGGAGAGAGTTTGCTGCACTGCAGGAGGTAAAGAAGCAGTATAATTTTGCACGGCCAATTTTTCAGTTTTTGATTTGTTAAAATAGTCTGAAAAATCCAATAAATTTCATTCCACTTTATGATTGTGTCCCACTTGTTGTTGATTCTTCACAAAAAATTACAGTTTTATATCTTTATGTTTGAAGCCTGAAATGTAGCAAAAGGTCGCAAAGTTCAAGGGGGCCGAATACTTTCGCAAGGCACTGTACCATCAAAAAGGTCCGGATCATTTTTTGACATCATTGATTTCTGCACATAAAGCGACATCAGTGATGTCAAGCGATATTCCAATATTTTTTCTATTTAAACTTCACTTAGAACACAACCTATTAAGGCTGCACCCCGTTTTTGAAAAAATCCTAAGAAATGACTCAAAATAAATATTTAAATGACTTCAGAAGATGAAGAATTCAGTGACTGCTTTAATGTCTTTTTGTACTTTTAGGAGCACTACAACCCCAGTGCTGATTCATTTTTGTTTAAAAAGAGCAACATTTATCAAAATATCTTCTTGTTTCATGGACAAAAATTCAAAAAGGTTTGAGGGGAACAACATGAGGAGTTTAATTTTGGGTTGAACTATTATGTCTTTAAGCGTCCATGCTGCTAACGGTCATCTGTCTTTTCACGGATGTATTTTATGAGGTTGTTTGCATGCCTGCGCATGTACACGTATGTGTGTGTGTGTATCTCCTCTAAGCAAAAAGCGACCACGCTTTAAGCTCTGTGGGTTCCTGAGAGGTCATGGCGGGCATTGTGATGACAGAAATTGCTCCTATTGGAAACACTTTCCTCCCTGGGGCGAGCTCTTCCTCTCTCTATGCTGCTTTCTTTTCTTTTCACTATCTCTTGCTCTCCCTCTGTTTCAAAGAAATCTTCAACTTTAGTCTTTCTGATATGGAGCGAAATAAACAAGAGGCAGGCATGACGTTCGGCTGTTCTGAATGAGATAGGCAGGTGGCCAAACTAGAGCGGGATCCTGTAAACACAAACACAAACATGGCAAATAATGTTCAGCAGTTTTTTTTATTTTTGTTTAATGGGCCGGAAACCAAAGGGGAGCTTAGTGCTAATTTTACGCTTTGTTTATTCTAATTCTATTAGAGTGGTATCTTTCATGTTTTCTATTAGTTGCGCGTGGGTTCTCTGGCTAAATCCCCTTTTAACCTCTTCAATCTTTGTCTTCAGATACTCCCACCTGCATATCCTCACTCATTGTTCTCTTTGTCTGTCTTTGTCTTGTTCTCCATCATTGTATCTCCATCGTTTTGTCTTACAGCGCAGCCAGGAGTCCTGGCCAGAATTCCGAGCCCCGATGGGCAATGAAACTGTCTCTGTGTGGATTTGACAGGAATATTAGAGAGAACTGTAACACAGGAGCAATTTTAGAAAATATGATTGGGCGAATAAAGCGTCGGTGCAGTGGAGGATGAAGTAGGAATTCAAGGAGAGACATGGGAGGAGTTCATTTGTTTACCCATTATTCCCCCTTTTCATTTCCTCCTTCACTAAGCATTAGAAGACTGAAGAGTTCCCTTTTTTCTTGCTTTATAGTACTTCTCGACTACTTCATCATAGTACTGAGACTGCTCTCATCAGCAAGTGATTTACTCTTATCATCTGATCGTGGTTGTATCTCTCTTTTAGTTTTACTCGATCTTAGCGCTGCAATCGATACTATTGACCACAAAAATCTTTTGAATAGAATCGAAATTTATGTTGGCATTAGTGGAATTGTACTGGCATGGTTAAACATCATACTTATCTGACAGTTTTCAGTTTGTAGCAGTAAACTACAATGTTAGACCGATCATAAGTTCAGTATGAAGTACCACAAGGCTCAGTGTTAGGACCGTTGCAGAGGTTGTGAGTAAGTGCAGAGGCTTTGTGGTGCATGAAGCACTTTGAAGCATGACGGTTATTGTAGTTCTAAACTAAATTTGCACAAGCATTTAATCACTGCACAAAATGAATACAATGAATAAAAACAGCAAAATGCAAACTCAGAATTTTATGCAAACCTGCCATAATAAAATGTTAAATAATACAAATATATTTTCCCTTCATTTTCACCGACAAGGATTACGTTAGTCCCAGACTAAAATGCATGTTTGAGCTATTTTAACCGAATGCAACTTGCACTGATGTATATCTTAAAATATATCAGTACCTTTTTTTTCTCCGAAGATGCACACCAGTAATGTTTTTTTCTAAGCCATGTATATAAAAGTGTACTTAATACTTAAATGTCCTAATTAAACTAAGGCCTAATCCTGGCTTTATCTAAGATCTGTCTGTGAAAGCAGGGCTTTATGTATTTAATCTCATTTTATTAACCAATGTCTTTGCTGAAGACTTTTGATGATCTGATTCAACAATATGAACAAGCAAAAATGAATGGCAGCCCAGCTTAAAGGTATGTTTGAGCTGCACCCGCTAATGTACGATTTTTTTCAGCCTGAGGCCTTTTCATTTTACTTTTGGTGTAAAAAGGGTCTTTATATTTGCCAAAAATGGTTACTAGCTAAAGCAATTACTTTTTAAATACTTTTTTAGAGAATAATACAATATTATAAAAGGTAACCTTTAAAAGTAACTTTTCCCAACAGTTATACAGATGGGCAAAAAAGTATTTAGTCAGCCACCAATTGTGCAAGTTCTCCCACAAAGATGAGAGAGGCCTGTAATTTTCATCTTAGGTACACTTTAACTATGAAAAAAATCCAGAAAATCACATTGTCTGATTTTTAAAGATTTTATTTCAAAATAATGGTGGAAAATAAGTATTTGGTCAATAACAAAAGTTAAATTCCAATACTTTGTTATATAGCATTTATTGGCACTGACAGGGGTCAACCGTTTTTTGTAAACCACTCCTTCGTTGCCCGGGCGTTGTGTTAAGGCTCATTGTCATGCTGAAAGACCCTGGCACGTTTCAACTTTAATTCCCTTGCTGATGGAAGTAGGTTTTTACTTAAAATCTTATGATACATGGCCCTATTCATTATTTCCTTTAAACAGATCCCTTTGCAGAAAGACAGCCCCAAAGCATGATGCTGCCTTTCTACCAATCCTCTTCTGGACCATCCAAATGCTCTCTAGCAAACTTCAGGCCCGGACATGTACTGCTGTACTCCTTCGGAAGTCTTCGGAGTCCCTGGCAGCGTAGTGTGTTACTGATGGTAGCCTTTATTACTTTGGTCCCAGCTCTCTACAGGTAATCCACTAGGTCTTCCCGTGTGGCTCTGGGATTTTTGCTCACTGTTCTTGTGATCATTTTGACCCCACGGGGTGAGATCTTGCATGGAGCCCCAGATCGAGGGAGATTATGTATGTCTTCCATTTTCTAATGCTTGCTCCCACAGTTGATTTCTTCACACCAAGCTGCTTACCTATTGCAGATTCAGTCTTCCCAGTCCCGGTTCAGGTCTACGATTTTGTTTATGGTGTCCTTTGACAGCTCTTTGGTCTTGACCATAGTGGAGTTTCGAGTCTGACTGTTTGAGGTGGTGGACAGATGTCTTTTATACTGATAACGAGTTAAATCAGGTGCCATTAATACAGGTAATGAGTGGAGGACAGAGGAGCCTCTTAAAGAAGAAGTTACAGGTCTGTGAGAGCCAGAAATCGTGCTTTTTTTGTAGGTGACCAAATACTTATTTTCAACCATAATTTGCAAATAAATTGCAAATGAACCTCTATGAAATTTTTACCTACTATACTGTAGTAATGCATCTCAAACCAGGAAATGTAAAAAGGGTCCAGATTTGTAATTAGTTCAAATTTTCAGTTAGTTACTTGAATGAGTTAGTTAGACTTGTAACATCTTCAGTATGCCTAGCAATATTGATGCAGGTCTGCAATGCAAATTCTGCCTACATGATAATTTATCTTATGGGTTCTGTCTTTTTCTTTCGATTTCCTCTGACTTTACATTTTTATCTTTAATACTGCCTGGCCTAGTGTATGTCTTACTTCCACATCTCTGTATCTCTCTGTATACTGTCTCCTCTCTCTGGCCACTCGTTTAATCTCCCTGCTCCTTTCTGTCGGTTTCCCGTTTCCAGTTTTCCCTTATCGCAGTAACACATCCCTGGCCTAAAATCCCTCCCAGACTCACCTGCAGCCAAAGCTTTTTTTAACACTGACTTCCCCAGACCTGCCAGGACTGTCACAGCGGCAAACCCTCTCACTTTATCCACACACACACTCGCACAAACTTGCATGGTCGCAGTAGCGACCTGACGCACACACAAGCGAGTCCAGGAAGCTGGATTGGCATCAGTAAAACTGTGCTGGCTTTTCCCAGTGTCTGATCACATCCAGATCTGAACAGAAAATGAACACAAACAACTGGCCACCCAGCAGCTTGGAAATGTGGCTTCAAGCCTTTTAACTGTAATAGGCAACATGAAGTGCACATCACTGCCAAACCTGATTAGTTGAGATTATTTTATATATAAAATGAGCCTGTTGATTCCATTAAAGAGACTGTTCACACACCAAAAAATGGTAACGATTAAGCGATGATCGATTAATTGATTAAATGCTGAGACCAGAAGAAATTGTTGAATGAAGTCGTTATTTTTGTTAGATTTTTGCACACTAAAAGTATTCTTTGACGCTTCATAAAATTAAGGTTGAAGCACGGAAGTCACATGGACTATTTTAATGACGTCTTTACCTTCTTTCTGACCCTTAAAAGTGTTAATTAAATAGTGCACTGTAAAAAAAAATTGGTTGTTTTTTGTTGGTTTAACTTAAAAAAGTAAGTAACCTGGTTGCCTTAAAATTTTGAGTTTATTGAAATTAAAAACTTGAGTTGATACAATGAAGGAAACTTGTTTAATAAATAGAAACTCAAAATATGATTGTATCTGAACCACATAAAAAATTTGATAAATCATGAAAATAGCACAATTTGCCATGTTTCACTGCTTCATCAAAAATAAAACACACACAATTACCCAATATGCGTACAAAATCTTTTAATAATATTTTAATAAAGGTTGTTGAATCTCAAAAAATGTTCATTGTATTAACTTAAAATTTTAATTTCAATGAACTTAAAATTAAGGCAACCAGGTAACTTTTTTTCTACAGTGTGGTCTATAGAGAGGTCAGAAATCTCTTGGATTTCATTAAAAATATCTTAATTTGTGTTCCGAAGATAAACAAAGGTCTTATGGGTTTGGAACGACATGAGGGATAGTAGTGACATAATTTTTGGATGATCTAACCTTTTAATGCAATAAGGTGAAATATGTGTTTTCACATAAGCAGTTATATGTGTTGAACTATTTGTGCAGGAAGGAGGTGGAAGCAACAAGGAGCGACAGCTTTCTTATAAATAACTCAGAAGAATTTAACCTCACATTGAGTCAGAACAGAGGGAGATATTTAGAGACTGGTACTAATATTATCTATGAATAAGACTTAAATTTTGTTCTGTTCTTTTCTCAAACCTTATATAGTTTTGTAATGTAACGCATGAGCCACTTTTTCTGTGTGTTTTTTTATTTTCAATTTCTTTTTTTGTCCTGTTTGGAGCTTGGCAGCCCCTGGTGACTATGAACTGTCACTGTATGACAACAGCTTCTAAAAAAAAACTTCTACTTTTGTGTTGTATGGAGAGAGAAAAAACAGCATATGGGCCTGGAATGACATGTGTGTGAGTAAACAAATGACAAAATTGTAATTTTTGAGCACACTATTCCTTTAATTTACTAATGCATCTTGTGCCGTTTTGGGTGATGTGAAGACGCCCTCAGGCGAACAGTGACACGTAGAATCTTTATCAGTGAAGAAACGGGATATCAGAGATGAGTGGCATCTCATGGGGCTCCTGCATGTGGCATGCACCACACGGCATGCCAGCGTAAATCACGCTCTTTTCTCTCGCAGCCTGTCTGATCAGTGTCTCACGCACACACGAGTGTGAGAGGCAGCACAGACTGCGATGGGGCTGATTCAGCATTGACTCACTTCGCCTATATAGCACCGACACTCATTTTGGTCTTTTGTTGTTGTTGTTTTTTTTTTCTTCCACTGGAGCAGATCTTCTCACGGCACCTGGCAGAATGAGTAACCTGCCCCTCCTACACTGGAACATCATCTGCTCTATGAGGCGTCTTCTGATCTCTTCCCACCTTCTATGAACCCATGCCCACACACACCCATACACTATTCCCAGAATGAAAAGATCAGCGTAGATGTTTTTTGGATGCAGGTCACCATTATTGTGCAGGCTTCTTAACTAGCTTAGCCAGCAAGACATTCTTGGTCAGCCTGCTTCAAACAGAAAGACCATGCTGGTCAACAACCTTCACTGCTGTAGCCATATTTAGCTGACAGCCAGCAACCGAATTTGTGTCCACATATTTTCTTGGGAAAAAATCTGCTCATTTGAGGTGGATAAACCTGCACCAATCAGCAACAAACTAGAAATTCATGCTGGCTTCAGCTGGGCTTTTCAGCAAGGTTTTTTCTATTTCCCATATGTCCATATGGACATTCTTCCCACCTTGTTCAGAATGATCACGGCCTCTTGGTTGGCTCCGGTGATGTTAAAGGTGTCCCCTGACTCTCCATCCAGGATGGTATACTCCAGCTTGGCATTGTCTCCCAAGTCAGCATCTGTTGCTGAGATCCGACCCACCTCCGCCCCTGGCACGGCCAACTCTGACACAGAAAACAGCCAGGAACCTGAGAAAGAAAAAAGATTTGGACAAAAAGTCGGGATGAGAAGAGAGACATGGAGAGAGAGAGAGAGAATGAAACATTTAGCATCCTCATAAGCAGTATCAGTTTTCAGTTTTAGAAAAGAGAAAATAAAAGTTTTTAGAAAAACTTTTAGAAAAGTTTCTTTTTTTGACTTTGGCTATTGATTGATTTCATAAAAATGGTTGTTAGCAAAGATTTTTCATCAACGATAACAAAAATGCACATCACGATGATAAATAATTAGGTAAACTTTACATGTTAACATTAGTTAACTACATTACAGTGCCTTCCACTAATATTGGCACCCTTAATAAATAGACTGAAAAAGATGATTTTTTATGCTTGTTCAAATGGCTTAATTAAAATGAGCTAAAGCAACACGATTGCTATACATTTTGTAATGACTTCATTTGATTATGTTCAATCCACTTAAATATAAGTCAAATTAAAGTCAAACTTAATCCATTTGTGGTGTGTTACATGAATGATTTGTGTTGCATTGACTGAAACTGGGTAGGGCTTGTTAGTTCCCAGCTTGCTTTGCATATGGCTAAATCAAGAGAGAATAAATGTTATTTTAATATGTAAAAGTGTTATTTTATGTATTTTTGAGCAAGATGAAAAGAATAAAGGGAGAGGCTTGATTATGTTTTAGTGTTTAATATCCAATTAGGTCGAAATGATTAGAACAATTTCAATGGGTTACCATTGTGCAGAAGAGTGGAGCATTTGCTTTGACTGTGGACTAATACAACGAATGTAAAAAACTTCTTTGCTGAAAGAGCTTTTGATGCCTAGCATTTAAGATGCTAATGTGTGTTATTGCTAGCTAAAAGTTTGTCACCTATCTAGAGAAGTACTACAATTCAGTTGTGTAACATTAAAGGGATAGTTCACATTAAAATGAAAATTCTGTCATCCTTTACTCACCCTCAAGTTGTTTCAAACCTGTATGAATTTCTTTCTTCAGCTGAACACAAGGGAAGATATTTTGAAGAATGTCAGTAACCAAACAGGTAACTGGAGCCATTGACTTCCATAGTAGGAAAAAAAAAATACTATGGAAGTCAATGGCTCCAGTTACCTGTTTGGTTACTGACATTCTTCAAAATATCTTCCCTTGTGTTCAGCTGAAGAAAGAAATTCATACAGGTTTGAAACAACTTGAGGGTGAGTAAAGGATGACAGAATTTTCATTTTAATGTGAACTATCCCTTTAAAAAATACATGTAACTTAACTGGTTGAATGAATATATGATTTTGAATGCCTGAATCATGTAAGGGAACCATTTAAAATCAATATGAAATTACTTAATTGGATCACTTAAAATGTGTTCATTCTATTATGTTGAAGTTACATGAACAAAATATGTTTTCTCCAATACATGTTATGCATTTCTCAATTATTGGCACCACTTGAAATTCTTATGAGTAAAATATCTCTGAAGTATATTCCCATACTTATGTTTTTTTTAGTACAGCAGGTTGACTAGAAACATGAAGTTGTCTAAGCATGACTTCCTGTTCCACACAAAGGTCAAATTCCCTTAATCATTCATCACAATGAGTAAAACCACAGAATATAGTTCTGGTGTGCAGCAAAAGATTGTTGAGCTTCAAAAAATAGAAAGTGGCTGTTAGAAAATAGCTAAAGCATTGAAAATCCACATCAGGGCAATAATTTAAAAGTTCCAATCAACTAAAGATGGTACAAATCTGCCTGGAAGAGAACAAATGTCTATATTGCCCTATTAATGCACAGAGAGGAGGAGAGTCTGAGTGGCCAAAGACTCTCCAAGGATCACAACTGGAGAACGTATTAATTGATTGAGTCTTGGGGTCAGAAAGCCAAAAAAAAAAAAAGATCAAACACATCAAGTACATCACCACAAGTTGTTTAGGAGGGTTCCAAGAAAAATCCTCCTTGCTCATCCAAACACAAACTCCAGCATATTCGGTTGTCAGACACGAATGGAACTTCAAAAGGGACCTGGTTCTATGGTCAGATGAAACTAAATCAAGAGCTTTTGGAAAATGAAGCTTCTGTATGGCCGTCCCAGTTTTCTGACCTGAACCCTATAGAAAACGAGTGGGGTGAACTGAAGAGAAGAAGGCCCCACATGGATCCGAGAATCTGAAGGATCTGGAGAGATTCTGTATGAAAGAATGATCTCTGATCTCGGCATTATAAAAGAAGACTCAGAGCTTTTATCTTGAGAAAAGGGTGTTACGATAATTGGGTGTCAATTATGGACAACGTGAATTAGAAAAAAATAACATTTATTTCATAATGAGATTTTCACCCCACTTTTAATTGTTTTATTTCCATGAAAGGTTAGAATTTTGTGATTTTTTTTTTTAAATGAAAGATCAAAAGGATAAACAATGGGGTTTCAGGGGTTAAATCAAGGGGTTTCAAACTGGGCTCCAGGGACCCCCACACTGTAAAAAATCCAATTTATATATATATATATATATATATATATATATATATATATATATATATATATATATATATATGTATGTAAATTATATTTTATTAATCCATAAGTCACCTGGTTGTCTTATAATTTTGAGTTAATAAAATGACATTTTTTTAGAATCAAAAACCGTTATTCAAATATTATTAAAATATATATATTTTTAAAGAAGCATATTGGGTAATTGTGTGTTTTATTTGTGATGATGCAGTGAAACATTGCCAAATTGTGCTATTTTCGTGATTTATCACTTTTTTATGTGGTTCAGATACAATAACATTCTGAGTTTCTATGTTTTAAACCAGTTTATTTCAATGTATCAACTCAAAGTTAGTATTTATCCTCTTAGTGTGAACAGGCCTTAAAACTGACAAAGACAATGAATGTCACAAAAACTGACTAAATGAAATAAGCCGCAGACAACAAGCAACATTTCAAACACAAAGGCAGAGTATATGTTAAAAAAAAAAAACGCAATGGTAGAATTTCATTTTGACATTTATATACTAAGAAAAGTCAAGGCTGAAGGAAAGATAAAGAAGAGTGATGGTCTAAAACATAATATCTTCCTTCATCAGAGTTGTTTATATAGTGAACATTAGTTCCAAATGTCACAACCCAGGACATTACATGCAGTACATCTCCATTAGACACAATGTATCTTTGACACAACAGAACAACAGCCTGTGATGAAAGTCAAAGCTAATCACCATGTCTGTATATCAACTAAATGCACCTAAATGTGCAGAAATATAACACCAGCCTTTCAAATCACTCCCTCAATAGTGTGCATCAGTTCTGCATCTGAAGGCCTCCGAGCACAGACTGGCACGTAGTCGATGTCCTGCTGTTCTTCAGTGAGGGAGAGGTGGCTGATGGGGAAAAGGTCTACGGTACAACAAGTGTTTGAGGATTCATTTACGGAGTGGCCACCATGTCATTGCTCGGACTTTGAAACACTCTGTCACTTCTGTCAAGTAAATGCACAAACTTCCATTTCGAAGAGGTCGTCTGCTATTCAATACACTAGAGACAAAATCAAGGAGAGCTGTTTGCGTTAGGATTTAAGGATTTGGCACAACAGGAAGTCAAACACACGAAGACACACATAATTGAATGCTCAAGGTTGTGCACTTAAAAGACAAGTTGTCTTTTACTTTTCTTTTAAGTGCACAACCATAAGCATTTGATTATGTGTGTATGTCTGTGTTTGCCTTCCTGTCTAATCCTTAAATATTCATGTCTATATATATATATATATATATATATATATATATATATATATATATATATATATATATATATATATATATATATATATATATATATATATATATATATATATATATATATATATATATATATATATATATATATATATACCCAGTCCTCTAGCCATCTCAATTTGGCCTTTGTCAAACTCACTCAAATCCTTAAGCTTGCCCTTTTTCTTCTAACACATCAACTTTGAGGTGTTCACTCAATGTTCACTCGCTGCCTAATATAACCCACCCACTAACAGATGCTGTGATGAAGAGTTATTGTGATGTGTTGTTCACTTTACCTGTCAGTAGTCATAATATTATGCCTGATCTGAATATATGCACTGTTCATGTGGACATTTTTTATAATTATTTTTTATTACATTCTCATACCACGAACTACAACAGAAAATCATTTAATAAATAAATTCCTAGATTTAATTGTTCAGAGAAGAGTCTTGAAACACAATTGGACTGACATGTAAAAGGTTAATTTCTGCCATTTTCTTTTAGACAGAAATCTAATTATAAATACAATAATCGTACATCATAAACTGCTGGCGAGATGGGCTTTTAATATATTTCACTGTCTACTTAGTAGAAAGGTGATTTTAAGTCGGTGCTACATGTCTAGAGGAAATGGAGAGAGAAAGCTGTAGGGTTCCAAAACGGTAATGAAACAAAATCATTTGTCATTTTCCATGCCTTAACACTGAGCAAACTCTCTTCAAACAAGCAAACACACAATGACAGCTACCTGTCACCTCATAAATCACAAATCAGAACAGAAGAAATGCAGGAAAGCAACTCATCTTTTTCCGGAGCAGCTTTAGTCGGCCAATCAAACAGCATGAAGGGACAAAATCAATGTTCTGTGACTTAGGGATATAGCACTTCACACTGGGTCACTGTAAATGTGTTCAGAAGGGACAAGCAAAGTGCAACCGCAGCGCCTGCTCGAACTCACCTCAAAGCACTATCTTTACTCTCAGTCTCACCTCTGCAATGAAAGAGCCTGCTGGTTTGATTCTTTTAATTCATTAAAAGCCACTCTAATGGGGCTGGCCTTCACAGGGAAAGAGAAGGGATTGGCTGGTATGAGTCATTGCCCAATGGGAGATTAAGAGGAGAGTATTTAGAGCTTTTCAATGATAGGCAGATGGAGTTAATTAGCAGGTCTGTGGCTGAATGCAGGCTCAGCTCAGTAAATAACATGGACAATTACCTCAGGTCCACCGAGCGAGATGTGTGAGACTCAATGTGGGCAAGACTACATGTGGGCAAGCAAAAATGGATTTTGAAAGAAACCGATTTAAATGGTACAAAGAGTTCTCGATGGATGAATAGATACAGAGGACTGTATTGTTTGTAAATGACGGGAAATCAGCTTGATCCAAAGATGTAGCGATTACAGAGCTGAACAGAAATGCAAAGGAAATGTTAAAAGAGAGAACAGTCGGGAGGCAAATAGAAAGGAAAAATAAGAGAGAGTAAGAGAAGGAAAAGAGAAAATAGGCCTTATCTATGGATGAGGCTTTATGTTGCTGGAGAAATGAGACCTCTGAGATGGGAGAGTCATTAAAAAAGTGTCTAGCTGGCTAAAGCTCAAGCGCTGGTTGAAAATTAGATTGAATAAAATCTGCATCCTTTTAAGACGTCCATCACTGTGGCACTTATGGAGGCAGGATATGGAGTGAGAATAGTCACAAAGAATTCTGCCTACACTTGCCTTGCTCTGGGGTGCGTTTCGCAAAAGCATCGTTAGCCATGGTCGCAAGTTCCGTCGTTATCAACATTTAACGAGTTCAACGAGTCAGCGTTTCCCGAAAACCATCGTTCCAACGAACGTTCGCAAACAGCGACGCAAACTTGCGTGGTTACAACGACAGATCTCGACCTGTGGTTAGAAGCATAGTTTCTTGTTTGCGTGACATCTGGACTTAATAAATCCTTTTCGAGCAAAATAAGCAAGCTGACATTTAGTACAATCTATATCTTTTATGTCAAATGCATACAAATGTCATTAATGTCTTTTAGTTTGTTAAGAGATGTGTGTGCATGTGCGTATAGGTGCTCTAGTAGTACATAAGAACGAGCCTGGGATTGAATCTGGAAATAAAGCAAAAGATTAGTAAATAAAAATTAGTTCTCAGATGCCATGTTTACAGCAAAAAATCGAACATTAATTCGATCTCAAACTAATGAATTAAAAGCAGTTATAACTCTACCACTTGCGTGACATCATTAACCAATGTGGCAACATATCATAAGTGAAAAATAAGCGTGGACTCCAACCAATGGCGGAGCCAGAGGGGTATCCAGGGTGGTACTTTCTATTGAAAGCAGAATTTATTTTGACGTGTAGCGGTGTGGCACATATTAACCCTTAAATGCATGACTGTTTCGCCAAACATTCTTACATATTCGGGTCGTTAGCAACCCGGATCTATATTTAACATGGATAGACCTCTACCTGTCGTGATAATAATAATATATAAAACTCCTGATATTAGAGTAACACTTACAGAAGAATAAAATAAAACCTTTTTCGTTACCTTTTGGAGCTTGGAAGGATTCAGTTTTAGCAGATGTTTATATATTCAGCATCTGCCTCATACTCGCGATCTCGACCATATTCTTCAAACTCATTTTCAATGTCTTCAAAATCAATATTTTTATCACTGACAGCTTCTTGAGCACATCCATCATCAAGAGACAGTGACACTAATATTTGATTGTGCTTAGTACTTGCTCTCTACTGTAAATCACTGAGCCATTTCAAGTTTTGCAGATTATAATTATTATTGTTTCCTTTTCTGTCAGAGGTAACTATGAGTGAAACGTCACTTCATCATTGTGTATCAGACATTGCCTTATCCTTGTGGAATAAAGGTGAATTGCGGTATTATAGATTTTTTTTTTTGGTGCAAAAAAAATATACGTACAATCCAACACACCTCGGGTCGTTAGCGACCGTATACAATTTTGACAAAAAAACTAGTGAAAAAACAGGCCTTCAGTTATAATTCTATTATTTTTTCTTGTTATATTGTTTAAAATGGATTGATTGAGGAATACTAAGAAGGATGATGTCTAACTTTAAAAAATGAATGAGGAGCAGGGTAGTGAATGACGTGTCGGGTCGCTAACGACCCGAGGTATGCATTTAAGGGTTAAGAGAATATTTAAGGTGGGGTAAGTGTTATTTCAAAACTGTTTCACAAAACAGACTCGGGCCGAGTGCAATAACAAACTCGTAGCCAATAAACAGGTAAGGGGTGTGTCTACTAATGATGGTGAGAAGAGAGCGCTCAGTGCACTTAATTATTCAAAACACACAACACACATGATGGACATTAGCCAAGAACTAATATATGCTGGCTTTTGGTTGAATATGCCTCTGTGTCATGTTCACTTGTTTGTTCATTTGCAATCGTATTGTGTCTCACTTCAGCGATGATAAAGGCATCTAAATCTCCTCACTATTTCAAGCGTCAGCTCACAAAATGTGTCCGACAAGTGAGAAACTATACTTCTAATATATATTTGTTTCCTATTTTCATGATCTATATAACCCTTATCCAGTCATAATTGTAATATGTCGTTAGATGGACTTGTGCTCGTGAGCATCGTACCAAACACAGTTGGCTGAGTATTAACTGAATGGAAGCAGTTGACAAATAAAATCGGATGCGTGTCAGTATTCAATATTGAGCATTTGGTCTTAAAGACACAGCAGCATAATAGTCTCCTGCCGTCTGTGATTAAAGTTAATCAAAGAACAAAAGAAAAATCACCCACTGATCTTGACTGAATGACTTATGTTGCTAGTTTTAACATGCATATTTAATTTATACAGTAAAGATTAGGCAATGTTATTAAACTTTGATTATTACATTCCTGTACCTGAATTAGCCTAAAACCTTAATAACTTTAAGCACTTATTAGCACTGTTCTTACTTTATTGCTGACTGTTCAATTGTATTCAGTAATGTTCTAAATGTATATTATTAGGCTCATAGTTTTTGCTGTGGAATTTAACTGGTATCTACAATTTTGGTTCCTTATAATACAATGTTACATGGGTCAGAACGATGGAAAGAAATCAGTATTACACATGATATTCTTTTACGTTTTATGGAACCCCTAAAGTAGCCTTGATCTAAAATGGTGCTTTGCGGAAAGTGCAACAACAGAGGCTCTATGCACAAAATGGACCATTCAAAAGTAGTCATATATTCTGATGAAATAAAGAGCTGTCAACCATTAAGGAGGGACAAAGACCAAGAAATAGAGAGACGCTGTTCATCAAAAGGGCAAAGAAATCAATAGAGACCTACTGAGATGATATGATTACGCAGGAGTTTTAACATAATATTTGCATCCAGGTCCTGCTGCAAGGCTTAGCTCACGTCCTGTGAATGAGGGCACAGCATCATGAGATTTTGAGAGTGTTAACACTGCTCACTAGTGCCAAAAGGATAGTTTCAGCACAGCAAGAATTCAGCACAGGGGGAGTTAGCTAACTGTGTATGAATACATCAAAAGACTAACTGGAGAAACACCGAAAGTGAGAACGAGAGGGAGAGATAAAGAAATTGGCGTGGCGGCAGTGAATGAGGACTCAGAGAGAGACAGAGAAGCGGGGGAGATGGACAGTTAGACCTAGTGTATACTGTTCCTCAGAATGAAAGGACTGAAAACGCAGGAGTGCAAAAGCTAAAGGGAGGGAAAGGGAAGTCAGAGGAGGTGAATTCATGAAAGACAAAAGGTGAAGACGGACGCAAGAGAGATGACAAGAGGCCAAGCACTTGTGTGTGAATGCGCATCTGTCTTCCATGAGTTTGTGCTATCACATTCGAGACTCAGACTAAGCCATCAATTAAAGCAGAAAGCACCGAACATTAGATAAAATATTAATAAATAGAGCAAAAATAAGCAAGCAAAGAAAATGAATAAGGATTAAAAGGAGGCTAATATTAACTATTTTAATTACACACTTTGAGGACGTGGAGCTTAATTAGAGAAGACAATTACTGGAATTATTTCTATTATCGAACTCCTTCAATATTATTTGAATCACTATTTTCTGCCATTCTTCCAGGGAGTTTAATTTGTGCTAAATAAGGATGACTTGGCTTGAAACCTCCATTTACACAGCATGCAACAGACTAGGACAGACGGGTCTAGATCACCTTAATTAAAACTGGATGGCTCTACAATCACAGGGTAAGAGAGAAGCTTACACACTCTGTCTAAACTGTGCCTGCTATAACCCTGAAACCCATTTTAATTTTTGAAGGCTAACCTATGTACATGCTACAGCTAAATATGGTTGTCAGAGAGCAGACTGCTTAAAAACAGCATGGATCACACAGCAAAAAAGAAGAGGAAAAAGAACAATGGCTCAGTATGGAGGGTATGCATTGATGTCACTTTCCCTCCGCAACACACTCCCCCTCAGCTGGGCTTGAGTGGCAGAAGAACCTGCAGTGCGACTAGATTTAATAGGGGAAACTGCAAAAACATGAGTGTAACACACTTTTATCAGTTTAAACTAAAGGTTGGGCTCAATGTTCTTTACTATTTACCCAACATCCATTGATCCATGGATATTGGATAACAATCTTCTTCTTTAAGAAAAAAAACCTTGAGATGCATCATCTCGTTTTCAAAGAGGTCCTCAATTGACATACAGCCTGGAATCGTGTTTCCATATATATATATATATTAATTACAAAAAAAGAAGTCATTTGTGTGTATGGTTTAGCTAAATTATTAAAGGTCAGCAGCAAGTACTGGTTCATAAAGTGAGACGGAATGCATAAAAATATTTGATTTATTTCACATATTTAATTATTAGAGGTTTGAATTGTATTCTGATTTTGCATTTCACAGATTGTATTGATTTTGAGGAATACTGAATCTTTTGGGGTTTTTTTGCAAATAAGATTAGTAAATGCACACTGACACACAATGACTTTACACACAATGGCCCTCATTTATCAAAAGTGCGTACACCAAATTTCCAGCGTACACCTTGCGTACACCCAAACCCACGGTGACTTTGAGATTTATCAATATGGACGTTGGCGTACGGCACGCTCAAATCCTACGCCAGCTCAGGAGGTGGTGTACGCACGTTTGAGTTAGTGGGAAAATGCGCAGAAAAGCAATTCCTAACACTACAAAACGCACTGACAAGATATGCTATATGGCCCACTGTTAAAAACCACAAAAACAACATTCATAGTTTATTTTTGTGCAACATGAACGTCAATGTTTAATTTTTGTGACTTTACCAAAGCGTTTGATTTGTAGGCATATGTATTCCTCCAGTCGCGAGCCTGTGCGCTTTATCTGACGGTTCAGGCCCGTCTGGCCCGGCAGCTGCGCACGGACTGGGACTAAAATAATTCAGACTGACAAAATAATAAAAATGACCTTCTTCTTTTAAATAATAATAAAATCAATAAAAACGACATTCTTCTTCTAAATAACAAGCGTCATTAAGAATAATAATCATAATAATAAAAAGAAGAATCTTACAAATTGTCAAGTAATTATTAATGTGAATGAATCTTACTCCACATCACATCATCATCACTATTGTACACCCCAATACATGTGCCGTGATACGAAATTAAATGCTAGGCTAATTTTTTCAAAACGTGCTGTAAAATAATGCAGTGATGGTAATTTATCATCCAAACAGCTTTAAACTGCTGGAGTGCGCTTCTCAACCTCCACACTATTAACAGTACTCGTAATTTGTGTCCATATTTTGTTTTTGTAGGTGCCTTTAATTCCACTCTTTAAACTCCCAAATAAAACAATTTCGTTTTTTTTTTCCACTTCCCTGGTGATCTCGATGGGCGCGCGTCTCAATCATCTCAATATCGCAGTGATCAGGGAGTCAGCCCATTGACTTATGTCCTAATCAGTGCCCTGACTAGTGGACTAGTGAGATGATTGAGCGCGCCCGATCTCCACGTCGGAGAAGTTTCGCTTCTTTGCCGTCTTCTGTTTGTCCATGGCGTAAAATGAGGGCGTGGGGGAGGCGGAGACTTGAATATATAGGGGCGTGTTATTCTAATGACGATCGTTTTCAGCCGCCGCATTTATCAAGGGCAAGTATTGCGTACACCTGGATTGCAGGGGTACGCACAGCTTCATAAATCAGGCGGTGAGAGGAGTGTAAGCATAATCTTACGCCAACATATACACCAGTTTCTACGCAAGATTGATAAATGAGGGCCAATGACTCTGCACTTACGATTTGTCTCAACATTGGGCCAAGAGAGCTGTCAGTCAATGGGAAAACAAAGTAACTTGCGTTACGGTAACACTTTACTTGAAGGGGTGTGCATAAGACTGACATGACACCTTCATAATCATGACATGACACGTGTCATGAATATGAAGGAGTTTTTATGCATGTTTATGACAACTGTCATTAAGTGTCATTCGCTTAATTGTGTCATTTTTAATGCAATGATGACATTTCGGAGTTGTCTTTGTTATGACAACTTGACATAAACCAATACATCATAACCTGTCAGTGTCTTTGTCATGACAACTTGACATTACCAAGACAACATAACCTGTCATAAACAGACATGAAATGACATAGCAGATTAATTATTAAATTTAAGAAACTACTTAGCTTTTTGGGTTTACGTTACATTAGTTGCTAGGCAACGTGGGGGAGAGGATGCTGGCGTTGTCTGTTCGCCGCTTCTCCACCCACAAATCATGTTAACTTTACTATTAAATTTAGATGTTATTTTATTTTCTTATGTTTGTGACTAGTCTAACAGAGCTACTATTGGGACTGTTGCTGATTGGTGGCAGCCACTGAGAGGATGTTGTTTTTTCACCGCTTCTCTTCTGTTTTTGTTTGAATTTGTGGTTGGTTTTGGTTTGAAGGACATTTGATGTTGCTCGCTGCGGCTGCTCTCTCTTCTGGGTGTCAGCTGCTCACTGGTGGTCTCCCTCGGGCATGAACTGCATGGTGGCTGAAGTTTGCTCCATGCTACATCAACGTCCGGCATGATGTTGAGATGTAATTTTTACTTGTTATTCATGTATTGTTATTTTTTCCCTTTGTTGCACTTTGAGATTCTTCGGAATGAAAAGTGCGTTATAAATAAAATCTATTATTATTATTATTATTATTATTATTATTATTATTAATAAACTGTCATGTGGTTGGTTTTGACGTTGGCTGTCATTAGGCTATTATAATGTCATGATTTTTTTATAGATTTAATTTGTCATTTACATGTCATTAAGTGTCAATACTCTGTCAAAATATTTTATAACATTGTCATGAATATATTTCTTGACCTAAACTACAGTGGTACAAGTTGAATTTGTCATTAACATGTCATTAAGTGTCAATACTGTGTCAAATTATTTCATAACATTGTCATGAATATATTTCTTGACCTAAACTACAGTGGTAAAAGTTGAATTTGTCATTAACATGTCATTAAGTGTCAATACTGTGTCAAAATATTTCATAACATTGTCATGAATATATTTCTTGACCTAAACTACAGTGGTACAAGTTGAATTTGTCATTAACATGTCATTAAGTGTCAATACTCTGTCAAATTATTTTATAACAGTGTCATGAATATTTAGCTTGACCTGAAATATGGCATCATAGAGGAAATCGTACAGAGTCATTAAAAACTATTAATATAACTCAAAATGATAGCGTGGCATAGACATATAAACCTGGTGGCACCACTGGTAATGTGTACGCTGTAACAGTTGTTGACAGAGCCTCAGTCAGGTTAGTTTGTTTAGGTGTTTAATGTCAATTTAGTTTGCAGTAAGTAAAAACAATTCACAACAACGTTATTTTGGGTTTAATATACTTTATTTAAACTTTCGCTCACTCTTTAATGAATAGTTTGAGTTTATTCTCACCATTCCGTTTGTTATGGTGGAGTCCCGTGTGCTGGTGCACCGTCAAAAGGGGCGGAAACGTTGGCCCTATATATAATGTTCCGGCCTAGGCTCTAGCCGCAAACATTCCTTGTTCATCCCGGGGTGGGGCTCTAAAGACTATTTCTCTTATTTTTATACATCGGAAGATAATTTATAAAGTGAAGTCATTTGACAAAGTGTTATTTTTCTGTGTTTGTTTATGTGTGTATATGATGTTGATATATATATGTTTATTTTGTGTAATGGCCATTATTTGTGTACGTGTTTTCCCCTTTTTGCGTTAATTGGTGCTGGTCACCTGTGTATAAATTCATGCCTTGTGTTTTTAAGAGTCAGTTCTGTGAGAGGGCAGGTCTTAAAAATTAAATGATTGATTTTATTTCTCGAACTCCTTTTCATATTTTTAAGACATTTGAAATTGTCTATTATCTAACCTTCTGTTGAAGCTGGTGGAGGAAACTTAAAAAATAAAATAAAACATTGTGAACTGAAAAATACTAATGATGCTGTTATTAAAAAATAATTTGACAGCGTATTAACACCTAATTACATTTTACTGACAAATTAAACTTTTGCCACTGAAAAAAATGTATGACATTATAATGGCCTCAGTCAACATCAAAACCAACCACATAACAGTTTAAGGTTAACCCTATAAGCTAAGTAAGTTTCTTAAATTTGATAATCTGTTATGTTATGTTTATGACAGGTTATGTTGTCTTGGTAATGTCAAGTTGTCATGACAAAGACACTGACAGGTTATGATGTATTGGTTTATGTCAAGTTGTCATAACAAAGACAACTCCGAAATGTCATCATTGCATAAAAAATGACATAATTAAGCAAATGACACTTAATGACAGTTGTCAAAAACATGCATAAAAACTCCCTTCATATTCATGACACGTGTCATGTCATGATTATGAAGGTGTCATGTCAGTCTTATGCACACCCCTTCAAGTAAAGTGTTACCTGCGTTACTTATTTGAAAAAGTAATTCAGATATTTTGTTTTGAATTTTAAAAGTAATGCATTACTTATAGTTACTTGAAAAAGTAATCTGATTAGTTACTTGTAATGAGTTACCCCCAACACTGTTCATGGATAACTTAGGGAATGGTGATATAGGGTATAATATTTTAGTATTCATATATCTGTAATGAGTGTGTTGCAGGTCTGTGTTTTATTGGCTGTCTCCTCACAGCATCATTTTGTGGGGCTTTGTAAACCTGTATAACCTCTAGTGTGGAATTTTTCTACAATATTCACTTGTCATAACAGTAAAATTGGGCATTCTAGTCCAACTACTGCAGTATTTCCTCTCTAAATCGTTAGAAAATGTGGTTAACACCATGCATAGGAGAAAAAAATACCGTCATTTACCTCGAAACCGGTATAATTTTGAAAAATACGCGATATAAATTTTTGGTTATTATTGCACAGCACTAGTTTCTGTGAACTGCCTTGATCCATTTGCTTCTCTTTTCAGAAGCTTTCGGCAGTCTGTAAAAATATATCTCAGATTTCTTGTCAAATCGATTTGTACAGTCAATCTTAAAGCACGCAGTCTTTTTAGGTGTTCCGCAGTAACGGCGTCTAGCGGTGACGTCACAAGCACCTCTAGATGGAGGTTCACCATTACAGTTTTCTCAGTCGCTTTAGTAAATTTCTCTGAACAGAATTGAAATTCTCAAAACTACCTGTTCAATCTTCACATCATTGTGTCACTTGTGCACATCAAAAAAGCAAATGCTTTGGTACATTCATGCTAATGACTATGTACAATTCTCTGCTGTTTCCGACATTATCATTGGCTTATGTCATGATGATCAAAATGTATTATAATGGGTCTCTGTTGAATAATCTCACTCCCACAACATTTAGGCATTAATTCATAGTATAAGTCTTTTTATGCAAAAAGGTTGAACAATTTGTCATAATGTGTCAAGCATATTTCTATAGTTTCCATCTGATGATATTTTCGTTGTAATGTGGATGAGAATTTGTGGCCCTACAGACAGGAACGTCAGGAGGTGTGGGAAGACTGTAGACTTTAGTTTAGACTGTCTTTTCCTTTCGGTGTCACATTTAAGCTCTTACAAACAGTAAGAGCATAAATGTGAATCTTGTCCTGTATCTTGCAATCAAACTCCCACATACACTAAGGTGTAACTTACAATTTACAATAATTGTCATCAAACCTTTAGCCATAGTTTACATCCCTCCAGACTGTTATATTGACAACATGACTATGCAATCTTAATTGTCTTATCCATATACAACGACACAAGGACGTTTCATTCTGATGGCAGTGACATGTCATTCTGATGGCAGCGACTGCTAGGTGATGATATGTATTTTGCTAATATTACATTGTTAAAAAAATATCTAACTTCCAAACAGATCGAAGTGAAATAAATAATTAAATAAATGTATTTTTTATTTATGACATTGTTTGACGTAAATCTATTTGATGAATACATACATTTATCAGAAATGACAGTAAAGGCATTTATATAAAAAAAAATGTACAAACAAATATATTTCCAATAAATATTGTTCTTTTGAACTTTCCATTCATCAAAGAATCCTGAAAAAAAACATCTACCAGGGTTCCTAGAAAATGATCAAGCAGCATAACTGTTTTCAACATTGATACTAATAAAAAAGGTTTTTTGAAGGGTCATGTGACACTCAAGAAGTAGTGATGCTGATTCTGTCATTGCCATCACAGAAATAAATTACATTTGACTGACTGACTGACTGACTGATTGATTGACTGACTGACTGACTGACATAGATTCTTGCAGTTGCCAGACCCAAACTTTGCAGTATGTGGACAACAAGTTTCTTAGAAGAAGAGAAAAATTATGGAAAAAGAGAAAGCAGACTGGGAATGGTGACCGATATTGCTTTGAGGAGGAGAGTGGATGTGGGAGGGGGGGGGGGGGGGGGTGTAGACAGAAAATGAGAAGGAGAAGGGACAGAGATTGTGTTTATGTCAATATGGGCTGCACTGTTTCTGTGGAGAAATACAGGTGGTTAAATCAGTGTTGTGTGGTTGCTTCAGGGTGTTAATACCTCCAGAGGACTCTCACTCTATTTCTCTCACTCTAAGACCACTGGGGCTGTGGGGTAATCAAAACAAACCCACACCCTCAGCTCAAAATGGCTTTAATATCAAATCCCTCCCTTCATAATTCCACTTTAATAACCGCGACAATTGTGTCCAGGCCTCCTGGTGTATATTGTCAGGCTGTGTCTGACTCCCCCAGGACACCTCAGGTCAAGGCATCATTTAAAAACCCAGGTTAGACTAACGTGCTGCAATATTTCAGTACTAACTGTAAGAATTAGATCATTGTATGCTGACCTCTATCGACAATGCCCTTAAAGAGCCCTGGCAAATTGTGCTGTATAACTAAATTGGTCCTATGATTCATTGTGCCTGTAATCTAAAAAGTAAAAAAAAAAAAAAAACTTCCCCAGAGCACTGTTTCTTTAAATACTTAATTCTCCAATTACTCACCATCATGTATATTATGGCATGTTAAATAATAAAAGACGTCAATGCACAGGCCAGTGTCCAGAAGCAGTGAAACTTCAAAGAAATAATCTAGAAATTGACTAGTTTATGGAGCCAGAGCTCAGGGTCCGCACTCCCTTTCAGTTCTATGCGAGCCCCCACTTCACTTTCTTTTCAGCATCGTGCGTGAGAGAGGAAGTTGCGAGTTCACGGTTTGGTGCGAGACCCCCGTCGCGCTGGCAGTCCGACGGCTGCATTCATCATAGAGACATAGGCGCAGACAGAAAGGCCTGCCGGGAACATTCCCATTAGCATGGAAATCACTTCCCTCTTACCTACCCCCACCACCCCCTCCACATCACTCGTTCTCTGCCTCCATACAAGAAGAATGGCTCTAACTCCTATTATTCTGCGTGAAGGCACTCTGCCAGGGTAGATGACAAGAAAAGCGAAATCGTTGACCATTTTCCCGCACTCCACTCTCACTGTCGCCGATAGAACAACGGCCAACCTCCTGATTGATTCCATTGCTGACGTTTGGCTCTGGGTTATTCCTCAAAAACTCACACAATGAACCAACACTCACCTAAAAAGTTTCCCCTACAGCTCATGTCGCTATCCACCTGCTCGGAAGTTAGAAAATAACCGAATTTTGTCACCCTTGTGTCAGATTCAAGAGCTTCTTTTGTTGATGGAATATCTACAGTGGCGGGTTGTCTTAGCAAAAGAGCAGTGCTCAATGCAAATAATAAAATGCAAATCACTGCATAAAAATGCAAAATTAGGACAGCAAAATAAATAGGCTTATCAACTTTTGCTTCTCATATTCTTTTGTTAATGTTATGAGACAACCTTTTAAAAGTTTTAAAGGCTGATAGGAAAATGACACATAATGACACGTTGCACATCATAAGTTCATCCTGGAAAACCAGGCAGCTACTGTTTATATATTAATTTATAAATACCCATTATACAAAAAGATTTTGTCATGACATCTCTCTGAGGGATTGACATGGTAATGGACATGACAGTGTTAATGTATTTGGCTTGCTACAGCTAACATGTTCACAGACATTGCTGTGAGCATGTAAGACATGCTGCTGTACATGTAACATAAATGCAGTAACCCCGTAGCAGATCTATACAGGTGGAGCTGGGGAAGGTGGAGGGTTTCTGAAAGCGTGCTGCAGACTGCTAACAGCAAACTACCAGTATTTAAAGGTTGAACCGCAGCTCATTGAACACTGATGCAACCGCAACCAATCATCTGCGCTATGTATTGTAGATAATGATGTGATTGCTACCAAATGAGTAAAGGGTCTGACTCTGTCAGCCTGCGCGATCTAAAGGTTTTTGCTAGAACTAGGTAATAATTAGAAATAAATACTGAATGAAAAAAAAAAAAAAACGAATTAAAGAATATATACAAATAAATATGATTTAATAATAACACTTAATATACAGTAATACACACTAAATAATAATCTATATTTATAGTAATATATACAGTAGCCTGACAAGCCAGACCCACATCAAGATGTTTGGTCTGGAAACTCACCATTGACGGGGCTCAATCCGAGGGGCGGGATAAACGGTTGTCTTTCAAACTTCCTCTGCACGCGATAGGATAGAGCTACCAGTGCTAAAACCAACCAGAGCTATGAAGAAGGTGAAGTGGAGATCGTTGACAGATTAAACTTTCGATGTATCCGGTCAGCAAAACTCCGAACACATCTTCCCTTTTTAAGAATGACTTCAGTGCCGTTCTTTGTTCTTTTCTCAGAGAAAAGCTTAACTCCAAGTCTTCCAGATTCGTGGTCAAAGCTGAATCGAAAGACCGCCGTTCCCCAGCCTCTGTGTTTACTAGTAGAACGCAAGCGCAACTCTGCCATCATCATGTTAAGCCCCGCCCACCGACTCTATACACATTGGCCCTCATTTATCAATCTTTTGTAGAAACGGGCGTATATGTTGGCGTAAGATTATGCTTACACGCTTACCGGCTCATTTATGAAGTTGTGCGCACCTCTGCAAACCAGGTGTACGCAATACTTGCCCTTGATACATGCCGCGGCTGAAAACGATCGTCATTAGAATAACACGCCCCTATATATTCAAGTCTCTGCCTCCCCCACACCCTCATTTTACACCATGGACACACGGAAGACGGCAAAGAAGCAAAACTTCGACGTGGAGATCGAGACAATCACCAGCAGGTGGAAAAAAACGAAATTGTTTTATTTGGGAGTTTAAAGAGTGGGATTAAAGGCACCCACAAAAACAAAATATGGACCCAAATTACGAGTATTGTTAATAGTGTGGGGGTTGAGAAGCGCACTCCAGCAGTTTAAATAGCTGTTTGGATTTTTTGAAGCAATTATTATTTCATATCACGTCACCTGTATTGGGGTGTACAATAGTGATGATGGTGTGATGTGGAGTACCATTCATTTTTATTATTTTATTAAGAAGAATGTAATTTTTATTATTTTGTCTGTCTGAATTATTTTCAGTCCCAGTCTGTGCGCAGCTGCCGGGCCTAACCCTGAAACGTCAGGTAAAGCGAATGGGCTCGCAACTGGAGGAACATGCCTACAAATCAAATGCTTTGGTAAAGTCACACGAATTAAACGTTGAACTCCATGTTGCACAAAAATAAACACTGAAGTTTAAAACTATGTTGTTGTTTTTGTTTTTTTCAGTGGGTCATAATATAGCATATCTTTGTCAGTGGTAATAGGAATTGTTTTTCTGCACATTTTCGCACTAACTCAAAACGTGCGTACACCACCTCCTGAGCTGGCGTAGAATTTAATGTGTGCCGTACGCCAACGTCGAAATTGATAAATCTCAAAGTCACCGTGGTTTTGGTTGTACACCAGGTGTACGTTGAAAATTTGGTGTACGCACTTTTGATAAATGAGGGTCAATGTGATTGGCCTGACCAGAGTTTGGTTTTTACAGCTGAGAGAAAGTATTCAGAGTTGCTAGACGACACTCGCGGTAGATTAGATTTGCTGCCGCTAGGGTGCGTCTAGATTTCTAGGCTAATAAATATACACTATATTACCAAAAGTATTGGGACACCAGCACTGCTCCAAATCATTGAATTCGGGTGTTCCAATCACTTACATAGCCAGATGTGTATAAAATCAAGCACCTAGGCATACAGAATGCTTTTATAAACATTTGTGAAAGAATGGGTCGCCCTCAGGAGAATTCAAGCGTGGTACCGTGATAGGTTGCCACCTGTGCAATAAGACCATTCAGGAAATGTCCTCACTACTAAATAATCCACGGTGAACTGTTAGTGGTATTATAACAAATTGTAAGCAATTGGGAACAACAGCAACTCAACCACAAAGTCGTGCCCAGAAAAAATTACATAGTGGGGTCAGCGCATACTAAGGTGCACAGTGTGCAGAAGTCGCCAACTTTCTGCCAATAACTATAGACCTCCGAACTTCGTGTGGCCTTTAGATCAGTTTAAGAACAGTGAGTAGAGAGCTTCATGGAATGGGTTTCCATGGCCAAGCAGCTGCATCCAAGCCTTACATCACCAAGTGCAATGCAAAGCGTCGGATGCAGTGGTGAATCAGACAGTGGATGGAGGCCCCTTAGTTCCAGTTAAAGGAACTCTTAGACATTTTGGACAATTTCATGCTCCCAACTTTGTGAGAACCATTTGGGGAAGGCCCCTTCCGGTTTCAACATGACTGCGCACAAGTGCACAAACCAAGATCCATAAGTAGTTTGGTGAGTTTGGTGTGGAGGAACTTGACTGGCCTGTACAGTCCTGACCTCAACCTGACAGAACCACTTTGGGATTATTTAGAGCGGAGACTGCAAACCAGGCCTTCTAATTCAGCATCAGTGCCTGACCTTACAAATGCGCTTATAGAAGAATAGCTAAAAATCCCCATAAACACACTCTTAAATCTTGTGGAAAGCCTTCGCATAGGAGTTGAAGCTGTTATAGCTGCAAAGCTGTTATAGATCCAACTCCATATTTAACTCTAAGGAAGTTAATGTGAAGTTAATAGTAATGTAAAGGGAGGCGTCCAAAAACTATTGGCATTATAGTGTTTAATAAATAAACAAATAAATAAACAAAAATATGAAAAATTACATCCATTTTCCAAAATTAAGTAAAAATGTTTACCATTAAAGGTCTGTCAGATGTCCAGGCTACCTAAAGAGATAAAACTCTGCCTGTTAAAATAATAAAATAATTGTGATTTCCAACTAGTCTGTAGAAAACTTAATAAAACAGTAATGGTTTTGAGTTCTGTAGCAAAACCAGCAGAGAACTACTGATGCAGGAAGCTTAGTATTGCACAAGAAAAAGTAAAGGTTCTTTTGCAGATAATTTGGCCTCTTGAGAAAAGACTGGATAGGTCTTTTTGATCTGTCGTATTGCTAGTGATTGAAACCTCAAAAAGGCTTTTCAGTGCTACTCTACTATAGTTTTCTCTCATTAATGACAGTAAAACAGTGTACAGCCAGTCACTCCCGGATGCCTTTGACGTTTCACCTCAAATACACTCTACTCGAGATCTGGACCTGCACATAAAGTGCAAGGGGGCAGACGCAAAGCTGCAGTAATCACCACAAATGACCGCAGTGCTACCAGTGCCTCATGTGGAACCATGGGCCATCCAATCCCAGCTCTAATTGGGCGTTGTGATATGACGGAGCGATTTCAGGGACGTTTTCATGCCCCACTGCTGTCTATAGCCCCCTGAGGAGACCCCACAGGCAGCCGCCAAGTCAGAAGCGCGTTGCCTGCTTGCCTTTTTCATACCAAACCCAATCAGCCGAATCAGTCAACAAATTATCCGATCAGAACACATGGCTGAGTACCTCTCCAGCAAAACTGACTCGAGGAAATGGACAAAGACCAGACTACGCGTCACAGATAAGGAGCCACAAGCTCACCGGCTACCGGAAAAAGGCACATCTTCTGCAGTGTTTTTGAGCACAGCGTGAGATGAAAACGACTCAGACTTCTGTGATTACAGCGGGCTGGTATGGCCAAGATGAGGCTATTAGTGTTCCTCTCATCCCTTCCTTCCTTCATCCCTCCTTCACGCTTGAAGAAGTCGCCCTAGGGCCGCATCTTTACGGATTCAGACACGCATTTCGCGTCTTTATCGCGTCATGCACAGCGAAAACACAGATATTTAACCTTATGGGATTGGACAAGACTCGCAAATACAAATAGCCATAGAAGCTCGCTGATGGTGGGAGGCCACACTGAATAGAATTAATTGTGAAGGTACTTTCATTTTAATTTAGTGTTCAGGACCCGGAAGCCCATATCCCACTACCAAGAGAGAAAGCGCTTAAACCACTCCCACACATATGAATTTATTGGGAAAAGTCACAAGGGATGCGTTTTTGGCCGTGCATAAAACCTCTTTGCTCTCACTACAGACAACATCAGACAAAACTGGTGAGACGCCAGGCAACTAATTCTTTGCATTTTCTGCTTCCTTTACTTTTGAAATGGATTCCAGCGGAGGCTGAGATGAGTTTACAGGGTGCATAGTTACATCCAAACTGTGGCGTGTTATTGCCATTATACACAAAAGAACATATGCATCAGTCCTAATGGCCTGTTGAACTTGACTGCATGAATCCATAATGCAAATCTAGAAGGCTAAATGAGCTTTATGCTTTGATGAGAGTGTAAATAAACAGGCTTTATGATCTGCTAAGAGCACACAGTAAGTGTTATGATGAACAGTATTTTATTGTCTGTGTGCACTACTGACCAACGAAGAGCCTTTAAATGCAATGCCAGCTGAGGGCAGAAGGGCAAGGGGGGCTGAAGAAGATGAAACTGACTTATCAAGGAGACACACAGAAAGCCAACGAGAGAAAGGATGCAGAATGAAAATTAGCCCTTAAGGGTTGATGACAAAGCTTGTCACCTACGAGTTTCTCCATCTCCAGCCATCCTCTCTCCTCCCTCAGCCTGATGAACTGTCGAAGATGTGTATGTGACATGAATGTGTATGTGCGTGCGACACAGAAGCTGATGTGTATTCCTGTGAGCACACACGTGAGTCTCCTCTCATGAGCCAGTCGGTGAGTGTGTAAATGGCATGTGTGAGAAATGGAGAGAGAGAGAGGGAGAGAGGGAGGGAGGGAAGACATGAGAAGAGACAGATGGAAAAACACTGTGTCTACACTGAACACGAGCAGCAAAACATAAACATATTAAAAACGATGACAGTGTTGGTTGTATCATGCTTTATATTGAAGAATTGCTTCTTTTTTTTTAATGCACTGCAGAGCTATTCCAGTCCTGTTTTTCTGTTCATCTGAAATATATGTATGAATATACACTCACCTAAAGGATTATTACACCTGTTTAATTTATCATTAATGCAATTAACCTATATATAATCAACCAATCACATGGCAGTTGCTTTAATGCATTTAGGGGTGCGGTCCTGGTCAAGACAATCTCCTGAACTCCAAACTGAATATCAGAATGGGAAAGAAAGGTGATTTAAGCAATTTTGAGCGTGGCATAATTGTTGGTTCCAGACGGGCCGGTCTGAGTATTTTAAAATCTGCTCAGTTACTGGGATTTTCATGCACAATCATTTCTAGGGTTTACAAAGAATGGTGTGAAAAGGGAAAAACATCCAGTATGCGGCAGTCCTGTGGGCGAAAATGCCTTGTTGATGCCTGGTCTGGTCAGAGGAGAATGGGTCGACTGATTCAAGCTGATAGAAGAGCAACTTTGACTGAAATAACCACTTGTCACAACCGAAGTATGCAGCAAAGCATTTGTGAAGCCACAACACGCACAACCTTGAGGCGGATGGGCTACAACAGCAGAAGACCCCACCGGGCACCACTCATCTCCACTACAAATAGGAAAAAGAGGCTACAATTTGCACGAGCTCACCAAAATTGAACAGACGAAGACTGGAAAAATGTTGCCTGATGAGTCTCGATTTCTGTTGAGATATTCAGATGGTAGAGTCATAATTTGGCGTAAACAAAATGAGAACATGGATCCATCATGCCTTGATACCACTGTGCTGGCTGGTGGTGGTGGTGTAATGGTGTGGGGGATGTTTCATGTTTCCATGAAAGGGTGTCCATGGTCTGGCAGGACCCAAGGTTTCCCAGCAGAAAATTGCCCAAAGCATTACACAGCCTCCGCCAGCTTTCCTTCTTCCCATTGGCACCCTGACTGGTCTGCAGCTATGCAGGCCCATACGGAACAAGCTTTCTATCAGAACCAACAAAGCTTGAGCAATTTGAGCTACAATGGCTGTTTGATCAGACCCCACAGGCCAGCCTTCACTCCCCACATACATCATTGAGCCTTGGCCGCCTCTGGTTCACCACTGTACCTTCCTTGGACCACTTTTGATAGATAGTGACCACTGCAGACCGGGAATACGCCACAAGAGCTGCAGTTTTGGAGATGCTCTGAGCCAGTCGTCTACCGATCACAATTTGGCCTAACGCAATCAAATCCTTACGCTTGCCTATTTTTCCTGCTTCTAACACATTACCTTTGAGGACAAAATGTTCACTTGCTAGCTAATATATCCCACCAAAAAACAGGTGCCATCATGTTATGCCTTACTGTTGTATAAATATTAACATAGTTAACCAATTTAACTCTGCACCCCACCCGTAGGTCCAATATTGCATCCATCATAATCATTCAAAATATGCTGCAGAGCTGATGTGTGTAAAAAGACAAAAAAAAGTTTATTTATTATTAAATTTGTAGCTGAAATTTTTGACTTTAATTATTTTAACACCAATTTGTTTCAGTTTAATGCCCAATTAAATCAGGCATGGTTCATTTGATTGCTGCACCCTATATTTGGACATTTATGCCAACTCAAGAGCTAGTGCATGCAAAAGATTAATCAGAATAAAATGAAAAAATATAAGTTTAATTTAAAAAGATGACAAATACATTTTAAATTATTAACATGATAATTAAATAAACTTTTTTAATTAACTGGAATCGTTTAATTTAAAAATGAAAATGCAAATAAAATAATGTCTATGAATACTTTGGTCCCAATGAATACTTTAAATATTCAATTTTTAATAATTTTACTCAAGTTGCTTAAGTGTAGCCTGCAGCTGATTAGTATATTCAACATTGCTGGCGTGCAGCTTTGATGCTTTCAGTGTAGACAGGATGTAATAGATGATTTACAGGTGTGAGTGGGCGCAGAGACACACATACAGGCAGACACACACTCCCATAAATAAAATTGATTCCATTCTCGGAGCGGAGTTAAGCTGTCCTTTTTCTTGTGTCACCATCACCTCTCCTCTCCTTTCCATCTCCATCTCCCTGTCAGTCCTTTTTTCTTGTTTTTGCTTTCTCACCATGGACAAATTATGGTGATTATCATTTGGTTTCTCTATTCTTAAACTCCCTCTCTTCTCTTTTTTCATCTTTCCCCCTCTCTTTCTCTTTTGTTCTCTCGCTCTCTTCATCTGTATCCAGCAGTAAGACTCAGGGGAAATAAATTAGTAATATTTATGATGAAACCTTTTCTGTATCGTTGCTTCTTATCTCGTCGCCTCATAAAAAAGACACTGATCTTAACAGGCGTACCTATGTAGTCATCCGTCAAACAATCTACCCATCCATCCATCACGGGCACAGTGCACTGCTCAGCTCCTCTCGGCTGCCCAACACAGCAGCCAAGGCTGTTAAAAGCAGAAACCACCTCAACTCCCCCTGCACCTGAGTCTGCATCTATTATACCAAGTGATGCATCAGCCTCCCCGCAACATTCTTCAAACGTAATTGCAATGGTCAAAACAGCTCCCAAAACGCCTGTAATTTGTTTGCTTTTATCTGAAGTGAATTCCCAGAGAGATTTCTAAATCGGCTTTCAAATACGAGGAGATTTACCCAGCCTTGCCCAGTGAACCTGAACGTCTACCTGGGTGAGACTTTGATATATTTTCCCCACACACCCTCTCTTCAGTCTTTAGATAATCTCACCCCGGCTCACCCCGGTAAAAAAAACATGAGAAAGAGAAGGGCAGAGCTGACGTCGGGAGAGAAAGAATCCTGCTTTGACCATTCTAATAAAGGGCTGGTATGCAATTGAGCAGAACTGGAGGGTGGCTCCATTTGATAGTGTTAAGGCCCTTATGCAGGCACAGTTAAACAGCTGGCAGTGAGCACTAGATAAGGCTCTTTCTTAAAACCAACCTATAACTCTAGTTCTCCTGCCTCCTGTATTTAGAAATAGGAAAAACAAAATGACACAAATGAAATGTTGTGGGATTTTTCCACTCTTATTGAGGGAAACAACAGGAAGGGGATGGGAAAATGGGAGAGTGATATGATTTATACCTGTCTTCTCTTCACAGCTCAACATGTTTAGATAATATGCACTACTGTACCATATTATGATGTATTTAAATTTACCATGGCAACGATAGTTTCCAACAAAAATCCCAAAGTAATGTAAAATCTGCTGGATGTACTCAATGTCATTGTTTAACTTCTGTTTTTGATGGCAATGGTGGCTTATGTCGAGCTTTAAATGACTGCTAACCCTTAAAAATACTTTTATTCAAGTGTTCTAATAGTATACTTATTTTAAATGAAAAATAAGAAAGAAGGAATTATGCTTTCAGTCTACTTTTTATATACTTCTCAGAGATATATTTAAAATTGCACTTAAGTATACTTGACTTATACTGACAGAAACAACGAATTATATTTGTCCTGTACTTGTACTCAATCTTTTGATCGGAAAATATTTTAAAAGCTATAATTAAGTATTCAAATTCAAACTTTAATTTTAAAATTGAGTTTAAAATTGAGTTTAATTTTTTGATTGAGTAGCCTGTTAAATATACCTTTTTTTTTACATAGTTTTACATATACAGTCTTATGAACTTACATTGTTTGAAAATACTAATTGTAATATAAAACAGATATGTTTCTAATTCTGCATTTCTGCATCTGAATTTTTATGTTGTCTACTCCACTGGTAGTGTAAATGTAAAAAATCAACTCTTTCCCTTGTCTGGCTATCACCAGACCAAGCTCAATTTAAGATTGAACATTGGTTTGGGTAGTCTGCTCTGTATTTTATACAAGAAGCGTGATCAACAAGTATATTCAAATTACTCTGTATGCAAATGGCTGTCCTTCAACCAGTCAGACCACAAGAGGCGTGATCAAAAAAACAAAAGTGTAAGACTGAGTTTCAGGGTGAAATCAAATCACCGGCAGATCAGATTAGAGTTTCCCTAAACTATCCATGTTTTCACTATTATATGGCAGGGGGTGCTATTGCGAATCTTCTTGTACAGAATCTTCAGCTAAAAACACAGACAAGGAAGAAGCAGAAACAAGTGATAGAATATTGTTTACGCTGTGAACTGTAAAATAATGGCGATCATCAAACATTAAACAGCATGTAAATCAAAACTGCCTAATGTTACTGAATGAAAAGTATAAAATATAATATACTTGAACATTACTTAAGTATACTTCATAAAATAAACTTGAAGTTACTTATTAGTTACTAGCACTTATTTTCATAAGGGAAATCATGACATTAAAGCCCCCCTGGTGTATATATATATTATAACTAAAAGCTAATATATATATATATATATATATATATATATATATATATATATATATATATATATATATATATATATATATATATATATATATATATATATATATATATATATATATATATATATATATATATATATATATATATATATAAGCTTTTAGTATGAATATGTTAGCCTTAAGGTTATGGATAAGCTGGTATGTTCCAAAACAATGGCAAAATTCACATTGAGAAGATATAATATATTTTTTTACATTTATATAGTGCTTTTCTAGGCATTAAAAGCACTTTACATGGAAGGGGGAAATCTCCTTAACCACCACCAATGTGCAGATGCATGATGCAACAGCAGCCATTTTGCACCAGAATGCCACCACACACCAGCTGATTGGTGGAGAGGAGATGGAGTGATTAAGCCAATTAGGATATGGGGATGATTGGAAGGCCATGATACACAGAGGCTAATGGGCAAATTTGGCAAAAATGCCGAAGTTACACCCCTACCCCACAGGAAAGATGGACCGAAGGACCGTGCTTTTTTACGTCTCATCCGAAGGACCGTGCTTTTTGACAGTATAGTGTCCCCATCACTAAACTAGGGCGTTAGGACCCACACAGCCCACAGGGTGAGCGCCCACTACTGGCCTCACTAACACCTCTTTCAGCAGCTACCTGTTTTTCCCAGCTGGTCTCCCATCCAGGCTCAGCCCTGCTTAGCTTCAGTGGGAAGTCTCTCACTTCTGCTAAAATAAATCACGGATCTTTATGATATTAAAAGCTTTTCATCACAGCATCTAAATAGACGCTGATGTTGCGGCTGAATTCGGTCACTTGTTCACACAATTACTATTTTCAACATTCTCTGAATGGCACATAGTGCACTATAAAGGCAATAGGGAATGATTCAGAAAGATTTGCTTTCAGTTGAGGCAAATGAAGTCTGGTTTCACATTAGTGTCACGCACACCTCCGAAGCACACAGTCTGCTCCGGTCCAGAGACACGATAGCACAGAGCAGATCACATGTGCGAGTCAGCACAGACAACAAAACATCAAATCCGTTTGAATTGTGCACAGAATGCTGTATTTCAAAGCAATATGCAAGACATTATGAAAAGAAACGGTTAGCAATTAGGAGGAAACTGTGGCTTTACCGAGCTGAAAAGGTCTAGTCAAACTGTGATATATAAACGGAATGCTATTTGATGTTTTAAAAAAGAGGAGTAGGAACTGCTTGCTATATCCCACTCTGTCTTCATGTTTCAGGGGAAATTATGTCAACACATTGAATAATGTTGCGCCTTTCAAGGTACTTCAGTGGGCCGTTAGGTTGAAGGCTAACCTAGAATGTTAACTTGCCAATCTGGTTTTATTACAAGCTGTTAGAATTGGTGAAATCATAAGAATTGACACACAAATATATGATCAAACCTAACTCTGAAACAAAATCACTAAAGTCATGACAGTCACACAAACTCATGAAAGTATGTTATAATTCGCCATTGGTTTCCTCTGAAACTTCAAATGTTTTTAGAATTTCAGTTTTGATCTCAACCATTTCTGTGGCGAACATCACTTAAAGAGACTTTCATTAAAAATACAGTAAAAGAGTAATATTGTAAAATATTAACATGTAAAGTAATTGTGTTCTATTTAAATGTATTTTAAAATGTCATAGATTCCTATGATTGCAAAAATGATTTTTCAGCATCATTACTCTAGTTTTCAATGTAACATGATCGATCAGTAATCATTCTAATATGCTGATTGATCTCAAAAAACATTAGACATTAGATACATTCAGATACTATTATAATATTATCAATGTTAAAAACAGTTGTGCTGCTTAATGCTTTTTTGGGGAAACAGACTTCTTGTGTAACAAAGTCTTTACTGTCACTGTCAATTTACACTTTCTTTTAAATAATTTAAACTGACCCCAAACTTTTGAATGGTACTGAAAGTAGCACAAGAATAAGACAACCATTTTAGTCCTTATTTAATAACATGTTATTAAACTCATGCTGTTAAAGCACATCACTTAAAAAACTGTGTTTGATTGTGCATAATTTATGTTGTGAAAATGTGAAAGTTAATTTGAATTCACTTTAAACTAAAAACTACCATTCTAAAAACTCCCTGTAATTCCTGTGGGAACCCATAGATTTAAAAAAGGGTGAATTCTCATGCGGGTTTTAGGAGCACAAACAGCTCTACATGGGATGTACTTCAAAGAGTGTATTTTTTCAAACATGGCTTTTATTGTCGCTACTATGGTAATTTGACAGACACTACTGGCAGCCTGGAAAACTTCTGTAAGGGACATAGACTTGATGTGACACGTTAAAAGTTACTCACTTTGTATGAAGCGTGGAGGGTTGTCGTTGACATCCGTCAATCGTACAGTCACTGTAGTGGTTCCTGACAGGCCACCAAGATGTCCGCCCATGTCTTTAGCTTGCAGGACTACCAGATACTGATCCTGCGCTTCTCTATCCAGATCAGGAACTGCAGTGCGCAGGATGCCTGAGGGAGAATGAGAGACAAAGTGAGAAGCGCCTCACAAATTCAATCATCTCCTTAAATCAAATAACCATGTGTTCTCTGACTGTAAACTTGTAGAAAAGCGTCCCATCGGACAAGGTCACCCATGCGAGACTCCTGCCATTCGACAACAGTCTACAATGGAAGATTATTCAAATATCTCAAGGAAGTTTAACTATGGATACACACTATACTCCATATAGGACGAGACCTTTCAAAGTGCTACGGTTCAGAATGCTAATTCCTGCTAATGAGTAAAAAAGAATGCCATGCAATGCATACACGACAGAATTAGGTTAATATCCTTGATTAGCATTCACAAACCTCCAGGAGAAAAAGCCCTCTCGTTCATATCAGCGTGGGGTCCACAAATGTCAACAAAATTAATTAGGTTTCATTAGACGGCCAAATGGAATCAAAACACGAAGGAAGTCCATTATCCACATAGACAGAGAGACAATACACAGACTGCTACACAAACATTCGCACAATAGATCCGTGCGTGTGGTAAAATTCATCTTTCACTCTCTCGCTCCTTCTCTCTGCCTCATTCTTTCTAGCCTGTCATACACACAAATACCCATCATTCTATTCTCAAACCTTACGCTCACACATAGAGATTGGCCACACAGTCCCCACTGTGTGTAGAATCGCCCTGTGCTCACTTCACAATTCCACTCTACGGCACAAAGAAGCAGGAGTGATTTTTTCAAATGACTACAGCCCCCCTGTAACCCTGAATGAAAGCCTCTCACAAGCCTCTGGGTCACAAACCAGACCCTCCGACAGGCACAGAGTCAGAGCGCAGAGGCCGGTGCGTTGTCATTTAAGCTTGCAATTTAAAAGAAAAGTTCACCCAGAAATTCTATCATCATTTACTGACCCTGATGTCATTGCGCAACCATGCGCTGTAATTTTGAGATATTTTAATATTTTTTTAGATATTATATGTAACTACGCTAAAACTTTGGGGTTGGTAAGATTTTTTATTTAACTGAAAGTCTCTTATACTCACCAAGGCTGCATTTATTTGATTACAAAAATACACACTGTAAAGAAATGTTGTTGGTTTTTGTTGGTTTAACTTAAAAAAGTAAGTAACCTGGTTGCCTTACAATTGTGAGTTTATTGAAATTAAAAATTTGAGTTGATACAATAAAGGAAATTTGTTTATTAATAAATAGAAACTCAAAATATTTTTTGTATATGAACCACATAAAAATGTGATAAATCATAAAAATAGCACTATTTGGCATGTTTCATTGCGTCATCAGAAATAAAACACACAATTACCCAATATGCTTTCAAAATCTTTTAATAAAGGTTGTCCAATCTCAAAAATGTTCATTGTATTAACTCAAACATTTTATTTCAATGAACTCAAAATTTTAAGGCAACCAGGTTACTTTTTTGATAAATAATTTTTTACAGTGAAATCAATGTTGTGAAATTCTTCTATTTTGATAAATTTGAACATGTGTTCCTGTGTAGCAAAGGTAAACTTTCAGCAACCATTTCTTCAGTTTCACACAGGATTTGTTACTACAACTTTTTATCTTTTGTCAAATCAACAAAATGTCTTGAGTGTTCTTAAGTTTCTATTTATTAAACCAATCTACTTTGTTGTATTAACTCAAATGTTTAATTTCAATGAACTCAAAATTTTAAAGTGACCAGGTAACTTACTTTTTTTAAGTTAAGCCAACAATATTTTTTACAGTGCATGATCTTGCAGAAAATTGCTACTCAATAAATGTTTGTATTATTATATATGTTTTAAAAGCAGCCACACTCCTTAATATTTTGATGGAAACTGATAATTTTTTTCAGGATTCTTTAGTCGTGTCTTTACTGTCACTTGAGATCAGATCTTGTATATCAATTTCTTAAATGTTACTGAAATATTAATTCAAATGAAAAAAAATCTGACATCAAACATTTGAATGGTTGTATATATAATGGAAGTACGCAAGAAAAAAAATACACTATAAAAGTATCATAAAACTCATGAAGTACAATACTTTTATGTGACAAACAGACTGACATGTAAGTCAAAAGACTGCAAGAATGTTTCCTCAACCAATTAACTGTTCCCAAAGAACAAACATAATTTTATATTTACTCACTACGCCTTCTTTGAGACAATTTATCATCAGTTAAAAATGTCAGAATCAGCATTGAATCTGGAGATGCAAGCTAGATGAGCTTTGGTGGCATCAGTGAAAAATGACTCATGCAAAGCTATGACTTCAGAAGACTTGGAATATGACGCACAAGACATATGAACCACTTTTATGATGCTTTTATGGTAATTTATGTCTTTTTTTGGAGCTTGGTAACTGAATTGTCATAGTATGGAAAGAGCTACGCAAAACCTTTTACTTTGTATTCCACTGAAAACATAAGACCACACAGGTTTGGAACGACATTAAGGTGAGTAAATGATGGCAGAATTTAACTATTCACAAACCTGTGGTGGCGTCCCACTTTGAAGCATTTCTCTTTTTTCACAGCCCTCAGAAGTGCCATTTGAGTTAGTGTTTGCAGCATTTGTTAGAAGTGCAGCAGCTCAGCCGGTATGAATACATTTCTGCCAAGTCAGTCTGGATTAACGAGCATTGAAGAGAGGGAGGGAAGAACCAGAAAAGGAGGGAGGAGAAAAGAACCAGAGAGACGAAGGGATGACAGAGTGAGGGGGAACTGATCAGGGCTTTGAAGGGAGAGTGTGGCAGTGGTGCTAATGGCTGATCAGGGACTGAGACCAGCCTTAAGACATTATAATATAAAATTAAAGCTCTCTATTCCACAAAAGCATTTTGTTGTATTTTTCAATGATTTTTAGTGACTTCACTTGAGGTTTAGTGACTTTACTTGTCCCTCAAGGCTGAAGGATGGTGGAATCTTATTAAGAACTTGTTCTCTATGGACGACTGGGATTAAAATGTAAGTCAAACACTTGAAGCGGTTCTTCAAACAGTTTTTCATAAATGTTTTAGATCCTCTCATGTTAGTGGTATCTACTGTTATTGTGTTGCTGTTATTTCACACTCGGCAGTCAGAGACCTTTATTTTTTTTTCTCCCTTTTACTGACAGCACAGTAGAATGAAGATGGGAAAAAGAAAAGGGAACGAGATTAGAAAAAGATGCAAGCCCGAATCAAAGTCACACTGACCGCATGAACACCACAGAACATGTAAAAAAAAAAAAAAAAAAAAAAAAAAAAAAAAAATACGGTGCTATAGCCTTTAAATTCTGACTTGTGATGCAGCCTGAATCATAATGACACAGTGTTCATTCGTTTGCCAGAGGAGAACTGGCCCCCCAAGTGAGCCTAATTTCTCCCAAGGTTTGTTCTCCATTCTGTCACCGGATGGAGTTTGGGTTCCTTCTTCCTTGCCACTGTCATCTCTAGCTTACTTAGTTAGGGACACAATATTATCAGTATTCAACAATATTATTGATCTGACTGTACTGACACTGTTGTATGAGAATTTAACTAAACTGGAGGATGAGATAATTTTGTGCAGAACTGTTTTATAGATTAAATTAACTATTAACAACTGATAATCTATACAATTTAACTGAACCGAATAAAAACTGAATAAAAGCCGAAATATTCCTGTATTTTTTATCCATATTGTATAAGTGCTATATAAAAAAGGTGAACTGACTTGACAACCCTTCTGAAAACATAACTGGTTTATGATTGTTAGTGCTGGTTTGATGTTGGTATAGCTGGTTGTAACCGTTCTGGTCACAAGCAGTATTATGAAACTGGTTGACAAGTGGTGTTGAAATTTTACCATTACCGCCATCTCATCCAAGATGTTCATGTCTTTCTTTTTTTCAGTCAAAAATAAATTAAGTTTTTGAGGAAAACATTCCAGGATTTTTCTTCACACAATGATTTTCAATGATCTTCGTAGGCAGAAGTACAGCCTTAAGCGTATTAGTCTGTATTGTATGTATTAGTCTACGTACTTCTACGTACTTCTAGATATAACAGTAGATACCACAATCTACATTTATGAACGTACTTCTGCCTATGTATAGCATGACCTTTCCGGTGTGATTGCGCAATCCGTGGTGTGTCGCAGAGCAGCGAAAGATTAGCAATTTAGGTTCAAACGCATAAATGTTTTTTCCACTAGATAAGACACTATTCCTCATCTGGGATCGTGCAGAACCCTCTGAAGCCCTTAAAAGTGCTTTAAAACGGCATTGATTTGGACCTTTCACATTTTAGTTGCCATTGAAGTACACTGAGTGCAGAAAAATCCTGAAAAGTTTTCCTCAAAAAAATTTACTTTTATTTTTACTAAAGAAAGAAAGACATGAACATCTTGGATGGCATGAGGGTTAGTAAATGATCAGGAAACTTTCCTTTTGAAGTGAACTAATCCTTTGAGTATTTCTGGAATATTATGTTGAACTCCTTTGTATTGCTAAAGCTAATTTCATAACTAGCATTTCATGCTTTGCTAAACACAGTAAAAACATATCATTTTTGCAAAGTTTATTTCTTATAATTGAAATGATGAACAAAAGAATTGTGAAAAATGATGTTTACAGATGATCAGTGATGTTCACAATTTTCATGTTAAGAATGTTTCACTGACACTTTGGTGGATTTTCATAGTTTAATAGGAATGTTCATCTAAAAATTCAAATAGTTTCATCAGTTACTTTATTTAATGTGCTCTATGTCCATTGATCAATATGTGAATAAATGCTTAAATTAAATCTTACAAAGCAATTGTGTCTCTTCAGAAGACTTGAATTTGACTGCTCAAGTCAGGGTTTGTTGATGGACTCACAGTTTCCAATCTGTGATCTCCCTTTGATTGTCGCTTTGAATCTGGATGAAGTCTTTGACGAAAATGCTTTTTGCTCAAAAATGTTGCTTTTTATGAAATCTACATTTATGAACATTTTTTGAAAATGATTGGTGGTGACTGGCAACTTTATTAAAAAAAAAAAAATCACAGATGGGGAAATAGAAAATTAAATTTTAAAAGTAGAATAAGCAGTCATGCTGTGAAGTTTGCAATGTAACATTCTTAGAATATTTTTTTCCCCTCTTTTTTTCACTTTTAACAAAAATCCTGGGAGGAAAAAAACCCACCTGTCTGAGGGTCCACTGAGAAGTGTGGCTGCCCCTGAACTAGCGTGTACACCAGCCTTGCGCTGTTCCCATATGTGGGATCGTCTGCATCCGAAGCCGTCACCTGGATGATGGAGGTCCCTGAGGAAGAGTTTCAGGGAGAAAGACAATAAGCTATGGTCAATACGGCACATATAAACACAGGTCATCACAGGACAAGCACATTAAATGGAGAGAGCCGTATTAAGACTGACAGATTCTCTCCCTCTCTCCTTTCTTTCTCTCTCTCTCTCTCCCCTGCTGCAGTGTGACAAATACAGTATTCACTTTCTCTTCTCCCCAGCCGTACACCTTCTTTCAGTCGCGCCTCTGACTGTCTCACTTCATTTCTCTTCATCTCCTTCTCCAATTCCCCATTTGCTCCCTCTCTCAATCTCTACGCCAGTTTCTGCGGCCACCCTCCCCTGTTCCCATAACTCCCTCACGTCTCGAATCTCTCCTGCGTTCCTGACAGATATGGACTTTTTTTTCAACCAAATAAATCAAAGAGCTTCACGCGAAGGACTGAAACGGTTTGAAAAGAACATATATATGTACAATGGAAAGAGAACTACGTTTCCCATGGGGCAACGGCTGACAAGCTCAGTGGGACGAAGGGATTTGTGGGAGCAGCTGTTGCTGTTTTCAGACATCAAAGGCCTGACAGCGTGGGTTGGGGAGAGGGTGCCGTCTGATTACAGATCTTTCGCAGGTAGTTAAGAAGTGGCAAATGGAAGATGGTAGGAGAAAGGGAGCAAGAGAGATTGTCACTGTAAACGAACAATCAGATAGGCAGATCAAAAATACAGACGTGACTGCCGGGTTGATGCAACATGCACCGGCTCAGAGAAATCTATTCATATTCAATTTGAGTGGAACTGAAGAAACACGGCACAATTTAGACTGATAACGCATTCACACTGCTGGAATATTAGATCTGAATGGCGCTCGGGTTACGTTTACCCCAGCAAGGGTTCAAGCATTCAGATGCAGCCCGGAATATTTCTTGTTTGCGGATGGGATCCTTTGAAATTAATTAAACCCATTTCAGGCAAAACAAAACAACCGTGACTGTCGAGGGGTAATATTTTGAGCCTGCCTCAAACGGACGTAAAATCGATAAATACGAGAGGTTATTTCAACGAATGAGCACCATTACCATTTAAAAGGGCGCAAATTACAGAGAGCGTTTCCTCAGCTTTTCATCAGATGATTTCTGGGACAGCGTGAATCCTGCATTATTCAAAAATCATTGACATTCACAGAGAAAAAATATGCTAGCGGGGATGAGCATATGTCGTCTTCCGCTACCTATGTTCGCCATCTCGGGTACTGTGGCGCTGTAGGGTCCGTCCTCGAAGACAGGTGGGTTGTCGTTGATATCTTGCACTCTAATGATGAACTGGGAGGAGGGCTCCAGGGCACGCTCTGTCTGACTGTCTGTTGCCGTGGCAATCAGCCGGTATTCGTCCTTCTCCTCCCGGTCCAAGGGCTTGGTTACGTGGATGTTGCCCGTCTTCTCGTCAATCACGAACACTGACCCAGCCCCCTCACCCCGCAGCACGTACTTAGTGCGTCCATCACCTCTGTCCATGTCAGTGTGAAGCTGATGAGGAGAAAAAGAGAGGAAAAGGATGAGACAGAACGATTACAAGAGACTGAAGTGTTTAGAAGGACAAATATATAGTATACCGAGGTCAAAACTTTATAAAAAACAGTCATTTGCATCAAGCGAAACAGTCAACTAGATGATTAATCTTGAAAAATAGACGCCACTGTGATGTGGAAGACTTCGGGGGCTCATTCGCAGACAGTACAGATGGGCGGTAATGATCACACAGCCTTGCGTGAAGCGCTCGTACTCGAGGCGTTGATTGCGGGCGGAGTCTGGTTACCGGATCAGCAGCAGTCTGCGGCTAAGGAGCCTTCATGCAGTGCGCAAAGCCCGGGCTGCTATGGGAGCGCATGATGCTCAGAAAGAAGAGTGTGGAGAACGCATCAGCATTCATCCTCATTACCGCTTCTACGTGGCCAGAATACGGCTGCTTAAAAAGACCCCATAACAGCACAACTTCTACAAAAAGTGCCACACAGCAAGTTCGGAAGACAAATGGGAGCGTGTCCTATGTTTGCAGGCATTCGAGTGTGGAAAGAGCTGAGTACGTTCCCTCAATGGAATCAAAATGGAGATTTTTCTGAAATCAGAATATTCATCGGCTTTTCCAGATTGAATTCTGAGACGAAACATGTGGTTGAGTTAGATGTTAAATCCCCAAAGAATGTCTTGAAACTCTGGGAGCAGTGATGAGGAAAACTCTAAGAAAGAACATTCTGCTCAGTCACACATTTTTGTGTACAGTATCCAGGCGTAATGCAACAAGTTGGCAAGTGATAAAACAGTTTTTTCCATGTCAAGGGGTGTTCACATTGAGGTCTCCGGGTCACTGTACTGTTGGTTGATGGTAGGCGTTCCTACTCAGATAGCTTTACCAGGAAGGATTCCACAGTGTGTTCATATGCAGTTTAAAAGTTCAGCTTCAATCAGACTAAAGCAATACTTTTTTCTTTTTTAAAATGTCAAGTGAAAGATATAGACAAAATGAAAAACTAGTCTGATTTTTGCACAGTGGGACTAACAGACCACTTTAGCTTAAAGGGATACTTCACCGTTTTTTCAGATTAAACTATGTTATTCCCTTAACTAAGATGAGTTGATACATACCTCTGTCGTCTGAGTGCGTGCACTTAATCTCTCTGACGCGGGGTGACATTCTGATAGCATTTAGCTTAGCACACTAATCACAGTTCATTCCTATGGAACCAAACAGAGATCAAGTTAGAAGCAACCAATTAACTCCACGTTTCCCCTATTTAAATACAGTTACACGAATAGTTGGACGATCAAGTATGGTGACACAAAATAAAACGTGGCGCTTTTTTAACCGAGTTAAAAAGGAGAACTATAATGTATGGCGGAATAGCACTTCTGAGAGTACTTCAACTCGGCGCAGTAAAAAGTCCCGGCCGAAACATCCTCCCTCACATCTCCCCCTCCCTCTCTCATTTCCGTAAATAGAACCAACGTGATCTGCACGCCTGCATCAGTAGTAGTTTGAGCAGAGTTGACGAAGTACCAGTTTGTAGGAAGATAGTTTGAACAATCATGGGTATAATGTGCGTCGTAAAGAGTTGTGAGAACAAGGCGAAGGTATTTAGTGCCGTCATGTTTTACCGATTTCGGCGGAAAACTTGGTTAGCTGCTTTGAACATTGATGCAACAACATCGCTGGAGATTCTGAAGAAATGGCGTGTTTGCTCCGAGCATGTCACACAGGCGGACTATACCTCCACAGGATTACGCCTAAAGGATTCTGCCACACCGACAATAATCAAAGCAAGAACACAACAAAGTGGATCATCACCTAACACTGTAAGTGTCCGTTTGCATGGTATTTGGTTGTCCTGAAGTGCAGGTGGCAGTAACCTTAGCTTATCAAACTTTTGTGGTGTTTAACCTAGTAAACACAAGTAACTTTGCTGCGAAATCAGTGCGCTTGTGAGACAGGCAATATAGAGTTTTTGACTGTTTGATGTACTTGAGAAGTGAGCTCAGAAATAAAAATGAAGTATAAGCCTAAGCCCGTAGTGTAACGTTATAACTTAGTGTCACCAAATCAACAGGCACTGTGTCAGCTTTCCAAGTGATCTTAAGTAAAAGACAAAAGCCAATATTAGTATACTTTAACATAGCAACGTTTAATATTACAGATGGAACATTCACGAGAACATCATAAAAACAAACAAACAGATTTTATGAGATGAACCTCTCAATATAGAAACCTGCAACCGCAGTGAGAAAATAAACATAAAAACTCCCCTTACACTATAAGCTTTAATGTCAATATGGTAATATGTGAAATGCTCGGAGCAAACACGCCATTTCTTCAGAATCTCCAGCGATGTTGTTGCATCAGTGTTCAAAGCAGCTAACCAAGCTTTCCGCCGAAATCGGTGAAACATGACGGCACTAAATACCTTCGCCGTGTTCTCACAACCCTTTACGACGCACATTATACCCATGATTGTTCAAACTATCTTCCTACAAACTGGTACTTCGTCAACTCTGCTCAAACTACTACTGATGCAGGCGTGCAGATCACGTTGGTTCTATTTACGGAAATGAGAGAGGGAGGGGGAGATGTGAGGGAGGATGTTTCGGCCGGGACTTTTTACTGCGCCGAGTTGAAGTACTCTCAGAAGTGCTATTCCGCCATACATTATAGTTCTCCTTTTTAACTCGGTTAAAAAAGCGCCACGTATTATTTTGTGTCACCATACTTGATCGTCCAACTATTCGTGTAACTGTATTTAAATAGGGGAAACGTGGAGTTGATTGGTTGCTTCTAACTTGATCTCTGTTTGGTTCCATAGGAATGAACTTTGATTAGTGTGCTAAGCTAAATGCTATCAGAATGTCACCCCGCGTCAGAGAGATTAAGTGCACGCAATCAGACGACAGAGGTATGTATCCACTCATCTTAGTTAAGGGAATAACATAGTTTAATATGAAAAAACGGTGAAGTATCCCTTTAACATTATCCACCTAATAAAAAAATGACATTATTTTATTAATACATTTTAATATGACAAGAACTAGTAAATATTAACCATATTTTCCTGAAGCCAAAAACAACAGATAAATGAATAAAACCTTGCCCTTCTCTAGACTTTCGGCAAAACTCAGAACACATCTTCCTTTTTTAAGAATGACTTTAGTGCAGTTCTTTGTTCTTTTCTCAAAGAAAAGCTTAACTCCAAGTCTTCCAGAGTCGTGGCCAAATCCGATTCGAAAGGCCGCTGTTCGCCAGCTTCTTTGTTTTCAAGTTGCACACAGAACCATCACAACTTTGCCTTCATTATGTTAAGCCCGCACACCGACTCTATACACAATGTGATTGGCCTGACTAGTTTGGTTTTTCAAGCTCGCAAGCCATTGGAGAGTTGCTGGACGACCCTGCAAATTACATTTGCTGCCGCTAGGGTGTGTCTTGATTTCTAGCATAATAGTCTGTGTTATTTAGCCTAGATTTTATATAGTAGAAAAATAATTTGGTTAAATTAGAGGGCAGACCAGACGCGCTGGAAGCCGTTTCATTGAAAGTTGGGTCGGAAAATGTGTGACGTCACTATGCTGTCGGTGGCGACCAGACAGGTGTTGTCATAGATATGTACACATACGTATACATATCTATGGGTGTTGTAGTAAAACCACCCTTTAGCGTCAAAGAGCACAGACGGACCCACCACCCCAGATTATTGTTGTTTAAAATTAATTACTTGTTAAAACTTGATAATACCATTGGCGTCGGAAGCAAAACTATGGGTGGTCTCAGAATTTGTTTTTGCTGGAGTAATGTTAGATACAATACAGCTTACTAAACAATTGATTGCGCCAGACAAAATTACGGAAATCACTGAGTTATTTGCTCTGACTATAGAATAGGAGTTAAAGATGGATGGCATCAAGTTTTGACGCAAATCGATCAGAGGTTCGAATCCGCCTTTTGCCGAACTCGCTCTACTCCATTTTCACATCACATATCAGATCGGAAAGGCATTTATTTTCAATAAAAATTGAGAAAATATTAGAAAAGTGGGGGGGGAGGAGTCAAACACCTAATACATTTTCTCGGTTAGGGGTAGGTAAATAGACATGTGTTGAATTAGTGACGATAAAAGTGAGTGGGTCCAATATCATTGGTCTTAAAACGTGGGTGGGTCTTGTCCTCACGACACACACAATGGTTCCGACGCACCTGGATCTTACTCAGACACACGTTAATCATCACTCATAAAGAATTTTTTTTTATTTGCAGCCCTCGCAGCCCCCTTCCCATGCTACTGGGACAAACACTACAATTTGAAACTGAACATGTCTGCTCAATTCAGCGTGACACGAACAAGAGTCGCAGCATAGATCACCAGCAGAAGTCAGATTTCATTTATCACGATGGGAGTGAGGTGAGCTGACAAGTCGATGGCGGAATATTTGGTTTCAAAGCGAAATGTAAAAGCACCTATTTGGCAATGTTTTAGATTTAAACCCAATGCTAATAGGGAACTTGCAAACATTAATGAGGCAATATGTAACCTTTGCCTGATGTTTACAGATATATATGTACCGACATTACCGGTGTTGTCACACGTCGATTAACCAGTAAGAAAATGTATCCACCTTCACAGCCCTAGTATTTTCCAATACTACTCAAAGCATTTTATAGCACGGTGGATCTCCTCAAACAGCATCCACCAGGATGATGCTACACCAGTTATCAGTGGAGAGGAGACAGTTTGAAGTAGCCAATTATATGTGTATGATTAGGACGCAGTGATGGAGAGAGACCAATTTGACCAGGGCACAGGAGTTACATGTGTACTCCTTTCAAAAAGCACCCTGAGATTTTGAATAACCACCAACAGTATTTACCCTTGTTATTAAATCCATTTTGGGTGAACACAAGTGGTCAGCCAAGACAAACCGCTGTTTAGACCTGCAAGTCTCAAATGAGTCTTGTGTGACCACTTGTGAACAAACAGGATTACATACATCACTTACGACATAAGAGTGATACTACATGTTTGCATGTACAAAAAAAGTGGTGAGTCAGCACATTATTGATAATTGCATAAAAATAATTTTGCAAACATTATGTTTTGAATCAAATGCTCATTTGTTATTTTAGCTCCTATTTAAAGTCATTTTTGGTGCATTTTACATGATCTGTCATTTCACACCGTCGTGCATGTATATGCAAATGTTATCTCATTAGTAATCATACATATTCATAGGTAAAATGTGGTTCTGGCACACATTCATTTTAGCATAGACACCGAAGCATAAATTATTAATGTATATGAACAACTTGAGAGAAGTATAAATGTTTACAAATCATGGGGTTGGGATATTTAAAAAAAAAACTATCTATATAATATTTACACTTCTATTCAAAAGTTTGAGGTCTGTAAGATGTTTTATGTAATAACTTTATGATTATGGTAGAGAGAGAATTTTCTCTCCCCCCTCAGCACTTGGTGCCTCACGCGCAGCGCGTGGTGGGAGCGGCGGCACTGAGTGTTGTTGCCGCAATCCCGACAAACGCTGTTATTTTCACCTGGATTGCAGGTCCACTTTGTTCAGCCTTCCTAGGGTAGGGGGAGTTATAGGATCAATGGTTACAATTTATTTTTAACTCTGCCCCTCATAATTATTACCCAAATCTCGCTCTCTGTGCTGCACATTTTACGGAGGAAAGCTTCCACAATCTTCGCGAGTTCAATGCAGGATTTGCACAATGGCTTGTCCTGAAAGATGGAGCAGTTCCAACCTAAAAAATGGACCACAACCTGTAAGTATTATTTCGTTTTCGTTGATGTGTTTTCCTGTAATAGTTTGTGTTGTTAATTGTACGTTGTAGCAAGGAAGTAAACAAAACGACAACGCTGTTTGGCTCTGCAAACCAGTTTAATAAATGCTCATTGATACTTACCATTATCCGACAAACACCTAACGTTACAAACTTTTTTTAAATCTCAACAGCGAACTTGGAATTAGTGTAAATTATTCTTTGATTAGAGCTTTTATGTATTGTTTATCTACATGCTTGTTTATCTTCAGGGATGCTAAACATGGTTCTGTGTTTGATTTGGCTACTATAGTAAAGCCAGTGTTTGTGTTTGTTTAGGGTTAATAGTTCTTGCGACAGATATTTGGCTATAATCGTTCTAAAAATGCAAAAGGTGCCATTCAATAGCAATCACTATAGATCCGCAGTCTTTACAGACTACTGGTAAAGGTAAGGGTTTTCCGAAAAATGTGCACTAGGTGGTTAGGGAATCACAACACAATAGGCCAAGCTAACCAATCTGAGCCCATTGCATATTTTTAAGGGACCGGCTCCATAGAACCCAGAAGCCATCAGTTTGTTTTTACAAGGAGGGATAGAGCAGAGTAGAATAAAGCTAAAATATATAAAAAAATTATAATAAATTTTTTTAAACGAAGCATGAACACATTACAGTGCACCCCACAAACACAATCAAGCCTTCGAAAGAATGTGTTTTACCACCCCTTTAATACCAGGGGTAATGCTGCATTCACTTGCTATCGGAATTATCGTAAATAAGAGTTTCCTAGGTAAAAAAAAATAAAAATGCACATGAACGACCTCTGATGTTGTGTTTACCACTGGGAAGTTAATTCTAATTCATTACAGTATAATTTTAATACTCAAATTCCCAGTTGGCGGGGAGAACTCCTGTGGTGACAGGTATGATTTATTAAGTTTTTTCCCCCAAAACAGCTAGATCATCTTGTCTTTAATGTAGTGAATATTTACATATGGAAGTAAGCATTTGAAGCGTATTGTATGTTTTATACACAGTGAAAATAGCCTGAATTTGACAGAAATTAAAGAAAGCGGACCATCTGGAAAGCATCGTAAATTTTTATATGGTTGTCAGTGCATGTGACACTGCATATCGTTTTGTTTTTAGTAAGATTTTCTCAATAAATTATGTCCTTTATGATTCCTATTCATTCCAACAACAAAGCACTTGAATGCAACAAGCTTGTAGTCACGACTTCTGAAGTGGGAATTATGACATTTCCGATAGCACGTGAAGGCTGCATTAGTAATAAGTCGAGGGATATATGTGGCTGCCAGTCCAGGTGTCGAGTGTCGTTGCTAGGGAGAGCGGACAGCTACGAAGCTGTTGCTGTGATATGGCTTTGGAATTCCTGATTCCATCCATTAATTCCGCCTTGAGCTCTCGGTCAGTCAAGCCTGCCAGCAGTTTGCCGTTCCAAGCCCGGGGTTCTTAACGAAGGGCCTTAATGACCCGCCTTAACGACAGGCCTTAACGACAAGACTTAACGAGGCCCTTAATGAAGCTGCCGCTATCGTTAAGGCTGGGGATGGCGGGATGATGAAAGAGACAGAGAAACCCCTCTGTGTAGTCACGGAGAATGAGAGGAGCGTGTCCCTTTGTCCCTGGCATTGACCTGATCGATGTGACCTCCGCCAAACACTCCTTGTGATTTACACATCCAATAACACAGACGTAGTGACACGGCTCAAAACAAACACTCAAACACACGCTCCGACTCAAGGACAGACACACCGCGTGATGTACAACCACATACACAAACACACACTTCTAAGCAGATGCCTGACCACATTAGTAGGGAAAAAAAACAGGCATGAATTTAAAGTCACACTATTATTGGCCCTACTGAGATTTGAATATCCGTACTAAATGAAGTATAATAGCTATACAGCTGAAGCCGGCTGATACCTTAATAAAGGATTTATCAGAAAAGCCGTTGATTCAAAAACAAGACATTTTAAAAAGCAACTGCATTATACATGAAACCGAATCAGAAAGGTCTAATTTATGCATTGACACCCAGCTGACCATAATATGTATTCAAATTAGCCATGACAATTCCTGCCAGATATCCTGTTTCAAGGACAGATTCTCAGCTGCCTTTGTATTCATGGGCATTATATCATTAGGCCTCTAAATCAACTAAATTACTTATATTATAAAGTAATGTTCTTATACTCATATAGTCAATTTCATATTTTTGCAATAACCATAAATCATAAACTGTGGGAAAAAAATATTCAGTGTCAACCTCTAAATCACTTAAATAACTTATTCGGGTATACTCAATTTCACATTCCTGCAGCACAATAAATCATAAAACATTGGGAGTGAAGAAAAAAAAAACATTTCGCATCTGTGCATTAACCTAATGAATGTGTTTTCCTGGGCAGATTTATTTAGCGCCCTGTGAGTTGAGAGAAACAGTGTTTGAGAAAATGGCACTTCAGCCATCATGTGAAATGGGTTTTGACTGCTCTAAACAGCAATGCGGTGGCCTGGATACCAAGAGGCCATCTACACACATAACCATTACAGAAACACACACTCTGATACACACAGATCTCAGCGTGTTATGAGTTTCAATCCCCCTTTGCGCCCAGGGAATCTTATCAAAGGCTTTAAGGCTGATGGGAGAGAATCCTCGGCTCCTTCACGTCTGAGTGAGGAAGATGAAGCTCACACGCTTCTCCTCAGAGGACCCTAGCCTCACATGACTCACTAGCCATGTTGATAAATTTATATATAAATTAAACAAGTATTTATTATAAAGTATTTATTATGTTATCATATTTATTTATGTATAAACCGATCAGGCAATAGCATTATTAAGAGAGTGACAAGTGAACTGAATAACACTGATTATCTCTTCATTATGGCACCTGTTAGTGGATAAAGTGAACATTTTGTCCTCAAAGTTGATGTGTTAGAAGCAGGGAAAATGTAGCCTGGATGCCAGCCGAACTTAGCCCCGCCCACAATTTTTTTAGGTCGAGCAGTTCGGTCTGGCCTTGCTCCATAGAGGAGTTATTATCCCTGAACAGAAACTGTTCGGACCAATGAAATCATCAAGGCGGGCTTCAGCCGATGACGGACAGATATTAAACAGTAACGTAATCATGCACAGGCTTGGAATATATTTGTTTGAATCCTAAATGGAGAGCTTGTTTGTATATGCATTCACCTTCACAATTTCTCTCAAAAATGATGATCATGTTGGGTAAGTACTCTGTGTATCATTAAATTATGTTATTTTTTTACAACATTTTACATTTTTCAAATTGTGGTTACCGATTATGCTACCGTAATTCTGACCCAAATTGCTTGGTCGCCTTTCTGGCTGTTGTTGTAAGGTGATATTTTTGCAAATGTTTCATAAAAAATCAATGATATTTGTCCACTGGAATGATCGCTTTAAATTTAAAACGGTTTATTTAAAGCAATTAATTTTCAAACAGGAATTAGAAATACAGGCCTGCCCCTAATAAAAGCCTGCTTCAAATAAAAGTTGGTTCCCATCAACAGTTTAGGTAAATAAAGGCCCGTCTTCATTTGAGGAATAACTGTATATATTATTCACAAAAAAAAAATATTATTTTAAATATTACCCTAATCATAAAGCAAAATAAAGTGAATGTTTCTGCAAAGACAAGTGACTGTCTTTATAATTACGATCATTCATGCAAACAATTTGTTCAAAAACTCATTGACTCATTTGGGAACAAAACTCTTTGAAAAATTGAGAAATTGAATCACTAACTCTGGACATTAATTATTTCAGAAGGGAAATTTAAACTTAAAAAAGTAAGTAACCTAGTTGCCTTAAAATGTTGAGTTTATTAACATTAAAAATCTGAGTTGATACAATGAAGGACATTAGTTTAATAAATAGAAACTCAAAATATTATTGTATCTGAACAACATAAAAAATTTGATAAATCATGAAAATAGCCCTATTCGATGCTTCACTGCGTCATCAGAAATAAAACACACACAATTACCCGATATGCTTACAAAATCTTTTAATAATATTTTAATAAAGGTTGTCGAATCTCAAAAAAAATTCATTGTATTAACTCAAAATTTTAATTTCAATGAACTCAAAATTTGAGGGCAACCAGGTAACTTTTTTTCTAAATAATTTTTTACAGTGTGTGCGAGTAAACCTCACTCTTCTGACCTCAAGAGACACTCATGCCGGCAGACCCGGGTTCTGGGTTTTAATTTTAAAATTAAAATTAAAATATATATTTAAAAAGAATGAACTGAGTCAAATAACATATATATTGTCACAAATCAGGTTACTTACAAAATGTAATCTGAGTACATGAAATGTTACACCAATCACTGTCCATGACCATGAAAAAAAAGACTACCAGAAATTGTGTCAATATTGAAAATCTGTTATATAGCTTCATAATGACTTCAGGGCATATCTCGCAAACCAAGACGAATGACAGAACCAGACAATCTATTACACATCTATGTTATTTCTGATCTGGCAAAGTGACAGGTCTCTCTCACAGGTGCCGTGTGGGAGAATTCCAAATCGGGATGACCTTGCTTGGTTAAATCGCCACTCTTGGCCCTGCTGCATGACTAAGAGCAGGCGTGACTGTGTCTTGTCACCCAGACTGACCTTCCATCTGTCTGGCCCGCAGCTAGAAGCAACCTCGCATCCCTCACTGGATCTCCTCTGCCAGGCGGCTCCGCACCTGGAGCCCGAGGGCCCAGCTAAGAGTCCACGACTGTGGGGCCGACACAGAGCCTTAGCGGCACCCTTAATTATCCACTGACACATAATTAACATCAGCCCTGCCAGCCCAGATGCTCTGACCGCATTATTAAAGCTGTTTACCCTGGAAGAGGCTGACACTGTAACACCAAAGTGCCAGAGGAAGTTCAGCGCTGTGAACTACAGAACACAAAGGTTTGATTCTTCGGCACGGCTCAATCTGATTTGAAACAGTCGTGTGAGACCACTGTGAGAACTAGGTGAGAATGGTTTCCTGCAGTTGATTTCACAAGTGGAGTTGAGTTGAGTCGCAGTTACAGATCAGTGGAGTTACAGCGCAGCCTGGTTTCACCCACACTATTACACTAATGCTCCTAGCAAGTTAGTAGGGGTGCCGAGGTTTATTGCTGGTGCCGAGTATGAAAATTGAGGTGTTGTTTTTGTCTGTGTTGTTTTTGTCAGGCTGAGTCGAAACTGATGTAATGCCATCTGACTCAGCTTGGCCAAACACCCGACAATGTCCATCACTCAAATGCCCACGTTTGACGGTCACATGAGTAGTTGCTTTACATCATAAGCAAGTATTTTTCCAATTTGCTGCTGTTGTTCAGCCTCCTTCATGCATCATTTATGATCAAAACCATCTTTATTTGGCACAAGTTTATGCAAATACCAGTGGTTATTAGCATAATCAGCTGAAATATGAAGAAAGAGCATGTGGTTGTTTTTATGAATAGTGTTTAACTTTAATGGGTCAGCTTTGAGGCCGACACTATCTACTTTAGCTTTATTTACTTTAATATTTTCAACAGGGGACATGTAGGCTGAAAAAGGGCAACTATATCTAGATGCAAATCTCTTTTGCGCATTTAATGGACAGTTTGTTCACTTCTATGCCACTGTCTGACAGTGCCAAGACGAGCAACCCTGTGCCAAAACTATACATCACTAAATAGCAAAAGACAGAGCTTCTTTTTTTAATTGTTCTGAGCATGACTTAGAGTAGGCTGTATTGTTTTCTGTATATAAAAACAATACTATCTTGGTGCTTTTCCAAAACGCTTTGCATAAAAAGTGCCATGCAGTTCAAAAGTAGCAAGATTCAGTCTCTCTGGAGAAACATTAAGCGTGTTTATTAACCATTAGGGCACAGTCCATTTGAAAGTGGGCACCTCTATGCCTTATGCCCTGTTGAGGAGAAAAAACAGTTGAAGAAGTAACTCTTTGAGATGTTTGTCGGGAACAGAGATCACAATTTTCAGTGGTCTGGTTACTGGTATCTAATGTCTCTTGAGGGAGAAGGAAGGCAATGTATCACTATGTTGTTTATGAGCAACATTACATGAGCAAATGCCATGAGTACGTAGATTTAGCATAGATTTTAATATAAATTATATTAGGCTATTGAGTATAATAATAGTGTATATATATATATATATATATATATATATATATATATATATATATATATATATATATATATATATATATATATATATATATATATATATATATAATATTCAAATGTAAGTTTAATTTTATTTTAAATATTACCCTAATCGTAACATTACGCTAAATAAGTGAATATTTCTACTAAATCACTGAACTTGTCAATCAGTTATTTGTTTAAAAACACTGTTCATTGCATATGTTACGGAGGCCAGCTAGTAGTCGCTGTGCGAGTAAACCTCACTCCTCTGACCTCAAGAGACACTCATGCCGGCAGACCCGGGTTCGAGTCCCGTTTGGAGCAGGAAGTTCAAGCAGGAGGGGTTACATTGGTGCCGTGACCCGGGTGGGAGTAAGGTTTAGGGGGCTGAGCGTAGGAGGGGTTACACATACTAATTGCATACTTCTTACTTTTCCACTATATAATTATATTTAGAAATAGAGTGATATTCTAGTAAGCAATTCTGAATTCAACCAGATTCATTCAGGAACAAAACAAGTGACTCTTTGAATCATCTCTTAATTGACTCATTCAAAATGCAGATTTATATGGGAATGCAACTACTATTGCTGCTCAGATACATGCAACAGTTAATTCTGCTTTCTTAGAAACTATTTTTGCTGGTGGAATTAAAAATTGTGTCTAAAATGTAAGATGCTCAATGTTAACTTCATGGTTTGTTTACTGAAGTGTTGTGTAAAAATAATATCACATTCATGACAGGTTTTTCCAGTCCCATCTAAAAAGCCACTATTGAATGGTTTACTCATTTGTAACAATAATGTCTTTTATATACCAGATATGAGAGAATTTAATCAATTCATAGATTAATTTGATGACATTTTTTGAATTGATTTACAGCCATAATATAAACATTTTGCAGCTCGAGCAGTTCAAAGACTCTGACTGTAGCCTCAGGCTTCACACTATAATATTAATGATGTGCCTTCACAGTTCACAGGTTGTTAAAATGCACATCTGAAAAATACACATGTATTCTTTCATACCTGCATAAATCTGCACCTTTGTATATTCATGCATGTTTTACCAGTATGGGGCACAGGTCAATTCCCCTCCCCTAACGCTTCACCCTATTCAATAATGCCATCTCTCTCTCTCTCTCTCTCTCTCTCTCTCTCTCTCTCTCTCTCTCTCTCTCTCTCTCTCTCTCTCTCTCTCTCTCTCTCTCTCTCTCTCTCTCTCTCTCTCTCTCTCTCTCTCTCTCTCTCTCTCTCTCTCTCTCTCTCTCTCAGTGGCACTGCCCTCATTCAGGGGCAGTGGGCATGGTAAAGTAAAGCGGACGGCCAGTCTCAGCTGAGAGGATTCAGAATAAATATTAGCTCAAGGTCATGCACTGTATTCACTCTGGTCTATGCATAATCATGAGTTAACCCTCCACATGACCATCCCCTGTCTGAGCATGAGCAAAGCTTTACAGTCCTCCAGCTGCAAATCACTGACAGTGAATTACCTCTAAAGTCTTTATACAAGCCAGACATGTGAGAACTGTTGAAACTTGCCCATACCAGGGATTACCAACCTGTGGGTCACCCCATACAAAATGATTTTACTCTGAACCATAATCATAATCTAAAAATAAATAAGTCATTATACATTATAGAATGTACAGTAGAAAACGAAGAAGAAGAAAGTAACAGAGTTGCTTAGAGCAACCACTGGTCAAATGGGTCCCATATGCAGAATTTTAGTTGCCACCTCTGTTGAAATTGCTTTCTAGGGGTAGGGTGTTGTTGGTGCCCCCATAAAGGGTAGGATGGTGCCCCCTTATTGCCCTACACAGACTGCATATTCTGCATATATGGAACAGTTGTATATGGAAGTGTTGTAAAAGCTTTACAGTACACGAAAACCTGAAACTGCTGCCATTGATCAACAACAAACCCTTTTTCATTGTGACAGGAGAACAAAATATTTTTGGCAGGAGAATAATTTCCCTCTGAAATATAAACTATGAATGGAGAAAAAAAAGAATTGTGAAATAAAAAGTCACATTACCTTTTGTGTTTTCTATTCCATGGCAGATATATGCTTGCTTTCATAGGTTCCACATGGGGAAAACATAAAGTACACAGTTCCTCCTCTCCCCTACCTCTTCTTCTCCCTTGTCCTGATCCAACTGCCCATTTTCTACTTCAACTCTTCCTTTCTTTCACCCAGATTTTTCTCTCTGCTTCTCTAAGTTGTTCAGCATCCACACTGAACAAAACCAAAAATCTTTTTTCTATTGTGTATGTCCAAGTAATAAAAAGAACTTAACACCTGAATAAGATTGGATACAGCTATTTCCTGTTACCTAAATGCTTATCAGCTGTTTAAAAAAAAAAAAAAAAAATATATATATATATATATATATATATATATATATATATATATATATATATATATATATATATATATATATATATATATATATATATATATATATACATACATACACGTGCTGCGTCCCAATTCGCCTGCTATACTACATCCTTAAAGTATGTATTCTTTTTGTGAAGAAAAAGTATATACTTTTGAGTGTGTAGCAGAAAAGTAAGCAAGCTTCGGGACATACTACTTTGCCATCTTTAACCGGCTATGTTGCTTAGTTACGAGAATACCGTCACCGTTTAACTGCCCTCACTGTAAGGCATCGTCAGATTTGTCACAGTTAAAATCCTCCACATTCAGTTTAATCTCCTACCGTATGGGAGAGAAATGTAGCTGCTCGTTGATCTGCCATTTGTGGGTCTTTAATGCAGAGACTCTCCTCATGTGTTTGCATTTGAAATATAATGATGCATTTAAAAGTTAATGGCCAAACGTGTCATTACAAAAGTTCACAATGCTGCTGCAGGTGAAATATAATGTGGACAACACTGAATAAATATATTTTTGTCAGGTTAAATATTGATAGTTGGTCACTCAAACCCCTTTATCTAAACTCCTCTACTTAACCTGTCGGACTCGCACATCCGTCATGTTTGTAGTTTTTTAACGCTTTTTATCCGTGTTTGTAGTTCTAATCGAATCCTCGTCCAACTCCCAATGGTTTGTGGGCAATATCAGCCGTTAGAGTGCCCATCGATCCATACTTCGAGTTCGGACCGAAAATAGTAAACCATTCGGGTATCTTTGGAATACTCTTTTCAACATACTACGATTTGGAACATACTAATTCTATTTTCGAATACTATTTAGTATGGATAGTATGCGAATTGGGATGCAGGAACACACTCACCTAAAGGATTATTAGGAACACCTGTTTAGTTTCTCATTAATGCAATTATCTAATCAACCAATCACATGGCAGTTGCTTCAATGCATTTAGGGGTGCGGTCCTGGTCAAGACAATCTCCTGAACTCCAAACTGAATATCAGAATGGGAAAGAAAGGGGATTTAAGGAGATTTGAGCGTGGCATGGTTGTTGGTGCCAAACGGGCCGGTCTGAGTATTTCACAATCTGCAGTTACTGGGATTTTCATGCACAACCATTTCTAGGGTTTACAAAGAATGGTGTGAAAAGGAAAAAACATGCCTTGTTGATGCTAGAGGTCAGAGGAGACTGGGCTGACTGATTCAAGCTGATAGAAGAGCAACTTAAGACTGAAATAACTTGTTACCACCGAGGTATGCAGCAAAGCATTTGTGAAGCCACAACACGCACAACCTTGAGGCGGATGGACTACAACAGCAGAAGACCCCACCGAGTACCACTCATCTCCACTATAAATAGGAAAAAGAGGCTACAATTTGCACAAGCTCACCAAAATTGGACAGTTGAAGACTGGAAAATGTTGCCTGGTCTAATGAGTCTCGATATCTGTTGTTACATTTAGATGGTAGAGTCAGAATTAGGCATAAACAGAATGAGAGCATGGATCCATCATGCCTTGTTACCACTGTGCAGGCTGGTGGTGGTGGTGTAATGGTGTGGGGGATGCTTTCTTGGCACACTTTAGGCCCCTTAGTGCCAATTGGGCATCATTTAAATGCCACGGCCTATCTAAGCATTGTTTCTGACCATGTCCATCCCTTTATGTCCACCATGTACGCATCCTCTGATGGCTACTTCCAGCAGGATAATGCACCATGTCACAAAGCTCGAATCATTTCAAATTGGTTTCTTGTAACATGAGTTCACTGTACCAAAATGGCCTCCACAGTCAGCAGATCTCAACCCAAAAGAGCATCTTTGAGATGTGGTGGAAAGGGAGCTTCATGCCCTGGATGTGCATCCCACAAATCTCCATCAACTGCAAGATGCTATCCTATCAATATGGGCTAACATTTCTAAAGAATGCTTTCAGCACCTTGTTGAATCAATGCCGTGTAGAATTAAGGCAGTTCTGAAGGCGAAAGGGAGGAGTCAAAAACAGTATTAGTATGGTGTTCCTAATAATCCTTTAAGTGTGTGTGTGTGTGTGTGTGTGTGTGTGTGTGTGTGTGTGTGTGTGTGTGTGTGTGTGTGTGTGTGTGTGTGTGTGTGTGTGTGTGTGTGTGTGTGTGTGTGTGTGTGTGTGTGTGTGTGTGTGTGTGTGTGTGTGTGTGTGTGTGTGTGTGTGTGTGTGTGTGTGTATATATAAGGTCTTCATTTCTAACATGATGTTTCATAAGCATTTGTAAATAAGAGCAAGAAGATCTATGATTTTGGTTTTGGGTAAGCTTGAATGAAAATAGAATTTAAGCATTTTAGAAACGTCTGCTTTTTGTGTGAAAATGGCATGAATTGTGTTAATGGTATGGTTACAACAGATGGCAAGTTTCGCAAATTGTGTTTAGAGTTTTAACTACATGTGTATGTTACTTCAGTGTGTTACTTCAGATTGGACAAAAGTATGAAAATAAAAAACAATTGTAAACGCCAAGGGTAAATACCATATAAAATATAGTTTGGGCCAAAAAAAAACAATCCTTGTTTCTTGTGAAGATTCTCAGCCTTTAGTGAAATAGGCGCAATCAAAAGAAAGCCAACTTATTGAAAATGTGCAGTGATTCATATGCCAATCACTAAAAACACTCCTGATGGAACTAAACAAATGTGGGCTCAAGATGATATAGCAGGTAATTTGGTCCATTTTTATGAACTGCTCACAGATGAGGATAGGGACTTTTGATATCATTTGTGTTTTTTGTTTTGTTTTTATAAAAAAAAAAAAAAAAAAAAAGTTTTATTTGTTAGAAAAGGGTTGGGAAACACTGATCTAGACAGTCACAGTAGATGAAAGACTTTCACTGTATCATAAACAAGAGCAATGCAACAAGTAATTTGTCTGTCCAAGCTGAATTTGAAACAGCTGCCCGGTGTGACACAATCACTATGGGGCACCAAGTGTAACCTGACTAATTTCATGCACCGTATGAATTGCATGACACAAAATGCAGTATTTCATGATAAAATGCTGCCACACCATAATGTGTTTCATACGCCGAATGACAAAAGCTTTATTTTGTCAGTGGAACCTCTTCTCTTCTTTTAGTCTGCAAAAGGAACGTACTTGTATAAATTCCATGCATGAAATGACTGGTTCGGAATTTGAATAGATGAATAGCGGATTTTACATTTGACAAAATAACTGGCTTTTATGTTTATGTGCATGAAATGCAGTAAAGTGTAACTCCATTTTGTAATCAGATTGATATTGCATTTGTCACATATTTCATTTGGTTTACAAAATTAGTTTACATTTTATACAGATTACATTACGTTTAATACCGTTTACCGTACCAGAAGGTTGGGGCTGGTAAGATTTAGTTTTTATGTTTTTGAAAGAAATCTCTTATGCTCACGCAGGCTGCCTTTATTTGATCAGCATCATTACTCCAGTCTTCAGTGTTATATGATCCTTCAGAAATCATTCTAATAGACCATTTTTGAGCGGACGTCACAGTTACGTCATTTGTAGCTGTACTCCTATTGTGGTAGCAGAAAAACATTGGAGGAAAATGGGCAAATCCACAAAATTGCCATGCCTTTGGATGTCAGAAACAGAATGCAAAAAAAGATGCTTCATATTTATAGAAAACCTTCGTCGAAAACACTCTGTGAAGCTAAACAGAGACATTTATGGTTGCAAGCGGACTGATGAAACCTGTAATGATTAGTCTAAGTATGGATTTGAAGTTGCAAGCTATCACAGAGGGGGAAAATAGTGCGATTTGGCAGAGATAAACCTGCAAGTCTGAGGGGGAAAAGACATAATATTGAGTATATCTTGAAATTCTGATATTTCTTCTTAGAATGGTGAGATGCACAACTGGAAATGTGAGAAAACATTTTTTATTCAATTTTTATTGTTTTATTATGTGGCTGCCACAGAACGCAACTGTGAATTTCTGCCACAAGGTAGGCTCCACCCACAAAACGCATCTTCAATGTTTGCAAACAGCCAAATTGGTCTATATGCTGATTTGTTGCTCAAGAAACATATCACATTATTATCAATGTTGAAAAAACTTTTGTTACATTGCGCCTGCTCCACCCATAGTACTGCAGCAAAGTTCCCTGATTATTACGCAGAAATGAGAGTAGTCAAATCGAACTAGAAAATCTCAACTTTTCATTTTCCATCAGTCTTAGTAACTATGTGTTACAGTGTAACTATACACATCACATGTAAGGAAAATGTTGGCGTTATTTTGTCACTTATTGAGCAGTAGGCTAGATGGAGCCGTTTACCTCCAGTCTTTGAGCTAAGATGACAGATACAGAAGTAATGGGTTGTTGCCCGTTGATCACGTCTCTTGTGGTCTGATTGGTTGAGGGACTATCCAACTGCGTACAATTTGAATAATGCTCGTTTATCATGCCTCTTGTGCAGTAGAGCACATGTTCAATCTTAAATTAAGCTTGTTCTGGTGACAGACCGATAACTTAGCAAGCACAACCATACAGAAATACACATAAAGCAGCCATGAAAACCTGTTGCTTACTGCAGTCACGACTGGTAAAGGAAAAATCTACAAAGATTCACATGCGAGTAATCGCTTTCATCGCATATTTGCATCATGTTACGCAGGGTGTTTCTCTGTCGTGAGAGAGAATAACAGTCAAAGTTATTCAGGAATCAGAAAATATCAAAATGTCATGTGATAGCACCAGTTGTTAGCTAAATGACAAAAAGTTCACCTTTACATGTGATGAAAGTGTGGGTAAAAGAAGAAAAAAGCTCAAAAAGCACTTGTGTGTGGCATTATCTTGATTTGAAAGATACACAGGGAGAGGCAGGGAATAGAATAAAGAGAGGGGAGAGAAGAGAATGGCTTAGACATGTTCTCTTTGAATTTCACTTATAATAGACTCTCCAGATCCTCCCCCTTCCCTCTCTCCTCTCCTCCACTTCTCCTACTCTCAGAACAGAAACACGTTTGAATTTCTTCTCCACAGGGGTTTATAATAAAATGGTATTTAACCACGCTCTCTCTCTCTCTCTCTCTCTCTCTCTCTCTCTCTCTCTCTCTCTCTCTCTCTCTCTCTCTCTCTCTCTCTCTCTCTCTCTCTCTCTCTCTCTCTCTCTCTCTCTCTCTCTCTCTCTCTCTCTCTCTCTCAGCCCTCCTTCTCTCTCGCATACTATCTACTTGTTTACTGTGCTTCATCTCCTTTTTTAAAATAAAAATATCCTTATTTTGCAAGATTCCCTCTCACTGTTTCAAGGTCACAGTTTTTCAGTGTCTGAAGGTAATTTAATTTTTAAAATTTTAGTATGTACCCTGTCGACCTTTATGCTATTCCAAGCCTTAACGACTTTCTTTCATTTGCGGAACACAAAGATGATGTTGTGAAGATATTTGTATATAGTTTTATTTAAGGGGTTGTGTACACCCTTGCTTTATAATGTAAATATGGACCAGCCCGGTCGGCTCACATATTATGAAGTGTCTAGCCCATGCATTGCTAGAGTGCAAAAGTTTTTACAGTGCTTAAATGGGCCTTTTTTCCCCATTCCACAGCTCATTTTTTAATGCAGAAACACATTCGTGTAACTATTATGAATTTTCATTTTTGGGTGAACTATCACATTAAAAGGACATAAATGTATTAGTGTTTGAAAAATTATGTTATAATGAAAACATTTATAATTATTCCAGCACTATCCAGCACTGACCATTTGACCACAGTCCAATTCGATTAAAAATGTTTTTTTCTTCCATTAAAGGGTTACTTCAGTGATTTAGCATATGGCTTTGTATAGAAACCCGGGAGTATATTCGAATGATTATGTGTTTTTAATTGTAGTGTCTGTTCTCTAACTGAACTGATTTTTTTGAAAATAAACGCAGTGGGAAAGTGATCCAGTAATCTTGTAGCGGTGGCTTTGGGAGTGGCCTTGTAGGGCAGCGAAGCAAGTGCATTGTGGGAGTTGTTGTCTTTTATCCCCATGAGACAAACGTACATTTTCTGTCTTTTCACAGTCTAGAAGGCACCAAATTAAAAAAATAATTAGAAATTTTTACTTTAATACAAAGTTTAATGCTAAATCACTGAAGTAACCTCTCAAATCTCGCTGGAGAACACGATCATCCGGTTTGACAAACTTGCGCCATTCATGCAGCTCCAATGCTTCTGTCATTAGCGCAAAAGACAGACAAAACCAAATACTAAGACATTCTAGAAAAAGCACTTTTCACTATTATTATGCTGATCATTTTCACTAATGATCTCAGACTTTTGGACCCCACTGTTTGTGTTTTCCGCGTTGACCCTCTCTTCCCCTCTTGCGTGCATTTCCAGCTCATTTGCTCCGCAGCATTAACCTTCCGACATTTTCTCATTCCTAGCCCATCTCTCTGTCCATCCGTCATCTCCGCCACCCACCCCATCGCTCACCTCGGCATCTCAGCATCATTCCCGCGTCTTCCTTTATCATTTACCTGTGTGCCCCTCCTTTCCGTCTCTCCCTCTTTCTCTCTCTAATTGCTCTCTCTTTCCTGCTGAGCTCCAGCCTGGAGGCTAAATGATTTTCACTGCAAGAGACAGAGTGAAAGAAAACACAAAGCTGTTCCGAAAGAGACATTCCACAATTATTACTGATGATCTCTTTCGCAGCGTGTGTGTGCTGTAACTGTTGCCCTCTGCATGCTCCCTTTTCTGTCGCTCACCCTCTGTCTTATTCTCACTTTATTCTCATTTTTACTCATCCCCCCTCCCTTGCTTTGTAGTGATTTTTAATTCTATTTGGATGTGCTGTGTTTTAGAACAGCTTGTTGGCCATGTTTTTAGGAATGAGAATAGACAAGCCGCCTGTGGATGTGTGTGTGTGTGTGTGTGTGTGTGTGTGTGTGTGTGTGTGTGTGTGTGTGTGTGTGTGTGTGTGTGTGTGTGTGTGTGTGTGTGTGTGTGTGTGTGTGTGTGTGTGTGTGTGTGTGTGTGTGTGTGTGTGTGTGTGGTCAGATCACACACGCTTCACCATATTGGCCCCCAAGAGAAGCACCCCATTAAAATGCCAGTGACAGCCACCATCTACCCCTGCCAACACCTAACATATTCAAAACGCTCCCCGAGTGCTGGAGAAATGAGAAATATAATAACCCAGTGTGCCAGAGCAGCAAACGCGTACGCAGCACGAAATTTGCACATGCTCCAAGGTTACTCAATTTCACCAGCTTGGAGCTCCACGGTGGCATCCTAACCTCATCTTTTTCATCCCAAAATGACGTTTTGTGCTACAAACGTGCTCCTGTTGAATTCGGTTATAGGTTTTATCAACAGATTGTCTCAGATCTTGGAGTGTTTCGTACAAGCAGCACAGGTGGATTCGCTGAGAATCTGCGAAGATTCCCTTGTGACAGTCGGGGCCCTGGAGCTTGCGGAAAGAGCGCAGGGGTTGAGGCAGCTGGTTGCTGCTGCAGTGTGTCGTTCCTCGAAGCAACAGCTTGAAAGGAGGGCGTATTACATTACAGGTTGCTTGTAGTAGCCACCAGCACCGGAGCATACGGTAAGAACACAAGGGCATCAACACTAACATAAAAGCGAAGCGCTTTTTCACTTCAGAGGACAAACTAAATTGGCAATTGTAAGTTACATTTTGAAAAGAAAGAAATGCATAATTGTGAGATATAACGCCAGATTACGAGATTGTCACACCTGTTCAAAACAACAACAGCTTTTCAGATATCAATTCACACTACGCAATATAAACTCACATTGTGAGAAGTCAAAATATGAGATATAAGGTAAATTCACAGCTGTGATATATATCAGCACATTTTCAGATATAATCTCACATTGTGATGATTTATATGATGATATATACACAGACAGTAGTGGAGCATGATATATAATGTCATATTTTTTACTGCTTCATGAATAAAAGTTGTTGTTTTCTTACCTTTAATACTTAATTACATTAAAAATGTAGTACTTTCTACCTTGTACTCAAGTAAAAGTTTGAATACTTTTACTTGACTAAGGGTGCGTTCACACTTGTCATGTTTGGTTTGATTAAAACGAACCCTGGTGCGATTGCTCAGTTAGTGTGGTTCATTTGAACATATAGCCACGTTTCCACCAAAAATACCCGGAACAATTTGTACCAGGAACCTTTTTTACAGGATTTTTTCTCCCCCCAGACCTGCAACTGTCTGCGTTTCCACCGCGATCTAAAGTTCCGTGAAGATTAGGCAATTTGGTCCGGTGATGTAGGACTGCGCACGACTGCTCCTCCAAGTCAGTGACGGACAGTAATCATTTTTGCGCGACACCAGCCGCGTTTACAAGCACACTTTTTTTGTCATTCCAATTGAAAGATTTAGTGGACTGTTTACATGAGACGTTATCTAAACCAATCTGGTGTTTACATGTGATGACTTTCAATTACAATCATTTTGTGACATGCAGTTTGTCTGCCGCATCAAAAATGTCAACGCTGTTTTCTCCACCAGCTGAAATGTGTTAACTGTAGCCATAGCAACTCTTAACGGCCACCAGGACTAATACAGTATTATATAAGCTATTTATTTGTTGTAAAGTGTAATAATCATCTCAGAAAAAAAATATTTTTTCTGTCAGGCGCAGTTAAAGTAAAAACTGCCTGGGGCAGCATACGCTGTGTCATTATTCCAACATTATCTTCATAACTTACGAAATTAAAAGTTTACCCTTCAGAAAAATGAACTTTCCTCTCTTGTCACGTCATGTAAGGACGCACACTTAAAAGTAATCGGTCAGGTCGGTTACATGGTGAAAAATAGACTGTAAAAAAATGTATAACGAGAATGGAAGAGATTCAAGCTGTGCTGCTTTTGCTGGTTATGCAAAAGTTCTCTAACAACAACAGAAAAGAGCACAAGCATATTCAGAAAGCTTATAAAGCTAGATTTAAAATGACAATGTATATTATTATCAGCTATTACGGACATTGAACGTGAGATGGCTGAGACGAACGTGCGCCATCAGACAGAGAGCAAGACTGATATATACGGAACGCAGAACAAACCTTGCAAAAGACTTTTAAAAATGCCAGTTGAAATAAAATGCTAAACCAATCAGCATGTTCAGCGCCCAACTCCCGCCCTCGAAAGTTCCTGAACTTGAAAAAGTACTACCTCGCGAGCAGGGCCGTTTGGAGGGGGAAATATTTACTCGGAATATTTACCTTAATTTAGACCCTGGTTCCTGCGGTCAAAACACACAGAGTACCACCCCAAAGTTCCTGGTTCCTGGGTAAAGTTTCTGCGGTGGAAACGCAGCTTATGTGAACGCTGCCATCCGAACCCTGGTGCGCACCAAACAAGCGGACCAAGACCGCTAAAAAGATGGGTCTCGGTCTGCTTCCAAACGAACTCTGGTGCGGTTCGATTGATATATGAACGCAACACGGACCAAAAAATACAGTTACCGTGTAAACAAACCAAAAACCGGACGTAATGTCAAAAGATGCAACGCATAGTCAGCTGATTTGACAACGTGGAAAGATCGGTGTATCCAAAATGAATCATTTTAACGTTAGGGGACAAACATAGAGCAACGAGAAAGTGCCTCATCAATATTTGGTCCGACGAGCATGCTTCGAAAATGCTAGAAAAAACGCACAAAAAGCATACCTGGTTCTTCTCATCAAAGGACCTGTGTTGCCCATTTGAAGGTACAGACGACGGAATTGCCGTCTCTTCTGGATAAGAGATGCCCGTCTCTTTTCTGTATACAACGGAGGAAATCCTAGTGCTGTTTTGAATGTTTTGAACATTTTATGAGCTCTTCATGAGTTCTCAGTGGGTAAAAAATAATGCCACATGTACACGCATAAAATGATCACGTTTAATCAAGCACACAGCATTGTTTTGAATGTTCGGTAAGCAAGCTCCTACGTCATATAAGCTGACCAATCAGGTTGTGAGTGTCTCCCCATGCTTTTGGTTCGGTAACTTTAGGTTCGCTTTTAAAAATGCCAGTATGAACGCTAAGCGGACCAGGACTATATGTTTTTTTTTTTTTTTTTTTTGGCCCGGACCCTGTGTGAACGCACCCTAAAAGTATACAGTACTACATTTTTAATGTAATTAAGTATTAAATGATATTCAATATGAAATGTATTCCTGTAAAAACTACAATATTGTGTTTTGGAATGTTGTGCAGTAAAAGTTTTCCAAAGAAGAACACTGATAAAGTACATATACTTGAAAACAAAATGACTTGGAAAGTAAAAATACTTCAATACTGTGCACCTCTGGATATACAACTGTGAGCTATAATGGCACATTTTAGGGCACTCATATGAAGAAATATTGTGACATAACTTCCCAATCTTGGGAAAATAAGACGCTATTGTGAGCCACATTATAAATTCTAGATCTTGAAAAATAAAGTCACAGATGAGAGATATAAAAGAGACAATATGGGAAATAAACTTCTGTAAGATATAGCCTACTGTAAAGCGATATTGCGCAAAGTCATAATATGAGATATTAATTCATAACTATGAGGTGTAATGGCACATTTACAGATATAAAGTCACATTGTGAGCTATAAAGCCATTACGATGTCATATTATGAGATATAAATTCACAGCTGTGATATACCGGCACATTTTCAGACATAGTCACATTATGCAATATAAAGTCATATTGTGAAGTTAAAACTCGCAATTTAGAGATGTTAAGTCAAAATTATTTTGAGGTGTCATATGCAAAAAGGGTAATATTGTAAGATATAAAGTCACATTTGAGATATTAAAACACTCAATTTCATAAAAAGTAAAGTCAGAATTACCTTTTAATGCATTTCATTTGGAACCAAGATTCCAAAATCACATCCATAACACAAACTTGTTTGATATTACCTACATTTCCAGAGATTTAATGTGACCCTTTAAACACCACTTTATAAAATGATTTTCAGTGTATTTAAAGTCTTATATAGCCTTTTACATTGCAAAGGCAGCAAAAAAATATGATAAATTAAATATACTAGGCCTATCTGATCGGATTTTCGATAGACAGGATACCTTTTAACAAATTACGAACTCTCGTATTTGAACAATTGTTCAATAAACTAGTATAGGATTGGATTGCTTTCATGATGTGCTTTGACTGACTTTATTCCTCTGACCTGTACTGTACAGTGCTATTAATATAACACCATACCCCCACTCACCACGTTTGGCCTCTAGCAGGTGAGGAGACTCATGGACAGACAAATAGCAGCAGAAGAGCGATGGGGCAGCCAGCGGCAGGAAAGAAAGTATAACACCCTGCGGTAAGTCAATGAATGACGCCTGGTGGTAACATCACGGTGCGCTACAAGGTCACTTTCAAAAAACGTAACACGAAACAAACTCCTAACCATTAACCAGGATCCAGGGAATTCCTCAAGACAAACCTCTTTCGAATACACTTAGCTATGTGAATGCATGAAACCGTAGCAGTGGATATGAGACCCCAATCGGAAATATCAAAATACTATTGGAGCAAAAGATTTCAAAACCTACCCGACTGGAGATAGCTGAGCTGCCATGAAATTACAGAAATCAAGTGTTTGTGAGTGCTTTTAAATGGATTTCATAAAGCATTTGCAACACATTTTATGGTGTTTTGATGTACTTGCCATGAGAGGATTTAGAAATACGAAATGAAGAAAGTGAAAGATCAAAGCTCAAAATGCTGTTTAGAGATTCTCCTGGACAGAGCGTTATTATGGTGGTCTGAGGAGATTGAAGACCTAAGTGAATTTGTTATAATTAAAAAAATATTTATTTAGGACTAATCGATGTGCTACCTCTCATTTCAGCTATCTGTTAGAATCTCATTAGTGCATTCAGCTGGGGGAATTACATGAAAATAATCTCAGCTGCTTGCGTATAGTTAAATCAACAATATGTATTTTTTTGCCGCAAGAGGTCGCTTATTCAAAACAAAGGTGTAGCTTGATGATGCCTTGACTTTGCAGAGCTTTTATTATGTCGTAGACGAACGCTTCCACTTCTTATGCCTACATTGTAACAAGATATTGATGGTTTAACTTAAAAAGTAAGTAACCTGGTTGCCTTAAAATTTTTAGTTTATTGAAATAAAAAATTTGAGTTGATACAATGAAGCAAATTGGTTTAATAAACAGAAACTCAAAATATTATTGTATCTCAACCACATAAAAAAAATGGATAAATCATTAAAATAGATTTGGCATGTTTAACCGTGTCTTCACAAATAAAACACACACAATTACCTAATATGCTTCTTTTAAAAAATTAAATATTTTAATAATTTTTGAATAAAGGTTGTCGATTCTCAAAAATGTTCATTGTATTAACTCAAATTTTTAATTTCAATGAACTCAACATTTTAAGGCACACATGTAACTTTTGTTTTAAATAATTGTTTACAGTGTATGTCTAACGCAGCTCTGTTTTATCATATTAGATACATTATTTGAGTGTGTAGTTATAATGGTACTCTGTGCATGGTAACATGCCTAAAAGTTAGATGGTAAACAAAGTTAGGCATAGTAAAACATGTTATGGTACATGCCAACTTACGGTAAATATAGAAAATGAGATTTAAAGGGGTGTTTCCGTGGGGTTTTTCTAGGCTGTGTTTATGGGGTGCAGTATAACATGTCTTAATACTTTTTTTTCTTTTGCATATTTTTGACCTCTTTATTCCACACTGCTGTCTCCACTGTCTTTTGAACGGCTCGTCTGCTTCCCGCTTCTATGAAGCCCATCCCTCCGAAAAACGCAATGTCTTAGATTGGTTATATGGCCAAATGTAGTTTCATGTATTTTTATTGGCTGAAGGGCCAAGCACAGGTTGCCAGAAACGTCCCTTACCATTACAGGCAGAGTTCACATTAGCAGTGTAAATAATGGCGTCAATATTGCCATACCAATTTGAGCCTGAATCAGACCCAAATAGCGGGGATGAAAGTCAAGCAGAACCTCTGCAAGCAAGGCTTTTAATGGATGTTAGTGAATGATAAGCATTTTCGTATTTCAAGTATTTTTGTAGAGTCACTTTCACTGCTTTTCATACTCTGGTTAAAGTTTTACTGTATCCGAATACACGACTGAGTAGTAGCTTGTTTGTAAAGGTAATATTTTATTTGTAGCATGAAAATCTTGTTTATATAATATATTTTAGATAAATAAACAATGTTCGCAGGTGTGATTACTAGGGATGCAACAATACAGTTAGTCCACGGTTCAATACATACCTCGGTTTTTAACCACAGTTTTCGGTTTGTTTTTTTGCTATTCTATTCTAAAGCCACAGGAACAGCAACAAGTTGAGGTGAAAAAAAAAAAATTTTTGATTGCAATACACTTTCTTTATTTTACTTAAAATACTTGAAAAACTTACTTAAACTTAGAACGTTACTTAAAAAAAAAAAAACTTGTACACATTCCTAGTGTATTGTATAATAAAGAATACATATAAAGATTTACACTGGCAGCTCAGAGCTGTACAGTAGCATTTAAGTGTGAAATTGAATGAATAAATGAAAAAATAAAACACTACATAGACTTCACTATAAAATATACATTGATTCTTAGCTACTGCATTAGTTTTTCAGCATCATTTAACATCATTTGTTGTTGTATTAACATTAAAGGGATAGTTTACTCAAAAATGAAAACTCTGTCATCAAGAAATGAATACAGGTTTTGAACAATATTAGAATGCGTAAATAATGACAATTTCAGAGGTAAACTGCCTCTTTAAAGACAGCATGTTCAGGCTGCGCTGCTGTCAATTGAAGACCTGCTTTCATCTAATATACACTCCTGAACAAAATCTTAAGACCAGGGGATTCATTGCAAGTTTTACACATTTCGCACTTGTGGATCATAACCGGGTTGTAAGTGCTGCTTCAAAATGCCAAAAGAAGAAACAGGAGCAAGAGACGAAAAATAGAGAGTAGGCAATTTATTGAAAACTGCATTTAAACTGAAACAGGCCGGTCATCAGCTGATCAAAAGTTTAAGACCATAATCATAAAAAGGTAAAATCTTCACAAAAATATGTCTTTCATGTCATTGTCCTTCAAGCAGTCATACTGTCAAGATCTTCTGATGGCAAAGGAAAAAAGGCTTTCTCTCTTTGAATGTGGCAGGATTGTTGAGCTGCACAAGCAAGGCCTTTCGCAACGCGCCATCGCTGCTGAGGTTGGATGCAGTAAGACAGTCATTTTACATTCCTTAAAAAAATCCTGAGAGTTATGGGACAAAAAAGTAGTGGTAGACCCAAAAAGATTTCACCTGCACTGAGCCGCAGGATCCGACGGGTTGTCTGTGAAGACACAGGTCGATCCTCAACCCAAATTAAGGCCCTTAGTGATGCTGACAGCAGCCCAATAACCATAAGACGTCATCTGCTAGAGAAGGGCTTCAAGAACAAAAAACGTCCTCAAAGGTCACGTCTCCTCCCACGACACAAACTTGCCCGTTTAGAATTTGCAAGGGAGCACCAAACATGAGACATTGAAAAGTGGAAGAAAGTTTTATTCTCTGACAAGAAATTTTTTTACCTGGACGTCCTGATGGCTACCAACGTTACAGGCATGACAAGGAGATCCCACCTGAGATGTTTTCTACGCGGCACAGTGGAGGAGGCTCCATCATGATCTGGGGTGCTTTTTCCTTCAATGGGAAAATGGAGCTTCAGGTTGTGCAGGGCCGTCAAACGGCGACTGGCTATGTAGATCTGTTGCAGCGGGCATCCCTCTTGACCGAGGGCCCCCGTCTGTGCAGTAATGACTGGGTCTTTCAACAGGACAACGCTGCAATTCACAAAGCCCGCCTGATAAAGGACTTCTTCCAGGAGAATAACGTTGCTCTTTTGGGCCATTCTGCGTGTTCCCCTGATCTTAATCCCATTGAGAACATTTGGGGATGGATGGCAAGGGAAGTTTACAAAAATGGACGTTAGTTACAGACCGTGGATGCCCTTCGTGAAGCCATCTTCACCACATGGAGCAACGTTCCCACCAGCCTCCTGGAAACAGTCGCATCAAGCATGTCGAAACGAGTTTTTGAAGTGATCAACAAGAACGGTGGGGCTACTCACTACTGAGTCCTTTTTTGACACTTTTAGTACTGTTGTGCGTTTATTTTTGGGCTACGGTCTTAAACTTTTGATCAGCTGATGAACAGCCTGTTTCAGTTTAAATGCAGTTCCCTTTCGGGGAACTCGAGCTGCGTCGAAACGCTGTGAGAACGCCTCTGCGTTAATGCGTCGTGAAGCGCCTGTAGAACCATTCCATCGGAAAAAAGATCGATCGTCGGCGTGATGACGTCATCGACCGGAAGCTATAAAACGTCCGTGAAAACAAACAGGAACTAGCTTCTGAGCCTTCAGCAAGCGATCTGTGTGAACCTGTCTGTCTATTTGGTGTTTTTGTCTGTCTATTTGAAAGAGTTTTTCCACCCTTTGTTAAATATTCCTATATATTTACAAAAAAGAGAAAATAAATAGATAGAAAAATGGCGAGTGAAAGCAGTCAGTTCAAGAGGTGTGTACATCCCTGCCCACGCTACATCACGAGTGGGGATACACACTCTCTTTGTGTTGCCTGCTTGGGAGCGCAGCATGCCCAGGCAGCCCTCGAGGGGGCTGCTTGCGAGCACTGTGAGCGTATGCCACTGAGAACGCTGCGCTCCCGCCGGGCACTCTTCGAGGAGGGTGCCTCGGCTCGTGTTCCCCGCGGCTCTGGTCCCGCTGCTGCCGAGGCAGAGCGGAGGCTGCAGTCGTGGGGTTCACAATTGGATGTTGCAGAGGGGTTTGAGACGGGCGCTGCCTTATCTCTGCCCTCACCTGCTCCATCCAGCGGCTCTTCTCGGGGCTTGGAAGCACGCATTGCGGTTTCTTCCCCCCCGAGAGAGTCGCCGGTGCTCCAACTATCCAGCTCCGAGGAGGTGGACGTTGAGAGCATCGCGACTGAAGATTCGCCACTTCAGTCCCCTGCGAGTGAGGAGCTCGTTGAGGTTCTAACGCGAGCTGTGGCCAGACTAAATATTGACTGGCCCATAGAAAGATCTGAGGCAGGAAGAAAGAGATCTAGTAAATTAGATGAAAGATTCCTGCCCGCTCGCGCTTCAGAACCTCAGCGGCGGGGCCTGCCATTCTTCCATGATTTGCACACCGAGGTGGCAAAGTCATGGAGGAGACCGGCATCATACCGTGTGTTCAGCCCTCAGACTTCGGTCTACAGCAACATCATGGGGCTGAAGCACTACGGTTATGGGGCGATGCCAAAGGTAGAAGAGACGCTCGCGAGCCATCTCTCGCCTTCCTCGGCATCGTCCCTGAAGGCCCCGACTTTGCCCACCAGACCATTAAAAACAACGTCGGCACTGGTGGGCAAAGCGTACTCGGCGGCAGGTCAGGCTGCTGCATGCCTGCATACTATGGCTATAATGCAGGCTTATCAGGCTGACCTGCTCAGGGACTTAGATGGACGTGATGAAGTGGGGGGTGATGTCATAAATGAGCTAAGAACATCAGCTGATCTTGCTCTCCGGGCCACCAAAGAGACGGCCAGATGTGTTGGCCGCTCTATGGCAGCATTGGTGGCTACGGAGAGGCATTTATGGCTCAACCCCACTGAAATCAAGGAGAGGGAGAAAAGCTTCCTGCTCGACGCGCCGCTGTCTCCTGGTGGCCTCTTCGGTGACGCAGTACACACTGTCACCGAGAGGTTCCAGGAGTCAAAGAAGCAAGCTGCGGCGCTAAAGCAGTTTCTCCCTCTCCGGGTCCAGGTCCCTGGGGCTGCCGCTGACATCAGGCAGCCTAAGCCGAGTACGAGCTCCGCTCACAGGGCGCAACAAAAGCAGAGCGTCGCCGCTCGAGCTCCCCCTCAGCGCGGGGACGAGGGGCGGCGCTCTCAGGCGAGGCCTTCGAGGGGCAGGGCTGATCTGCGGACAGTCCTGATCGCCAAGAAGGCCTCGTCGAAGCGTTCCTGACGCCAGAAGCGCCAGGACGCTGAGGGTGGTTCCCCCCGTAGGGAAGCGGTGTTTACCCCTGCCAACGGTACCCGCTTCCCTACGGCACCCTCGGGGGGCCGCGCTGCCAACCCCGCCGCAATGCCGGGGCGCAGTCGGTCTCCGCGGGCCACCCGAGGGTGGTCCGCACCCCCTCCGGGGGGTCCCCGAGCAGTCAAGTCAGTTGTTCCCTGCCGGTCCGCCGCTTCAGGGCACTGCGCTTGTTGCTCAAAATACACCAGAGGCCAGCCTCGAGAGGCTGGTTCCCTTAGTAGATTTTCTAGACGAATGGAAACGTCTATCAAATATATGTCGTTGGGTCCTGCAGATAGTAGAAAAGGGGTACGCCATTCAATTCAAAAGTCGGCCACCTCCTTTCTGCGGTGTCCTACCTACAGAGGTGGGCCCGGAGCAGGCTCTGGTAATGGCACAGGAAGTAGAGACACTCCTGCAAAAAGGGGCTATAGAGAGGGTTCCCCCTCCCAGCAGGGAGTCAGGCTTTTACAGCCGTTACTTCATCGTGCCGAAGAAGGATGGGGGCTTACGCCCGATATTAGATCTGCGGCTATTGAATTGCTCGGTGGCCAAGCTCAAATTCAAGATGCTTACACTCAGACAGATTGTAGCGCAGGTCAAATCGGAGGATTGGTTTGTCACCATAGACCTCAAAGATGCGTATTTTCATGTCTCCATCCTTCCACATCACAGGAAGTTCCTGAGGTTTGCCTTCGGGGGAGAGGCATACCAATATCGGGTACTTCCCTTCGGTCTAGCACTGTCACCCCGCACGTTCACCAAGTGTGTGGATGCAGCTCTGGCGCCGCTGCGTCTACAGGGCATCCGCATACTGAACTATATCGACGACTGGCTGATTCTAGCGAATACAGAACAGATGGCGGTTCAGCATCGAGATGCTGTTCTCACCCACATGTCGAAGCTGGGGTTGAGGCTGAACGCCAAGAAGAGTGTGCTTTCTCCGGCTCAGAGAACCACTTTTCTGGGTGTGAACTGGGACTCGGTAATAATGCGGGTGCAATTATCGCCAACACGCATAGCATCGATCCTGGCAGCCGCCAAAGAACAGAAGCTAGGCCGAGCCGTCACTGTGAAACAGTTCCAGAAACTGTTAGGTCTCATGGCAGCAGCGTCCAACGTGATACCTTTTGGCCTACTGTACATGAGGCCACTGCAGTGGTGGCTCAAAACAAAAGGGTTCTCCCCGAGGGGAAATCCGCTCCGCACGATCAAAGTCACGCGGCGATGCCTACGTGCTCTGGTCATGTGGAAAAACCCGGGGTTTTTATCTCAGGGTCCCGTGTTGGGGGCTCATGTTCGTCGCGTAACGCTAACGACAGATGCCTCTCTCGCGGGCTGGGGGGCGACCATGAGTGGTCGCTCATCCCAGGGTCTATGGCAGGAACATCAGCGGCACTGGCACATAAATCGGCTAGAGATGCTCGCAGTGTTTCTTGCATTGAAACAGTTCCTGCCCGACCTCAGGGGCCACCACGTACTAGTCAGAACAGACAACACGTCCGTGGTGGCCTATATAAATCACCAGGGGGGTCTGAGGTCTCGTCCGTTGGACAAATTGGCACATCGGATCCTTCTGTGGGCCCAAGGGAAATTGCTGTCAATCAGGGCAGTATATATCCCGGGGGCCCTGAATCAGGAAGCAGACAGCCTGTCGAGACAGGGGCCGAGGCCCGGGGAATGGAGACTCCACCCAGAGGTGGTGGAGCTCCTTTGGAAGGTTTATGGGAAAGCAGAGATAGACCTGTTCGCTTCGGCGGAGAATTCTCACTGCCCGCAGTGGTTTTCTCTGACCCATCCGGCCCCGCTGGGGCTGGATGCCATGGTACAGGAGTGGCCGAGGCTGCCTCTGTACGCCTTCCCCCCGATTGTCTTGCTTCCAGGAGTTCTGGAGAGGGTACGCCGGGACGGGGCCCAGGTACTTCTAGTGGCTCCGAACTGGCCGACCCGAGTATGGTTTTCGGACCTGATATCTCTCCTGGAAGGCTCTCCGATGGAGATTCCGACCAGGAGGGATCTACTCTCTCAGGCGGGCGAGAGATTCCTGCACCCACGCCCGGAGATGTGGAAACTGTGGGCCTGGCCTCTGAGGGGGCTAGGCTCATAGAGGAAGGTCTCTCGGCCGAGGTCGTAGAGACCATCCTACACTCCAGAGCTCCGTCCACAAGGAAGCTGTACGCTTTGAAATGGAGACTTTTCTCAGCATGGTGCAGAGAACGCCAGTGGGACCCAGTTAACTACCCGGTTGGTACAGTGCTGGAGTTCCTGCAGGCAAGGTTCTCGGCAGGGTTGACCCCCTCCACACTTAAGGTGTACGTGGCGGCCTTGGGTGCCTTCCACGTCCCTTGCAGTGGAGTGTCTTTGGGAAGACACCCTCTAATTACACGCTTCCTTCGTGGCACTTTAAGGTTGAAGCCAGTTATGCACTCGAGGGTCCCAGCATGGGACTTGGCCATTGTTTTGAGGGGCTTGTCCGGACCTCCGTTCGAACCTCTGGAGGAGGTTTCGGATAAGTTCCTCACCTTAAAAACCATCTTCCTTTTGGCCATTTCATCTCTTAAAAGAATAGGAGATATTCAGTCCCTGTCAGTAGGGCCCTCATGTTTAGAGTTTGCGCCAGGGATGGTGAAAGCATTTCTGCATCCCAGGCCGGGTTATGTCCCCAAGGTTCCTACGAGCCCACGGGGCCCCATCACTCTACAAGCCTTCTGTCCTCCTCCGTTTATGACGTCAGACCAGGAAAGGTTAAATCTGCTGTGTCCTGTAAGGGCACTGGATACTTATGTCCACAGAGCTGCCCTGTGGAGGAAATCTGAACAATTGTTTGTTTGCTTTGGACCCCCTAAGAAGGGGGCCCCAGTATCCAAGCAGAGGATGAGCAAGTGGGTGGTCGAGGCCATCTCACTTGCTTATGAAGCTACCGGGCAGCCATCTCCACTGGCTGTCCGGGCGCACTCAACCAGGGGTATGGCTGCTTCTAAAGCACTCTTGTCGGGGGCTTCCCTCCACGATATCTGCAACGCGGCCGGTTGGTCGTCTCCTTCTACCTTCGTCAGGTTCTACGAACTAGACCTGGCATCTACAGTAGGGGCACAGGTACTCTCGTAACCGTGTGCGCTTCGGCTTCACACATACGAGACACTTGGTCCTATGGAGATGTGGGTATAAGCGTTCTCACAGCGTTTCGACGCAGCTCGAGTTCCCCGAAAGGGAACGTCTCAGGTTACGTATGTAATCCTAGTTCCCTGAGGGAACGAGACGCTGCGTCGCTCTGCCATACTCCCGGGGTGTCCGTGATCACTTACTTCAGGCTTTATCAGAAGTTAGTTCCTGTTTGTTTTCACGGACGTTTTATAGCTTCCGGTCGATGACGTCATCACGCCGACGATCGATCTTTTTTCCGATGGAATGGTTCTACAGGCGCTTCACGACGCATTAACGCAGAGGCGTTCTCACAGCGTTTCGACGCAGCGTCTCGTTCCCTCAGGGAACTAGGGTTACATACGTAACCTGAGACGTTTTCAATAAATTGCCTACTCTCTATTTTTTGTCTCTTGCTCCTGTTTCTTCTTTTGGCATTTTGAAGCAGCACTTACAACCCGGTTATGATCCACAAATGCAAAATGTGTAAAACTTGCAATGCCTCCCCTGGTCTTAAGATTTTGTTCAGGAGTGTATAGACAAGCCGATTTTACTTTCACTTTAGACATAACCGACTGTGTTGATGTAAACCTTGTGTGTATTTGACAGTATTAATGTAGTAAGATGACTACTTAGTCCAGTAATTACGTTTGACAGGCGTTTAGTGTGCACGCTGGAAAAAGCGCATATTAAAACGTGGATAAGCACGCGAATGAAATGTTTAATCAGCAAGGCTATATAACACATGCAAATAGTGATCTTTCGTGATTGTGAATAACTATAGTGTTAGTGTATAGTGAGTATAACTCTACCACTAACGTGTGATGTGAATGTATGTCGCGTTGTTCAGTATATTGGGATGGAGGCAAATTATCGAATTTGAAGATTTTTTTTTTTAATTAACTGCAAAACCGAAAAAACGCAATTCACCTGCGTGTATTGAACCGTGAATGCCGTACTGAATGGTTCAATATTATATTGAGTATTGTGGCATCCCTAGTGATTACATAAAAGTTTGTTGGTGTTTGTAGCCGTTTGTTGGAGAAGTATGAAACTATTTAGTTAACTGCCTCGCGTAGCCAAACCGCGTTGGTCTTGATGCAACCAAAACACACACAGAAATTAAACATTTAAAAGACATGTACTTACAGGTTTAGGCCCATAAACAGCAGCTTCTGCCTTTAAAGTGGGAACTGCTTCATCTTTTAGTATGAGCCTTTGAGCAAATCCAATATTAAACTCGTGAAGATTCTTGAAACTGTCTTCCGTGAAATGTGCAGCACAGATCAATAATATCTGTCTGCAGAGCCGCAGAGCCACAGTTTCACCCCAGCCACGCAGTTTCACCACAGCGGAGATACATTTGATTTTTAAATCTTAATTCTGTCCTCTATTGAATCTATTGATTATTATTGCTCCTGCTGTTATTTTTTTGCATCTGCTGTTGCCCGGAGGCCTTCAGGCTCCTTTACTGATGTAAAACAATGCTGTCATGAACACTTTCTTTTACGTTTTTTTCCCCAAAAAACAAACAGCCCAGTATAATAAACACACAATGTATTTTAAATGCCTGGTAAAAAAAAAAAAAAGAACTTTCGAATAGACATTTGAAAGGTTTTTATAATTATTAAATTATTAGTCTAAAGTCAAGATAACTAATTCCTCAAGTTGATTAATTCTGCCTGGGGTAAATGCATAAACTTGAACACAAATAAAACGTACTTTTAAACAGGCTGAAAGTGTGACAATATTATTAATTTGTTGGAGACATAACCAAGAAACTAATTTAATTTACATGTATTTATTACATTTACAATTTACATTTTAAACATGTCATTGTTTTACCACTACAGTTGATCACTAACTAATAACTATAAAATCAAACAAGTGCAATTACAATAAATAAAAAATAAATAAAATTGTAGTTTTATTCCCTTCCAGTGCCGTAACATGCATCTCGAAGACATAACGGCGCAATGCGGAGGCGCGGTCAAAACTGCTGTGGTAAAACTGTGGCTCTGCGGCTCAGCACTCAGACCCTTCTTGCACAGATGGCTAAATTTAAAATTCATGGAAACATTTGGGATGATGTAAGTACACAAGTTAACAAGATATATAACATTGTTCAGTAACACTTTACTTGAAGGGGTGTGTATACGACTGACATGACACCTTCATAATCATGACATGACACATTCCATGAATATGGAGTTTTATGCATGTTTATGACAACTGTCATTAAGTGTCATTCGGTCAATTATGTCATTTTGAATGCAAAGATGACATTATGTTAGATGTCTGTTATGACAACTTGACATAAACCAATACATCATAACCTGTCAGTGTCTTTGTCATGACAACTTGACATTACCAAGACAACATAACCTGTCATAAACATAAGAAACTACTTAGCTTTATAGGGTAACATTAAACTGTCATGTGGTTGGTTTTGATTTTGACTGAGGCCATTATATTTTTTTGTCATATCATGATTATGAAGGTGTCATGTCAGTTGTTTGCACACCCCTTCAAGTAAAGTGTTACCCATTGTTCTAGTGTTTTTTGTTGTTGTTGTTGTTGTTGTTGTTGTTGTTGTTGTTTTTAAATCCAAAAATCTTACATATTGTGCCTTTACTTACATTATTGTTTCCAGTCCTCCTCACCTAATACTTTCAGCTCTATCAGTGCTTGAAGTGGGAAAAGCAGATTTAAATTTGCTTTACAAAATGGTACTGCCCCCTAGACAGACATCTACCCATCTATCCTATTCAGAATTTAATTGAAAAACAACAGACAGACTGTTTGATGGAATAATAGACGGACAGACAGATGGATAAACCAGATAAATAGATTCCAAGCAAGTTGCCGACAAAACAACTGTGGAATTCTAAATCAGATTTGTAAACGACAACATTTCAAATCAAAGCCAATCAAACACAACTCAGAGGAGGGTAAAGGGCTGAGACATAATCAAGAGACCCCAAGCACCACAACATCACTTCCACAAACACAAAACCATAGAGGAAGGATGGTGTTTGCAAGCATTTCAAGTACCAAATCTCAGTCATGCCACTTTTATTTTGTAAATCCAAATTATGCCTGTTAGGAACAGCCTAAAAAGACCCACGGCTTTACTAGACCATTGTTCTGATAGGCTCATACGATTGCACATTTGTTTCCCCCGTACGTCACACCCTGCCACTGCTTTTGAATGCAAAAGATGTGCTAATTTATGTCCATACATTAAGATCAAGAAGGAAATGCATTCATTATGGAATTAGAGAGGAGCATATATTGTTATCATAAAGCCCCTGCATATGCTCACGGGCAATAAGTCCTCTGACATAAACATATGGATGCTTGTTATGCCAACCCCCCAATTTGATTATCATTTAACGCAACCATAATTGCGTATAATTGATGTTACCTACCATAAAATATGTTAAAAGGCATAATGGGCCAGTGCTGTATTTATAGACGCCGTAATGAGAACATGCGCTCCAAATGCTGAATCTGTGCTTAGCATCACGCTGTAGATTGAGTACGCAGTGGCACTTGGCACGTTTGCCGCGGGGCTACATAGTTCACTTCAGCCCTTTATTAAATCATAATCATCTCAGTTATAAGGCGCAGAAAACACGTCCCCATTGATTCAACAGACAGCAGTGCAAGCGGCTCCGCATAGGGCCGAAGCAGCAAGATTAAGCACCCGTAAGAGCATTAGGACACATAAGAGCATTAGGTGTGTACGTACACACACAACACATGCTCAGGCTCTGAACAGGTTCAGCCGCAGTGTTAGATACCGTGGAGGATGCTCAGAGAGCCGGGAACTATCAGTGATAGCCCTGCCACCTGTTAAGCACACCATATTGGCTCTAATGACATGCAGGACTGTCCATCTGTAGTAATGGTCAACAGCACCTAAGGCATTTTCAGTCTCATAATTCCCCATTCCTTCATTCTGCGGCTTTCTCTCGCGCCCTTTTATTCTTTCTGCTGTCCACGAGCCCCTAATGAAGATCAATGCTTGTCTTCTTAGCCACTCTAAACAGTCGTCCCGTTTGAGTGCCGTGATCAAATGTGTCTAAAACTATTGGGTGGATGTGTCTGGCTCTGGAGCTGGATATTAACAGCACGGGGTTCCATTAAATGCTGCAGTAGCCAACTCAAAGACAGGAAGACGTCCCAGAAGAGAACGCAAGAGGGGGTTTTTATATCCCACAGTGCCGTCTGACTGCCTCAGGCAGACACGCAGAATCATCCTCATTCATTTACTCAACGTGTATTACCCCACCGCATTCCCTTGCCACTCAAACTGCAGCTCAGGGAGACGGTAGACAAGTGACGTAAAGAGAGAGGAGGAGACTGAAATATACAGTGCCAGTCAAAGTTTTGATCTGATTGAATGCATGTTTCTCATCATAAGACTTTTTCATCTAGAGGCTTGGAATTAAATATACTTTTGTCCACTGCGACAATCTTTTTCTTTGTTTTCAAAACAAGTTAAATTTGCCTGAGCTAAAATAAAAATGATAAATGCTAATAAATTGATTAATTATATAAATCATTTTTACTGATCTCATTGACACTTTTTGTTGTTTTTAATCTAAACCTCAAAAACCTAAATAAAATTGTCCGTATTCAAGGGGTCAGATGTTGTTTTGTGTTTTACCTTATTGTAGCTTCTCAATGTCCAGTCTTTCTGAAGGGCATCCATTTCTACAAAGCCCCTCCTTCCGAAAAGCGCAGTGTGCTCTGATTGGCCAGCTGACCCAAATGCGCTGTGATTGGCTGGACACCTCAAGCATGTGTCAGAAATGGAATGCCCCTAACCATAATCACGCAGCCTAGAAATCTAGATGCACCCTAGCGCCAGCAAATCTAATCTGCCCGCGAGTGTCGTCTAGCAACTCTCAGTATACCCTTCTGAGCTGTAATCGCCAAACTCTTGCCGGGCCAATCACATCGTGTATAGAGTCGGTCAGGGGCGTGGGACTGGGGGGATAAAGGGTACTGAGTAACCAGGGCCCGAGGCAGGGGGGGGCCTAATGCTGCGTTCACACCGCACGCGAATGACGCGATTCGCGCGAGTGATTTACATGTTAAGTCAATGCAGAGACGCGAATAGGCATTCTGCGGCGCGATTCGCGCGAATGAGGCGGTGCGAATGGCGCGATTCGCGCGAATGAAGCGGCAATGATCACGCGAATTGAACGTTTTGAACGCGTGATTCGCGCGAACCGCGCGAAACACGCGAATCGCTCAAGTTGAAAAATCTGAACTTTGGCGGATATTCGCGTCGCGTTAACCAATGAGGAGCCTGCTTACTGCGGTCACGTGGTGAAGTGACGGATGGGAAACCCATAGGGGAACCCCGAGGCCAGAGTAATTTAAAAATACTACTCTATTGTGTCACAAAAAGTACTTTTAATAGTTTTTCAGGCGAGAATGTAGTTGTTTAAAGCTCAAATATGTGATTTATTTATTAAGAGAGCTCCTATTTGAAAATTTGATCTGGTGTTTTCGGAGATGTGAGACCCAGGCGATCACCGGAGCTCAGCGCTCATCAACCCCGGTGAGAGCAGCCTTAACTCGGATAGTCTTTCTGCCGACTGCCGCTGCCTGGCAGAACCCACTCCCATGACGCGAATTCGCGTCTGTTGTGTAGTGAATGTCACACGCGAATGAGCACTTTTTGTATAAAAAAAACACAGATTTGAGCATTAAACAACAATATTATCGCCTGAAAAAGTCTTCAAACTACGTTGTCACACATTAACAGTAGTATTTTTTACAGAAAAGAAGTCAAGTGACCCAGTCAAAATGACTAGCAGAAACCCCTCCCATGACGCGAATTCGCGTCTGTTGTGTAGGGAATGTCACACGCGAATGAAGCGAATTAGACACGCGAATGAAGCGAATGGATTCAAAATGTTCACGCGTCCAACTTCGCGCGAATAGCGCGATTTATTCGCGTCATTCGCGTGCGGTGTGAACGCAGCATTAGAAGTCAGTTTTCTATACATACAAATACATGGTACGGGGGCCCAGCAAGATGGTTTGTACCCAGGGCCCAAAATTTGGTGCTACGCCCCTGGAGTCGGTGGGCGGGGCCATAATGACGACGGCCGAGTTGCGTTTGCGTGCTTCTACTAAACACAGAAACTGGTGAACGGCGGTCTTTCGAATCAGCTTTGACCGCGACTCTGGAAGACTTGAGTTAAGCTTTTCTCTGAGAAAAGAACAAAGAACGGCACTGAAGTCATTCTTAAGAGAAGATGTGTTCTGAGTTTTGCCGACCGGATACGGCGAATGTTTAATCTATCAACAAGCTCTGTTTTACCTTCGTTGCTCTGGTTGGTGGTAGCGATATCCTATAGCGTGCAGAGTGAGTTTGAAAGACAACCGTTTATCCCGCCCCTCGGATTGAGCCCTGTCAATGGTGAGTTTCCAGACCAAACATCTTGATGTGGGTCTGACTTGTCAGGCTAATAAACACGAGCTTCAGCTTTCAAAGCAATTATAAAGACATTGAATAATGTCGCCAGTTTTACCATATCCGTTCGAGCACGAGACGGATTCAAGACGGATTTTAAGATTACAAGCGTGACTTCAGAATAACATTGTACTCTCACAGGTTCACGAAATCGTCCTCCGTAAAATGAGCTGCACCCACATGAACATCTGGGTTGAACTGTTCTGGAAGAGTTCATCTTAAACACTGATTCCTTATTGCGTCCACTTTTGCTTTTTACATAGAAACTAAAGTCTCCATGACATGGCAGCATCAACACTACTACAACAACTTAAGCCATGCCTTCTATCTTTGCATATGCATTTGGCCAGCATTATGCAAATATTTTCACATAGTGACATACCTAAAGGAGAATTTGATCGATGCATTTAATCTATGTCTGGATCTGCCTTCTCTTTTAGATAGAATAAATCCTTTTCTGGAAGACTTTAAGCTTTGTAACTTTGCAGATCTTATACATGCACAAACGGCCACATAATGAATTAATAAAACATGAAAATACAACATATGACCCATTTAAAAGGGAAAAAAACATTCACTTAATTGACTTTTTTAGTATTAAGCTTAGAGGTGCAGTGTTCAGTATTTATGAGGATCTATTGACTTAAGTACAATATAATAGCCAAGCCAGAGCAAAGCCAGACCTAGCTTGCCTTGGCTTGGCTTTTCAACTAAAGATCCAAATAAAATGAATTACTAAATTAACTGTATCAACTATATCACTGAATTTCCCACATTGTCGCTATATTTTAAATTAAAATGAGCTGATAACATCACTGTTGTCTCCAGAGCGACAGTGTATTTTCGACTGTGTACGACTGTGTATTTGTTTAACACTGTGAAGCTGCTTTGAAACAATCGTCATTGTAAAAGTGCTTTAAAAATAAAGTTGACTTGACTATATACATAACTATCTTTTCAGTGGTGTATAAAGACCTTACATAATGAACCATTATGTTTTTATTACTTTAGAATGAGCCATTTCTGTCTACATACACTGCAGGTCCCATTACAGTAAAGTCACCATTTTACACTGTCATGCTTCTACAGTATCCCTAAACAGACAAACTGCTTTACAGAGTCTCTGCTGTCTCAGACGAGGACATTTTTGCCCTGTGTGGGCCACCTTAGCTTCTCTATCTGCTTCGAAAGGGAGGGGTGAGTGGTGGGCAGTTGCAATTCACAACCTCACCACTAGATGTCACTGAAATGTACACTATGCTTCTCTAAATGCCTGAATTTAATATCTAACACAAAAAGCAAAGGAAGATGTTTAAATATTTTTACTGGATAATAGGACAAAAATATTAATAAAAAAAATATTAGGCAGTATCTGTGTTAATTCATACTGTATGAGACTTATAAATAATTTTTAAATTATTTTTAGAAAATAAATTACAATAAAATGTATGAATAAAAAATATGAATAAAAAAACTATTAAAAAAATCACAAATTAATATACAAAATAATATATTTACAATTTGTATTTAAAATTATAATGAATGGTTGAGTTTGCAAAGCTGTTATCAAGGCAAATGATGGCAAAAATCAAATATAGTTTAGTATAGATAGTTTTGCTTGCATAATTCCAATATATCCATTTGTGTTATTTCATCATTTTGATACATTAATAATTATTCAGGGGATTATAATAAAGAATGTATATGTCTGAAACGTGATTGGCCATGCACACAGTCCAACACTTTGATCCCCAAACTGGGTCAGTAACGGAGAGGGCAGGTAACGTAAAGTTTTTCTGCTCCACCAACGGGCTTTTGATATTCTGATGAGAAGAGCAATTGTTCATCACAGCACACACTGTAGCATTAACAAAGTCAAATCAGCGGCTGATTAAGAGGCTGATTGAAACATTATTCTGTGACCTGCAGAGCTCGTCTTCCTCAATCCTCAGGATTCAAACAGAGAAAGATAGCAAGAAAAAAAGACTGGGATAATGTGGCTAATGCTATTTAGATCAGTGATGTGATAAATGTTCAGACACGGTGTTCTGTGGGAGACGTCTTTCAGTCTCAGTGTGAGTTTTTTTTTATTTTATTCGCTGTGTAGAGGGTCATAGTGGTTGGTGATCTTTGATTTTCCTGTGCCAAATGGATTAATCTTAGCTCATTATTTAATTAGGATAAGTGGTTATTTAGATATATACAAAATCAATGTCTATTAAAGGTGGGGTAAGTGTTATTTCTAAACTGTTTTCCAAAACGGACTCGGACTGAGTCCAATAACAAACTTGTAGCCAATCAGCAGGTAAGGGGCGTGTTTAATAATGATGGTGACAAGAGACCGTCATTATTGTCATTATTCAAAACACACAACACAGATGACGAACATTAGCTGAGAACTAACATATGCTGGCTTTTGCTTGAATGTACTCGCGTGTCATGTTTGCTTGTTTGTCCACTTGCGATCGTATTGTTGTTCACTTCAGCGATGATAAAGACCCGTTCATTTCAACACCGTATGGAGCATCTTAATCTTCTCACTGTTTCAAGCGTCAGCTCACAAAATGTGGTTCAAGTTGTCATGAGAACTGTTTGTGTTTTTGTGATCGCTATAACTCTAATTTGGTCATAATTGTAATAGGGTATGTATTTAGTTGGATATGTGCTCGTGTACTGTAGAGGTGGTCATGAGAACAGTTTGTGTTTTTTTGATAGAAGAGGTGACTTTTTCATTGAATATTCAGCCTGGATTAGTAACACACAGATTCTGCTGTAGTCGTTGCCTGGGTTACGTATGTGTGGGGCGGAGCTATCAAAATAGGGGCGAGACACTTTTGGAGGTAGGGGCGTGTTTGTGTTGGTGATTTGAAATGTCAACGGTTACCAGAAAGCTAATAGCAAAAGTTGATCAAAGTTAAAAGTTGATAGCAATGAGTTTCAATTTAGGAAAGTTCAACCAAAAGTCAACATCAAGTCAATTACAGAAGAATGTAATGGGGTCCAAAACAACACTGGGCCCCAATCTTCTGTTGTAGTAAAAACAAAGACAAACAAACAAAAAACTTACTTTATGAAATAAAGTCAAACTAGTCTTCAAATGTTGGGGTCAGAAAGGTAATAATAATACTAATGATAACTTAGTTTTATTTTTGATCAAATAAATGTAGCCTTGAAAGGCATAAGAGACTGACCCCAAACTTTTGAACATTAGTTAACATGCCTTTATTGACAAGGCATAAATGAATATTTCATTTTTAAATGAAAACAATCCCTTTAATGGAATCATAATAATTTCTCTTCTTACCCTTCCAATGAGCACTGGTTCTGGACCAGCATACTCCTCGATGACAAAGAACTGGTTCCAGATCCAGCTTCGTCGACTTCTGGATCGAGAGATTTCCCCTTTTTGTTGATTCCGGACCTCGTCTTCATCCTCGTCCATTTCCTGGAAAACAAGGCCCTGTCCACCTCTGCCAAGGCGAGAGTCTGCAGTCATCTCTCCGCTCTCCTCCACCTCCTTCCTTCCCCATTCTGGGTCTGGTGGAAGTTTTAGGATGTGACTGCTGTCGATGGGTTCTGAAATTTTAATCAACGGATTCTGAGTGACACTGAATGGCAGAAGAGTGCTCTGATCTGATTCCTCTTTAACATCAAGACTCCTCTCAGTCAGTGAGCTGAAAACGTCAGGCCGAGGACCTGAGTCGATCTGAGACGGTGTGTGTGATGTGCCCATATCTCTCTGACCAGCGAAGGGATTCGTCTCGCTGCTGGGCATGATCTCACTTTGGGGAGTTGATGCTATGTGAGTCGTGAAATGTTTGTACTTCCATGAAGCAGTGACTGGCACACCTCTCACCTCCGTTTTTCTGTCCTCCTCTCCTAGGTCCATACTGAATTCGCTAAATTGTTTATATAGAGTGTGAACGGTCTGATCTGAATTTAGACTCGCATTTGTAAAAGTGCTTGAATGTAGCTCTGCAGTCTGGTTTTCCGCGTTATAAAGTTCAGGAGCGCCTGTCCTGTCCTGTTTTTTCAATTTGAGCGCCTCCATCTGACTGTGATCCATGTTGATCAGATCCCTTTTCCTGCTGTGACTCATTTTGCCTGGAATATTTAGACCTGGAACACTCTGAAGCTGAGAATTCACAATCCTTACAAGGTTTTCTTTAGATATTAGTTTTAATAGGCTTCCAGTGAGATTCAATTTTCGAGGCAAATCTGGAGTGACTACCTTTGTACCTGCTGTAGTGTGAATGGCAAAATTTGAACTCGATCTGGATCTTGAAGGGATTTTGAATCTTGTTCTATTGAAGTGCATGCCAGAGGTTGTTCTGTGGTGCTTTGGGATCCATTTGTCAACTCTTCCACCTTTCCTTGTGTTATTTCTGCTCCTTTTTAACTCTAAAATGTCTCTAGAGTCATCAATTGGTGCTTGTACCTTAAAATCCATTTGATCTGTGTCTTCATTTATTTGTACAGGCGGTTTGGCATTGAACCCAACAAAGTTTTCCTTGGTGAAGACAGGAGAAGCTCCATGGCTCTGGTGAGTTGTAATCTGCTCTTCAATTTCCTCAGGAGCAATCAGTTCTTTGAGTCTTGTCATTGTATTTCCATTCCTCTCCAAACTTGTATCCCATTGGTCAGTTGCTCCATTTCCTGTATGCTGCGTCTGAATTGAGCTCACCCCTCTTCTCCGAACAATCTTACTGACACAGGCTCCTCCTACAAAACAGAGGGACACCAATAGGAGCAGCCTCCTGTCAATCATGTCGTCTTCTTGTGATGTATTAATTTAAACAACAACTGATGAAAAGACGGGTTCGCTTTCCAGTTGTCTTCATTCTTTCGTTCTTCTCTTCTCACTCTCCTTCACTTAGTCCTCCATCGCACCACCTTCATCCAGCTCTGGAGAGTGTACGTCAGTCACTGTTGTGTTCAGTTTATGTATTTCCCTCTATCTAGCAGAGCTTCTGTGTTTTGGTGCCAGTGAAACGTTTTACTCAGATTCCCACAGAGGGTTGAATGCCCTGAGAGAAAAGATAAAGATAATTAAGTTAAAACTTTAATCATTGCAGTATGTTAATTAAAAGTGGAACGACAAGGCAAGGTAGCAGAACACACAGCCATGCTCATTCATTAACGTATGAGTAATCGCAAGACAGTAACATCATTACAATTCAATATGAGCCAAGATGGCTGATATTTTTTGTACTGTCAGATGTCTAAGGCATCATCAGAAGGCTTATAGAAAAATTGTGTTATGGCATTTCATTTGTGCTTATCTGAGACAGGTCTAGTTGGCAGCACATACAGTTATACCTGCTGTAGTGTGTAATAACAGCAAAACTGACTACTGTAGCAGGCGGAGCCAGAGGGGCACTGTGGGACTATGGATGATGTGGTATATAGAAAAAGACATTCAGTTACAGAAGTGCAAGCCAAATATAGCTACATTTAGACCTTTGAAGATTATATATATATATATATATATATATATATATATATATATATATATATATATATATATATATATATATATATATATATATATATATATATATATATATATATATATATATAAGAACACATATATATCAATAAATACATATACCTAAATAATTGATGCTCTTATTGTATTGTATTGTATATGTGTTCAATCACTTTCACATGAGTGGTGCTTTGATATATATTGGGTCAAATAACAAGATGGCTTCAAATAATTTAAAATAAAACAAAACAAGCTTGAAAACAGACAGACCAGGAATCTCATATATGAAGGAATTTTAAAAGTGTGATTTTTTAAGACCTTGAAAAAGTCCCTGAAATCCAAAAACTTATAAAGCAGACTGCGGTAGCCTGTCTCAATGAGAACAGGTAAGGTGGAATTAACACCAGTTATCATGAAGTGCCTGGAAAAACTGGTCCTCAAGTGCATCAAGACTGCTCTCCCCCAAACGTATGGTTATCACCAATGATGGTATATTGCGACACCCCAAATTAACACAATACATTTTTTAAAAATGTTTAAATATCACAATTATCACCTATATTGGAATATCATGACACCTATTGTGTGCAGTAACATATAATGACGATAAAATGAATCTTAGTCTATAAATCTTAAAGTTATTGAAAATGTTCTAATGAACAAATTCCTCTTGTAATTTTTCTCATGTCAGGCACTTTGGGAGTAGAAAATGCTATTTGTGAGTAAAACCACGAAATCACAAACGACTAGAAAAGACACACAAGTGGTAATAAAAAAGGTGTACACACTGAAAAGCATTCAGTTATTGAAACGTCTGGAATGTAATTATTTCACAGATTATCTTTATATAATGCCACTCTTAAGTTCCTGTAAATAAAAAGGTTTTAAAATGAGCAATTTTTTATTACCGTAGAAGTACCAGAAATATCTTACGAGGACTTCAAATATCGTCTGTTTTTAAATATTGTAGCCTATTTATTTTTTTAACCCAACGGGTGGCTTTGTCCATATTTGACCCAAAATTGGGTTAAAATAACCCCACATTTTTTAGAGTGAGTGATTTACTTTATACATTTTTTGGTAACCTATGTGCATTTTAAAGCCCAAATTATATTTCTGTATCGAGTGTACGCCATAGCTATGTTGATGTGCATCTCTCCCCAAAAAACAGTCCAATTCTACATGGACCGCAAGCGCTGTGATTGGTTTACCAGAACCCTGCCTCAGGGATACACATGTTCCCTCTGCACGTGTAACTGCATGTCAGTGTGGACAAGGATCCAGAAGTAGTAAATGAAAATCGATGCATAGCCCACGACATAGAGGCTACGCCGCAGGTCCGACGCAGAAGTAGAAATCAGCCTTAATGCAATCAACTGAGGGGATTTTTAAATTTTGAGCCTTCCTTTGTGTCAACACTTCTAATTCAAGTGTTTGTTTGTTTTTTGTTTTTTTGAGCAAGCAAGATAAGATTGGTAAAAATCTATTCAAGCGTGTCCTTACTGAGGTCATCCATTTTCCTTCAGTGAATGCAACTTATTACCTAAAAAAAACACCAAACATTTCAGTATATTTTTGCTGAAACGAATGACAGACTTCTCAAGCATTCAAGCTTGCAGTCTCCTTCTCTAATAGAAGCTCCTAGTTGGTGATGCATCATTTCACAGGTTGATTTTTGCAATTACCTAGAAACGAAGCTGTTTCAACCACAATACATTAGGAACTGCGCAATTTTACAGTTTAAGTGTGATGTTGAATGAGGCTGTCTGATTTGTGTAGACATGAACAATGAGGCACTGCAGTGTGAGTTGTGTTTATGAAGAGTAATGAACAGTAAGTTGAATGATGGTAATGGTAAAACTGCATAACATTCCATGGTGGGCTGTGTATGTGCAAAGAGATGCCCTGCGGGACATATAATTGCAAAACAAAGGACTGTGGACTAGCTACAGAACTACTTTAACCCAAGAGCAGTGTTTTGTGATTATAGTCCTGGAAAGTGCATAAAGCCATCCAATCAGATGGAAACTGGTGATTTCAGCCATTCATTTAGCCAAAAAAAAAAGTAGAGCTAGCAAACGGATGGTTTTATAGATTAAACTGCAGAGGAATGCATAAGGGCTTCTACACTACACTTAACCTTAGGTTAATGTCTTTTTAAACACCAGGTAAAGGCCACTTTTAACCCTGGGTTAAGTATCATTTCAGACTTGTTGAATTTTGAAAGGGATTTGGCACTGATTTTGCAAGTTAAACCACAAATTACAGCACCAAATGCATACAACGTGATGTTAGAATATCATGGGGAGCTGTTTTGCAACAGATAACCATTCATAACCAGCCTTCGTACTTGCCTCCTTAAATATTCATGTGCTTTGTACAAAGAAAATATCCACACCCCCATATGATGGTGGGTAAGGCAAACACTGTATAGAAATGTGTTTAAGTCAGCTGTTAATCTGTTTTTGTTTAATCTCTAACGTTTTTATTGGGAATTATTCATTCATGCATTTATTTAATTTTTCTCTTGACCTCATCATTTTTAATTAAAACGTCACAACTTGATAGTTTATACTCCACAACAGAAGAAAAGTTCTGTCCCGACTTCTGCTTTATCACAACTCTAACTGGTCAGATAAAGAGACACTATTATTTTGAGGTATGACATAAGACAACCAGAGCAGAGACACAACGAGATTCCTATAAATAGACAAGCAGTTATTAAAACAGGTCATCTCGTGTCAATTAATGTGAATGACCTCATGAATATGCAAATAAGAACTTTAACCCAGCATTAACAAACAGTGCAGTGTGAAATCTATGAATTACTAAACACAAATAAAGTATGCAGTGTTACCAAGTCGGCGGTTTTCCTGTGGAATTGGGCTACTTTTACACTATGTTTGTGGGTTGAAGCGACACCCCACAACCAAAACACGACTGGACCAGTTCTGGCTGTGATGGGGATAGTTTTGTTTAGCAATTGGCTGGTTTTGTTGTGCAAACCTGGCAACTCTGAAAGTATGAATAGTGTGAAACATGAATAAAATAACCAAGGATTACATTAACTGAGTGTAAGAAGCCCAACTGTGATAATTGCAGAGTAATGCGTAGTGCGTTATGCATGTTGTTTTAGTTTTACGTCCGCTGCAAACGTTGTGACATGCGAGTACAGTAGCGGCGCTCTTGGTCTTGTCAACATTCCCACTGAAGTATAACAGAGTCCTGCGTATCTTTACACCATCCCCAAAATTCCTGGTTCCATCTCCCTCCTGATTATTCGCACAAGCCTTCATTCTTTAACAAATATTCCTCCCGTCTCCTAAAAGCTTTTTTGTTCATGTTATATTTTCTCTTTCATCACCTCCTCCCACTCACCACCTGTCTCTCTCTGCCTCTCTCTTTCCATTTCACAGCATTGTTTTAATATGTTATCCTCTGCTTCTCTCCTTTTCTTCGGCTACCTCCACGTCAATCATGATTGTTCTTTAACCTCCCTCACCTTCTGTGCTTTGACTCGCTTCGATCAATCAGCCAATCTCCGCATTGACATTGGGATTGACGGCTGTCTGGCACCTGCGCTGATTCCTAAGCTAAATGAACCTGAAGCTGAAAGCCTTACCGGTGATTCTTATAGATTATACAAATGAAAACACGCTAACATGCTACAATGGGATCCAAGTCTGCCCAGCAGAAGATTTATACAATGAACAAACTAAACAGCTGTTTGCGGGTACATGGCAGTTAAGGTTCATACAAAAAATGTATTTGTTTTTGCTTAAACAACAGATGAATATGTGCCAAACAAATCATTCATGCAGATAGAGTTGATAGGAAACTGCTGATAGATTGTTGTGCTGTGAATTTAACAAGCTTGAAAACAATGGCGAGGGAAAGAATTGCAGAGGCAGTGAAATTTTCTTGCCAGCAGTGACAGTTTCTTTAGATTAGATTCATTAGATAGGAACTTTTTTTCACACTGGCTGACTTATTATTGATGGCTAGACGGTCACAACTTGGGTGCAGATTTGGATATGGACATTAGATACAAGTTTCTAGTTAATAGACTGTAGAATAGAGTATAAGAATATTTGTAGTGCTGTTAGCTGAATATAATGTATTGAATGCAATTAAAGTCTGCTGTGTCATTTTTCATAAGACACAACAGATGTTTCTTTATATAAACCATATAAAGATACAGAACAGATGTTACATTTAAAGTAATTTAATGAACTCGAACTGCCTTTATACATAATTAAATTAAATTATATAGTTATTTTGCAATGTAGAAAATAAAGAACGAGAACAGGGATTCTTTAAAATAAAATCATCAAACACCAGTGTATTATTTGGACATTTAACTCGTTCCTGTCAGCGTATTTTTACCTTTTTTTAAGTTGCCAGCCACCGCCCGTGTTTTTGGTCATTTTCACAAAAATGTAACAGCCCCCAGAATATTTTTGTTATGTGAATATCTGAGCATACAATATATATCAATATAAAATGCACCATAAAAGAAAGAACAGACCCTCTGATTTTAAATGAAACAGAGTTTCATGCATTCTTTGAACACTTGAATGTGGGTAAGTTACATTTTTATTTTTATTTTTTTAAACCATTTTGAGCAAAAAACTGTGAAAATCGTGTTTGGATCAGAATCAGTACGACGAGCAAAACGGATGGGGTAGATCGTCCATCGACACCCCCAAAGCTTGCACAGTCCTAACCACTTCCTGGGTCGAAATTTCAGTTGGTAGCATGCTGTTTATTGTTGATGATCACATTATTTTTCATATGCATCTGTTTGCGTATGAGATCGCTCGTTTCTGCTTCTTTTTCCCTGTGTTTTGACAAAGGCTTTATAGGAAGACAGTGCAGTATGATTACTTATCAATGGGAGAAAGTACAACGGGCAATATGGCAAATAAGCCCCGCCTTCCAAATGAAAGAGCCAATCATTGATTAGTAAAGTAATCACGTCACTGCAGCTGTGATTAGACGCTCTGGTTGCTATACAGCCTGTGTTCTGAGACTAGGGGTGTTCGATTCCAGGTTTTTTGTAGTCGACTCAGATTCGACTTGAGTTGATGGAATTGACTCCTTGACTCAATTTACTTTACATCAAAACAGGGTCTGACATAAGACAAGATGGCAGTCATTACACACTTAATTTATTTCTTTAACCCTGAAAAAAGTCTTAAAATCCCCTTATTAAAACAACAGACTTTTATTTGTGAATGTTCAAATTAGTCTAATATAGCGATGACTTGATTGAGTAGCTATCAAAGTTGCTATCACCTAATTTTACAGACAAACAGCAGTGGTCTAATGTCAGAATTACAAAAATGAGAAAGAAATTATTCTTTAAAGGGGGGGTGAAACACTCAGTTTCAGTCAATCTCATGTCAATCTTGAGTACCTATAGAGTAGTATTGCATCCTTCATATCTCCGAAAAGTCTTTAGTTTTATCATATTTATAAAAGAAATATGGGCTGTACCGAGTCTTTCCGGAAAAAACCGAGCGCCTGGAGGCGTATCGTGTGGGCGGAGTTAAAGAATCACAAGCGCGCAAAGCGGTGACGTCCTCAAGCGTGGAGAAACCCATCTATCTCAGCTAATACAGATAATGATCCACAATCAAATCTGAGGCTGAAATAAACTGAACAGGAGAAACGGCAACATCAGGACGTCCGTCTCTGTGGTATGTAAGTTACTGTATTTAATGGCCTCTCCACATTTCTGTGTCTTTACTCGCAGTGTATGAGGACATGATTCGGTTTATGGACTATTGTATGCGACTAGACCTTAGAAGTAGCAAGCAGAACGGTTTTGCACGTCAGACTAGTGTAACGTTATACAGAACAACAATGGAGTAACCGTTAGCGCATTTGAATGACGAAGCACGCGATCGTATCGTTTACTGATGTTTCCTCATGCGACGGTAGCCAATAGCAGAGACATTTGAAGTTGATTTACTCACCGGCATCTTCCAAAGCAGGACCGCTCTGTCAAAAACACACTTCTTTGGTATGATTTGGTGAAGTCCTGTGACAGCAGTGACCGTGGAAATCCACTTTGCGACGCGACTGAAGCGATGCCTTGAAGCTTCCCGTCATTTCTGCGTTCAAATCGGTTCAAATGCAGCGTTGCCTTCCCGGGGCGCGACATAAGTGTTCACGGAGGACTGGATCTGCACCTGAGAGACTGTTTACAGCGTGCATTTCCTCTCTCTCCCTCTAGTTACGCGCGCGCGCACCCTTCCGGGAGAAGAGCCCGTACAGCCCATACAAGGACCTTCCGCTCTATTTAACGTCAATTAGACCCATACTCGAAAAAAACTCGCCGAAACTTGTGAGAAACCGGAAGGAGTATTTTTAACACAGAAATACTCCATCAAACGTCCAACATTAGTTTTTGAAACTTTGTCTATGTTTAGGATGGGAATCCAAGTCTTTAAAGGTGTAGAAAGCTCAGTATGCATGAAACAGCATTTCACCCCCCCTTTAATGAATTATACTAATTGGCTAATGGTCGGGTGATGGTGCTAAACACACATGATCATTGTCTTAAAAGATGCTTGGACAGAAGAGTTAAACGTACTAAAACTGTACACAATACATCCGATAATGTACTTTTTTATGATTTATAGCTAGTTTAATGATTATGAACACAAGGTTAACCATGGAAAAGCAAATCTCTGGCACGAGGTAAACTTAAGTCTCTATGGATGTTATTTATTTCTAAAGTCAGCTTAAGTACATGTAGGATAAATGTATGTGACAAAGTTTCTGTGACAGCTTTCTGATGCGGTGTAATATATCAGTGTGTAATATAACTAATGGTGTTTAGTTTTACATGGGATCATGGAACCTCTCTATTCATATTCAAATTTCGGCTCTAGCCAGGTAGGAAATGTGTTAAAATGACGACAAGCTAGATTATGGAATAGTTTGGTCAAACTATTCTTAGCATGAATATGAAGATTCTGTTTTTAGTATTATTTAAGCATGAAGATTTACCAATAACTTCAAATTCATTATTCTTTGTAGATGGATCGTTCACAATAGCAAAGCAACTGCTGATATTCATCTTGGAAAGATCTTATAATTATCACGTATGGACAGACATCAATATACCGGTACTTAACATACAGAACAGCAAAGGTGACACTCAACAAATAAAAACATTTATACAACACAAACCAACATTACAAAAGAAACCAACAACACAAACTGCTAAAAAAGAAGCAAAATAAGTTCAGCAGCACAGATAAAACCAACAAGATGAAGAAACTCCACAGCATAACCTATTCATGCTCCACTGGGTACCTTCACAGTACATATACACTGTAGAAATACAGTATGATGTTGTCTGTTTACAGTAAAGTGTGTTTTCCAATACTATAACCTGTAAAACTGCACTTTTTTAGTGCAAGAAAAGTCCGACTGTGAAATTACTGTGAAGGTAATGCAATTATATACTGTAATTACACACTAAAATGTTCAACAGTGAACATCATTATGTCATATTCTATTTAGTAGCTCCAGACATCAAATAAATAACCTATTCTAATGCAATCTTAGGTGGGAAAGAAGTCTACAAAGATCCAGGTTGCTAACACAAAGGTCGTTGGTGTATTTCCGGGAAGGTGTTTCCCACTGGAGAGGTTCTGTGACAGCACTCTTGCTCTACCACTGTTGTGCTCCTGAGTGAGACACTTAACCTCGCTCTGCCCCTGACTAAGGCTCTTAACACCAGCTTGTTTAAGTGCCTCTCCTCCAGGCAGACTGTCCCTCCAATTACAGTGTTACTTTAAATAAAATGTCAGCAAAATGACAAGTAACCATGCTGGATACATTAAGCTGCGTATCTTAATAACGCCGTTTTCATGCTCCAGTCCACCAAAATATGCACACCGAGAATTATAAGTGGCACAAATTGTCTTTGCTTATTTCGCTCAAGCCTATTTACTCACCCATCTACGGTATACAAATGTACATCAATCTGGACGTTGTGGGGGGAAAAAGCTCCCATTTGTGATTCAAAATTCTGCCCTGAATTAACCTACACAGTGCTTACACAAGTAACATGTCTTAGTTCAGCAGAAAAAAAGGCTATCCATTACAATATTTCTGAAATATTTGGTTTTTCATTAGGTGTTCTGATGCAGCTCAGCCAGCGCTCCACTTATGGAACCAAGTGACAAAAAAAAGAGGAATTTCTTAAGGCTAAAAAAAGCTACGAAGAGCCCTTCTAGGGCAGAAATCAATAAAGCTATTGCCAACTTGAAGAATGAAGAGGAATTAAGCAGTAAAGTAAGCAAACTCAGCAAACTAATAGCTCTGCTAAACGTTAATCACTCTTAGGCCCATGGGTAGCATTTTATATGAAATGTGGATGGGGTGGTGGCATCTGAACAACAAAACATGCTGGTTGTAAGGTCATGGAGACAGCTCATGAATATTAATAAGATTATGCTAAAATACTTTAAAACTGTAAATCTGGTAACTCTCAGCTTAAAGCCTTTATGTATAATGCATTATAGAAGTATTTTTAATGCAGTAATTATGCCTTCTAATGTACTTCATAATGCAGTGTATGGTCTCATGAATAATTGTAACCACATTTATTATACACTGCCCAGCCCAAAAAAGTTGCTATTTGGATTTAAATAGGCAAATGCTTAATAGTCTATAATTGGATCATTTTTGCAGTGTTTTTTTTTATGTTTCTAGCATGTTATATGTTTGGCAACAGTTCTTTTAACCTTTAAATGCATGACTGTTTCGCCAATCATTCTTACATATCCGGGTCTTTCGTGACTCAGATCTATATTTAACACAATAGTGATAATATAAAACTCTCCTGAAATTAGTGTAAAAATTACAGCAGAATAAAATAAAGCATTTTTGTTACCTTTTGGAGCTTTGAAGGTTTCAGTTTGTGCAGATGTTTTATACCATCATCGCTGTCCCTGTCAGAGCTCATTTCCCAGTACATTCAGCATCTGGCTCATATTCGAGGCCTCAAACATAATTCTCAAAACTATAAATTTCAACAAAATCTAAATTTTGATCACTAACAGCTTCTTCACCAGATCCAACATCAAGTGACAGTGACACTAATATTTGATTGTGCTCTAAATCTCCGAGCCATGTGAAAAGACATAATGCTTAATAATAATAAGACATAATAATGTAGGCTACATTATGGACATTATTGGCCTTTAAGTAAAGTGTTACCAAATATTTGTTCAATTAAAAAAAGAAATGTAAATAATTTAAAATTGAATGATTTAAACAACTGCCACGCATGCTGAGTAGTAATTCAACACAAAACTAAATTCACATGATTTGAAAAAGTGATCATTCATGTTGACCAATTCAAGTGTTTATTTTCAACTTGTGATATATTTATATGAAAACCATGGAAACAGTTTTGCATGGGCCCTAATACATAGGCCCTAATGTTAGTTTTTGTTTATATATATACATATATATATATATATATATATACACTGTATATATTTTAGTGATGTCCATTTAACCTCCAGTTAGTGTGGTTATTTATTAAGAAAGTACGTGAAAAAGAATAAATGCAATTCATCATGCCCCCTGACCTGTATGTAAATGTCATAATAAAAAAATTCCATTAAAGCCAGTCAAGCTTGAAGAAGACTACCATCTTCTTCTCTTTTTCTCTTCTACAGACAAACTGCCACAAAGCACACTTAGAGCAAACAGGAAAATATTGATACAATAAATCAATTAATTAATCAATCAGAATATAATTTTATATTATATGATATTATATAATAAATTAATATATAGAAAAGCAAAACTGAAGTGATAAATAAGCATTGTGCCACACAACTGTGTGTAAATGACACATTTAATGCTATCCTTGCATATTCCTCCATTGTATTAAACATATACCTGTTAAAAGCTATTTCATAAAGTGGTGGGACACGTAATGATGCTTATTCCTGTCTAATAAGGGCTCAGTGCTTGTGCCCATGCGAAGGTGGTTGATATTAGGTTGTATTTTGTTATTGTCATGGGCACCAGAGCAACATGCTGAGAGCGTATAGTAAACCAGCGTATCAACACTTTCACATCAGCGGTGGGAATGTACTCTTGCTTGACACGAACAGCACATGTGGGGGACAGACTGAGCATAATGTCCCCGTCACTATGTGGTCTCTCTGATGCTGAATCAAAGCAGGGTAAAGGTGTACGGCTGAAGGTGTCGGGAGCAATCGCTCTTTAAGCTGGAGTACGTGTGAGTGTGAACAGCAGAACGTGACAGCATCCGATCACTTTGAGACTTCTCTTTCACTTCATGCAACATGCATCCATACGCCCCCCAGGACAATCAGAGTATCTCACTGAACTGATTAATTGGGACCATAAATATTTTTAATTAATTTTTCTTTTCCCCTGGGCTTCGGAATCTCTTGGTTCGTTAGTATTGGAGGCAGATCTTTTTTCATCGATCGCCGAAAACCCGTGGCGCAGTGAAGGCTGTCACCAACTTAACGAGACTGAAAATTTTAATTACGATTCTCTTCCATACTCCTTACTCACCATTTATTTCTCACTCACACACATAACACCTACCCACAAAACACAGTTCTCAACCAGAAAGCCAGAAACACATTCATGCGGATATTGTATACCCTCCGTTCCAAAACGTGATTTGGGCATCAAGACATATTAAGCAAGCTCTCAAAGTGTTGTTCAAAAAAGTAGGCAGCTTAATTACACTTCTCTCAAAAAAGCCTTGCTTTGACAAAATTTTAAGAAACATCACATGTATCTTTCCCAAATCATTTGATGCACTATGAGAAGTTCAGGGGGAAGTGGGACAGATGACAGTAAGAAAAAAAGAAATAGGGATACACTCATATTATTCTACCCAATAACGAGCAATTATTTTCATGTTTCAGCTGATATTAAAATTGTAATAAAATAAAAACTACATTTTTAAACACTACAAATATCTTCAGGCATCACAGAATTATAATGCACATAATAAATATCGGAAATTCATTTTGAGATAGGTTAAAGAGTACATTTAACAGTTTTATTAAATAATTACTGTAAGATTAACATTAAGTGAGTGTTAGATGTCAGATAGCTAATCTTGAGCTTAAAAATTAGAGAAGATTGATGAAAAGACATCAATATCTGGCAACAAAATGTAATCATAAAAATGTTTAATCCCTAAAAAAAATACAAAAATAAATTCTTATATCAGCCAATAACTGATCTGGTACCAATATACTGTGCATCCCTAAAGAAAAATGTACACATGTGGGGATTGCATATATTTATAAACTGATAAGGTGACAGGTGAAGTGAATAACACTGATTATCTCTACAATAGTAGGTGGGAACATTTTGTCCTCAAAGTTGATATGTTAGAAGCAGAAAAAATGTGCAACCATAAGGATTTGAGCAAGTTTGACAAGGGCCAATTTGTGATGGCTAGATGACTGGGTCAGAGCATCTTCAAAACTGCAGCTCGTGTGGGGTGTTCCCTGGTCAGTATCTATCAAAGCAGTCCAAGGAAGAAACAGTGGTGAACCGGGGACAGGGTCACGGGCGACCAAGGCTCACTGATGCTCGTGGGGAGCGAAGCCTGGCAGTGTGATGCTTTGGGCGATATTTTGCTGGGAAACCTTCGGTTCTGCCATCCATGTGGATAAGACTTTGACACGTACCACCTACCTAAGAATTGTTGCAGACCATGTACACCCTTTCATGAAAATGGTATTCCCTGGTGGCTATGGCCTCTTCTGCAGGATAATGTGCCCTGCCACAAAGCAAAAATCAAGACTTTTTTTTTTTTTTAAGTGTTGGCTTGGCCTCCAAATTCCGCAGATCTCAATCCAAACAATCATCTGCGGGATGTGCTGAACAAACAAGTCTATCTATGGAGGCCCCACCTCGCACCTTACCGGACTTAAAGGATCTGCTACTAACATCTTGGTGAAGGAAACCACAGCACATCTTTCAGGGGTCTAGTGAATTCCATGCCTCAAAGGGCAAGGGCTGTTTTGGCAGTAAAAGGGAGGCCAAGAATTTTTTTTTTTCAGCTGATAAACAATAAAAATATTGACAGCCAATCAGAATCTGTCCTGCTTTTAAAAACATTTAAAGTGGCAGGTGGCATATCTGCAGCATGCTTAGAGTAAACAGAACAATATCGGGACACTAATCTGGATACTAATAGAGTTATTGCTAGTAATTGTTCAAGCTATGAATGGGCCTTTAATGGACCCTATTCACAGACTGTGATGATGTGTTTTAGTTTATTATTATTTTATTTAAAAAACATTTACAAAACTATACCTTGTATTATATTAACTTGGCATCAAATTACAAAAAAACTAGTTAACGCTGCTGTGAGGATGTTTCTAATACAGCGCCTAAGGGAGTGAGAGTAAAATGTACATCTTTCTCTCTTCTGACTGCTGTTATCAATCTCTCTCTATTTTTCCTCTTTGTAAAGCTTTGAAAAGACTATTGTGGAGTTTTTTATTTTCTATTTGAATATTTTATATTTTAATGTAGTCTCCCACTTAATGTCAACTTCCGCTTTGGAGAAACCCAGATATGTGAAAAAGGTCTGTGTACGTTTATAATGGAATAACAGAGTGCTATTTGTATGATGCACATAGTTGCTGCCTACGTTAAAGCGCTTCAAATCAGTCACTTATGAAGCTGTATTTCGGTTAGTATGTAGGCAGCAAGGCTGCTTCTATGGTGTTCGTGAAAATAACATCTCTTCATAATACACATTCCGCAGTTGATTTCAGATCAGAAATACACAGCTCACTCTCACTCTAGGAAACATTATCCCACACATGGCAAGGGAAATAAATAAAGCTATAGCTTTATGGGTTTTTTCACCTTTCCTGCAGTAGTGCTCTAGGGAAGAGCCTTCTGAACCAAAGGGGGAAAAAGAAAAGAAAAAGCCTCTTTATTTCCCCTGTAGAGTAGAAAGAAAAAAAAACACAACTTCACCTAAAAATATAGGCAAACTAATGCTGTGCAGAGTGTATAGTGACTGCAGGTGCTCCCTGCTGCGAGACCTTCACCGGCACAAAAGTACAAAAATGACTTTGAGAGATTCGGTCTTCCCTCCTTCACAAAAGCTTGAGTGAGAAACAAGAGATCTGAGAGGAACAGCAGTGGGGGAAATCTGCCAAAGCGCTGAGGGATAATGCATGAGGCATTCTGTTTGCAAAAGGAGGACGTATCTAAATCTAAATGGACAAAATCCATCCTCCTACATTTGTATTTTACCTGAGGTGAAATCGCTAAACTGCTGATCAGTATGCTGTGACTACGCCAGGGTGTCGGCGGGGGGCCGGTGTTTTTTAAAATGTCGGCTCTCTCGGGACACTCGTGAAACAAGCTGGAAGGGGCGAAAAACAACATGATCGTCGATAGAAAAGGACAGAGAGAGCATAATCTAGATGGTTTTCTGTTCCGATAAGTGCCAAGGATAAGTCCACTTCAGGGTGGTTCCCGTCTGGAGGATTAATATAAAAGGATCATTTTAACACAAAAGACAAAAAGGGGCTTAAAACCACGCGGGCCTCGGCACGCTGCGAGCGATTCCGTCGGGGCGAGCGGAGGAGAGGAAATGAAAACTCAGCAATCGGCAGATGAAACGGGACAAGAGTGAGGGAGATAAACAATCTCTGAGCCCTCTGTTACAAAACAGCCTATAAAAGACAATCAATCTGCCTCCCACACCACAAGCCAACTGGAGAAATCTCGCCATTGGTAATCTGATTACGGTTGATGGCGCTAAATGTACAGTGGAAAAACGGTGAACGTGGCCTCCCTTTGACCCCAGTGTCATAAGCACCTCATTAATAACATAATCAGTATTCACACGCATTACCGAGCTTTTAATAATTCATAAACAGCAACAAGCGATGCAATGGGGTTAGCAAAAAGAGCAAGAGGTACGATAAGAGACCTTTTGGTATTTGAAGAGTTTGCAGTTGGAAATGAACCTTTTGCCAATGCCAGGATATGGATACAGTTATATAAATATTTAGGGGCAAAAACTGCATTTCGCATTATTTTTTAAAGTATTTTTTATCTGTAACGAGCCCCAGCCCACTTCCATAAATCTGAAATCTCTCACTTAATAAATGCGCTAATGGCCCACCTTAAATTAACCACTTTCTTATTAGCATAAAATAACAGATTCAAAGATTTTAAACACTTTCATATCTGTTTACATTTCAAATCTGTTTACTGTTTACAAAGGTAAATGGTTATGAAAAAAGCTGTTAGAAGATGTGCGAGTCACAACAGCTCGCAGTGTTTACTTTTTTAGCAATCATTTGTGTCATTGATTCAAAAGGCTTGTGTCATTTACATTGCGGTTTTTCCATTCGCCTCTGTGTTTGCCTTATCCTTTTAATGATTCTAACAGAGTCGATCGTGATAGATGATGATGAGTTACAATTTCATTTTTATGCTGCACTATACACTGGAAAATGGACTTTCAAGCTGTCTAGTTATATCTTATAATGATAACTTCTGCCCAGTCATTGGTTTTAGCAGCTCATGTATGCCAGTGTTTCAAAGACAGTTGCCAGAGAAGATTTGCTGGTGAGTCAGAAAGTGCGGAAACATTTGCTGAAATTACACCTGATGCCCATCAAGAGTCTTTCTTCTTCTTCTGCCTCAGTGGCTCTTGACATCAAAAAGCTATCTGATCCCTTCAGAACAGCGCCTGACATTTTACAGAATGGCCTGCAATCTTTACCTCTCTCCGCTCAGCAAAAGCTTTATGTATTCGCGTGTTTGTGTGGATTCACTACAAGGCAAATATGTCAAGATGATGTTAACTGATTACATTTTAATTGAATTATTTATATGTGTCACATGCCTGTCCTGTCGTGTGTGCACTTGTGGGTTTTGTTATGTTGAGCATGTGCTCGTGTCCCTGTCAGTTCCCTCCCCCTTGTTATCTGATTATTGGTTAATTTGCCCCACCTGTTCTCCCTCATTATCTGCCTTGTTTGTTCCCTTTATAATCTCCTTGTGTTTGTCAGTCTGTGTTGGATCCTTGTGTAATGTCTGCGTCTCCCGTTCCCCCAGTGACTTCTGTTGGTATGTTTTGAGTTTTAGTTTATGTTCTATTATGTGTTTTGCCCCCTCGTGGGTGTTTGTTTTGTATTTATGTTTTATTTGTTATAAATATATATCCTTTTCTGCACTTGAGTCCTCGCACCATTTCCTTTGTCTGTAACGTGACAGAAGGATCCAACCATACAATGAGGACTCAGCAGAGAAGTTCTCCCTCGGTGCCAGTCCCGGGGGTCCCGAGTCCGGGAATCCCGAGTCCAGACATGGCCTGGAGGGCTGTTATGGGAGGCTTTGTGGTGGCAGTCCTGCATGCTTGGGAGAAGCACAGGGTGTCATCCACAACTCCGGTGGTCCCAGTTCCGGTGGATCGTGTTCCGGTGGTCCCAGTTCCGGTGGTCCCTGTGCCGGTGGATCGTGTTCCGGTGGATCGTGTTCCGGTGGTCCCTGTGCCGGTGGATCGTGTTCCGGTGGTCCCTGTGCCGGTGGATCGTGTTCCGGTGGTCCCTGTGCCGGTGGATCGTTTTCCGGTGGTCCCTGTGCCGGTGGACTCCGTTCCGGTGGTCCCGAGTCCGGAAACGGCCTGGAGGGCTGTGATGGGATGCTTTGTGGTGGCAGTCCTGCATGCGTGGAAGGAGCACAGGGCTTTATCCGAAGCCCCGGAGGCAGTTCCGGTGGTCCCAGTTCCGGCGGATCGTGTTCCGGTGGTCCCTGTGCCGGTGGATCGTGTTCCGGTGGTCCCTGTGCTGGTGGATCGTGTTCCGGTGGTCCCAGTTCCGGCAGATCATGTTCCGGTGGTCCCAATGCCAGCAGATCGTATTCCGGTGGTCCCAGTGCTGGTGGATACTGCTGGACTGGAGAAGTTTCCCAAACGCCCTGCCTGCGCCGCTGAGGCGTCCTGCTCTCCCTGCGCCGCTGAGGCGTCCTGCTCTCCGTGCGCCGCTGAGGCGTCCTGCTCTCCGTGCGCCGCTGAGGCGTCCTGCTCTCCGTGCGCCGCTGAGGCGTCCTGCTCTCCGTGCGCCGCTGAGGCGTCCTGCTCTCCGTTCGCCGCTGAGGCGTCCTGCTCTCCGTGCGCCGCTGAGGCGTCCTGCTCTCCGTGCGCCGCTGAGGCGTCCTGCTCTCCGTTCGCCGCTGAGGCGTCCTGCTCTCCGTGCGCCGCTGAGGCGTCCTGCTCTCCGTGCGCCGCTGAGGCGTCCTGCTCTCCGTGCGCTGCTGAGGCGTCCTGCTCTCCGTGCGCCGCTGAGGCGTCCTGCTCTCCGTGCGCCGCTGAGGCGTCCTGCTCTCCGTGCGCCGCTGAGGCGTCCTGCTCTCCGTGCGCCGCTGAGGCGTCCTGCTCTCCGTGCGCCGCTGAGGCGTCCTGCTCTCCGTGCGCCGCTGAGGCGTCCTGCTCTCCGTGCGCCGCTGAGGCGTCCTGCTCTCCGTGCGCCGCTGAGGCGTCCTGCTCTCCGTGCGCCGCTGAGGCGTCCTGCTCTCCGTGCGCCGCTGAGGCGTCCTGCTCTCCGTGCGCCGCTGAGGCGTCCTGCTCTCCGTGCGCCGCTGAGGCGTCCTGCTCTCCGTGCGCCGCTGAGGCGTCCTGCTCTCCGTGCGCCGCTGAGGCGTCCTGCTCTCCGTGCGCCGCTGAGGCGTCCTGCTCTCCGTGCGCCGCTGAGGCGTCCTGCTCTCCGTGCGCCGCTGAGGCGTCCTGCTCTCCGTGCGCCGCTGAGGCGTCCTGCTCTCCGTGCGCCGCTGAGGCGTCCTGCTCTCCGTGCGCCGCTGAGGCGTCCTGCTCTCCGTGCGCCGCTGAGGCGTCCTGCTCTCCGTGCGCCGCTGAGGCGTCCTGCTCTCACCGCGCCTCCCTGGCGCTCCCTGCACTGACCGCACCACCCAGGAGTCCTGCTCTCACCGCGCCTCCCTGGCGCCCTGCTCTACCCATGCCGCCCTGGCCGCCTGAACTCTGCGGGCCGCCCCGGCCACCTGAACTCGATGGGCCTCCCGACTTCGGCGGGCCACCCTGGTCATTCGAACTTTGTGTGCCACCATGGCCTCCTGAACTTTTTGTTTTCCTCGTTCCTCCCTTGTTTACCCCTCCCTTGTCTGTACCTTCTTTGTCTGTCCCTCCCGTGCCCCCCTGGTCTGTCCCTCCCGTGCCCCCCTGGTCTGTCCCTCCCGTGCCCCCCTGGTCTGTCCCTGGCGTGCCCCCCTGGTCTGTTCCTCCCGTGCCTCCCTGGTCTGTCCCTCCCGTCCCTCCCTGGTCTGTCCCTCCCGTCCCTCCCTGGTCTGTCCCTCCCGTCCCTCCCTGGTCTGTCCCTCCCGTCCCGCCCGGGTCTGTCCCTCCCGTCCCTAGTGGAGCGTCTGGTAGCCGCTCCTTAAGGAGGGGGTAATGTCACATGCCTGTCCTGTCGTGTGTGCACTTGTGGGTTTTGTTATGTTGAGCATGTGCTCGTGTCCCTGTCAGTTCCCTCCCCCTTGTTATCTGATTATTGGTTAATTTGCCCCACCTGTTCTCCCTCATTATCTGCCTTGTTTGTTCCCTTTATAATCTCCTTGTGTTTGTCAGTCTGTGTTGGATCCTTGTGTAATGTCTGCGTCTCCCGTTCCCCCAGTGACTTCTGTTGGTATGTTTTGAGTTTTAGTTTATGTTCTATTATGTGTTTTGCCCCCTCGTGGGTGTTTGTTTTGTATTTATGTTTTATTTGTTATAAATATATATCCTTTTCTGCACTTGAGTCCTCGCACCATTTCCTTTGTCTGTAACGTGACAATATGGCATGGTTAATCAAATGCAGTGCAATTTGTATATCAATATTTGCTGAGAAAAACTCACCCATGAAGACAATTCAAAGACTTTATTTAGATGAATCCACTGAATAAACAATCTGATATCATGAGAAAATGTAATTGTTTTATTAGGTGGCAATTTCGTATCAACTTCTTAGATGTAAATCATTCTGAAACGTGCACATTTTCAGAAAAAAATGCATTAATTTTAGGGAGAAAAATGTCCATGCGAATCTGCTGGAATAGGACAAAACTTGGGCTTGGGAAGAAGAAAAAACAGCTTCAACTAGACTAAAATGATCTAGTTTAAAGGTGCTGTATGTAAGAATGACAGCTAGTGGTTGAAATAGGTACTGCAGTCCAAATTCAAAATAAAGTTTGCCCCACCCCCTCCTCCTCCTCAGTCTTGATGCTCACGCAGGTTGCCAGTTTGAGGACACGCAACAGGAAAGAGCGCAATTGACAATGGAAGATGAGGAGACTTACTTAAAAATGAGGATTTTAGATGGATGCCGAGGCTTTTTAGGTTGGGTAGAATCTGCGATCTCTAAACCAGTTTGTTTGCTGGCTTCCATGGCAGCAATACGCTGTTTTGTCCTCCAACTGGCAACCTGTGGTGTTGAAATACTATTGAAAAAATTGGCAATGTGCGTTATCGCACAGGCCAAAACAAAAACAGACATTCCGACACAGAACGCACATTTTAAAGTAGAATAACTGGCTGTAGAATTGTTTTTCAGAGAAACGAGTATGTGAACTCAGCATGTTTTCTATATCTGCAAATATATTACGGTATTTTTATGCTTAAGTACAGTCAAAAACTTACATACATCAACTTTAAGCTGGTCTCCTAGCCTTGCAGAGCTGGTCTTCTGCTAATCTATCTGAAATCCCAGTCTGGCCATCTAAAAAATGTCCAAAATCTCTCTAAAACCATCCTATGGTCAGGTTGGAGACCATGCAGTTAAATTAACAGAACCAGCTTAGGCTGATTTAAGATGCTTTATAAGGTACAGTATCTTTAAACTTTTGAACATTCTCTGTATTTGTAGGGCCGTGCACAGACATTTTGAGGGGCAGTGGCCCAAACCAAAAAAAGGGACACTATAAGGGGGTTGAGTATAATCTTAATATAGAGAATGAATAACAAACCTTTTACAATCATACTGTAAATACAATTGTTAGGCTTTAGTGCTAATAACATTAATGCTGTTCTAATTATTCTTCCAAAAAGTTGATTCTGGGCTAGTTTGATCTCTTTTCTATTTTAATTTTTTATTGGAGATTTAAGTAGCAAATGAGAATCACTAAAATTATTGAATATATTTTGAGACAAAGGTCTTGTTTATGATTTATGTAAATCATACGCAACAGTTATGTAAAACTATGGTTTTGGGGTAAAAGGGATATTTAACATGATAATAAACAGCTGACTGGCGTCCATTATTTGACATGACATGGTTAATATTCTGGTAAATATCTTAAGTTGGGTGTCTATCTTAGAGGTTACATCATATTTATAATAAAAATCATATTATACAAATATATTTAGTTGTTACAAAAATAAAACTTTATTACCGTAAATTATTATGGGGATCTCATTCATTCAATGTTTTTAGATTTACTTAAATAGTTTTTTGTATTATAAAAATATTTTTATATTAACATTTTAATATTTACTGAACAATAATTAATTATTTTATTCATCAAAATAAACAGATAATACTGCAACTGTTGCTAGAGATTTTTTGCACAAATATAAACTTTTTTGAAAAATGAGCAAATTTTTTCTTAGGGTGTGCTTTAGCCCCACTGTACCCTGATACAACTCAATTTATATATATAATAGCCTTTATTACCTTTTTTTTATTAGTTTCAATGGTCTAAATAAAATATTATAAATATGACGTAGCCTATGTCATAGATACTAGTATTAACTCGTAAAATTGATCATGATCGGAAATCTATTTTACAGGAGTTAAAGAGTGACAAACTGTCAGCTAAATATTCAGTATAAAGTATATGGCGATTTACCCACTGGCATGCTGGAGCTTTGAGTCCATGTTTGCACTGTTGAAACAAACAAACTACTAATTCAGCGGATCAACCACTGTCTGTAATGTGGATTGTAGTTTGTAATATACCTGAAGAAAAAAATGTTGACTAACTGTCATCTCCACAGAGAGCAGACACAGCCACAGACTGTGAGCGATGCTGCGGAGCAAGCGGGAAAACACAGAACGGATGAGCGGAATTCGTGGATTTTTAGCGGAACAGAATGCTTTTATGGGAATCTTCTGGGGGTGAGGGAGGGAAGGGGGCAAGAAGGGCACCTCAGCCGATGATGGCAGAGGGGCAGTGGCTCTAGCCACCAGGCCACCCCCCTGTGCACGGCCCTGGTAGTAAACACTGCAAAAACCTGAAGATGGTACTTTAAATTGAATCGCTCTGGTGTTTTTAAAATGTATAATGTAAACAAAATTATTATTAGTATTACTTATTTATATTTTCACTCAAACCTAATTAAATATGAATGGCTGCAGTCTCTCACACTGCCGTATTTTATAAAATACTTGACACATCCTCTCAACAGGATATAAAACTGCTTCAACATTCTGTTTATTTCACTCCACTCACAACAACCTTCTGAGAGAACATAAACTGTCTTGCTTACTGTAAGTGTTCTTGTAGAAGCTCAACTGGACAGGCAGAAAACATCTGAAGACAAATACATCCTAGCCTCGGGTTAACCAATACATTGTAACATTTCCAACACGACAATCCCTATAAGAAAAAGACAAGACCTCTCTCATAAAGCCTGAAAGAGAGTAATGGCCCTTAATAGCTCATTTTACTAATTACTACTCGTTTGTCATTAAGCTGATGGTTTCATCCAGAGCAATTTACAATACGCTTATTATGGAAGATTCCCCGTGGTGCGACTTGGGGTAAAGTGTCTTGCTCAAGGGCACGATCCATTGATCAATCCTTACAAGGTTTGAACCTACAACTTTTTTGATTACCATCCAAGATCTTTAACCCCAAGGCTACGCAAACCTTTTCTTAAAACTGCTCAAGTAAGTCCATACAACAACACATGCTTCCATTGTTGCTTATAGTTACAATCTAGTCTCTGAAGCTTCTATGAAAAGAGCAAAAAAGAAGCAGTACAGTATCTCCACAGGGCACATCCTCTAGCTGAATGACAATAAAATGAACTTCTTCAGCAAACACAGATCGATTGGCTTTGTTCGAGCTGTCTGCTGGATAACCTTGCTATCAACGCTCAGAACTGACATCTTACATGAACCCAAATACACACACTCTCTCACTATTTCACATTTAAGTTGTGAGGGGTTCTGTAGCCTAGGGCGGGTTTTTGCTACGTCATTAAACTACCTTTGCTTAATAGGCTTTAGGGATCTGTGATGGCTGCAGGTACTGAATAAGCTAACAAGCTCAGAGCAGTGCTAGCTGAATGCTAGTTGTGATGGGTGTGAAAGAATAGGACTTCAAGTTTGTTGTGGGGTTTTGTGAGACGTCTGAGGCGTTTCTGTTTTGCTAAATCCGCCCCTGCCCCACAAACCACCAGCTCCTGTGTGTGGCAGGTTGCATGATTATATTTGTTGCTCAGGTTTCGGCTGGAGCGGGCAGTCTGAACCTGAGTCTATGAATAAATTGGGAGTTTGAAAAGAAGAAAAATAGAAGAAGAAAGTATTTCTCAGCTATGTGTTGGGAAGGCAAACACATATGAACGATCCAGTTGGTTTGTCTTATGAAACAAAAAATATTCTGTAATACGTTAAAATGATCATAGCACAAAAGTGTCCACAGAAATAATATCTGTTTTTTAGTATTATTTTTGACTATTATAGTATGTATTAATATATTGAATTAGTATGTATTAATATTTTGAATTGAATAAGTTCATAAGACAAATTTTATTTTTACATTTCCATTTTTTTTGCTTACATTTTAGTGATTGTTATGTGCTTGTCATTTTTATGTTTGTTTTGTTCTATTTAGCTTACATTTTTGTATTTCAATTTTAGCATTTCAACTTCAACTTAATGCTAAACATTTATAATACTTTTTTTAAATATCAGTTATGTTTTTTTCATCCAATATGTATAATTTTATTTCAAAAATTTTCAATAAATTATTTTTTAATAGTTCTAGTTTTAGTTAACAATACCCTAGCCCTCACTCTTTTTTCAAAATAGTGTTTTGTGTCAGAATCATTAGTAAACATAATGGTTTGCAGATGGTTGTTCAAATTGGTTAATTTCTAGGAATATTATTTACATTTAGGCTAGAGCTTCTATATTTACATACCAATTTTGCTATCTAATGTATAAGAGGGAGCCATTTTGTGTTTGTGGTGCTTAAAGAAAAAAGTGCATCAATAAAAATGCTTATATGCCCATACCATATTATGACCATACCCATTTTTATGGTATCATTAAAAAGATTATGCAGCTTTCTGATAGCAGGGGGAAAATATAACCAACAAAAAATGCAAATTTAGATAGACCCGACTTGAACCATGCAGGAGCGTGTGGGAAGAAAACCATTATAGGTCCGGAACGGATGGACACAGAGTAAAAAATTGGGAGCGGGTGGGTGTGGAATGAAACTCACAGGAGCAGGAAAACAAAATCAGTCTCACGCGGACCTCTAGGCTGGTGCTAACGCTCTCTAAAATGGAATGTTAGCATACTTGTGTGTTGACAATCCTGCAGCGTCAGCTACAGTGGAGTGCTAGTTACTAAATATCTGCAGTGCTTTCACATCAGATGTTAAAGCTAAAAGTCTGAGCCGAGACACCTCTTTAGTTCTTTTAAAACCTTCCATTCAACTGTCACGTTATGCAAGATGTGGAACTTCGGAGCAATACGCTCAGTAACAGAGAGAATTAGACCCATTAAAAGGGAAAGTGCAGCTTTATGAAGTGTCATACTGGTGATTGCTGATGCACATGGTCCTTTGTACCTACACAAAAGCTTACACAAGCAACGCGGTGATATATGCCAAGCAAAAGGACGCTAGGATTATGTTATACATTCATAAATGTACAATTGCTACAGTGGTGCTTTCTATACTAGGTACACAGTGCAGCATAGAGCCGCAGCAGCATGCAGGACTGTAAAACTCATCTGCTTTCACTTTTTAATCCCCCTGGTTGGAGTCACAGTGCGCCCTGCCTCATTAGCATATCTCCCTGTACGGGTGACTTTCATTCTCTCTGGTCCTCTTGTGCTTTAGCAAGCTGTTGACAGTTATTTTTGTAATTCTAATGAGTTTGCCCCAATCTCAAATGCATTTCCTGGAGGTACAGTCTTCTTCTGTGAGGCAGTGTGGCACAATTCATTATCTTAATCAGTATTTTTCCCTTGTTTTATCTAAACATCCTTAAAACAAGACTAATGTACTGTACAAGACTTATTGTTTTCAGAAAATATATATTTTTGCCAACGGCAAATAGTTTTCTCTTGCCTTGAGCATTAACCCCATTGTTTATGCAAAACATTGTCAAACAGGGTATAAGAAAAAATATTATTAATACAACAGTACTGTATATTCTCAAATGTACTCTCATTATCTACTCAGGTAAACTTATTTTGCTTTAAAGAGATATTTGCATTAGACTGATTCAACATTATGTTTGGCATAAAAAACAGCAGGAGAGCAGATTATAATTTCATGCATTTTTTTCAAAAGGAGAAAAGGATTCACAGAAAAGCAGAAAAAGAAACACAAGACATCTAAAAAAAGATTTTGATTAGCGAAACAGCAGATACAATCAATAATCTCGCATTTAAGTAAAAGCTCTTTTGAAGGTAAAAGCTCCCTTGGTTTGGTTTGCGCAGATGTAAGTTTGCCGAATGATCCGGCTTGCTCTTTGTCGTTATATTTTGATGTATTCCTTTGTGGTGTATTGAGCCTCGGGACAGGTTTGGCCGGGCTGTGTGTTACTGCTGATGTGCTTTGCAGTGAACTATGCTATGAGTCATTCTAATAGCCTACTGGGTTTATTTGGATGCTTTTACATCTTTAGTAGTTTTATTTGTGGGCAGATATAATACATTGTGCAGGGCAAGGCTTGTTCTTTTTTTTTGCATCAATCTGACACACATTTGCATGATGTTGCGCTGCACAACCCGAGCGTTCGACTCAATAAAGTACAGTTCTGTTTCTTTGGTTAGTGTAGCATTTTTATTGAGTTATTTTGATAGAGATTTAAAAGCCTATATGGGAGCCGAGTAGCGCTTGTATGGGGTTTTGTGGGGGATAGATTAATTTTTATGTAGTGCTCTGCTGTCCAAGTTATGCTGATATACTTTCCCACAACCTTCTCCAACAGCAATTCAGTTTAGCAAGACCACGGCAGCCTTAGTTGCCGTTCGGTTGTATTTCAGGGTCGTTGTCATAGAGTCGCCTTTGCGTAGTCTGGCTCGGCTTTAGCAAGAGGTAGTAACTCTGCCGTAGACGTCCAGACAGTGTCCTCCTCCTCCTCCTCCTCATCGTTTTCTAATTTTCTCCCGGCCCTATAGAGCGACTATCTCAGACCACACAAGGTCGTTCCCAAGCGCAAAGGGCAGCGGTTGATAAGAGATATAGAGCAGCCGGCGGTCACATGGCGGGACACATACCGCGTACTGCACAACTAAAGGCTCTTTGATGAGGAGATTCCCCACTCGGGAGCACAGAGACCACGTCCTATTTTTCTGAAATCCCTGTGCTTTGTTTAGCCTTCCTTCGTTTTTTTCTTGTATATAAAACCACCTCCATTACTGCGGAGAAGCTTACCCAATAATCCCGTATAATGGATTGACTCTGCCATTCCTTTTGATGGATCCCCCTTTAATTTTAATGTGTGTGCTCTCGCCCGCTCGGACAGGTATTCGGCACGCTTATGGCTGTAGCTTATGGATGGGCAACACAAGAGCTTTGTTTTTAGGCCCCTCTCTCTCCGTGCGCATATCAATAAGGGCATTATAGCAAGCAGGGTACGCTTCTTTTTAGCACACCGCTGCCATTAAGAGTCTTTGGAGTCAGCTTTTCTCTACTTCTCTAGATCCATCCCTTCATCCCTTTATCGCCCGTATATTCCATCTCTCCCTCTCTCGGCGTATTAGCTATTCAAAGATCTCTCTCTATGGCATGCAGTAAAAGTTATCACTCCATCTCTCCTGCCCTTGCTCTATCTCTCTAATCTTCCTTAATCTTCCAGCCCAGAGTGAAGTGAGAATTAGTTTCTCACTCTCTCTCATCAATCTCTCACACCCTTCCTTTTCCTTCCATCCAGCTCTGTACCTCTCTTGCCATCTAACTTTACCCTCCCTCCCTCCCTCATTTTTACTTTTTCGTACCGTTATTCCTTTGGTCTTGACTCTTTCTCCACCTTTTCAGGTTCTCACCCAGATCAGAGATCTTTCTCTCCTTGAAACATTCACATCCATTATTTCTCCCTTTCTTTCTTGCACTCACAATTGCTTTAATTTTTTGTCCTTACCGACAACCAAAAGTTCTGAAGAAACATGTTCATCTAATCCTGTCAATCACAATACAAGGGCATATGAGGGTGTATCTTTAACTAGATCAGTTTTGGCCCTGTGGGCTAAATAAACAAACATCATGAACATTTTCAACAGTGTTGCTTCAATCACATCTCTAAATGTCTATCGCGTTTAACACATTAAATACAATTCATATTCATTAAATTGTATCAATTTAACTGTACTTGACTATTGAAAACAGAATAAGTCAACTGAATTAAGGTGAAGAATGATATTATATAGTTTGTGTTTTTACTTCTCTTTTTTATGGATAATTTCATATACTGTATGTTCCCTAAATACACACCATTAAACAATATTTTTCAGTTAACTGCCTTAATCTATGTGGCATTGATTCAACAAGGTGCTGAACGCATTCTTTAGAAATGTTGGCCCATATTAATAGAATAGCATCTTGCAGTTGATGGAGATTTGTGGGATGCCCATCCAGAACAAGAAGCTCCCGTTCCACCACATCCCAAAGATGCTCTATTGGGTTGAGATCTGGTAACTGTGGGGGCCATTTTAGTACAGTGGAATCATTGTCATGTTCAAGAAACCAATTTAAAAAATTCGAGCTTTGTGACATTGTGCATTATCCTTCTAGAAGTAGCCATCAGAGGATGAGTACATGGGGGTCATAAAGGGATGGACATGGTCAGAAACAATGCTCAGGTAGGCCGTGGCATTTAAACAATGCCCAATTGGCACTAAAGGGCCTAAAGTGTGCCAAGAAAACATCCCCCACACCATTACACCACCACCACTAGCCTGCACAGTGGTAACAAGGCATGATGGATCCATGTTCTCATTCTGTTTATGCCAAATTCTGACTCTACCATCTCAATGTCTCAATTGTAGCCTCTTTTTCCTATTTGTAGTAGAGATGAGTGGCACCCGGTGGGGTCTTCTTCTGTTGTAGCCCATCCGCCTCAAGGTTGTGCGTGTTGTGGCTTCACAAATGCTTTGCTGCATACCTCGGTTGTAACAAGTGGTTATTTCAGTCAAAGTTGCTCTTCTATCAGCTTGAATCAGTCGGCCCATTCTCCTCTGACCTCTAGCATCAACAAGGCATTTTCGCCCACAGGACTGCCGCATACTGGATGTTTTTTTCACTTTTCACACCATTCTTTGTAAACCCTAGAAATGGTTGTGTGTGAAAATCCCAGTAACTGAGCAGATTGTGAAATACTCAGACCGGACTGTCTGGCGCCAACAACCATGCCATGCTCAAAATTGCTTAAATACCCTTTCTTTCCCATTCTGACATTCAGTTTGGATTTCAGGAGATTGTCTTGACCAGGACCACACCCCTAAATGCATTGAAGCAACTGCCATGTGACTGGTTGATTAGATAATTGCATTCATGAGAAATTGAACAGCTGTTCCTATAATCCTTTAGGTGAGTACATTTTATGTACACACAAAGATAATCAATTTTAAAAGAACTAATTATTAAAATAAACTTTGTTAGAAGCCTGTAGTGTAACTAACTACTATTTAACTATAAGCTTTCCAGATTGGCTTTAAAACTCAAAAGGAAGATTAACTTTAAACAAACTACTTTGAGTATTTCGTTTTCAAGTTGCTTCCTGCACAACATTTTGCACAATACTTGCAGAACTTTGCGAAATACACCAGAATTGCAAAGAATTACACAGAATTTCAAATAATGAAAAATTACAAAACTTTTTAAACAAAAGCAAGTTGAAGCTACTCTATCTCTTTAATTAAAAATCTGACAAATGTCAATGTTTTTACAAAGTACACTACAATGACAAGAACTCAAATGCTGACGAGAACTCAAAAGCTCCATGTCCTTTTATTAGACAATCCAACCTGCACAGTCCCACTAAAGGGACTTCAAATAAATACAAACCTGGCTTATATCCCAGGAAAGCTATCATATCACTGTACTTTCTTCTCTGTGCACATTTTTGTTGAGTTTACAATTGTGGCCTGGATTGAAGGTACAGAGGTGACAGACAGCATCTTTGATGTGCGCAGACATTTCTTTTACAAATGCCTATGCTGAATGAATACACAATGTGCTCAGCAGCAGGTATACAGATGGAAACAGACAGAGGAATAGATAGAGAAAGTCAAAGACAGAGAGATGGGAGGCATGAGAGGTATAGACCGGCACAGGAGAAAGTATAAGAGAAAGTAAGAGAGCGGACAAAATAAAAAGAAATCAAGATTGGAGGAAGAAAAGACATTAATGCAACGCGCCGGAGAAAGAAGATGAAGATTAGAGGTTTAAGGATAAATAGATAAGGAGAGAAAGCACGTGGCAGGCGATGAAGCAAAGTAAAAATAAATAAATAAATAAATAAGATAGAGAGATGAGATGAGAGACTGGCAGATGATAAGACGTAATCCCCCCTTTTTCTGTCATTCAAAAGAAAGCAGAAAGCACAGAAGAAAGAGAGAGAAAAATGTGAAGCCCCCTCATTTACCTTGGCACTCACGTGATCCTTCCATTCTCAGCGGTCTGGTGATTAAACGTAACTCGCTTCCCTTCACCCAAGAAATCGAAGAAAAACAGCAGCTACGAAATATAATTTGGAACAATTTCTCTCCTCAAGCTCCCCCTTGCTGCTTGTACAGACACACGCAACCTCCTGTTACTGCCGTAAAATAAAGATGTGGCAGGAATAAAATAATATGAGAAGCATATTGCATCGTATTGCATCGGGATTTCAAGTCGAGAGTCTGCTCCCCAAATACTTGTCAGAGTAGAGCTGTAAGGATGTACCTGGGATGAACTGCTACTTTAAATGCTACTGAGAGTCTATGAACAGAATGTGAGGGGACCTTCCAAACGCTCTCTGGCTTCTAGTGACTACAGGAAACAGGGGCAAGTTGTACACGATTTGTAGTTTCAATGTCGGTAGTATATGCTAATGGACAAAAAAAACTCATTCTCTTTCAAACGTCATACCCACGAACCGTTGGCTGAACTTCTGCCATCAGTCTTTAGGTCTGTCTGACCGTATATATATATATATATATATATATATATATATATATATATATATATATATATATATATATATATATATATATCCATGGGTCTGACTATGCAAACATAGACCTAGAAATTCATGTTTAATTGTCAGCAAAAGTCATCACGATTTTTGACAGCTCCAGGGGCTTTTGTGAAAACTACAGATTATACTTCCACATATTTGTATCCACGTCCACGAATAATCTGAGCAACAGAGAAAAACATGTAAGGGTAGGTTTATCACTGAAATTATATAACACTTTGTCCACTCTTTAAACAGCATTAAAGGTGCCCTAGAATGAAAAATTAAATTAACCTTGCCATAGTTAAATAACAAGAGTTCAGTACATGGACATCCCATACTGTGAGTCTCAAACACCATTGTCTCCTCCTTCATATGTAAATCTTGTTTGTGAAAAACACCACGGAAAAACAGCCGATTCTCGACATAATGCCACCTGTGACACAATCGCTGGGGTCATTAATATGTACACCCCCAACATTTGCATGCCAGCCAATGTTCATTGTCAGACGGAACTGCACACCCGAGTCATCGGGAGTTCAGCAGGCAAACAAGCGTCACATGAGGATAGCGAAAACGGCAGATCATGGAAATAAATGTTATGTTCCAGGCTGTGCAGGGGATGTGAGCACTTTTCATACCCTTCCCACAGATAAAAAATGTCAACAGTCATGGTTTATGTTTATTTACAATCGGATACCGCAACAATTTAATTCAAAGTTGTTCGTTTGCTCGGCCCATTTCAACACGGACAGTTTTTCTAAACTGGGACAATATCAAGCAGGATTTGCTCAGCGTCTAAAACTGAAGAAAGGACTGTTTCCAACCATATTCCTGCAAGCAGCAAGTAGTGATTTTATCCACTTCTTGACTGTCGAACCCATTTCTGATTAAATAGAATGTTTCTTAGTAAGACAGCATTAACGTTAATATCCCCTGTTTTGTCTAGATCCAAAGCAAAATGCTAAAGTAACAATTGGAAACTCCAAGTAGCTCACATAACAGTTTGCCAAATGACAAAGGTTAATATTATTTCCTGCCAATGTTGTCATAAAATACAACAGTAGATACTTATGTCAATCCCTTTTGATGGATCGAAATCTAAATTAGCCTAAATTTCATCATCAACACATAACTCAGAAGCTAACTACGTTTACTACTACTGTTTAGTTGCTCACAGTTCGCTCAGTCGAGCCTTGTAGCTAACGTCGCCTTCTCCACCATCTAAGTTAAACGATAGTCATTTGGCAAGGCTTCTTTTGGCAACAAATTCTAGTCAATTTGTTAAATAAATATAAATTTTTGAGAACTGAAGTATGATTATCTTGCAGCGGGTGAGTAGTAAACATGACACTGACTATTTTGAGTGGCTTCTACATTATTTTGTTTGGCTAAATCGACTTTTAAATCAGTACTCTACTGTCAAACTGTAACGTTACTGTGCAAACAACATATTTACGCGCTACTCAGTTCAGTTCGTGATTCAAAGTTAAGAAGCTATCATTGTAAAAAATCATTGCCATGACAGATGGTATAGATTTGTTAGCTGTCGTTGAGCCATGCAGTGAAACAACCAATCAGAGCAGAACTCTGCATTAATATTCACGACCCTTCTAAATAAGGCAAAAACAGAGCATTTCATCCTAGGGACAATTTCTAGGGTTGTAAATGGACCTGTAAAACCGTATCTGGACAATTTTTGACCTTAAATAAGCCACATACCCTCTATGTAGATATCAGAGAAAAATTTAAAATATGGTGTCAAATCATTCTAGGGCACCTTTAAGATAAAAAAAACTATGGCAACTATTTTTTAACCGGTACCGTTACGTATTTGCTTAGAGGGTTTGGGCCAACTGGCAGAATGGCAGTTTGTTTCAGTTTTTCCCCTCCGTTTGGCCTAAAGCAGCGTTCGTAGTCATACAGCTTGAAAGACAGATGTTTTTAGATTTTCCTTTGTGAAGTTCTATCAATATTTACGATTGTTCTCAGCCTTTAGCCGCTGACATTGCGCTTCACTAGAAACCAAAATAACTCAGTCCCGCTAAACGTTTACTCTTTGAACATTTTTGCAAAGTAATGCATTATGACTAAAAGTTTACTAAGAAGTATTTGCTACAAAAGCAAAGCATGATTTTGATATGGTAAGCGTATCACAGGCTGCTGGGAGTGGGCGCTGAGAGCAACATGCCCTATCTAAGTTTCCCTACCTATCTAACAAAAGTGAATGCAACAGTCTTTTTCTTTGTTAGGTAAAACTGATTTTAAAAAGTCTACATTTCTACTGTATAATCAAGGCAGCCACGTTTTATTGAAAGCTCATTTTGCCAGCGATGCAGTACCTCTTTAACGTTTGCTCCCACACGAAATTAAACATACCCTCAGAAAAATTCTCTAAAATTAAAAGTGTGACAACTAACCCCAGTCTTGTTTTATATAATCGATTGCATTTGATTGGGAGAGTTCATCATAAATGACCCCTATTCGCATTAAGAATATAACCTAATTACAGAGAATTTAAAACAGCGGTTTTAGACTTTTTATGTTTGATATATATAAACAAATAATCAAGCCAAAAGGGGGGAAACCAATGCGAAGAAGATAACAGAAAATAATTGCACATCATAAAAAGAAACCAACAAAAAAAACCATACTGGCTGGTGTAAGTGAAGTCGGTATTAAGCTCACGCTGGAGATGCAGATCTGTGATCTGAGCAATTAACCTGAATTTCTCTGGTGAAATCCCCAGCTGTGCAAGCAGGGCACGTGTAAAGATGTAACCTACAAAACGTCTCCATGGCTAAGGGCATCTGCCAACAAAATAAGCAAAGCACTGTAATCAAAATGAGCTAATCACTTCAGCCTAATTTACCATAGCCACAAAAAAAGCTTCTCCAGAAGAAAACGAGTGAATAGAAAGAGATTGAGGCAGTGGGGCAGAAACCGGGCTGCATCAGACATATCAGAGACTCAAATCACAGATAAATATTCATGTACAATGTGTAAAAAGAAAAAAAACCTGCTTAAAAATTATAAAAGCATTATAAAAGTAGTTTTGTATGAGGAACATTCTTTATTCTGATAATATCTTGGTTGTATGGTAAAGAGCAGCTTGACATCCTGCTGTAAATAACTCTTTTTGCGTTCCACAAAAGAGGAAAAAAAAGTCATCCAGCTTCGAAAGTCATGAGAGAACACAAACAATGACAGAATTTTCATTTTTGGCCTAGAAGAAAAGAGAAGTGAGAAGAAGGAAAGACAGAGATCTACGAGGGAAATGATGGGGGGAACCACAGGAGGTGCAGGCAGAGAGAACGCTGGAGGCAGAAAGGAGACTGGCAACGCTATACGTCTCGTGGAACTCCACTGCTTCTAAGCTCACTAATTCAATCTCTTGCAATCCTGGTGAGTGACTGAACCCCCCGCCCTTCCCATTCCTCAGCTCCCACGTGCTAATCCGATGCCTGCATCCACTATATACGCAACATAACATGACAGAAAAGACAGGGAGGGGAGGCCGAATTGAAGGAGAAAGATGAAGAGAGGAAGTGAGTGAAGTGACGTTCGTGTCACATATGAACCAACAGTTATGCTAGTCCTAATAAATTTGTCTAATTAAAACTCTAAATCCCTCACACTTTAAAGCCATTTTTATAATTAACACTCTGATCTCCCCCTCCTAAATATAAAACAAGAAAACAATTAAAACTTTTATGATTTTTTGCTTCAAAATCTATTAATTAAAAATGCAAACGAACAATGGCAAGATATTGAGACGAACCCCTCTTTGCTCATTAACTTGTGGCTAATTGATCTAAACCAGAATGTTTACCATAGGGAAGGCAAATAATAAAATGCTTTCATTTTATTCACCTAATTGCATTTTTTTTTTTTTTTTTTTTTTTGCATTTCTCCTTTTTTGAAGATTAAAGATTTGTTGAAATAACATAAAAAGGTTTTCTTTTAATCTCTAAGCTCTCTAATATTTAGCCTAGGTTTCTCTAAATATTAAGTCCAGACTTTAAAGTGCCTGATGAAGGATTGAAGAATGACGCACAAGTGTTTTTTGTTGGAAAAGAAGATTCTTTGAGTGCTGTATGTAAGTGGTGTTCGGCATTTGGAGCCTTCACTGTGACCCTGAGAAAGAAATGATGGGAGTCATCCATCAAAACTACAATACCCAAGATCCATCAGTGCACGCACAGATAGCAAACAGACATCGCCTTAAGACACACACGCCATTGCGATGGCAAATAAGCAATGAACTCACTCATCCTTTCTCCTACTCCTCCTTTGCATGCACTTCATTTCTTCTCTCTCCTCAAGGCAAGAGGAACTTTTAATAAAAAAAGCCTTTTAGCCAAGAACATGGGTGTTATAAAAATGAGCGAGAGAAGGCCATCTCGCCTTAACATGGTTGTGAATAATTTAACGACAGAGATGCTACGTGCCAACCTGCCAAAAGCCTAGGGATTTTTTTTTACTATCATTTAAATAATTCTTTCCTCCAAAAGTATAAGGTCCAAAGTAATGGCCAGGCCTCTTCCATTCTTTTTCTCAACAGCACTTAAACAACATACATTATCACATTCTCATCAATATTCATCAGTCGGCCCCTTTTCCTGTGTCACCTGACCTCTTCCACAAACTCTGTTAACATCTCCATCTTTCTCATAATAGTCTGACTCCTCCATAAAGCTTTTACTTTTCAACTTTATGTCGTCTCACCAACACCTTGTTTTCCTCCCTCTTTTTCTCTCATCTGCTCAGTGCACATATTGATTTCTGGCAATACGATGCAGTTTTTATTACGATATATGTCCCCCAATCAAAAACAAGTACGCAGGCTATATTTCATATTTTATTGAACCTATATTTTGGTTTATTAAAAAAAGAGTATCCGTTAAAGAGAGTACCAATATACCATTTATAATGTTTACTTTACTCAGTGAATTTCTAAACTTATATAATCGGCATCATTTTTATACAGAACTTATCCCAGGTCAAACTATATAAAGCACTTTTTTTTGGGGGGGGGGGGGGGGGATATATATAAATAAACTAATCTTAGCACATTTCATATTTTTAAGGCCAACAGTTTTGTAGAGTACATGTGGTTTGAGTTGGCTCAAAATTGCATCCAAAACTGAGGGGGAAAAATATGCTAACTTATTAATAAATTCATGATTTCTGCATTACAATATTTGCAAACAGTGTTATGCACCAATGTGCATATGGTTAGTAAATGAAACCTAATTAGATGTTGTTTACATGCCCTCTCTTATTTTAAGTTCATTTTAAGTATTAGTTCAAGTATATTTTAAGTATACTTTATGTAGCTAGCAAGTATACTGTTTCAATACTACTTGGAACAAAATTGGCCCACTTTTTAGTGTATAAAAATATACTTTATGTGTAACAGTAGTTTACTATTTATATATTTTTGCTCTTTAAGTATATGTTCCTATTATATAAAAAATATATATATATTATCCTATTTTTTCTTGAAATATACATTAAATAGTTATTTTGCATTTGTGTAATCAATCTTCTATCACTTGTTTCTGCTGCTTCTTTACCTCTACTGTATAACAGTGAAAACATGGATAGCTTTAAAAGTTCAGTATGTAAAACTATGTGGGGGAAAATGTATTTAATCGCTTAATCGATTAAAAGAATAACAACTACAAGCCAAGTATACTTACTTATTCTTTTAAGTATATCTACATTGTTAAATCTAATTTGTTAGACTTAATTTAAAAAAAACCTGTAAACTGATTGCTGATTGCTGAAAAAACAAGTGAAATAGGAGTAGCATTGTACTGACAAAAGCTTAGTTTCATTTACACAGGAGTTCTAGTAACAAAAAGAACTGTATCACTTCCCTTCCATTGAAATCAAATAACTGATTTATTGTTGCATCGCTGCATCAGTAGGAAGATAATTACAATAATATAAATGAAGTTTCAAAGGACAAACCAAAAGGGAACACTGATCACCATAATGATCAGTTCAAAAAATAAACATTTAAGGAAAATCAACATCAATTTATGAGTTAATGTGATGTTCTCTCAAATTTTTCTGTTATATTGTATTGATAATTTAAAAATGGCAAGATGGCCACCACAGCAGAGCCCCCAGGCAAGACGGTCACCATGCCAGTCTCTAATCCCAGAGTCATCTTCAGAGTGTGCAGCGCTGACCATTGTGGCCATGGTGACGTGGTGTGTGTGGGCAGGACACACATCAATAATGCCCGCCCCTGCCCCAATTCCAGAGAGGACACCGTCTCCTGTCCTGAGTCCTTCGACATCTCCAGTCTACCTCCAGAGTCCAGCAACGCCTCCTGTCCACATCCACAGTCCAGCAAAGTCTCCCATCCATGTCCAGAAGCCAGAGAAGGCTCCAGCTCATGACCAGTGTTCAGAGAAGACTCCAGTTTCTGACCTGCATCCAGAGATGCTCCAGCCTCTGACCAGCATCCAAAGATGGCTCGAGGCCATGACCCCATAGCTCTGCCCAAGAAAAATTTGGGGGCAGTAGGGGGGCAGAAGGTACCTGGAAAAGGCCACGGAAGCCTCGCCTCTGTGGTCCCTTAAACATCCTATGCTGCCATGGTCCCTTGAACTTCCTGCAGGTCTACCCATGCTCCATGGTCCTGGTCCGCCAATTCTCCACGACCTAGGCCTGCCATGCCACGGTCCTAGTCATGTTCCCCTGCACGGGCCTGGGCCGCCATCCCTCCCCCAAGACCGCCCTCCTGGCCTGAAATCCGCTCCTTAAAGGGGGGCTCTGTCACATGTGCTCTTTTCTGACCTCTGACTTTTATGCTAAAGTGTTTCCTTCTCACCAGGTGTTTCCTATTTACAACACCTCCTTGTTATTTTGTTAAACTTTTCTGCCTATGTGTGTGTGTGTGTGTATATATATATATATATATATATATATATATATATATATATATATATATATATATATTTTTTTTTTTTTTTTTTTTTTTTTTTTTTTTTTGATTTCTATAGTCTTTTGCTGGTCATTGTTTGCTTTTAACCTGTTCGTGTCTTGGTTCTTGAGTTATTGGATGTTCCATTGTTTATTTATGGAACAGTTTCATTAAAGTTGTGTTTGCAAGTGGATTCCATCGCTCTGCCTTGTCTCTCAGCAATTCCTAACAATAGCACACTTACTTGAACGAACTTCTTTTTCATAAGGACTGATAACTAGTGGTGGCTTCAGAAACGTTGTGCACATAAATCTAGGAAAATATAGAAATAAATCTATGGTACAGCTTAGAGATCAGTGCCACCAATTTGAGGTGCAGTTAGTTATAGTTGTCTTAAAACTGGCCCTGGATGATATAAACCATCCATTCCATCCCATCCGTCTTTTGATTTAACACTTTCTGCTATTTTCCTCCCCCAAAACGATGTCGGCTTTTCCTCATATCTCACTCAAAAAAGACCAATTTTAACAATTTCGTCAGCCACTCAAGCTTAATCTGTCCTTCACACTCGGACACACCAATCATTTTTTTTTCATCTGTTTATGAGCCAGACTAATTATAAATGTCCTATTTTCCTGTGCCCTTCCACCATCGCCCCAAAAGGTCAGATCTTGTCCCCTCACACCCGCGTTCGGTTTTGCACGCGTCTGATCTCTCAGTCCCTGTCATCAGGTCGCGTTGCCGCGGGCACTTCTCATTCAATTACGGCTTCCACTGTTGTTGTTATTGTCCTCACTAATAATAGAGCACCTCTGTCTTTGCTGTCATGCAAGAAGCCATCAATAGTGCCAACCCTTATCTCCATCTCAGCAATCAGCCATAGCAGCGCCACCCTAGACTAGAGGAAAGATCGAGGGGGAGGGTGGAGAAAGGACAGGCAAACAGCGTAACTGTCATAAATGAGAGAGGGAAGAGATGAATGGAGACCCTGGAGTCCTGGAGAGAGAGAGAGATGAGGGTGGGCTAGCGTGTGAGTGTTGGTGTGTGTCATTATGGGCTCTGTGTGCGTGTGTATGTTTACAAGACTTAGAAGATAGAGGCAGAGGAAAATGAGGAGGAATGGAAGAAGCCGTGTAGCCACACAAAGATTCAGAGATGAATAAGGGTGTGACAGACAGAAGTGCCCGAAGGCTCAGGTTAGATTTGGAATTGAGGACACACAGTGACATGGATGTAATTGGTGGAAACTAGCTTAAGAAGAGGGGACCGGCCACTTGTGAACGAAGGCCAAAGAGGCCCCTGTTGCATCACTAGCAATCCCAGCTCTCTCCCTTTTCATCTCTTAGGTTTAGTCATATTTTTACTCTGTCATCACAAATCCACACGTGCTTATTTGACCTCTATGTTTAGTGTTGTAATCACACTTTAGCTCCTCTTCAGATTTTTCTTTGCCTACTCGAGCTCATTAATGTGAATATAAAGCTCTATCAAGGTCAAATTATAACACTAATTTAAAAAATACTATTTTCAGTTTAACATTATATTTTCAGTTTTAAATAGCACTACAGAACACAATAAACCCCATTAAAATTATATATATATATATATATATATATATATATATATATATATATATATATATATATATATATATATATATATATATATATATAGTTGCAAGTTACTTATAGTCAACAGAATATTCAAAAGGGACCATCAAAATAAAGTGTATTCATTACATTTTATATATTCAATACTTCAAGTCAAGATTCATCAAGCTATCCACAAACGTTCTAGCCTGACTCTGCCTTCCTACGTACTTTCGCTCAGTTTTCATTTTCCTTCAGTACTAGGTCTGGGACTGCGGTGTATTCTTAGGTTTTCTCCTAAAACAAATTTTTACCGGTCCAATCAGCGAACAGAGGGAGTGGCTGAGAACGATGACGTTGATGTCATGCACTATGTGCGCTTTGCTGTTTTTTGGATGCATTTCTAAACTTGTATTTCTTTAAAATGGTGGTATTTACAAGTATTTACAAGAGCAATATATTTCATCACCGCTCAAACAAAGTCAAATAAAATCACGTAAAAATTTGAATTGGTCCGCAGCATTTATTAACATACCAAGCATATGACATTTTATTTACAGCACAGACCACGTGTGCGGCTTGTTCCCGATCACAAAACTGTCCCCTCCACCGTGGAGTGAATAAATCACAATCCGAATGCACGAGTTTTAGGTTTATCACTGAGGCGGCATGCACAAGTGCACATTTACTTTGACGGATTTCCATGTTGCGAAGGGCGCATGACATACGTCATGACCAAGCGTTAGCGATTGGTTATGGCAGATCCAGTAGTTTTAAACTTCAACAGAGTACCCGCCTTCGCGGAAATAAACGCTGGTCAATGGAGAGTGGCCAGACTCTATGTACAAATGAAATGTACGAGAATCTGGTAAGACCAGGCTACAAACGTTCGACCATAATTATACATTTTTCAGCCATGAGTGATATGTAAACCAATACTGATTAAACCAATAAATGACTGTTGTATTGCGTATGTTTGCTAAAAAATATTCTCCAGCACACAGATGTCTCTGATAAGTTCAAATAGTCATGTATAGTTAATACATATAGTCCTGTTGTTCAGTCTCATTTGTTTTAGGTGCTTCAAAAACATATCATTGTTTCTCTGCGCCTGTTGAGAAAAAAATCTTACTCCTTACTCCAAGTTGAATCAGACACCTCCGCACCATCCCATTTGGCCTTATGAGAGTCTCGGACCTTTCTGCAGTACAAGATCATGGTGAGCTCTGTAATTGTAGTGAAGCCTTTATAATGTCTGATAGACAGATGGCCAGCAGGGCTGCTGAGATTAATCTGTACAAAAGCAAAAGCTTTCACACCATGTGGTCACAGCAAGAAACTGGATTTCACCGACACCCGGTAATAACATTTCTAAATCTCTCTGAGTTAACAAAGTTGTTCAGGGCCAAAGCCGAAGTCAGCAGGAGTGTGAACCTTCGGCCTTGCACTGGTAGCACATGGCTTGGCAAAGGTGGTGTTCTTACCTTAGGGAGCAGAGGAACCCAGACTGAAAATAAGGCTTTTAATGCCTGAAGTTAACTACAATTTGTGCATTTTACATTCAATTACCTTTGTTTAACATTTCCCCTCTGCCTCGCAACAGCCTCAAGGCCAATGTATCCAAAGCACTAGTCTTGCATACCAAAGAATTTCAGAGTGCCTAAATCCGTACCGAAAGATCCATTTATTTGGCAGAGATTCACAAAGTAACAGTCAGGGTTTTGATTTGTTTGTTTTTTTCACCACAGCCACAGAGAATAAAAAGAGGCTAATTTACTTGCATATCCCTATCTGTAAGGAAGTTTGTGGTTAAGTCGATTGATTGAGTGGGAATTTTAATTCATGAAATTGCAGGAACTCTTCAATTATAAAAAAAGAAAGGGAGAGAAAGTGTGTAATTTGAGAGAAAGCAGAGCTTTCAACCAGACCAAGGTCATTAGCGAAAATGAGACGGTCTCTGCGTGTTACGTTATTCGATTACTTAATACATTAGACTACTAAATCTGAAGAAAGGAAAATTAAGGACTAAAGAAACCATAGAGCTCTAAAACGGTTTGCCTATTTTATTTTGTGGAAAATATATATATATTTTGAGAAAAGAAACTTTACTTTTATACTTCATACTATGAAGGTCAAATGTTGTTTTGGACCACACTGAATTTCATTATATGGAAACAGTTGAAACATTCATCCACCAACATGAACCTTTTTCCTCGATGCCAAAGAGAGAACCAATTGTGTTATACTACCGAGCAAACCCTGCAAACACAAAACAATTTCTCTGCCCCACATGCACACCTACTCACTCTTCATCATCAGCTGTGCACATATAATATAAACCTGAGCCCGCGCACACAACCCCGAAACCTCTGCTGTAATGGAGTAGATTTGAGCGGGAGAGAGTTCGCTGTCTGCATTGAAATGAATCTAGCGTTAAAAATACACACAGGCACTTGGGTTCTCAAAGTGGGAAAAAAAGAAGGGAGCTAAAAAAGAAGCATTTTTCATTTAACTTTTCCCCTTTCCCCTATGGTCCTTTGAGGCCGTGTGGATTAAACCTTTTTGTAAGTCAAGGAAGTTACTGCCGCCAAGATTTCTAAACGAAGGGGGCGTCTTAATTGGAAAAGGCTTTAGATATTCCTGAGTCTGATTAAACAGCTCTGCACAACAGAGATGGATGGAGGGAGTGAGGGAGGGAGGGATGGATAAGAAGAGAGGGGGAAGGAAAGAGACAAAGGAGTGAAGCAAAGAAGGAGATGTAGAAGAAAGAGAGCGAGTCAAGTAGGATGTAAAGGACTGCGTGTTCACTGAAGTAAGGGAAATAGATGTGAGTTATCCTCCGGGCTTCAAGTGGTCAGAGTGGAGCTGAGCTCTCCACAGCACTCTTAATGTCATTATTCACTGGAAATCTTACTCTCTGCAGACCCACTGTAATAAACAAGTCATATGGACTATAAAAATGGTAAGTCAACACTACCGCTGCCAAACATCATTAGGTTTTTCACTCAATGCTATCATATGACATATGAATCAGAATATTGCTCATGAATCATATGGACGACTCTATGATAACATTTGGAGGCTTATTAATCAGGGTTTGAGATTGATGATAGAATTGTTTTTGTTTATTCTAAATATACTGCTGTATAGTTTGAATTTACCAATGGTTACATTGCAGACTAAACTATACCTGATGACCCCCTTTATGACAACACCACAGCGCCATGAGTACAAGTAGGCCAAATGGAACATCATCTTTTTTTTTTGTTAGTCAAAAATATTAATCAATACTTTCCTAGAATCTTTCACCTCTCGTGATGCTGGAATACTCATGATTCTCAGAAATTGACTGCAGTTGTTTTAGCACATCTCCACTATCTGTGTGTTTAGATGTTTCCGTATGTATTTATGCAAAATTTCCAACTTCTAATCATGCTGATTTTGATGGTGCCTAAGCATGCACGCACATGTCTTATTAGCAAATAGTTAGTGCTCATAATTAAGAGAGTGTGTGTGTTGACACGATACACATGTGGATAAAAAGATCTGTCCGTGCTCTTCCAAACCTCCAGGCCCGATTAGCCTTCCCTCTCCTTCTTTTCCAAAGAGCCCTTAGGTGGGCTTTAGTGCAGCAGATTATTCACCCTCCCTAAGCTTACCCCTGGGCCGGCTGGCTGGATGACTGGCTGGCAGGCTGGCTGGCTGGCTGGGCACGAAGGCCAGGTTGTGGCCGCTGGAGGGTGGGGGCTGCTCTATCCTGTGGAGGTTCTGTTGGAGCATCACCCAGCTGGTGTGGATAGATCAGCGATTACCTCAGGCAGACGGTTAACACAAAACGAACATGCTGAGACTCAACAAAGAACAACTACAACTGTATCTGGCTGCGGTCTTTTTCCACAATGCAGTATTCTGAACAACACTGAATCTAGAAGCTTGGGACTTTACGACTGTTGAACACTTAAAAACAAAAACATTTTTTGAGTTTTTATATATTGAAATAAAAAAGACTACCATAGCTGTGCCATAAACATGTCGCTATTTAGTTGTTGTGGTTTTAAAATACTAAAATTACAATAAAATTAAAAATCCACTGAAACTGTAAAATTCTACAAAAAAATTACACTAAACAGTGATAGAGTGAAAACTACCAAAAAAAAATCTCCAAATAAAATTAAAAATAGCAAATTGCACTTAACATATGGTACCATTTTTGGGATTTCTGCCTGGATTTGGCCTACCCAAATTGAAAAGCTTCCCATACACACATACAGTGGTCTAAGTTAAAAAAGTTGGTGTCATTTTACAGGAAACCCTTTGAAGTTACATAAAACACTGCTAAAAGTCATAATCATGTAAGTATATTTTGTCTAAGCTGTAATTCCCCGCCCCCAAAAAATAGGCGCTTTTTGATTATTATTTTTTATAAATTCAATTTTGAAAGTGTGTAACTCAGGCCCTGTGTACTCTAGGACCCTGCAGACAGTTTGGGCAGTTTCCACTAAATTCCAGAAAATAGAGGAAACATTTTTTTTTTGCTGTGTCATGTTGTATGCAAGATTTATTCAGATGGATCTGAAGGGAGGACCCCCCTTTTCCTGTCCGTGGATTTTAAGTGGATAAATAAATAGATAGATAAATAAATAAATAAATAAATAAATAAATAAATAAATAAATAAATAAATAAATAAATAAATAAATAAATAAAGGGCATAATGGTGCCGTTCATGGCTCATTCCTTGAGATCAGACTGGTAGCAGTTACAATCAAAGATCTTTAGCCAAAAGACCATGCCCCCCCTCATCTAATATTGGGATCGGCGGCTCAGTACACACTGAGCTGGCAGGATCAGGCTTTTACAGCGTGGTTTAACAAAGTGTGACTTGATAAAGTGACAAGCGATAAATCCTTCCGCATCCACGTCCTAACCAGCCATGACTGCAACATGTGACGCTTGACAAGACATTCTGTCAATCACTTGGTTTCTATTTTTGCTGACTAGCTCCATCCACAGTAAAATCTCCTGACTTAAAGTTCCGCTCGACACAGCTGCATATTAAATATTTTTTTAATTTTGATTGTTATTTTGTCGCTTCACAAAGTATGTCACATTCAGTGCTTGTTGTCGCTTCACTCCTGTTTAGGAAAACTTATTTGAAAAGGGAGGGTGTACAGTATAGTGTAGTACACATAAGTGTAGTGCACATATATTCAAGTTTCTGGTCTTAGGATGCTTTCAAGAAGACCACCTAAACTAGAACTAAACTGAGACCAAGACAAGACCAAGATATTGTGGGATTGAGACCAAGACCAAGACCAGATCAGCACTCCTCTAATTCATCTAAAAGATCTGTATCTACTGTCTGAAAAATGTCTAAACTTTAATCAGTAAATACAATTAAAATAACAAGACGTTACCAATCAAATAACTAACAATAAAACATATCTTTGTGTTGCAGAGGTTGCTTCTTAATTGATACAATTACACCATGAATGATAAAAATAATGCATAAATAATGTTTAGAATAATTTAACATTAAATGGGGGGTGAAATGCTGTTTCATGCATACTGAGCTTTTTACACTGTTAAAGACTAGGATTCCCATCCTAAACATGGACAAAGTTTCAAAAACCTATTTGATGGAGTATTCATGTGTCAAAAATACTCCTTCCGGTTTCCCACAAGTTTCGGAGAGTTTTTTTCGAGTATGAGTCCGCTTGATGTCAACAGGGCGGAATGTTCTTGTATGGGCCATACCGACTCTTCTCCCGGAAGGGTGCGCGCGCGCGCGAGCGACCAGAGCAAGAGAACAAATGAACGCCCATAAACACTGCTCTCAAGCTGCAGATCCCCTGCAGAAAGCGAAAGACTTCTGTCCCGCTGCGCTCCACTTTATTCCTTTGGATGATGTCAAGCGACTTTAACGCGTCCGCATAGCATTCCGGGAAGGCAGCGCTGCATTTGAACCGATTTGAACGCAGTAATGACGGGAAGCGTCACAGCATCATGCTTCATTCACGTCGCAAAAGTGGATCTCCACGGTCACTGCTGTCACAGGACTTCACAAAATCAACAATGTTACCAAAGAAGTGTGTTTTTGACGGAGCGGTCCCAACAATAAAGGTTCGGTCCTGCTTTGGAAGCAGCCGGTGAGTAAAATTGCTTCAAATGTCTATGTAGTTGGCTAACGTCGCATAAATAAACATCAGTAAACAACACAATCGTGTATAGGATAAGCACCGTTTTGCTTGCTATTGCTAAGGTTTAGCCGCATACAATAGTCCATAAACCAAATCATGTCATCATAAACCACAAGTAAACCCACACAAATGTTGACAGGCCACTAAATACAGTACATCCCACAGAGACGGACGTCCTGCTGTTGCTATTTCTCCTGTTCAATTTATTTCAGCCTCCGGATCTGATTCTGAATCATATATGTATTAGTTGAATCTGATTGATAGCCATGGTTTATTTAGGATAACATTTTCTTTTCCACGCTTGAGGATGTCACATTTTTCAGACGCTCTCATGCAATATCTGCACACGATACGCCTCCGCCCACACGATACGCCTCCATCTGCTCGTTTTTTTCCGAGAAAGACTCGGTACAGCCTATCTTTCTTTTATAAATATAATAAAACTAAAGAATTTTCGGAGATATGAAGGACGCAATACTACTCTATAGGTACTCAAGATTGACATGAGATTGACTGAAACGGAGCGTTTCACTCCCCCTTTAAAACATTAACAGTATTTAACAGTCACGGAATCATTTATTCAACCAACTTGAAAGCAGCATTTCATAACAAAACACATTGCCAATGTGTTTTGTTATGAAGCAAAAACTAAAAATGAGTCACTTTACTTTTTGTTTATTGACCGTTTGTTTAAAATCAATATTGCATTTACAATTGTGCTCATATTGATGAAAACAGCTCTCTTACTCTTGTGATATTGCTTAATTATATATTATGCTACATAAAAAAACAAGATCTCATACAGGTAAGTTTTTGCAATATTTTGAATATTCATATATATTGATTTGGGCATTTTTGATACAGTCCTGCTTTGATTTTGAAACCGGCAGCACAATAACAAATGAAATCACATTAGAAAAAAGATATTGATTGCGTTTTAAGCAGTACGTTTTAATGAAACTTACTTTCAAATGAATTAGACAATGCACCGGTAATTTAGTGACATTCTCGCAGTTGTAGTCTTGAACAGTCCTCTTAGTCCGAGCCCAAGACAAGGCCGAGTGCAAATGCGGTCGAGACCAAGACCCTCAAAAAATAGTTTTTTAGGCCGATCTCGAGACCAAGACCGGTTTTGAGTACTACAACACTAGCTTTGTTCTATTGCCTTGTCCGAACCTGAGTTAAATTGCTCCCCCCTAAGTATATAATGGCACGAATGCTGCAGATGCTCTAAAGAACACTAAAGGTGAGCAGAAATTAGATATACAGCTCTCAGCTTGAGGCACGCCAGTCACACTCATCAGGAAAGTGAGGGACAAACACACACAAAGTTTATCAAATCATACACCATTGATAATGATACACTTCCGCAAATCAGTACGATTGCGTTCATATCAGAAGCGAACAGTACCAGAGTTCACGTGAACTGTCCACCCTTTATAAGTGAACTCAGGTACGGTTCACAGGTGTGCACCCGAGTTCAGAAGACAGCATTCACATCCTCCATTTTGCTGCATATGTGTTTCTATATATGAATTTCTAATACAAGACTAAAATGTATTCAAAAAAATGTATGAGGAGTGAAATTGGACTGGAATAGGAAAGAAAGTCTCAAGCAGGCATGTGAACTCCTTCAATAATATTTCAAGCACGTTATGGAGTTGAAAATGTTTAACTTCAATAACTGGGAAAATGGAGACTAAACAAAAATACATTTTTATGACTCCCAAAAATAGCTACACTAAACTAACATAAATAAAGTAAGAAACTCAAAACTCAAAATAGACAGTGAAAACTGAAAAGGCATTCATAAACACATATAAGACATTAAACATTATTTGGAACAACGTTAATACTTAATGAGTATTAAACAAAATAAGTTGTATTATATTATTTCGTGTTTGATTGTATCTTTATGTGTTTGCTTATGCTTAGTTTTGATCCCATTGCAAACACAGACTCAATGACAGCTTGTTAATTGCTGTCACAGTTTCGCATGTCTTGATTTTGCAGAGTTTTATGCATTCCTGGGTCTATTTTGTTGATCTTGGAACAACATTCCTGTCCAAAAATGTAATCCTACCATATCCCTACCCCTAATCCTATCCCTACCATATTAAATTATGCCTAAAATCAGATGTAAATGATAGGTGAATAACACTGCAAGCACCTAACCTTGGTTGTAAGCCTAAACTTGACAAAAACTTTAAACTTCAAATCTGATTGTAGGACTGGAATGTTGTTCCAGAAATAACAAAGATGTTCTTCAAATCAAGTTCTGGCACAGTGCAATGCCAGTATAAAGCACGATTTCAGTCTAGAACCAAGCTATGTGGAAAAAGAAAAAAACATAGTTCAATGAAGCGGACTCATATACCGAGGACGACGTCGCTTATTAAAAGGCCTCTCATGGCAAGGCCTCAATGTTCGGAAATTCTTTACAGTGTGTTAATGGAAGGTCATGCCATTATTCTACACTGAAAACCAAGGCGCGTCAGGGTGAGGGGAACCAGTCGGGCCTTGACACACATAAGTGTGCAGTCAGAGAAATTATGAGTGAAACGGATAAAGGGAAGCTGAGCCTGAGAGAGGAAGAGGTGGAGGGGTGGGGTGGGGGTGGAAATAAATAGGGGAAGGGAGTGAAAGTGAGGGCGACGGAAACGAACAAAGAGAACGGTAGAGAGTAGGAAGGGAAAGGAAGAAAAGTGCCACAGATCAGCAAACGAGAAAAGAACATACAGGCAGATTGATTCGCAAATGGTTTGATTTCAGAGACAGTCAGCGGCTGAATTACACCTTAAGCGGAACCGAGAGGATTGACGGGGTGAGAGAGGGAGAGAAATCGAAGGGAATGATAAATTATAAAGCGCTATGAAAGTACAACTGCGAATGCAGCGGGCCAGGAAGAGAAGAGAGGGATTAGAAAAGGAACAAATTAAGGCCAGGGGAAGTTAAAGAGAGAGCGAAAGACTGAGCGAGCGCAACAACGTGAGAGAGCGGAGGGAGAGATTGAGATGATGATGGTGGTTGATTCGCCGATGTTATCTCAGTGCAGGGAGATGTGTGTGACACAATCTCAAATTGGAAATCGCTGTTTCAATCTCTCCTCACTCTTTGCTCGCCGCTCCACTGATAACGAGACGAGCTTAATTCTATTAAAAATAGCCCGGTATGTGTGGCAGGAACAAAACCTGCCCAGGCTGCTGAAAGATGCAGAGCCCCTTTTACTGACAGCCAGCATTATAGCTCACTTTAACAATCCCCCCTACCAGAGCCCCTGCTGGACTAACTTTCATCTAGATCTCGGCATCGCCATCTCTCAGCATACATCTATCTATCTAATTATCCATCTGTCCCTCTATCACTCTCACCCATCTGCTCCGCTCTATCTCTTTCTTCCAGACTAAGACCAGCTCTAGGGATCCTTTCGTTTCTTGCTTTTTCCGTTCTCTCTTTTCTGCGAGTGTTTGCTTTGCTGAGCCTAGTGTTTTCTTTAAACCGCTCTTTCTTCGTCTCGCTTTCTCGCTCTGTGTCTTCCAGGCCGTCCTAATCTCTGCACGCTCCAGCTCCTCTTTTTTCTCTCCTTTGCTCTTTCTTTAGGGCAAGCGGTACATTTCCGTCATTCCTGTGCATTGAGTCGCCCCTCCGTTCGGGAGCTTGAGTGACATTTGGAGCATTCTCTCACCCCTCAACTTCTGACCCTGGCGACACAGCCAAGCCACTCTCATGAATGCTAATACCGCCAACCAATCATGTGTCAGCGGGTAGCCGAATGGCCAATCAGATCACGGTGCTCCATCGCACAGCGGGAAGGTGAAATGAGGCTCATTAAATTAGCAAGGGATGTTTTTTTTAGAACGTGTATCAGAGGAACCAGCTCTCTTCAGCGAACTTTCCCAGCTGGAAAATAAATAACACAAAATCATAATGAGCCTTGATATTAGATCCGTACAGAGATTCAGCTTGACAGGGGAGAGACAAGGGGGGAAAATGTAGATTGTACTTTTTTCTAAAAGTTGACTATCAAGAATACCTCTGTGTGAATAGTTTTAAAGACCCATAAAAACAAAATGAACATCTGTCAGCTTTGATGCTAATACTAGTGTACTCCTGAAACATTGGAAAAAACATAAACAACATTCACTTTTCAGTAGATAAATGCATTTAAATCTTCCTGGGAAATGGACCAAAAATATTGATGACTACATCCTGCACTACACATTTGTTGTCCAATAAGGCTCTCTAAAACAAGTCCCTCCCTCTTGTACCACCTCGCAATTAGCAAATGATTCGTGGTTGTGATATTACTAAAGGGTTAGTTCACCCAAAAATGAAAATTCTGTCAATAATTACTTACCCTAATGCCGTTCGACAACCATAAGACCTCCGTTCATCATCGGAACACAAATAAAGATTTGTGTTGAAATTTGTGTGGAAATGTTTTTGTTGAAATCCGTTAGCTCATACAGGCCTTCATCGACACTAATGTAATATATATATATATATATGTAACCCCTACTGTTCGGACCGGGACTCAAACCCGGTCAGAGAGTCGGACGCTCTAACAAGGAGGCTAAAGGCTGCAACCTCTAGCGTCAGTCGTTAGAGCGTCTCTTGAGGTCAGAGGAGTGAGGTTTACTTGCACAGCAACTACTACTAGCTGGCCTCTGTTACACTCACCCCCCTAAACCTCACTCCCATCCGGGTCATGGCACCAATGTAACCCCTACTGTTCGGACCGGGACTCAAACCCGGGTCCGCCGGTATGAGAGTCGGACGCTCTAACAAGGAGGCTAAAGGCTGCAACATCTAGCGTCAGTCGTTAGAGCGTCTCTTGAGGTCAGAGGAGTGAGGTTTACTTGCACAGCAACTACTACTAGCTGGCCTCTGTTACACTCACCCCCCTAAACCTCACTCCCATCCGGGTCACGGCACCAATGTAACCCCTACTGTTCGGACCGGGACTCAAACCCGGGTCCGCCGGTATGAGAGTCGGACGCTCTAACAAGGAGGCTAAAGGCTGCAACCTCTAGCGTCAGTCGTTAGAGCGTCTCTTGAGGTCAGAGGAGTGAGGTTTACTTGCACAGCAACTACACAGCAAATTACTGAGGGATAAAAACCTGGTGTTGGGCATCTAGTGATAAAATCTGGTGTTAATTTACAAATATTATATGCTTTATCACTTGTTTAGTAATAAAGCACAGTGTTTCCTTTGGGTGTTAAAACACAGTGTTTCCTTTGGGTGTTAACAATCAACATCTGCGCATGTGCAGAGCATTTTAAATTTCCCAGCTCATCCTTCGGTCTCTCTTTATGGATTTCCCTGCACACACAACGGTTACAAGGACAAGGTATAGTATAGTATTATTATCTTATCAACTTGTGATTTATTAATGAGCTTGTATAATGAGTAACGTAGCCGATGTGGTTGACTTAACTCTGTTAGCGTTTTTTTTTTTTTTTACCTCAGTTTAAATTTAGCGCGCTTTTGATCCGCCATTCAGTTTAACATAACTGAATAACCCCCACTAACACACTAAATTCGTTAATGGAGGACGAGATTTACGTAAGTGACTTAATTTCGTTGTACTAATTTTGTAATAATGTAGCAGCATTAACATTATGTGTCATTTTTTAACTCACTGGACTTGGATAGTTATTTCTTCTCATTTGGCATAACGTTAAGTATCTTTAGGGCTTCCAACCTTTATAAGACCGTTTATATCTTTCACCCCGTAACTACGAGTTAATTCTGGTGTTTTGAAATGTCATTCAAATGAGAAAGCAGACGTTAATCGAATGAATTAATTGCTCTTAATTTTTTGTTTCTTGTGTGACGCCGGGGCTCGATCCCTTGCCGAGCACCCACGGATAGCACGGTCCATCATTGTCGGCGCTGCGCATACTGATCGGCCTGCAACATTTTGCGATTGAAATGCTCTGTGTGTTCTAGCAATCTTCTCGTGGTACTTTGATAACATACGCCGACCATTCTGTACAGCGCTCCAAAATGTCGAAAACATGTCGTAGGACACGCTTTTCTTCATGAACTGCTTCAGTCAATATATAGAAACTCAAGATCGAGTACGAGTGTGCAATGTCGTGGAATGTATGATACGCTGTTTTTTGCGTGCATATGAGACGCAATTTATGGCGTATTATACATACGAACCCCCCACCCCACTACCCTAAACCTACCCAAGAGAGCGTATCATATGCACGCCGAAATGAGTTTTGGCGTATACATTCCACGACATTGCACACTCGTACTATTTGACATTTTTCGTCTTATTTTGTATTAGTTGAGCAGACATGCATTAGTGCCCTTCCATGTGCGATTTTTTCTGTACTAGCCTTTTCTAGTTGTAGCATTGTAAATCTGTAACAGTAGTGCTTATGTTTTGAATATAACTTTTTTCTTGCTATGTGTTGGTATAAAAATAACCTGAAGTAAATCACAAAGTGACCTGATAATTTTGAGTCTTTTTTTTTTTTTGCTTTCTGCTTTGGAGGATTTTTGTTTCATGGAATATTGTTTATTATTGCAGAAGGAAACCACTTAAGGCCACAATCTATGTATGCCCTTGGCATTATTACTCTACAAACCTAAACGATCCTGAAAGGAAGACAGGCTATGTAAGTATCTCTGCTTGTTGATTGAAGATGTTTGAAACTTTATATCTTAGATTTTTTTAATGTGTTTGTTTTAACCAAATTTGTCTCTTTAACAGGAACGATACTATGTGTTTGGATCATTTTGAGGAGCGATATCAACGCCAAGATCGTGGGATCGATGAATTGGGAAAGCAAGAACTGACAAAATGTAAAAATGCGTACATTGAATGCAATGTAAGTCGCTTTGGATAAAATTATCTGCCAAATGTAAATGTATTAATTTATAAAGGAATAGTATTTTTTATCAGAATGAATTACAAACCAGACAGTTTTTTAACATTAAGGTTGATTTAATATATACAATGTTGAATTTTTGTATTTTCAATTAAAACATTACTTTTAAGATATTATAGCATTGGAGTATAACAAGAAATTGTTTTATTCAATTGTATGTGTGACAACAATGGCTTTACTGTAGCGATTCCCGGCGAAAGCAAAACTGACAAAAATGTTTTTTTTTTAATTAAAAATGGTATTGAATGCAGTGTAAGTGGCATTGGATAAAAGTGTCTGCCAAATACATAAATGTAATGGAATTGATATATTACAATTTCAATAAATATTCAAATAAATTTGTAGTCACTTGATTTTTTTGGGGAAAAAATAAAATAATATATATAAATTGTTTTAAATTTCATTCACAGTGCCATTTTAGTATTTAAGTATTTACATTAAATACACTGGGTGTGTGAGATTAATCACCATAAAGTGTTAAATGTACACTTATGAGTAATACATTTCTCAACACCTTGAGTGACTAAAAAGAAACACTAACACAGTGTTTGTATAACGAACACTTTCGTCAGTGTTGTTTTAACACTAGCAAAGACGGACCTGTATGTTCACCCGGAAAGTGATAATTTTAACACCCGTGGTGATAAATCTCCCAACATGTTTTTTGCTGTGTACTAATAGCTAGCCTCTGTTACATATATAATCTATATAAATATAAATCACTATATAATCACTATATAAATCGTTTAGTTTTTTTGCACACAAAAACTATTCTTGTCGCTTCATAAAATTATTGTAGAGCCACTGTAGTGAGATGGGCTTTGTAACGACGTCTTTAGTGCCTTTTATGGGTCTTGAGAAAGGAAATGACATTAGTGTCAATGAAGGCCTGTCTGAGCCATCGTATTTCACCACAAATATCTTCATTTGTGTTCCGAAGATGAACATGAAGGTCTTACGGGTGTTGAAGAACATCAGGGTAAGTAATTAATGACATCATTTTCATTTTTGTGTGAACTAACCCTTTAAAGCCTAACAAAGATTATCAACCCAGGATGTGCCTGTGGCCACATTTCTTTTAAATGACATTATGTGGTTCTTGCACGTTTTGCGACACTTTAAAAAAATTCCCAGTGTTTAGTTTTATCCAAACCATCAGAAAGTGAATCTGGCAATGTTTTATTATGTATCATGGCAGTTTGGAAATAAAATATGTCCAGTTAGGCTATTTCTCTTTGTCCAAATCTACAAATCTTTCAGCTCTGTTCTTATGACTCATTTTTCTTGAGAAGCGTACCCGAACTTTCTGCATTAGTTCGGGTACGCTTGCTGTATGTGCAATGCTGTATGTACGTTTAGAAAAGCCGCAAATATGGAGCTGTTCATGTAACCTAATGTAAACTTCAAAATATATGGTAAACGTGTTTTGAGGCATACTATGGTGCCATTGGTGTTTGTCCAGTAAGCCAACGAGTAGAAAACTATTTGTGGATTTAAAAAGAGCCCTTCAATTGGTCTCACCCAAATGTCCTGCTTCAACTGGAAAAACTTCAACAAATTAGCCAAAAAGACAAAAAAAACTGGACTCTTCGAGCAATTTCATAGAGAGAGGGCTATTTTTCCCAGAATGCCCTGCTTTTGGATTGAAGTAGTGATGGGTAAATGGGTTTGCCCACATGAAAGAGTAAGGAGAGTGTCAGACTAATGAATTAATCAGGCGGTCATTAGTTTATATCTACTGCAGCCGCAACGAGCCCTTTTTTTCCACACAGAAGGAATAGAGCATAGAGAACGAAGAAGGCAAATCATTCAGGCGTGAGAGTGAGGTTTTCTACAGTATGTGTGTGTCTGTATGTGTGTGTGGAAGGGACACGGGGAGACCAAAACGAAAGAGCGATGGAGAGAATGAAAGAGTTACGAGCATGTGTAAAAGCGTGCTCTTTCATTCCCCTTAGCTAACTGTGTTCATTTCCCATCATGCCAATAAAGCCAAACTTGATTTGAAATTAAATTGGGTGAAGGGATGTATGACTTTAGCAAGGGCAGACAGATAAAGAGTTTGAGGGAGGCTGAAGAAAGACTAAAGGAGAGGAGCATGAACAAGTCTAGAGGACAGGGGAGGTTATGCAATCATAAATTAAAACATTCGCTTTGCATGGTCGTACAAGTTGGATGCTCCAGCTACTGTTATAAACACAATAGAAATGAAGTTCGATACAAGTTAAGCCAACAGAGTGTCTGGCATAAATGTCAATTACCATAGAAATATATTTCAACTTATACTTCTTTTTTTATGCAAAAATCTGGTTACAGAAAGGTCAAATACACACTTAAAGACTGAAGTCATTCTGTACACATTTAAAGCAGTTGTGCTGGTGCTCATTTTCCTGAATTCTTTCTCAAACAAAGTCACATACTCACAGACTTTAAAAAATAATAAACAGCAGAAGCAGAATGAATATTTATTAGTAGTAGTATTATTAGATTAATGTGTTATGAGTTATAATAATATTACTTTAATCATATTTATATAATTCTCATTCCTATATATTGTTGACAATGACAATATTATGATAAAATAATTGTAGGAAAAATATAATAACAATAATAACATATTTATTATTATTGTTGTTGTTTTTGTTGTTGTTGTTGTTGACAATATTTTAATAATAATAATAATAATTATTATTATTATTATTATTATTATTATTATTATTATTATTAATAATAATAATAATAATAATGTTACCAATTGTGCTCGTAGAGAAGCTCACAGAGACGAAGGAGAACGGGAAACATGGATTTTAATAGTAAACTCAGGGAAACATGAAACACAGCTATACATGAACGAGTACCGACCAACACTGAGGGCAAACTGAGGGATTAAATACACCGGATAACTGAGGATAATGAGGAGCAGGTGAATGACAAGGCACAGGTGATTGACATGACTAATTAACTGAACAGGGGAGAAACACAAGCTAAACTAAAGCCTAGTTCAGACTGCACGATTTTCAAACTCGTCGGGTCACTGCTCGACTGGGGTATTATTCAGTCACTGCTGTGTTCACACTGCACGATGGTTTGATGACAGAGGAGTTCACACTGCATGACTGAACAAGGAAGAATCGCCGTCAACTCTCTCTCTCTCTGGTGCGCAAACTACGTTTCCCAAACACACGTGCGATGTGACAAGTAAACAACGCGAGATCACACGTGCGGCAGAGCAGACCGGAGTTCTCGCGCGAGACTTGGAATTGTTATTAAAAATGATAAACTGCACAAAGTTTGCTTCAAATTGTATGTGCGCTGATTTGTGGAGAAAAAGAAAAAAGATTATGGCGGAAGAAATTGTTGGAGAGACAGAGGGAGCCAGGATTGCGTTCTGCAAAGACAGTTTGAGGTAAATAAACAATTTTGTAATGCTGTGGCTGGATGTGCAAATGTTTGGCCTTTGTTTCTGTTTGATAGAATTGTAAATATGTCTATTAAAATACTGAAATTCTGCTCTATAACTCCTCCCTGAACCTCCCGCTGCCCTGTATCTCAGTCTCTCATTGGCTGTCGGTGTAATTTTCAGTCAGAACGCAGTTCACACAGCAGGAGTTTGAATCGCCGACAGGTCCAGATATTTAGCATGCCAAATATCTCCCCGGCGTCGGCGACTCGTCAGCGATTCTCTCTGATCGCGTCTTTGATTATTCACACTGCGTGATTGTCACTCGCGTGCACGAGCGCCGATTTGCCTGTGATCTCGGGCATTTGTTGGTGATTTCACAAAACCTGTCGGCGACTCAAAATCGGGGCAAAAATCGGGCAGTGTGAACTAGGCTTAAAGAAGATCTGCAATAGGTAAGCAGCTTGGTGTGAAGAAATCAACTGAGGGAGCAAGTATTAAAAGAAAAAAGCTATAAGTATAAAAGAAAATGGAAGACATAAAAGACCACTGATTAATCTCCCTCGATCTCACCCTGTGGGGTCAAAATGATCACAAGAACGATGAGCAAAAATCCCAGAACCACACGGGGGGACTTCATCCAACCAGGACGACTGATCCGTGTAAAGGAAAAAATGAATGGGGCCATGTATCGTGAGATTTTGAGTAAAAACCTTCTTCCATCAGCAAGGGCATTGAAAATGAAACGTGGCTGGGTCTTACCGCATCTTTCAGGTCTTTCATCACAATTGTTGGCTGACTAGATACTTTTTTGCCCCACTGCATGCTATTTTAATAATGATTGTTATTATTGTTAGTATTATTATTGTTGTTAATATATTGTTGACAAATCAATAATGATAAAAACAAATATTAGAAACATGCCTTTAATTATAATAATAACAATATTATTAAACATTTTTTGCCAATTATCAGCCATAAGGAATCAATTGAGTAAAAAATCTAGAATCTAGATAGATTTTCTAGATCTCAATAGATTTTCTAATCTATTGTGTAGAAAACCATAAATATCGCAACAAGCTTTAGTCTTGTAGTGCACACTTTCCTTTAATCAATTGTGTAACATCTGGGTGACATGTATATGTACACACAAGCATTTTCTAGCATTCATTCTTCACTTTCAGACTCAGAAGTGCCAGAGCTCCACTGGCTCTGGGTTCCCTCCAGGTGCACATCCTCAGGTCCCAGAAAGTAACCTGATCGATGCTTTGAATCTTTCCTATAGTCCTTAGGGGGAGATGCAACTGGAAATCAGGCTTATATCAGCATGTTCAGGCCAAGAGCTAAACTGTATCAACATAGAACTCTTGCAGCCAGTGATGTGCTCCAAATAGAAGGCACCCTAAACCCACACAATTTTAAGACAGTGACCTAAAAGCTCCAGAAATAGTGTTCCATTCTTTCTGGACAGACAGCCTGTAACCAAAGTAAAAGTGGTGTGATGCCCAGTGAATGAATTTGTCGATGCATTAAAGAATTCGCTTTGAGAGAAGATAAGGCTGCTGCAATCTGTTTTAGTGAAAAGTGGTGCATTAAAGATGATCTGAAAACCACTCAACATGCAGGTGTCAAGATTTGTCACCACCTGTTCTGGATCAAAACATGTGTGCTGCCACATAGCAAGCAACCACGGTTCTTGGTGTATGTGATGGATATAAGCAACTACGGTTCTTATGATCTGCAACTGTTCGGACCAATGAAATCATAAGGGCGGGCTTTAGACGATGATTGACAGATGATCAACAGTAACGAAATCATGCACGTCATCAAAGGGGCTTGGATTATATTTTTTCGAATCCTAAACGGAGAGCTTGCTTGTATATGCATTCACCTTCACAATTTCTCTCAGAAATGATCATCATCTTGGGTAAGTACTCTGTGTATCATTAAATTATTTTATTTTTTTACAACACCGGCAAAGATTGTGTATTCCAGCCTGATACCAGCGCACGTGCAGACAGGGTTGCCAAGTTTTTACAACAAAACCCGCCAACTACTAGACCTAAACAACAGCATCTCAGGGGGTTCTCAGGCGGGGAAATGGCGTTTGGGGTAAAATGTGTGTTATTTTGGCAAGGCTGCCTGCTAAAATTCGCACTCATGGGTCTACATATCACATAATAGTCGCTTTAACCCGCAGACATAGAAAACTACCCGCGGGTGGAAAAACGCGGACTTGGCAACACAGTGCAGTTGAACTATGTTGACATTTGTCAATGCGTCGCTTCGTTGCTCTGATTGGTTGTAGGTCTATCCAATTGATGTCTTTCCTGGTTCGGTTAAAACACGCCCAATGATCACAGCCCAATGGAGCAGTTTCAGACTCATATTCTGACTAGAACTGAGTATCACCACGTCAGGCTAGTCAGCTGTGGCAGTGAGGGAAAATTGGGTCTGATTAGAGCATAGAGGGTCATGATGACCAGGGTCCTTCAATTATCATAATTTATTTCAAATCTTGAGTGAAAAAGAAAGCATGTGCATCAGTTCTGCTAAAAAGACTTGTAGCATTAAGCACCCTATTTTAATGATCATGTGACAGGTGCGCTTAGGCCGTGTCCGAATCCAATTTTACTAGTTTAACACGCGCCAGGCACATGGTCAAAAAGGGCTGTGCTTAGTCTCTTAATGAGCCATGAATGTGTTCGAGGCGTAAAGTGCAAAAAAAAAAAAAATCAGAGCTTCATCTTCCATTCCCTTTAAAAACCAGTTGCACTTGCACCATGGCGGATTCTATATTTACATGGTGTAATTTGCGAGCAGAAAGACTGAAAGCTTCTCCAGAAAGGAATCCTCTGTGCATCCCTGTGTGTGTAATAAGCAGAGCATATACACATGTTGTGCTCCCACCTATGGGCCCATATTACTAACACGCCTTTTAAATAACACAAAAAAATACTACGCTATTGTCTTTAGATCAGTTTTTTGTTGGTCAGTGGTGAAGTCGTTTTCAGTTGCCTCAAAATGGCAACGCGCCAACAATGCGCCTGAACACACCTCGTTTTCAGACCAGCACAGCCATGGGTGAACAGATGGGCACGAGAGCATTAGCTAGTTAAACAAAGCAGCGCAGGACATGAAAATGATAACTGCGAAACAAGCAAAAAAACACTTGCGCCGCGCCTCATTGCGCAGGGTGTATGATAGGGCCCTTAGTTTGTTGTGTCATCCATCATGCCAGCATTTGCATATACTTTAATTATCAAGTTATTCAGAATTCTTAGAGTACCAAATCTCTAAGAATGTTTTTTCTCTTCTCCAGGTAAGAGGATGATGACTGTTAGGACGCAAATGATTTTAATGCATAAAAAATTTGGTTCAATCCCCACTTGGGCAAAAACCTACAAAGTTCATTCAGTAACAATACTGGATGCCAGTCTAAAAATGATTAACTGTCAGACACCGAAAAGCTAAACCTCAACCCCCGGCCCTCATGTACGGCACACATCTCTGGAGTTACAGTGCTGTCTATAATGAATCACTCCGGCCTCAGTTTATTGAACCTCAACAGACGCTGTCCGATACAGGCAGAACAGCTTTGGTGAAATGAGAGCCATAAAGTCTTGAGCTTTGATCAATGGATTAACTAAAAAACTGCGGCTGATCGACATTTGCCAAGTGTCTGATTTATCAGGTTAACCTGTGTGTGTGTGTGTGTGTGTGTGTGTGTGTGTGTGTGTGTGTGTGTGTGTGTGTGTGTGTGTGTGTGTGTGTGTGTGTGTGTGTGTGTGTGTTCACGGCGTGATGAAAAGCAAACCGGATCAATGAGGTGATCGATCGTCCAAGGCCCCTCTCGCTCTCCGTCAAGTGACATTAGCAATTGATCAAGTGCGTGCAACTCGGAACATGTGAACTTTAGACTGCTCACGACAGAGAGCGTTCATTCGTGAACTTGTGTTTGCCTGGCTGTATGTTTGTTGAAGGTTAGAGACAAGAGCAGGAAGACATCCCGCTGTGATGAAGAAGGAAGCTCTGAGCTGAAGTGTGGGAAAGCAGCAGTGTGTTAAAAAGGCAGATAAGCAGAGTCGCATCGACAGGAAGCTGTGACAGAGCGGCTATGGTTAAAAGTCAATGGGCATAAAGCTAAGAGGGCAAAGTTGAAGCGACATCAAACCGCGAAGTTGAATGCCGCTTTTGGCACGGGGTACAGATAGTCCTATTTTTCACCACACGGGTCGTCTTTATGCTGCTGACAGAGAAATGAATAGATGTGTGTAAAGACCCAAGAGATTTGCCAGTGGATTAATCCTTTCATTAAGGAAAGCGAGAAGTTAATTGCAGCGACAGCTGCGTTTCTCAGAGTTTACTCGATTGACATTTTAACGCCATCCTTTTAAACGGAAAAAAGCAATTATCAATAAATGCAGGGCAATCTTCACATGATGAATCAGGCAGAAATTAGCTTTTATTTCTCTTTTCTTTGGCCTTGAGGCGTGTTGGCAGCACAGGCCTGGAGTGAGTTTTCGTGCAAACCGTCACACAAACGAAAATAAACCACTCGATAGTGTTGTGATGAAACGCAAGACACGGTTTAAGCGGAAGATCAAAGGTTACGACAGAGCACCATGCTGAAGCCTGATGAAAAAGAGTCGAGAAAAAGATTGATGGAGATGGAGATGGTCCTGGGTAATTACTTTGAGAAGCGGCATTGAACTACTGAAAGGCATATTACGTAGAAAAAGGAAAGATAGGCTTTTAGACTATTCAGAAATGATGCGGATAATAAGATAAATGTGAATGAGTGTCCAGAGATCAGTTATGAAAGAAGACGAGGTGCTGGTGACAATCCAAGAAAGAGACAAAAAAAGAAGAGGAAACCGCTAACTACAATGAAAAGCGCCATGAACCGAGACCAGGTAAGAGCTGTTACTGTTGGTGATCAATCTCCCACTGCCCAATAATAGCTGTGGGCTTGAGCACGGATAGCAGACTTTCTAAATTCAAAAAACAATCTGGCCTTACACATATGGACCCTGAAAGCATACCAGAGCAATTCAATAAAAAAAGAAAATTCACACTTATTATTAGGGCTGTCAATTAACACATTAATTTCATTTTTTTTTTTTTTAAATGAATAAAATTTAAAATTATTAGATTATTAAATTATTTAGAAATGATTTATTTAAACTATACTTTGTTTTTTTTTTGTTTTTTTTAAATAATTATATATATATATATATATATATATATATATATATATATATATATATATATATATATATATATATATATATATATATGTTTATTTATTTTAAATGAATTCAAAAATATATTTGAAACCGTTTTTTAAAATAAACATGGTCATTTAATTTTAATTAATAAAATATTGAATATTAAAAAAGTATATATACGTATGGACCCTGAGAGCATACCAGATTAATTACATTTTTAAAAATTCACAAATTTATTAACACATTCATTTCATTTTTTTAAATGAATAAAACTTTAATTATTACCTTAATTATTAGATTATTAAATTATTTATAAATTATTTATTTCAACTATAATTTGTTTAAAAAACACTCAAACTTAAGTTAAAAAATAATATTAATATTATAATAATATATATATATATATATATATATATATATATATATATATATATATATATATATATATATATATATATATATATATATATATATATAAATATTTTTATTAATGCAATTAATTTGATTAATGTAAAATGTTACAAAATTAATTAAAACATTGTTAATGTTAAAGTTAGTTTTCTTTTAATATTAAATATAATAAATGATCAAATATATAACATTCATGTAAAATACAATAATTGTAAAATGCCATTGCTGTGCATAATACCATCTTAAGCATTCATGTCTTTTCCCCAAAACTCATTCAGCAAAATTGTATACTGTGTGCAATGAATTTGATGACTTTTGTTTAATTAACAATTTTAACAAAACAACAAAATTAATTGACAGCCCTAATATTTGTATACAGCATATACACAGCATGCTCAAAACATGTTCCAAGTAGTCTGTTTGCAAACAGCTGTCTTGCTGTATATTGTCACAACCGTATGGCTGTTAACCAAAACTCACTCAACAATGTGTCATAAAATCTCAGCTGCTCTTTCTCCTTCCCTCACTTCCACCTCGGCTCCCTCTCTTTCTCCATGCTCTGATTCACTCTCTTCTCCTGGTGATGACAGCCATGGCCTGGTGTCACTCGTGCTAATAACAGTACAGTTGTAGATGTACAGCCAACGTGTGGAAAACGGCAGATGACAGGGCACGAAAGCAACGCAAGATTCTTTACCCAGATCTGTCAGAACCACACACCTACCAACCCACATCTGCCACACGACATCTTTTCCACATGCACACAGATGTACGTGTGCATGTGCGCAGGTGTTACTTATAAAACTTTCTGTCATGTGAAAGGAACAAGTTTTGGCTCTCACCGTTGACTAGGATATTGGTTATTGGCGGGCGGAGGCTGGGGAGAGGAGTCTAGTGATTTCACGTCTGACTGGACAGGAGGAGAGGTCTATTTCTCTATTTCAGGACTGCAGCTCAAACTATCCCTTCTCCGAAGGCAGTTTTAACCAAATCAGGCTGCAGCTAACATTCAAATGCAGGCTCTACTCTCACATTTGCAATTACATTTAAATCATTACATTTAGTCGTTTAGCAGATGCCTTTCAAACTAAAGAGAGAAACCACACAAGCAGGTGTCAACAACGCTCGCATTACCTTAGAGCCAAAGTTGTAAAATGCAAGCTTATTTTAATTTGTCTGCATATGTAATGAGTTTTATTTCTGGCTCTAAGTATCTGCACACATCGCCTACATGCAATAAAGAACGTTTATAGTTCAATATTCATGAAATCTGCCTTGCAATTGACAGATCTTCAGCACTTGAACTTTAGCATGTTGCCATGGGTGCATCTTCAGGGTTGAGAGTTGTAATTTCAGGCTAAATGCAAAAAAGAGAACAGCAGAAGGTGAGATGCCATTCTGTAAGACCTTAAAATATGAGAGCAACTAAATGATCGATTTCCAAATGACATGCATAAAGAGTGTTGATCTCTTGACTCTGTTATAGTGGGGGCGTTTGGTCAGGCAAGGAAATTACAGTGGTATTGAAGCACTATAAATGATCTTAACACCATGCATATCTATAGTTATAAAAATGTCATAATATTCTAAATATATTTTTAAGAGATGGTATGACACAGCCTGCCCAATTGCCCACGGAATACTCACTGGACATTCATGATCCAACTAATGCACAATGCATTAGTCAAAAATTGAACGATCTGACAGAAATCCATTCTGATTGGCTGGTTGCTAAAGGAATCTTTTGGAAATCGGGGATGCAAGTTTACATCAGTCCAACAGGTAACAAAGAATCTTTAGAAGTTATAGTTGCAGTTTAATAATAATAATAAAATAGATAATTAATTAATTGAAATACATACAGTACATTAAATGTTTGGATTAAGATTTTGCACTGCATTTTAGAATGATTTAAGGAGGATCATGTGACTGAAGTAATGAAAACAATCAGATTTATTTTTTTTATGTGACCCTGGACCACAAAACCAGTCATAAGGGTCATTTTTTGAAATTGAGATGTATACATCATCTACAAGCTGAAAGAATAAGATGTATGGTTTGCTAGGATAGGACAACATTTGGACTAGATACAACCCTGATAATCTAGAATCTGAGGGAGCAAAAAAATCAGAACAATGAGAAAATTAAGATTAAAGTTTTTTTATATGTGGTAGGAAATGTACAAAATATCTTCATGTAACATGATTTTTACTTAATATTCTAATGATGCCTCAAGGTTGTGCGTGTTGTGGCTTCACAAATGCTTTGCTGCATCCCTCGATTGTAACAAGTGGTTATTTCAGTCAAGAGTTGCTCTTCTATCAGCTTGAATAGGTCAGTCCATTCTCCTTTGACCTCTAGCATCAACAAGGCATTTTCGTCCACAGGACTGCCGCATACTGGATGTTTTTCCCTTTTCACACCATTCTTTGTAAACCCTAGAAATGGTTGTGCGTGAAAATCCCAGTAACTAAGAAGATTGTGAAATACTCAGACCGGCCCGTCTGGCACCAACAACCATGCCATGCTCAAAACTGCTTGAATCACCTTTTTTTCCCATTCTGATATTCAGTTTGGAGCTCAGGAGATTGTCTTGACCAGGACCACGCCACTAAATGCATTGAAGCAACTGCCATGTGATTGGTTGATTAGATAATTGCATTAATGAGAAATTGAACAGGTGTTCCTAATAATCCTTTAGGTGAGTGTATTTCACAATTACAGTATTTTTCCTGAATTTTTTATCAAATAAATGCAGCCTTGGTGAGCATAAGAGTCAATGCATAATTATGCCAGTATTTTGACCGCTCGTGTATACACACATAATGAATGCATATATGGGCAGATACTGTAGAACGAATTCATTAGAAGATGTTGTCAAACATAGTACTTTAAGGCCATGTAGTGTATTAGTTAAAAGAGTCAGTATTATCTAGAAAGCCTGCTTATTCAAACAGCTCATACCTGGACCCCAGGGAGATATTTAAATAGTCCTTTCAACATGTAGCTTATGGCAGTATATGTGTATCGCATTGCATTTAGCAGCTTTTATTGCACTGATGAGATCGATAAGAGTTTTCCGATCTTAAATGGGAAACGAATTCCAATGAGCGTGCGTTTGTGTGGCATTAGGGTTGATGGAAATGATATTGAAACTCTCTGTGATGTATTACTTCTGAGCAAATTTCACCCTCGAGTGATTTGGACAGAGCTTTCTGTGTATGCAACTGTGTACATAACCGCTGGTGTTCTCTGATTCTGATATTATGTTCTGGTTGCATATAAATAGCGGAGAATCAGATGGCTCTGTACTAAGGAAAGCAATGCTTTGCGATTACTAGATCTTTGAGTCAACAAGCACAAGATTTTCTCTCTACATGAAGTCATTCACACTCAGCTTCCTGGAAATTGACTGTAGATGATGATGGTGAAAAAAAGACAACGAAGCACTCAAAATTCAAGACCTCCCTCAGATTAAGGTCACCGCAGAGCTCCACGCTTATGACCATCATAAAAAAATCTGATCCGAAGGCAAGAAATATTTGTCACGCCAAGTCAGTGACCAGGTAAGATGGATCAATCAAACCTTTGAAGTCTAGTCCATTTGCAAGCAAGTGAAAAATAAATGAAAATCCTCTGTGATTCTGAGGCTGTGACTGTGCATTTAACTTGCAAAGGCAAAACAGAGCAAACAAAATTTAGTTACAACTGCATGGGGTCTCTTACACTAGTGGGTCATGCAAAGCATTAGAACTGTGGTGCATTCATGTGGGAAATATGAAAAATGTAAGTTCTCAAATTCAATTAGCAAGTTCATTGGGGGGCATAACTTATATTTACATATTTTACACGTGACACAACTCAGGTGTGACGCAGATCACAGAAATGTTTCCTGCAGTGCTTTTAAAGGAATAACCCGGGAAAATCCTGTCATCATTTAGGCTACTCATCCATCATTTACTCATGTTATTCCAGACCTGTATGACTTTCTTTCTTTTTTTCCCTGTGGAACACAAAATGTATATATTTTGAATAATGTTTGTAAGTAAACTGTTTAGGTTTGACAAATGAGAAGCAAGTGCCAACGATACAAAATTGTAATATGCAAAAGATAAATTTAAATCTTTCCCATATGGGATGAGTTTTATTTCTGGCTTTAAGTATCTGCAAACATCCCCTACATGCAATAAAGAGTGTTTACAGTACAATAATCATGAAGTATGCTTTTCAATTGGCAAATCTTTAGCACTTCAAGCACACGTTTGGCCAGTCACGGAAATTGCAGTGATATTGAAGCACTTAAAACGATCTTAACATTATGCATATTTATAGTTATAAAATGTCACAATATTTAAAATATCTGGTCAATAAACACACAAATGGTATGTCTTAGCTGTTTGTGTTCCTATTGACTTCCATAGTATAGACAAAAAATACTATGTAAGGCAAACCGTTTTCTCACCAACATGATTCATTTTCTTTTGTATAGGAGCTGGAAAGTGTTACAGGTTTGGAACGACAGGATGGAGGAAATGATGACAGAATGTACATTTTTGGGCGAGATATCCCTTTAAGCAATGGAGCTCCTAACCACCTGCAAACACATACAGCAGCCCAAACAATGTAATCCGATTAACAAACAAACTACTGTTATTTGGTCTCATAAACTACTTGCATGTTTGAATCAGTCTGATGAATCCTTCACTAAATGAACTAATAAATCATTCAGAATGGCTACTGAATTAACACATGACTGCAAGGTCGATATTAATGCATCATTACTTCCATCTATAGGCTATGTTCCATTAAAATCTATTTGATTTTATATCCCAATAATTTTTATAGGATCTATAAATTATCCTTTTATATAGTTTGCATTATGCCTTATAATAAGAATGTAGATGTGAAAACTTGACTAGCTTTAATATAACATAGCTCTTGCTGAATGAGGGCAGCAATATAATAACATATCAGTTCTCAAATTTAGCTAATGCTCCACATGTCGTAATGATGGTAACCCTACAAAAACACAAACATAATCTTGCACACACAAAAAAAAATAATATAACACTTCATTTTGGCATTTACTGTTAGAAACAAGTAGGGATGGGTATCATTAAGATTTTAACGGTATTACTACTCTTACCGATACTGCTTATCGGTCCGGTACTTTAACGGTATTCTTATCGGTACTTTTTGAGATTATATATATATATATACACACACACACACACACAATTAACAAAAATACACATTATATAGGCCTATACAGTGCTTTAATTTCAGGAAGAATTCTAGTAAAATAACACTGCATAGTTTATCATAAATAGCCAAAATAATGCGTAATAAAGCTGAAGTTATTAATTAAAGAGCTGTGAGTGATTTTCTCTTTGCATTTGGTTGTTTAATTCGTAGTAATTCATCAGCATGTTTATTAACACCACTGCCTCTTTAAGACAGATGTGCAGCTCTAGGCGACTGATAATAGGCAGATGCACTACACTTTCTCCTGACTATCCATATACCTACGTCCATTTTAGACACAAACTAAACCTGTTAAACTGTTGTGTTTAAGAGACTCTCCAAGCCGGGATTTTGACATAGATGTTTGTGTACATTTGATCCAGAGCCGGCCCAGCCACTAAGCGACCCTTGCAATTGCAAAGGGCCCCGTGGCCTGCAGAGGGCCCCCTAGAGAGCGCACGCACCTCGCCTCATCTGTTTGGGGAGGTGTTTATTATACTCGAAGCGCAGACTGGGTGCAGGCGTGATGAGACGTCATGCTCGGCCAGATTCGCCTCGAGCTTCTTCGGTTGTGGAGCCGCACGCAAAGTTACAAAATTTGACGTGCACACCGCCAAGCGAAATTGGGTCTCGCGCACTCCTCGTTGACGCAATTTTTGCCGCGCTCGTGCGGACGCGTCAAGTATAAACAAGGCTTAAAGCTACACTGAAGTTGGCCGTTTGATAAATGCAAGTTAATTTTTCAGTTCAATATTTGTGTCTAAAAAAGGCACATAAGTTTCTGTAGAGATAGCAATACACATTCTCCTCTTTTTTTGCCAAATAAATGAAAGCATTGTCATCAATGTCTTTCTCTTGCTGTATCAAAATCTCACCTAGCTTTCCTCAGAGATGGTCAAGTTCAGTTTGTGCATGATTACATGATATAACAATTGTGTTAATACTGTATCCTGAATTGTGGATAAGTAAGCTATATATCATATTATGCTGAAGTAAATTTCTGGAGTGTTAACAAGTAAAAGCAAAAACAACAACAACAACCGTACAGAACTTAAAAACCGTGACCCTAAAGCCGTGATACGAACCGAACCGTGGCTTTTGTGAACCGTGCCACTCCTAATGTGTACCTAAAGCAGTTTTCATTAATTTTATTTATTGCTTTTGGTATTTATTCAAGTGTATTTTTTGTTAACAGACTGAGAGTCCATTGCTTTTCTTGTTTTTTGGTTGTTTTGTTAATTTATTGTGGATATTTAAAATGTTTTCCGTATCAGAGTCTTTAGAGATAAAAGTTTATTGATCTTTAAAAAAGGTGTACCTGCATTATTATGCCATTATCATTATTTTAGATGAAAATGGGTTTAGAACGAAAAATCTTATCATTTATCGCAATAATTTCTTGACCAATTTATTGTCCAGCAAAATTTGTTATCGTGTGCTGTTTTTGCCTTTTAAACTCTGGAGTCAATTAAAAATGTTTCTTTGATGGTCAGTGAAAATCACTTTATCAGTCTTTTTATTCAGCAAGTTCATCCGTGTGTGTTCATTGCACTGCACTGCCATTCAGCTCAGTGGTATCATAATTTTCCTGTTAGACACCAAACATGGAACTCAACTCAAGAACTCAAGGTCTTTTATTGACGTTCTGTACATGTTGCCACATAAGAACGAAATACGTACTCAGGACCAGCAGCGTAAAAAAAAGATAATTATCATACAGTAGGCTACATAGAATAATTAAAACATAATTTAATAGACTACAAATTTTTAAAGTAACAGTAGATATATGTACAGTATAGTTATAAGGTAGTCATTGCTTTTCTTTAGGCCTTACTTAAAACGGTCAAGGGCCTCCAACCAAATTTTGCTTAGGGCCCCCAAAGGTCTAGGGCCGGCTCTGATTTGATCGTTTAGACGCGAGTGTGAAACCGAAAGTGTAATTTGCTCGTCTCGTTGCGGGCTGTTTCGGAGGGCGCGCGCCGACTTGGGAACATCCTCTTGCGCACATTTTTGTGCTTAATCGCTCTTTTTATTATTAAAACGCACCCCACAATTTACCAACAGTAGCTAGACTGTATTTTACAACAATCCCTGATCGTGCTGATTCTGTCATTGCGTTTGAGTTTTATGGAGAAATGACAGCGTGGGCTACTGCTGCAAAGGGAATTAGCCTACATAAGTTGCGCTAGACATAAATATTATTTTAATCTTTGGAAGCCAAAATCTAAAATAAAATCAGACTATCACAGATCTAAAGTGTAACCAGGCTATGTTTGACTAGTTCTGCCCTCTGTCGTTTTGCTCGTGGTCTCTCTCTCTCTCTCTCTTTCTCTCTCTCTTTCTCCACACGTGTATTTTCAAAAGTACCGACAGAAGAACCGATAAGGTCCGAGCTTATCGATACAACGGTCTTTCAAAATTCACCCCCGGGGCCCGTTTAATACCGGTTTTCGGTACCCATCCCTAGAAACAAGTTCATTAAACTCAAAACATGCAAAATGTGTCAGTTTTGAGAACACGGGGGAAAAAATTATGTTCTACATACTCATAAAAGTTCATTTGTTTGAACTAATTTGTTTAATTTGAGTTGGCTCTACTCAAACAATTCAATATTTTGACCGTTAAACCTCATGCACATACAGCAGGACGATTATTGCACTTTAAGAGGCTTTTCGACACATATACCCAAGCGATTTTTCACTGGTGATGCCCCGAGTGAACGTGCAAATTCACATACTCTGACAGTGTTGGTGCTTTTGATTTGATTGCAGATCAAATAGGATCAATGGAAACTCACGATCAAATGCTATTTGATCTGCAATTCCTCTCCACAACGACTCCCTCTCATCTAGATTTTTGCTGTCGCTGTGGCGTTTTGTGCTTGAGCGCCACCAAGACGTGTTTTACTGTCCCTTCAGAAGCTCCAGGTATGCCTATTTCATTGGTCGGCCGTTTTTTAACAGATCTGTCCTGCAGCAGACTGGCTCATCTAAAATCAGATTCAGACAAAACGTTTCAGTGGCTCATCTAAACTCAGATTCAGACAAAAAATTTGAGTGTTGTGTAGTTGCAGTATATAACCTTTGTAAGATGCTCCACACAATAAAATAACATCACATGCTACTACCGCCACCACAATAAAACAATTGCAATTACTGTGTGTGAGTCCTTCCAGCACCTATCACTGGTCCTATCACCTCAGCAGCAGCAAAGCCTGATGGGATTGCCCCTTGAGCTTCAGTCTGCCATCTTTCTATCAGCTTCAGTGTCTGTGTAAACTGAAATGGCATTACTGAGTGAATTACTGAGTGGATAGAGAAATGTTCTGAACCCTGTATGTGAGGACACCTTATACATGAGTGTGCCATTCGACCGGCAGGCTTGATCGTTGTGGCGCATTTTTGTTCACCGTGCAAGTTCAAACAACACTTTCCCTTTATCCCCTCTCTCTGTTTGAATCAGTCACCGTCTCAGTGGGACACACAATATAGAGGAACGCAAGCAGATTTCTCCTTTGAACATTTAGAAGTCGTCTGTTTATTGCATCCCTCTTTTCCAAGCAGATCATCAATTATGTATAATATAACAATTTTACGATTAGGCCTCAAAAAAAGAAAAAGCAAGAAACAAGATTTAAGCCTGCCATTGAAAATCAAAACCCACCACCCCCCTCTCTAATTGAAGTGAGTGATGAGCCTTTTTAATAAGAATCAATCTGAGCAAAAAGGAAAATACAGGATTGTGAGACAGGATTAATGCATCAAAAAAGAGCAGGAAAAAAAGACTCAATTAAGACTCTGCCAAACTTTGGCAAGCGATAACGAATTAGCATTAAACACAGCAACCTAGAGACATCAACATTAAATCCGAGCCAAGAATATTTCAGGTATAAAAATTCGAAATGCATATTTATTGATTGGCTTCAGACAATTCACTGCAAATAATCAAGGGCCAGAAACACACACACACATGATATATATATATATATATATATATATATATATATATATATATATATATATATATATATATATATATATATATATATATATATATATATAATATATATATATATATATATAGTCTCACACACACACATACACTAACAGTTCTCGACACCCTATTACAATTAAATTCAGGAGCTCAGCGTTCCCTGGACCCAGGTATTGATGATTCATTTTGCATTGTATCAGAGAAACAGAAATGCTGTTAAAAGGAGATCAGTCAGGCAGCAGACAGAGGGGGACTCTCTCTAATTGCCTATTCATCAAAAGAGTTCCTCAAGTATATCCAGAGCTGAAATATCATGCATGACAACTGAACCGCACTCCATTAATTATGCTCCCAATGAACCAGGTTCACAACACTCCTCTTCTGGTTATTAGAATCTCAGGCTCTCTCCACTGGAGACTCAAATAATCGGAGTCATATTTTAACAAACGAGGGTAATCATTCACACTGGTAAACAGAGCTGTTGGAAAAAATCCTTACACACTCACACTGACAATGCACATTTTCTACATCAAATTGAAAAAAGTGGTGGTGGGGGGGTGTGGTACTTGAACACACTGTTAAACAATGGCGTGGGTGATGCATTTGTGGTTTTGTACACAAACAAAAGACCATACAATAGCACAGAAACTCTGTTGCACTAATGCTCGCTACTAATGTTGGAAAACCAATTAACAATCAATGATCTTTGAGCTTCTAAATGATCAATGGCAATGTTTTAATTAAATGTAGAGTGATACACCTGCTTCAATATGGAAACAAAGTTAACCTTATTTACTTTCTTTATACATGTCCCTCAGTGCATTATATTAAAAACTGTCTTTCATCAAACTGTCACTCCGCCTCTTCAACAACTTTCCTTATGCCACCTCTTTATGTTTCAGTATCTCCAAGTACCCATCATATTCAGTCGCATGTTTTGTTTTTTTTCTCACAGCCGCCATATTTATAATGTCAGGAAGCGAAAGCAATGGTGAAGAATTCTAAAACACCCAAGGAATGATATCAAGAGAAATGTAAATAATTTGTTTTGATCTGTACCAAACCTTAGGAATTATTTATATAGATATGTACGTACAGACATTTCCAAGACATTTTAAATGAAAGTGCTTATGTGAGTATATTTTAAATGTTGCATTTGACTGATGTTATGGATTTAAAAAGTGTTTCTTTGAGGCTTTGATTTATTAGATATTTAAAATATTTAAAAGCTGATAGCCTCGTGGGCAGCGCTCCAACATGTGGCGTGATTGTGCTTCGGGTGACCCAAGTTCAAGTCCCACCTACCCAACATGTTTGTTTTGCAAAATCTAAAGTCTACAACAATCCACATTCTTCAACTTTATGAAATGAAACTAAAAAATGAAGATTAAAAACTTGTATTTGTAATTTAGTGTCAGGTAAGGTAAGTAAAAGGCAGTATCTAAGTATGTTTATAAAGCATATATAGATAAGGCATGTGGATTTTGGTCACAAAATAGAGTACAGTGGCGTCAATTAAGAGTACTTCTCACAATCCCAATCAATTCCTGATCAAACAATCAAAGTACATGTTTTCCCTCAGTATTTTGCCGGGAAATATGTCACATTAAAGGTGTGAAATTGGTTGTAAATTGACTTTAAATGTGTAGAGCAGGGGTGTCCAAATTTTCTCCTGGAGGGCCACTGTCCTGTAGAGTTTAGCTCCAACTCTAATTAGCACACCTAAAACAGCACATCAAGGTCTGTGGGCTGTGTCCAAAATCACCCCTTATACACTTAAATAGGGCTTTTTTTATTTTAATGGATAATTAAAATGTTTAATGAAAGTCCCACTGTGGTGAAAAAAGTTTTTAATGTTGTTTTATGTCTATGTGGTGTTTTAAGATATGCTTTAATACAAACCATGTGCAAATTCACAAGTCAACACCATTGCTGAATATTAAACTGCAGTAAAGGCAGTCTCAAAAACACAGTTTGAAATCACTGGTGGTTCTCACAACTACCTTGTAACCAATAACGTCAACAAGTGGATCTCTGAGCTGGTGTGAGTGGGTGGAGGCGGGGCTAATTTGCATATCCATATAAACATGCTTAATAAATGAGGCAGGGTGTAGAGTTACAGTCAAGCTATCATTTTAGTGATCAAAAATTAGTTTTAAGGGATAAAATTATTGATTACAGGAGGACTTTAAGGTTTATCCATTACCTACTTCAAGAGCTGCAGTTTGCAAAGTTTCAAATAACTATTAAACAGCAAGCACACACTATGCAAAAGCGGCAGCCCTTTCAGCATACTTAGTATTCAAATTCATTCACTTGTTTTCATTCACTCCCTCATATTAGTGGACTAATGTACGGAATAGTGAATAAGGTTACGGGGGGCAATTTCTGACACACGCTCTACCATTGGAGAAAGCATAACGGCCAATTTTGCGGATACCATAGAAATGAATAAGAAGTGCTGAAAACTGAATCCTACCTGTTACTTCTCTAATAAAAAAAAATAAAAAAATCCGGTGTAAACTCTAAAAACAGATCAATCCAAAACAAAACAAATCTTGAGCTAACATGAGCAAACATGTTGAAGATTAGTCAAATAGGCTGTTAATTAATTAAATGATAAATAAACCGTTTTCCAACAAGAGTAGTTTATTCAGTGTAGTAGTGAAGCCTCTCTCATTGACATCCATTTTAAAAACGGCCTCTGGTCTCCTTCCCATGTGTACCGCAACATTTGAAGCAGAAACATCTGGTCTTTTTGCTAACCTTTGAGGCTTGCCTTCTAGTGGATTTGGTAGAAAGTGCAAGTCAAGCAAGTGTGTTGAAGCTGGTTGGAGCTAAACAGTGTAGGATGTTGGTCCGCAGGAGCAGGACTGGACACCCCTGGTGCAGAAGAACTATATTCACCACACTACACTCCACACCAATCTCACTTCAGCACTCTACAGCATCAGTTGCTCCTTTATCTGCTAAATAGTTCCCAATAGTACTACTTGTATTTAACTTGTCTGTGGAAATCAAGCAAACATTACATATTTATTTTCAAAGAAATTAATTTTGCATTGAGAAGTTTTATTTTAATACTCTGCTTCACTTGTTTACGGAACTCTTGCCTTCATAAATGCTGGTGTCTAATTCTATCCCTGCAAGCAGCTGCAACTGCTGACAAACTCATCTGTCATTTGCCAGTGTAAGTGTGTACACGGGATACATTGTGCCTCAGGGCTCTTGATGTTAACTATTTGAGCTCAGGCTTCATTTTTCAAAATTTGGATTTCACTGCATTGAAAGAAATATTCCAGGTTCAGTACAAGCTGAGCTCAGTCGACAGTATTTGTGGTGTAATGTTGATTGCCTTTTTCTAAATCTCTAGGTTACACTGCAGCTCTTGCGATGAAGTTAAATGGGTTAAATGGGGACAAACCTGTATTGTTTGAGCTGATAATTGTTATGGTTGTTTTAGGCTAGTGCTACATTATCATTGGAACAAAGTAGTAACATATTGAAAAAGTATGTATTTTGACATTTATAGATGGGCGCCATTTACAATTGCAAGTGACTACCTGTAACCAAGATTTCTATGTTTTTTGAAAAGGGAAGCATGTGAAAAGTAATTTGTGTTCATCAAAATTATGCCACGAGTGGTGTCTATTGAGCTTAGCTTGTACTGAACTAAAATATTCCTTTAAAGGGTTAAAATGTGCTTGAGTGTACACACACACACACACACACTTATCTAGCGGCTCCTTGAGGCACAAGACTGATGAGAAAAATCTTCAAAGCCATAAACTGAGGCCTGCTCAGTTCGTTTGATGTGGAGATAATGATTAAGGTACATAGCGAGACAACATTTCCATTCGACTGCAAATTGGAAAGATTTTGAGACGGAGGTCTAAAACTCAACAAGGTGAGGAAAGATGATTGTCAGGGTCACTGGAAGTTTGACTCATGGATTCAAATGTGACATAATTGGGACTTCAGGCATGAGAGAAGGCTGGTTGTAGAGGTTGTTATATGCTTTGTTTAGAACATTGTATTTGAAATGCTCAAGCCGTAGCTCTCAGATCTCAAGATCTCAGCTAGGGGGAAAATGCAACAGACTTTTTTTTTTCTTTTCTACTTTCTAATAAGACCAGGTAAATTGGTGGTAACTCTGTTTTGTTCACGACTTGCATGGGTTTATGTAGGAGGACAACAAGTAACTGACAGCAAGTAACAGGATGAAGGTCAACCATCCTTCGATATGAGCCAAAAAGGCAACCAATAATGACATTTCACATTTAAAATTCGCCAAAGCCATCCAGGCAGCCATCTCACTGGTGATTTGTGCTCTTCGAGAGAGGCAGTGCCTGACTGTGTGAGGGAGAATCTGTCTGTCTGTCTGTCTGTCTGACTGACTGTCTGTCTGTCTGATAAAGCGGATGCCAGTCCATTTGCCATCGTACATTCTTCCTCTGCTTCAGGCCCTCCACAGATATCAGTCCATCATTGTCATACAATAATTCTGCGTGTAATACCCATCTGAGTCCCACAGAAACTGACATACTGTGTCTGCAGTGAGAGCGTGTTAAACCCACTCAACATCCTGTAGAACAGACCAATTTAACACAGAAATAAGCCAATTATCTTCGAAGAGTAGGCAAATTTACAATAGGATTTTCACAATTCCTGTTGGACATCCATGTCAGGGGCTGGGCTCTGACACATTAGTCTCTTTCATGACCTCACACATTTTCCTAGACAAAAATCTCCCTTTCACACAATCACAGAGAGAGGCCTCAGCCTAATGCAAACATCACACGCTCACATTTATAGTCAAGCGCAGATCACACGCCACTAAAGAGATGTTGTCAATACAAGTGGTGGTGGAAAAATGGACACTTACTGATGGAGCTTCTGTAATGTCCACATCTCTCTGCATGAAAACTCAGCAATATTCCAGATTAAAGGAATTTCTGGGATCAGTGCATGTTAAACTCAATTATAAAATTGTGTGGGCGTAATGATGATTACCACAGTTATTAATTTCCACATCTTTAAAAGAAGCATAAATCTGGGTTACAGTGAGGTACTGGCATAGAAGTTTCAATAGAACAGCAACAAAACAAACAATATTAGTGTAAAGATGATTTTAGTGTGAAAAAATAGCTTCTAACCTTGTATGACATTCTATCCAGTTTTATAACTTAGTTGTCATTAAGCTTCACAACCTAAAACAACTGCAAATGATGATTAAACAGCTTTGCAAATCAAATTATACAGTGTTACCAGAATAGTAAAGTACATTTATAAAATTATAAGATTCACAGTTCTTTTAATTAAATACTCAAAAATAGGCCCTATTTACCATTGCAAGTACCTCAAATAATATTGATTTATGCTTCTGCTTCTTTTGTAAGGAAACTAAGAACAAATCTGTTTTTGTTTGTCAACTTTGATCAACTTTATGCTACAAATGCTGCAGATTTATATTAACTTGGAATATGTCTTTAAGATACTAGTAGCCTTAGTGTCAAAGAAATCATTTGGATTATAATTCACCATCAAAAGAGACGATACTTCCAGCTGGAAGAGCGACTGATGTTTGAGAGCTGTATTACAGAGTGGCACTAATCATAGTGTAGGATTTATAGTTGTCATTCAAATGTTTGTCTGACTGCTAGAATGGCATAAACCAATAAACCAGATCATTCACATGTTCAGTCCCTGTGAGATTAGGTTTCATAACAGACAGTTTAAGAAGGAAGAGATAGATAAATAAATTCATTTATTATATCCACTTTTTTCTTATGTTGGTCACAGAGGAGTGCTGGAGCCTACTTGTAGATAAATGAATGGGATGCCACAACACTCAATATTTGAGCTAAAGACATAAAGTTTATGATGCCATTGTTGCCAGATTTTATTGCTGATTTTATGTTATTGATGTGCAAACAATTTTGGAGATTTCAGTCTTGCCCCATTCAAGCAGACAAGAGTTGAATTAATCCAATAGAAAATAGCTGCCTGGGGTCGTTGCCAAGAGGGCTGCAGAGTGAAATGTCTTGCCTTGAAAAGGATTTGGCAACATTAAGACAATACCTGGGAACATGGACCAAGGTTTTTAAAGAAATTATTTCATGATCAAACACCGGAGTTGTTCTACAGTTGGTTGGTTGGATGGATGGATGGATGGATGGATGGATGGATGGATGGATGGATGGATGGATGGATGGATGGATGGATGGATGGATGGATGGATGGATATACTGAGTTTACTGAGTATTTTTCAGTAAACAAAGGTGGAAATTAACCTACAACATGAAGAAAACAATCTCACAATTTGTCAATGGACCAAGTGTGGTTAGGTCCATGGGAATAAATAGTTTCAGTTTAATTTCTAGTGCCGAATATTCACTCTCGGTGCCAATAGCACTTCAAGCGATACTTTATTTTTCACTTCAACAGCATACAACAGTCCCACTTACTGCCTATCAGTGAAGACCACTTCCTGCCTTTGGCACAAAAAGCTCCACTGCCTCCCACAATATATTCAGAAAATTATTACAATTACAAAATAATAAAGCTGTTTGAAGTGCATCATAATAATAATATGCAGATTCTTGCTCTACCAGCACAAGGGCTTTTTACTTATCACGGTGAGCTCTCTAAACACCAGAGAGATTGAAAGCATCACCTGATTTGCTCACTTAACCTGATTCTTTCTCATGGTGAACCAAAGAGGTCATTACCTTGAGTCACTCCTATCAAATTGCAGAGGCACACTGTTTCTTTTAGAGAAGTTTCGAAACAACCGTTAAAAGGTTTTTGTGTTTAGTTAGCTGGTTATGTTCCACTTATGAACACATAAAAACAAGCTATTACGCTATGTCGCTGACACTAAATGCCATGTCAGAAAGAGGCACAGCAGTCTGCAAGGATCCAAAGAGACAATCTGCATGATACTAATCTGGGATGGTAAAGAGAGCCCCACGTTAGCTTCAATACTCACTTTAACTTGGTCTCTGAGGGCCTCTCATCTGATAAAGCTTGTCGACTTTATTTTACTCAATAGCCTGCTGTAGATGGAAGCTCTTTAGAGGAACAATTCCCTTTATTTCTGTGGAAACAGAAACACTTGCTTTCCAAATTACTAAGGTTGTGTAGTTGTTGCATAATGGGCCCTTCTCTCAAATTACGGCAGCAGATATTTCAGATTTGGATTTTACAACAAAAACCCATTAACACTCACCATTCCTCCTTTTACTTCTCCTCCTTGCATGTACTCATCGCTGCATCTATTGTAAATTAAAGTAATGCCTGAGGCTGTGAGTCAGACAGTCTTCTCAGTGACAATACCATATTTCTCTTTTGCCATCTCTTGCAAGGAATGCCTTTACCCAACATAAGTCATTGCCAATGTCTTGTGTGTATTTCAGCATGGATGCCTCCTCATTTTCCCCTCACACCATCTCTCCTTCTCCATTTCTCCCTCAGTAAATGCAAGAGCTCTTTGGGTGTAAACAATTACAAGCTTATTGCTGACACAGATTACTGGAGTCGTGTTAAATAAAATCAGAGGAGTGTTCACCCGAACTGCAAGCTGCCTCCTGCCTGGCCCATTTTGTAACACTGAACCTCCCCTTGCTGAAGCTTAGCCAAGCTGAAAGGGATTTTGTGCAACACAAAAACTTTTTTTCCTGCATATACTCACATAAAAACAACAACAACGAAAATCAATTTGTATCTTGCTCCCTTTGATAAAGCAAAATCATCAAAGGGAAAATGCATTTTGTTTGAAGGCACACACAGACAATTACAGTACAAGAAAGGACCAAATGGGGGGATAAAAAAGAAAGGTGTGTACTGTGTAGACATCATAAGCCCATAATACAATGTAAACACCGTTGGAGTGCAAAGACTGTCTGACTAATGTTGACTAATGATTAAACATTAAAGATAAAGTTATGTCTTCTTTTTGGTTCATCTTTAAGCTTCCTTTCTGCTCCTCAAGTATGTTTTAATATACAAGTGTTTCTGTGAGAATTTCTGCCTCTGCTTATTATTTTCTTGGCCCAGCGTGACAAGGGACAAATGGCTTTCAGCTCTTCTGGTGTTCCAAGACTCCCCAAATCTTTTTATTACACAAAAATATCCAATACTACATCCCATGAACTAGTATCCTAAGCAACAGTTTTGGTCCAAAATCAAAATAAATGCCAACAAGTGCAAAAATATAGCCTAATTTACAATCAGGCACTGCATTGCAATGCAATACAACAACAACAAAAAACATCTCCCCACATTTAGAAATATCCAAGTTCATCCCCTCATTTAGAGATGTGTAAAGTATGACTTTCCTGCCTCTAGCGACAACAAACTGAAATGCATTCACTTCATCTGCCAGTGGTCGGACTAAATAGGCTAGTCCCGCCCACAATTCAGATTGTTTGGGTCAATAATCCTCAAACAGTGTAAAACCATTATGTTGTGAAATCCACCATGAATTACTTATTGGACTTACTATAAGTAGGATTACTATAAGAATAGATTTTTTACTTTTAAAATAGAAAAAAAAGTAAGCCTTTTATATAGGTACAAGCACATTACAAATTTAAAGTTGCCATGAAATGGAAATTGAGATAATCTGTTCTTCCCTACCAACTAAAATGGCTTCTCAAACAAGAAAAAAAAAAATGCAAGGCAGGATTTGAGATTATATTCAAACGTTACTTTTGTTTTGTCAATGTACCATACCATACCTTTACGAAAAGTGATCTACCAGCCTGCTGTTGCTATGGTAACCACTTGAAACGAACGCGACTTTTTTGTACTCCCTGACTAACTCTAAATTGTGTGGTTGCGACCACAAAAGTCCTTTTTTGGGACTTTCTTTTCGGTGGTTACGGAGGTCAGACCTATTAAGCACACTCAAACCCAAACACATAGCCTGTACAGGTTATGGCTTCTTCACGCAACCCATGGGTGATGAAAGCAGCAGCAAACTATAGCTAGTACAGCCAACTAATCACTATTACAAATAAACCTGGCAACAACAAAAAAACTGAATCTGACCTGTTAAAAGGGCATTCGCGCTATTAATATATTTAGGGAAACACATGGCACGAGCAGCAGAGCGTATCCAGCGCCTTGCCGCCGAGCGCTCACTCACGCGCAGCCAGACTCACTTAATTTGCGCCTAAAAACATTATTAGGAACACAAATGAGTGCCATCAGTGAAGCCGTCGTTAAGAAAGGACTAACCGTTTAATATGTGCCCCGCGAACACCCGGGGTGTCGGTAAACGTGTAAGCTGCTGCCCCGCGATTCCCTGAACGGTGACAGACAGACAGAAGCGCTCGCGCCATCTGCTTCAACTCCTTCGCGCGCCCAGTAGTGTGGAAGGTCCGCGTTTCCCAAGAGTGACCCACGTATTTAATAACTCATATATCACAAAACCACCGCTTTAATAGGAAGGACGCATGCATGCAGCCTATCACCCAGTTAGTAGCCTACGTCCTGGAGTAGCATATACTGGAGTTTTGGGACACTGTCAATGGGGAACATCGGTAGGCTACTTTGTATTGACTAAGTATTGAATGATCTATAGCCTACATTGGTAAAAACAACAGTGGACTTCATTAATAAAAATTCAAACGGTCACAAACTGAACAAAATACGGTGGTGTTCTTCTTATTCACAGTGGTTTAAAGCCAACATAATATTAGGGAACAAACACAAAAATATATGTAGTATATTTCATTTGAAATTAATACATTTGCAAATAAATCCTTCGTGCGGCGCACCGGGCTGCTTATTCCTTAATCCAAAATTCAAAAAGAGACTAGGCAATAAAATATGAAGAAGACAGAAGCTCTGGCTTTGATAGCTCGCGTTAAATTCCTCCCGAGTGTCAAGTGATCATAGAAAAAAATGAATATTTTACCTTGGTATGTCGATCTTAATGCGTGGACTTTCTTTTCTGCGCCGTGTGAGTCTGTCGGTGTTCAATGACAAGCACTGAGTCAAATATGAACAGGGCAAACGCTGTTATCGCATCTCTCTCTCTCTCTCTCTCTCTCTCTCTCTCTCTCTCTCTCTCTCTCTCTCTCTCTCTCTCTCTCTCTCTCTCTCTCTCTCTCTCTCTCTCTCTCTCTCATATAATAAAACGACTGTTTTAAAATCCCTCATCACGTACTCACTACCCCTCGCTCTCAGCAGTCTGCAGCCTATCACAACAATCATGACAACTATCTCTTACAGAAATCCCATGTATAATAGAAAATAAATTCCTATAATTTTGCAATCATCACAATTTACAACATCATTACTCCCCTATTATGTCCGTAGACTATTGGGTGAGTGCAGTTCTTTGCATCTCCCCCCACATTTATATAATTTCTCTTAGGCAAGACAGCACAACAGAAACATTATGTGAGTCCCATATTAAAAAGAGCATCCATTCTCTATCATAGAAGCAGAAAGGAGCCAGTCAAAGCATAAATGGACGTATTTATCCACGCGGGAATGACTGTTTTCTTTCTGTTTGGTGTTGCTGCCAAGGCATCCTCTGTGTGTGTGTACGTGTGTCTGTGTATCTGTTGGGCTTTGAAGGGCACTGTTTTAAAAAAGTGATGGAGTCTCTGACCCACGTCGTCCTTCAGCTCCAGTATCACCTCCTTTATGCCTGACAGTCGTTTAAAAACATCCTTATGTATTAAAATACTTTTAACTATCTCCTTTGGCACTTATGGTAAAATAGATAGTTCTCCCAAAATTACAAAATCCATCATCATAATACACCCAACCTGTATGAACAGAAAAGACAATATTTTGAAGAGGGTTTTAACTGCTTTTACAATGAAACAATGAAATGACAATGAAAGTCAAAAGAGTGTAAAACAACCCTGGACCACTTTAACTTTCTTTAAAACACCAGTGTAGTCACAAAATGTGGTTAAATTTTTTTGTAAGGTGTCCTTGTTACAGTGCAATTATAATATCTATTGTACTTACTTACTTAGTTCGGAACAGGGTTTCGTTTAGCGTTATTTGCATGTAATTATGCACAATTTAGTTATTATTGTAGTAACATCATGTGTAACAAGGACATTTAAATAAAGTGTTGCCCAAAATTTCAGCAAAATCTTTCACATTAGCACATTTTGTGGGGCACTGCTCAAACAAAAATCAAACCAACCAACTTTCTTTTGGTCAGTGTGGCGAATTTGCGTGACCAACTTGAACTTTTTGCAAAATTTGCAATGGGAATTATTTTGCAAAGTTACTAACTGCATGGATTTCTACTGAAATAACTGGATTTTACCCTCAAAAATTCACCCCTGGCACTGGTACATGTGATCTTCATATCTTAAAGGGATAGTTCACCCAAAAAGGAAAATTGTCCAATAATTTACTCACCCTCAAGTCATCCTAGGTGTTTATGACTTTCTTCTTTCAGCTGAACACAATCAGAGTTATATTAAAAATATACTGGCTCTTCCAAGCTTTATAATGGGAGGGAACAGTAGATTTTGAAGCCCAAAAAAGTGCATCCATTGTAAAAGTGATCCATATAGCTCCAGGGAGTTAATAAAGGCCCTCTGAAGCCAAGCAATGAGTTTTTGTAAGAAAATGATCCGTACGCTTAACTTTATAAAATGTAATCACTGGCTTCCGGTAACATAAATCCATTCAAGTGGTCCTCTCTCGTCTTTAGACAAAACCGGTGTGGCGCGCAGCTGGCGCTCATTAACACTCGCCACCGGCCCGCTCTCACGGCCCCTCACCTTGCTGCTTGCCACAAACATATTTTACTATTTTATATTTTGCTTGGAAACACTTCCAACACGTTTGCATGTCGCGTGAAAAATAGGCGTCAGTTTTATTTCTAGCATGCACGCGCGGCTCGAGCAGGCAGTGTGTACACTCAAACCTGTTGAGGAGCCGAAATAAAAACGGAAACACCACGCAGCCAGTTTGTAGCTGGCCAAAGAGTCATTTGTTTTTCAAATCAACAATGGAGTTTTAAAATTACGACTGATGGACCGACGACGAGGTTCAGTCTTTTTTTAAGTTTATTTGTAGAGGACGAAATCCAGTGGGAACTGTAAAGGTACGTTCACACCAAACGCGAATAGAGTGTCTGGAGTGAATGATTTCCATGTTAAAGCTACACTGTAGCTGTATTTTCCCCCATCTAGTGGTGAAAAGGTATATGACCATCCAGTTTCTGTTCCTCTCAATTCCAATTTCATTTTAACTCATACGGTGGCCGACTTAGTCCAAGTTTAACATGGCACTCCCCTTCTTCACATTCGACACGGTGCCATCGAGTGTTAAAACGCTAAAGGCGAAGCTTGAATTTACGGGTATGTCCCTTTTTGGCTAATATACTTTCAAGATGGAGGGGCAACATGGCGACCGGCATTCGAACTCCTCACCCGTATGTATTTTCAATGGCATATTATAAACGTACAAGAATACTTTATTACTTGAAAGAAGTAAATATACATTAATGAGCACATATATTTTTGAAAGAACTAAGTGTTTTTATGAATGTATTTATGACTGAATGTATGCCGCGAATGTAGTCGCGATTACCTCAGCTCTCATAACGAGAGCTCATCAGCTCATTTATCTCACTCCTGCAGTTACTGCTCAGTGCTGTGATACTCGCGCGGTGACTCACTCATTATATTGAACAGACACGTTCAGTTTTTAATTGTAGTGTCTTCTCCAACTCAGTCACAGTAATCCAGTAGGTTTGGGAATGGCCTCACAGGGCAGCGAAGCATTCTGGGAATTGTAGTCTTTCATCCCCATGAGACAAAAATACATTTTCTGTTTTTTCTCAGTTTAGAAGGCACCAAATTCAAAAATAATTTTACATTTCTACTACATTGATGACCCAGTTTAAATACAGATTCATCTTCCCAGCGCTGAAGTACCCCTTTAAGAACGTGGTTTGGAACAAAATGAAGAAGAGTAAATTATGACAGAATTTTCATTTTTGAGTGAACTATCCCCTCAACTATGGGAAGCAATGACAGTGGAAAAATCGTGCCGCGGCAGTTATTTTCAAGAGTTTTCTGACAACACAAAAAAGCACAGACGTACAGCCAAGAAAACAGGAGGCAAAATTGCTGATATTCCCCGTCCTCTGTTTCTGACAAGCATGTTGTCTCTCCCCACCTGTCTACCTGTAGCTGTCAATGACAATACTGAGGCTTCGCCCATAAGGCTTCCTCACCTTGATCTCCTGCTGACATTTACCATTTGAAGTCCTGTCCTAAGCAGCAAACAAAAACACAAACACGCTGACTCCTTCCACATTCGTGCTGGTGTGTGGGTGTGTGGACGTGTTTGATCCGGGGACGGTTTGTTGTTGAGGGCGAAAAAAAAAAGTTTTGCGCTAGTGAGAGGTGAGAATTATTTACGTCGAGCGGCGGGTTGTAAATAATAAATGTGCTGGTGCGGACCTCTGTTGTTCTTCTTTTTTAGCGGCTATCATGCCCTCATCGGATCTGTTACTCTGCAGACTGCTTTTCTAATATTGAACAGATAGGTATGGGGAAACCCGTTTAGAGGAGATTTCATCAAATCTGACACACTTAAACACGTTGACCTGTCTCTTGACCCGTAAAAGCTCCCGAACAGGGTCAAATTTAGTCTAACTGTGAAAAACAATTCCACCTTACTTCAACTTAAAAATTTAAGTTCAGGTGCAGCCTTACATTTTTTTAAGTATAATCAAATTGGCAGTACAAGTACATTTTAATTTAACTAATTTCAACAATTTTTTAACTCAATTTTAAAATATAATTTAAGTTGAAATTACTTGTACAGCTAAGCTGAGTCAAAACCAGGTTGAAATTGGTTAAATTATTATGAGTAATGGAAAAACATATGCTGCTATGATGTATTGATCATATAATTTATTTTCAGTGCAGTAGCTCTTGGAATGTAATGGTTCTCTTGTGTTCATATTAAATTGTTTTTTAAATTTATTTTCCTTGGGGAAAAGCTGTTAAAAGTAGTGCTTAAAGTAAAAGAAGCAATTTTCTATAGCTGTAACATTTTTTTGCATATTATCTGCCACACAATCAATTCATGGTAATGAACAGCGCTGTAATCATCATTAAACGAGCCAGGAGAATAATCTAGACACGAAGATTTTACAGTTGTTTAGCTAAATATTTAGAGATGGAGACAGATGGAAGGTGGAAACCATAAAACATTAAAGCACTGAAAATTTGTTATATACTCTAGACGTCACATCTTTGTAATGAGAGGGCCTTGATCTCTTGTTCTCGTCACATGAGAACATTTTACACAAATTAGACAGTGTATTGGCGTCCTCAAAAGAGGCCTATTTTATGAGCTGCCTTGCTAATGTGCTCTATCTTATGTGGCCGGCAGGCCAAAAGGGGTGCAATTCAAGGTGTATTCAAGACTTCGGCTGCCTAGAATAAATTGGTATCTATTTTCCTGACATCTGTTCTTTTAGAAAGATCGTTACTTTGATCTTTTTTAGATTTTACCACAAGAGTGGGTTCTGAGACTTGTTACTTTGCACTCTGTCGTTTCATTCCCTCTAGTATAACATATCGTGTCACTCCTCTACTTTCTCCATCTGTCCCTTTACCTTGCCTCTCCATTTGTGAGCCCTCTGCAAAAAAATATATCTAAGAGAATTAAAGCACTAGATTACCGGAAATGAACATAGTTATTCATCTTTATGTCGTTCCAAACCTCTATGAATTTCTTTCTTGTGTGGAACACAGAGGTCTACTGCTCACACATCATGACATTATTTATTACTGGTGATTATATAAAGGTTTTGTATTTTTCTAGGGAGTTTCCCCTTGCCAGCCACCTTTAGTTTGTTAAAGCATTTTATGGCAATATTCTCAGTAAAGCTGCTTAGTGTGACGAAGAGACTGAGGCGTTCGGATCCATTTGCAGTAATTTATTAATACAGCAAACACGGGCAATCCAAGAAACGTAGGTCAAACAGGCATAGGTCAGAGGCAGGCGGCTTAGGTTCAAAAACGATATCAAAGTCCAAGTCAAAAATACAAGAGCAAACACAAGGAATAAGCTAGAGACAGCGTGTAGGTAAATCAAGACTTCACAATTGAACAAAGAACATAGTAGTCCATATAAAGGTGAGCTGAGGGTACACAGGTGAAAATGATACAGAGATAATGAGTTTAATGGGAGCATGCAGTCCTAATACGCAGGAGAGAGGGATCTGGTGAAACCAGGAGGAGGCGCAGTTGAGCGTTCTGTGACAGAGCCCCCCCCCCCCCCCCCCCCCCCGGCTCCGGAAGCGAGGACCTGGCCGGCGGCGGGGTCTACCACGGGGTCTTGGCGCTGGTCGATCGGGGTGATCTCGGTGAAAAGCAGCAGTTAGTGTGGGATCCAGGATATCCTGGGACCTGACCCAGGAGCGTTCCTCTGGGCCGTACCCCTCCCAATCGATGAGGTATTGCAACCCCCCGCCGTGACGCCTGGAGTTCAGGATCTCTCGCACCCGGAAAGCCTCCGAACCGTCCACCTCAATGGGGGGAGTCTGCACCTGAGCGACCTCCTCCCGACTCCTCTCTCTCCTGGGGGCAACAGCGGGTCTGAAAAGGGACACATGAAATGTGGGTGATATCTTGTAATGAGCGGGGAGTTCCAAACGAAAAGAAACAGGTGTTATCTGACGAAGGATCTTGAATGGCTGGACGAAACGAGGAGACAGCTTCTTGCTCGGGAGCTTGAGCCGAAGATCTCGTGCAGAGAGCCACACCCACTGACCGGGTCAATACCGAGGACCCTCGCGCCTCCTCCGATCTGCCTGGTGCTGAAAACGGCGTATGGCCCGCTGTAAGTGAACGTGCGCAGCATCCCAGGTGGCTTCGCTGCTCCGAAGCCATGCATCTACTGCGGGGAGGTCGGATGGCTCACCAGCCCACGGGAAGAGGGGAGGCTGGAACCCTAGGACACATTGAAAAGGAGTTAGACCCGTGGCAGGTTTTACCAGAGAATTCTGGGCATACTCCGCCCAGGCCAGAAAGCGACTCCAGTCCTGCTGATTCTGATGGCAGTACGTTCTCAGAAAACGAATCAAGTCCTGATTGAGACGTTCGACCTGCCCGTTGGCCTGGGGATGATAACCAGACGTTAAACTGACATTGATATTTAGCTTGCCACACAACGCTCTCCAGACACGGGAGGTAAACTGAGGCCCACGGTCTGAGACAATGTCCTCAGGCAGACCAAAGAGCCGGAACACCTGGTTGAAAAGAGCCTCCGCTGTCTGTAAGGCCGTGGGCAGACCGGTCAGGGGTATAAAACGGCAGGACTTAGAGAAGCGATCCACCACGGAGAGGATGGTGGTAAACCCCTGGGACGGAGGGAGATCAGTCACAAAATCCACTGCGATGTGCGACCAGGGACGCTGTGGTACTGGCAGAGGTTGTAATAGTCCAGCTGGTTTGAGATGAGAGGATTTCACTGTGTTACAGACAGAGCATTGATGAATGAACTTTATGACGTCCGACTGGATAGAAGTCCACCAAAAGCGATTGGCAACTAATTGTAGGGTGGCTGCGATACCTGGGTGACCAGAGCTGGGAGTGAATCAAGTTGTCGAGGCGGATGGCGAGCTCCATTAGTTGATTCAAGGATTTCCCGTCGTCGCGGCATGCCAGCTCTCCCTGGAGATCCGGGTTCAATCCCTTGCGGTACAAAAGTTTGAGAGGTCCCTCCTCCCATCGAGTCTGGGCTGCCAGGGTCCGAAACGAGAGTGTGTAGTCCGCGGCAGTAGAGTTTCCCTGACGCAACGTGAGCAATAGTTCTCCTGGATCCCTTCCTCCCGCAGAATGTTCAAACACCGCTCTAAATTGGGTTAAAAACTCATTATAAGAGGGAAAGGAGAGCGGACCTCCATACCAGAGTGCAGTAGCCCACTCCAGAGCCCGGCCGGTGAGTAGGGAACATATAAAGGATACGCGGCTTGCATCCGTGGTGTAGGACTGTGTCTGCTGGTCAAAATACAAGCTGCACTGCAACAGAAATCCCTTACAGGCGGAATGTGAGCCATCAAATTTTTCGGGAAGGGATAATTTAGGGTGGTTGGAATTGTTACTCACGGCCGGTGGAACGGTGCGGTAGGATTCGGAGCTTGATCTTCGGCCGCGCTCTGCGAGGAGAGGGCTCGGACAGATCTCACAAGCTCCTCCGTGAGAGAGGTTAGTTTCACCAGCTGCTGTTGATGGTTATTCAGTACCTTAGCTTGAGCAGAAACCTCGGAGGACAGGCGAAGGAAATCTGCTGGATCCTGTTGGGGTGAAGTCTTCTGTGACGAAGAGACTGAGGCGTTCGGATCCATTTGCAGTAATTTATTAATACAGCAAACACGGGCAATCCAAGAAACGTAGGTCAAACAGGCATAGGTCAGAGGCAGGCGGCTTAGGTTCAAAAACGATATCAAAGTCCAAGTCAAAAATTCAAGAGCAAACACAAGGAATAAGCTAGAGACAGCGTGTAGGTAAATCAAGACTTCACAACTGAACAAAGAACATAGTAGTCCATATAAAGGTGAGCTGAGGGTACACAGGTGAAAATGATACAGAGATAATGAGTTTAATGGGAGCATGCAGTCCTAATACGCAGGAGAGAGGGATCTGGTGAAACCAGGAGGAGGCGCAGTTGAGCGTTCTGTGACACTTAGCAACAATATGCTTCTTATTTATAAAATAAAAAAGTAAAATTAAAACTGCTTTTCTTTTTCTTCCTTACAATTGATAGAAAAAGATACACTGTCTTAATACAAAGTATTTCCCAAAGAGATTTTGTCCTAATTCGGGTAAACTGACAATATAAAGCTGAATTATTCAAATGAAATTAAGATAATTATTTACTTTTGTAAACAACATACATTACTCACGATTAATCGCATCCAAAAAAAGGTCTGTGTTTACATAGTATATGTATGTATACTGTATAATAATGTATAATGGTTAATACACACATATGCATGCATTTAACAAAACAATTGATAAAATATATATATACATAATATCAATTATATATATACGCAAATTAATTCTAATTTGAAAAAAAATTATAATTACTTACATATATTATTTAGTAGTAGACGCATGCAAAATTTCTAATACAAAATATATACATTATGTCTGTGTAATCAAATATACTGTACATAATTATTATACACAGTACACATATATTATGTAAACAAACTTTTATTTTGTATGTAATGAACCACGATTAATTATTTGACAGCCCTTATATATATTAATTTTTAACTTTTTTTATTATTTTTTATTTAGGACTTCGAATGCAAAAGCCTCTAAAACCTCAGTCAGGAACTCAGCAGACCGTTTTTATGAGAAGGGGCACAATGTTGTAGAATAAAGGTAAAATATGTTGAAAAATAGTGTGTTTAAAAAAATAAAAAATAAAAAAGTACAAGCACAAATTCATGTTACAGTGCACACAATCAAGCCTTCGAAAAAAGCTGATCAACCAAACACCCCTTTAATGCTCTGTCATTACCTGGATGATCCACAACAGTTTTGTTTGTTTGTTTTTTTGTTTGTTTTATTGTGTGTGGGGGGGGGGGGTGGTGCCTTAATATTCTTCATAAAAATGCAAATCCTTTCCACCAATTACTTTGCGATTTTGAAAGGTTCAAACTTCCCCTGAAGCTCCAAAAGGAAAAACAATGAAGTGAAAATTTTTGAACAGGGTAAAGATGTCCAAATCTTTCTTTCTTTTTCTGTACTGTGCTTTGGAAGCAACAGAAGGTACTTATGTTACATGGAGGACAAAAATAAATAACATTTAGCTTGTTTTTACAAATTAAAAACAAATTCACACCCAGCTCTTAAAGGGGTAGTACTTCTGCGCTTGGAAGATGACTCTGTATTTAAACCACTGCGTTCATCTTCATAAAATCAGTTCAGTTAGAGAACAGACACTACAATTAAAAACTTAAAGTGTCTGTTCAATATATTGTGATTTAGCCGCTGAGTGAGTGTCACAAACGCAGCAGGAGTAAGATTACACCAAGCGGCAACCTCCCGCGATTTCTCTTGAAGCCAATACGGAAGTAATTTAAACTGCAATTCCTCAACTGGCAGCTAGGGACAGAATCGAACAGAATCGAATTGAGCCCCATGTTAAAATTCCCAAATTTACAGCAGAAAAAAAAATGTTTACAACCTGTTACAAATTGTGGTTTTGGCCTATATGGCTAATTTTGACCTTCATGACAACTGTGAGGTGGGTGAATTTTTTTTAAACCAATTTGTTTACGTCATATAAAGCATTAAAGTTTTGCATAAGTAAGGGAGTGGTTACTTTAAGTGACAGGTGGATAGCCATTTATCCGGCGTCTATAGTCATTGCGTCACCTAAGCTCCGCGCACATCCCACCATTTTCTTTTATCCGGGAGTGACACGTGATGACTCCCTCGCAAGATTGCAACGCCTAGCTCGGCCCTACTTAAAGCTTTAGAACAGCTTATCAGAATCCTATGGGTGACGTCACAGGCACTACGTATTTTTCATTAAGGATGAGAGCTGAGGTAAACGCATCCGCGCTCACAGCAGTAGTTCTCAGCGCGTGTTCAGTCTGGCGCATTTTCAGTTCATGCCTTTGGAAGCTTAACTTTCATAGGAATTCATTTGAGATGTTAAAACACTTTGCTCCATCGGCCGCACCGTTTATATGAATGCCTGCAGCTGCGAGCTGAGCTGTGAGTGTGATCTCTCATCCCCCATGTGCGAGTTGAAAACATGCGGAAATGGCTCCCTCTGCTGGCTGTAGTAAAAAAAATTAGCCTAAAATTTTACAGATGACGCAAATTGACGCTATTTGTGTCACCGGAGTAATTTTTCCAGAAATAAAATGCATAAATCTCTCGTCTCAGGGGGATGGGGACACACACACACGATCATTCGAATATACTCCAGGGTTTTTACTGATAGAAAGCCATATGGTAATCGCTGAAGTAACCCTTCAAACATTTCTCTAATTATGCTAATTTGGTGCTAACTTTACAGTTTTAAACAGAGATACTGCTTAATATTTTTGTAGAAACATTTTTACACATTTCGTGATACATTTTCTATGATTCTTTGATGAAAAGAAAGTATAAAAAAATGTAATATATATACAAAAATATACACTTTTGTACATACACTATAAGTTGTAATTAACTACTTTCATGGGGGCTTCACTTCTGCTTTTGTCTTTCATGGTAGGAAAAAAAAAATCATAAGGGTTTAAAGAAAAATTACAGCGAATAAGTGATCAATCATTTGGAACTCTTGTTTTTTGCTCATGTTTTTTTAATTAACAGCTTGGCTGCCAGATTCAAAATTACAATATCTGTAATTTTGTGCCATTTTACAAACTGCATGCAGCGCAACTCACCATGATTCCCATACTAACACTGAAGTCTCAGGAATATCTAACACACACTGGCCAATCTGATGTTTTCTTTCCTACTCATATATATTTCCCATGGATCTCTCGCTGCCTCTCTCCAGCGCTCCCTCCTCCTCTCATCTCCCTTCCTTTTCTCCTTCTACCAGATGGCTGACCCATCTGCTCCATCTCTCTTGCTATCCCTGCCTTTACCTCCATCTCCATCTCTCCTGATATACCCCTTGGCTTTTGGAGTGTAGGTCCAAACCACATAGTTCGTACATTTCATAAATGTCAAAGTCGCACCAAATTAACCCCAAGGTTACACATAGACACCACAGCCTCAAGGACGGGGGAGAGAAGGAAGGATAATCTGTGTTTTCAATCTCTTTAGCTTTATCTCAAGCGTCTCTCATGCTGCGTCATGCTGCATATCTCAAGCGGCGTGTTGGGCTATAAGCTGATCTGATCTTAGTGAGGTTTTCCATCTCTGCCAAAATGTCTCTCTTTCCCTCCATATGTAATTTTAACTTTCATTATCTGTTTGTGCAAGCAGGATTTCAGAGTATCCACCAATGTTGTCCCAGACATAAAAAGCTCAAGGCATACATGTTGTTATTTAAAGGCATAGTTCACCCAAAATAATGAAAATGATGTCATTAGTTACTCATATCATTTAAAACACCTATGACTAGTGTTTTCCAGAAAGAAAGAAAAAACGTATTTCCATATACACGGATCAGGCATACCATTATGAACTAATATTGTGTTGGTCCCACTTTTGCTGCCAAAACAGCCCTGACCCATCGAGGTATAGATTCCACTAGACCCCGAAGGTGTGCCGTGGTGTCTGGCATTTCTGGTATATTAGCAGCCGATCCTATAATTCCTGTAAATTGCGAGGTGGGGCCTCCGTGGATCAGACTTGCTTGTTCAGAACATCCCACAGATGCTCGATTGGATTGAGATCTGGGGAATTTGGAAATCAAGGCAACACCTCAAACTTGTTGTGCTCCTCAAACCATTCCTGAACCTTTTTTGCTTTGTGTCAGAGCACATTATTCTGCTGAAAGAGGCCACAGCCACCAGGGAATACCATTTCCATGAAAATGTGTACATGGAACAACCATCAACTAACAATGCTTAGGTAGGGGGTACATGACAAAGTAGCATCCACATGGAAGGCAGGACCCAAGGTTTCCCATCGGAACATTACCCAAAGCATCACACTGCCTCCATCTGCTTGCCTTCTTCCCATAGTGCATCCTAGTGCCATATGTTCCTTAGGTAAGCGACATACACGCACATGATGTAAAAGAAAACGTGATTCATCAGACCAGGCCAACTTCTTCCATTTCACCATGGTCCAGTTCTGATGCTCACGTTCCTTTCGGCTCTTTCGTGGTGGACAGGGGTCAGCATGGGGCCATGGGCGCCCTGACTGTTGCTCCATATGCAACAAACTGTGATGCACTGCGTGTTCTGACACCTTTCTACCAGAACCAGCATTAACTTCTTGAGCATTTTGAGCTACAGTAACTCGTCTGTTTGATCGGACCACACCACCCTAAACCTACCAAAGAGCGTGTCATATATACGCCATTGTAACGGATTCACAGAGGCAGGATTCAATTGCAAGTAACTCAGTTTATTGCCAGAAGTGTCACAGAAGCCAAAACTCAGAACACAGAAGAAGTCCGGATAAGACGGAGCAGTGAGAGAGACTCTGTTGGCGACACGGGCAGGCTGTGAGCAGCAGTGACTCGGGAGCGCGGTGAGGTAATCCGGGAAGGGATCCAGCGTTTCACGGAAGGGGGAAACGACAACCAACACGGAGACACAAGGGGAACATCCAACAACGCTCTGACAAAGACAAGAGAGAAACAGAGAGACTAAATAGGGTGAAGGTGATGAGTTGCAGCTGGTGCAGGTGATCAGCCACAGGTGCGTGATGAGCCAATCCCAGGCTCCGCCCTCACCTACATTCAACACGCACCCAAGAGTGAGACAGGGAATCCATGAACCGTGACAGTACCCCTCCCCCTAGGAGCGTCCCCTGACGCTCCCAGCCGACCTTACCTGTTGATTGTAATCATCAATAAGGGAGTGATCCAGAATGTCCCTAGCAGGAACCCAACTTCTCTCCTCCGGACCGTAACCTTCCCAGTCCACCAAGTACTGGAAACCGCGTCCCCTCCGTCTAGAATCCAGAATGCGATTAACCGAATAAGTTGGTTCCCCATCTACGAGTCGCGGCGGTGGGGGAACCGGGACTGGCGGATTAAGGTGGGAGTGAAAAACAGGTTTGATTTTGGATACATGGAAGGCGGGATGAATCCTCCTGTACGCCGGAGGGAGTTTGAGGCGGACTGTCACCGGACTAATGATCTTGGTGACAGTGAACGGGCCGATAAATTTGGGAGCAAGTTTATTAGATACGGAGCGGAGAGGAATGTTCTTGGTAGAAAGCCACACTCTTTGACCGACGACGTAAACGGGAGGCTTAGACCGGTGGCGATCGGCTTTAGCCTTGGTGCGCGCTCCCACCTGGAGCAGAGTCTCACGGGCTCTGGTCCATGTGCGATGACACCTCTGGATAAAGGCGTGAACAGAGGGGACCGCGACCTCGGAATCCAGACTAGGAAAAATAGGTGGCTGGTAACCTACACTACACTCAAATGGCGAAAGGCCCGTAGATGACACTGGTAAAGAGTTATGAGCGTACTCAACCATAGAGAGTTGCTGGCTCCAGGATGAAGGATTCTTGGATACCAAACATCGCAACACTCTTTCCAGATCCTGATTGGCTCTCTCGGTCTGACCGTTGCTTTGGGGGTGATAACCCGAAGACAGACTAACCGTGGCTCCTAGTAATTTACAAAACTCCTGCCAAAATTTGGACACAAATTGGGAACCTCTGTCGGAGACCACTTCCATCGGGAGGCCATGTAACCGAAAGACGTGGTCTACTACAGATACCGCTGTCTCCTTGGCTGAGGGTAATTTGGGAAAGGGAATGAAATGTGCTGCCTTCGAGAATCGGTCCACGACGGTCAAAACGACCGTCTTGCCCTGGGAGGGCGGGAGGGCGGTAACAAAATCTAGAGCGATGTGGGACCAGGGTCTCGAAGGAACAGACAGCGGCTGAAGTAACCCCTGGGGAGGTTGGTTAGATGTCTTACCAACCGCACAGACCGAGCAAGCCAAAACGAAACTGCGAATGTCGCGAGCCATAAGTGGCCACCAAAATCGTTGCTTTATTAAACTGCCAGTGCGGTTTACCCCTGGATGACAGGCAATGTTGGAGCAGTGACCCCATTTGAGGACCTCGGATCTTAACCCCTCCGGAACGAACAAACAACTCGGTGGGCCGCCGGGCGGGGGCGTTACCCCTTCTAAGGCCACTTTGACCTTCGATTCGATCTCCCATGTGAGTGTAGAGATAACTATCTTCTCTGGCAAAATACACTCGGGAGTAACCGGGCGTTCGGAAGCATCAAAAATACGAGATAAAGAGTCGGGTTTGATGTTTTTAGACCCGGGGCGGTACGAGAGAACAAAGTCAAAACGTCCGAAAAAAAGTGCCCACCGAGCCTGCCTGGAGTTGAGTCTTTTAGCAGATCTAATATATTCAAGGTTCTTATGATCCGTCCATACAATAAAAGGTACCCCCGACCCTTCAAGCCAATGACGCCACTCCTCCAACGCTAACTTGACGGCCAACAACTCTCTGTTACCAATGTCATAATTGCGTTCGGCAGGAGAAAGACGATGGGAGAAAAACGCGCACGGGTGCATCTTGTCATCTGAGGGAGAGCGCTGTGAAAGAACCGCTCCTACCCCCACCTCTGACGCGTCGACCTCTACCACGAACTGACGTGTGGGATCAGGGGCGACTAAGATGGGAGCCGAAACAAAGCGGCTTTTCAGTTTGGCGAATACAGCCTCGGCTGTATCGGACCACCTGAACGTCATTCGGGGAGAGGTCAAGGCAGTCAGAGGTGCGGCTAGTTGGCTGAAATTGCGAATAAAACGCCGATAGAAATTGGCGAACCCCAGAAACCTCTGTAGGGCCTTACGGGAATCTGGACTTGGCCAATCCATCACAGCCTTAACCTTGTCGGGATCCATGCGCATTCCCTCCGATGACACGATGTACCCTAAAAAAGGAACAGACTGTGCATGAAAAGCGCATTTCTCCGCCTTGACAAAAAGCCCATTCTCTAGCAACCTCTGAAGCACTCGTCTGACGTGTCGAACATGTTCCTGGAGAGACGAAGAAAAAATCAAAATGTCATCCAGGTAGACATATATGAATTGGTCGACCATGTCTCTCAACACATCATTGACGAGTGCCTGGAAAACCGCTGGGGAGTTGGAAAGGCCGAAAGGCATGACCAAGTATTCAAAATGCCCCCTGGGGGTGTTAAATGCGGTTTTCCATTCATCCCCCTCCCTGATGCGAACCAAATGATAAGCGTTACGTAAGTCCAACTTCGTGAAGACGGATGCTCCCTGTAACCTCTCGAAAGCTGAAGACATCAACGGCAAAGGATAGGTATTCTTTACCGTGATGTTATTCAGCCCTCGGTAATCAATGCAAGGTCGCAGAGAACCATCCTTCTTCCCCACGAAGAAGAACCCCGCCCCCGCTGGAGAAGAGGAAGGGCGGATGAATTTGGAGGCTAGAGAATCAGAAATATATTTCTCCATGGCCTCCCTCTCTGGAATAGAAAGAGAGTATAGTTTGCCCTTAGGCGGAGACTTACCTGGGAGTAAATCTATAGCACAGTCATAGGGACGATGCGGAGGGAGAGAAGCAGCTCGGGACTTACTGAACACTTCCTTCAGGTCGAGGTACTCCGGAGGCACGTTAGACAGATTCACCATCTCACTCTGAAAAACAGAACGAGAAACAGACGAACAAGCAGACACCAAACAAGACTCATAACATTTATCACTCCACGCAGACACAGAGTTTTGTCCCCAGTCAACCCTTGGATTGTGTAACTCCAGCCAAGGGTGACCGAGGACAACGGGAGCCAAAGGGGAGTCCAGGATGAAAAATGAAATGCGTTCTGTGTGGTTGCCGGAAGTGATCAGTGTAAGTGGTTCAGTGGTGAATGAAATGTCAGGGAGAACTTGTCCGTTGAGTGCGTTGACAGAAATGGTGTTCTTGAGTGCAATGGTGGGTATGTTAAGTTTGTGAGCAAGGGCAGAGTCAATGAAGTTACCTTCCGCTCCCGAGTCGAGGAGGGCGAGGCTGGAATAATCCTGAGCTGCCCACAGCAATCTCACCGGGAGGAGAGTGGAGGATGAGGTCTTTTCCACGGAGATCCCGCCCGACAGTAGCCTTCCTTTTACCGCCGGGCGTGGTCTTTTACCGGGCAGGAGTCTAGCAGGTGTCCGTTCCCGCCGCAGTACAGGCAAAGACCACGGGATCTCCGTCTCGCCTTCTCCTCCCGGGAGAGCCGAGCTCGACCCACCTGCATGGGCTCCGGGTCGAAGGTGTAGCTGACCGCATCCGTAGCGCTGGCCTGAGGGCATTCGACACTCCCATGCTGAGGCTCCATCCTGGACCTCAGCCGACTCAGACGAGCGTCCACCCTCAAAGCAAGATCAATGAGACCGTCAATCTTCTCCGGAAGGTCGATGGCGAATATCTCCTTCTGGATGCGGTCAGCCAGCCCATGCAGGAACATGTCCCACTGTGCCTCCTCGTTCCACTTGCATTCGGCGGCCAGGGTGCGGAACTCGATGGAATAATCCGAGACCGAGCGGTTACCTTGGCGGAGCTCTGCGAGTTGACGTGCCGCTTCTCTTCCGGTCACCGCTCGGTCAAACACCCTTCTCATCTCTGCCGCCAGCGTCTGGAACGAGGAGCAGCAAGGATGTTGGTTCTCCCACACCGCCGTTCCCCAAAGTGCGGCTCGTCCGGAGAGCAGGGTGAGGACGAATGCCACCTTGGATCTTTCCGTGTTGAAAGTCTGCGGTTGAAGAGCGAAAAACAAGGAACACTTGGTAAGGAAGGCTCTGCAATAATTGCTCTCACCGGCATAACTCTCGGGGGTAGGCAGACGTGGTTCCGGTTGCCGCGATGCAGATGGTGTGTGGGGAATCGGCGGTGGGTCGGGCACAGTGGGACCGACGAGTTGTTGCATCTGTTGGGTCAGCTCGGCCACCCGTGCCACCAAGGTGTGTACTGCCTGTCCTGTGGCAGTTAAGTTCGCCTCCTGCTGGTCCAGTCTCTCGTTGCTGCTGGTCAGTAGGGCGTTGATACTCGCTGAATCCATGGTTGGTCAGAGCGTTCTGTAACGGATTCACAGAGGCAGGATTCAATTGCAAGTAACTCAGTTCATTGCCAGAAGTGTCACAGAAGCCAAAACTCAGAACACAGAAGAAGTCCGGATAAGACGGAGCAGTGAGAGAGACTCTGTTGGCGACACGGGCAGGCTGTGAGCAGCAGTGACTCGGGAGCGCGGTGAGGTAATCCGGGAAGGGATCCAGCGTTTCACGGAAGGGGGAAACGACAACCAACACGGAGACACAAGGGGAACATCCAACAACGCTCTGACAAAGACAAGAGAGAAACAGAGAGACTAAATAGGGTGAAGGTGATGAGTTGCAGCTGGTGCAGGTGATCAGCCACAGGTGCGTGATGAGCCAATCCCAGGCTCCGCCCTCACCTACATTCAACACGCACCCAAGAGTGAGACAGGGAATCCATGAACCGTGACAGCCATAAAGTGCATATCATATGCACGCGAAAAACAGCATATCATATGCACGCCAAAATGAGTTTTGGCGTATAAATTCCACGACATTGCACACTCGTACTATTTATACGCATTTATGTGTGATCGGGTTGGCAGACACCACAAGAGCTGCAGTTTTGGAGATGCTCTGACCCAGTCGTCTAGCCATCACAATTTTGCCCTTTTCAAACTTGCTCAAATCTATGCACTTGCCCATTTTTCCTGCTTCTAAAACATCAACTTTGAGGACAAAATGTTCACTTGTTTCGTAATTTATCCCATTAAAAGGGGCCATGATAAAGAGATAATCAGTGTTATTTACTTTACCTGTCAGTGGTCATAAAAATGTTATGCCTGATCGGTGTGATTACATTAAATGGGTACTGAGACTTTTAAGTTTAAAAAGGGCAAAAAAGCATAATTTGGTTCTCAATTTCAACTCAATAAGGAGTCAGCAGATCCCCAAAGGGGATGATAAGTGAATAACGACTTAAATTTCATAATGTTCCTCACACAAAGATATTGTATGACTTCATATGACTTAGAATCTAGTGCACAAGTCATTTTGACCTCTTTTATGATGCTTTTGTTTCCTTTTTACAGCTTGGAAGCCTTCAGTGCCCATGAGGACTAATTGCATGGAGAAAGGTAGGTCTACGTAATGCATAAATTTTGTGTTTGATGGAAGAAAGGAAGTTATACAGATTTGAAATGACATGAGGTTAATTATTTTTAGGTGAAGTTCCCTAATTATTTCCCTGAGGACTACTTTTCATGTAAGTTTAAAGTTTTTGCTAAAAAGAACCATAATTTAGTTTTTCACTGACATTTTCCACCTTGTATTTTACACTGTGAATGTTTTTTTAAATCTCCGCTGAAATGAATAGTTAGTATAAGACAATATGATTACTGATCTTGTTAAAAAAAGGACCAAACTATCACATTTAACCCCCAGTAAATAATCCCCCTTTATGCCTTACATGTTTATGTAATACTGAATTATATTCCTGATAAACTTTTTCATTACTATGCTGTTCAGTTGAGTTCTTACAAAATACCCAATGTTTCCAACTATTTGTAAACTGTGAGAAAACTGCTATTTTAACCAAGGAACCGGGACGTCTGAGGGAGTCACCTGTCAATTGCGTCATATCTGCATTGCCCTTGGTTTCCGGTTTTATTTAACAGAAACACTTTACTCTTAGCATTGTGAACAAGTGTCACAGCAGCCGCCGAGCGAACGCACAAAGTAAAGTCATAACATCATTTTAAACACACTCAAATATATCTAATATGATAAACATACTCATGGCCGTAAAAGCGGAAATGGCGCCGGCGACTGTGTCCCGTCCTAATAAAAGCCCTGTTGCCCGCGAGCCATAACAATCGCTCCAGCGGCTTTGCTCAGCTCCACAACACTTGGTCCTGCTCTGCTTCATACAGTAACATTAATAACCACACACATGAACATGATTTCTGCCCAAGTCCTATCCCGATTCTTTTCCACTGGCTCTGAGGTGAAGACCACATATCCCAAGATTCTGAGCTCAAACTTGGCATCATCAAAATACGCCTTTGTTTTGAATATGCGCCCTCTAGCGGATGGAAAAATTACCTAGTGCAGCTTTAACTGTAATGGTGACATTGCATGATGTCACATTAAGGTCTAGATGATGAAGAGGAGTCCCAAAAAGATGAAAATATGTGAACAATGACAAACAATGAGAAACAGAGAGTATTTACAAGATAACAACCAAAATATCAATCAGATGTGATCGTTAAATTAGTGTCCATAGTAACAGATTAATGGTGGGAAACTATAACAAAGGAAAATGAATGTGAACAAAGTGAAAGTCCACTATAATGAAAATAATTGAACAAAGAGCAGGATATCCCTGACACCTGACATTAAATGGCTATATGACATGAGAAAGACACTTAATCAAATCATATATGCTTAACTTTTCAACTAACTATTTAATTGTGTTTGTCTAATTATTTTATAATCTCCCTCTATGTTCAGGTTTTTGAAGCCGAGGAGACTCTGATAGTGAGAGACAGTCGGGGGTGGCCTACCTGCCGTGAGAAAAGTATGCAGAGCACAAAGAACCTCTTCAAACACATGTAGTAGCACTTTGAGAAGCCTCAATCATGTAAAACTGCGGTGAACCTGCAATAAATAAGTGAACACTGTGGAGACCAGAAGACTGGTTCATATGACCAGTCCATATTCATTTAGTGTTGATATATTAATTTCTTTGAAATCAGAAAGCCGCAAACATTCAAAAAGAGTTTTTTTTGAGGTTTAGTTTCAATAAAGAAAATTCAACGAATAAAGAACATTCTGAGTGCCAAAATTTATAGAACCGGTTTCACAGAAAAGATTTAAGCCTAATACAATGCATGTTTGAACTCTTGTAACTGAACGCAACTTGCACTGGCATATATTAAAATACTGTGTCAGTGACATTGTTTTGACTTAAATTGCACACCAGCAATGTTTTTAATAAGGCACGTTTATAAAAACTAAGGCTTAATCCTGGCTTTATCAAAGCCCTTTCTGTGAAACCAGGCCATAGTTTGTTTCATTGCACACAATCGTTAAAGGGCGGTGAAAAATGAAATTTTACTTGTATGGGCCATATGGCTCGGAAAGGCATGCGCGACCAGAGCGAGAGAGCAAATAAACGCTCTTTGGTCGGCTTTAGGAAGACCGGCTGCTGCAAGACTTCACAAAATCACCAATGTCACCAAAACAATTTCACCAAAACAATGTCATCAAAGAAGTGTGTTTTGATGAAGTGCTCCCAACGATAAAGGTTGGGAAGCAGGAAGTGATGAACTGCTTCCTGTTTTGGAAGCAGGCGGTGATTAAAACTGTTCACATCAGTAAACAACACAATCGTGTATAGTTAATTTAGGCTATCAATGGAGCGTGCGATGTATGGTGTGTGTTTAAATACATTTGTTTTGTTGACCACTATAGGTGTCTGTTTGTTTATTGTAAAACCACACCAAACATATTAAACCTATGTGTAACATTCACACAAAACGCACTTCTTCAGTCATATGCGCTACTATTCCATTGTTTTTCTATGAAAACACTAGTCTGACGTGCAAAACTGTTCCTGCTACTGCTAACGTTTGGTCGCATACAATAGTCCATAAACCAATTCATGTCCTAATAAACCACAAGTAAACACACACAAATGTTGACAAGCCGCTAAGCAAATACACTTACATTAACTTACGACAGAGACGTCCTGCTGTTGCTTCTGCTCCTGTTCGATTTCAGCCTCCGGATTAGATTCTCGATCAGTTGAATCTGCTTGATAGCCATGGTTTATTTAGGGTAATGTTTTCTTTTCCACGCTTGAGGATATCACAGCTTTCAGATGCTCTTACCGAAATAGCTGCGCATGCTCATGATCCTTTAGCTCCGCCCACACAATATGCCTCCGGGCTCTTTTTTTTTTTTTTTTTTCTCTCGGAAAGACTCGGTACAGCATCTTTTTTTATTTATATAAAGATATATAACTATCTTTATAAGATATATCTTTATAATATATATATATATATATATATATATATATATATATATATATATATATATATATATATATATATATATATATATATATATATATATATATATATATATATATATACACACTGTAAACAATTATTTAGAAAAAAAATTACCTGGTTGCCTTAAAATGTTTAGTACATTGAAATTAAAAAATTTAGTTAATACAATGAACATTTTTTGAGATTCGACAACCTTTATTGAAAGATTATTAAAAGATTTTGTAAGTATATTGGGTAATTGTGTGTTTTATTTCTGATGACGCAGTGAAACATGCCAAATAGTGCTATTTTCATGATTTATCAAATTTTTTATGTGGTTCAGATACAATAATATTTTGAGTTTTGCACTAGCCTATATATAACAAAATATCAAAACAGCATTAGAAATATCGCACATGGGCACACTTTACAATCAAAACACTTGATGAAGCAATAAATTGATGTTCAATAGATTGAAAAGATGTTATTAAAGTTGAATACAAAAAGTCTTGGATACTTGTGTAGAACTTCACCATTGGCTACTCTGCTAGTACACCTGTGCAAACTTGAGTTCTGAGAAAAAGCATTAGCGTCATTTGTTGCCAGATGCCACTGTTTTGCATACTGCTATGAAAGCCAGACATTTTTGTGACTCAAGCATCCAGATGCATTTTGGCGCCACTGTATTTGTAAACAACATGATTTGGTTGAATTTTGTTAAATTAACATGCACCGCTGTTCACAACTTTGGAGTCCGTAAGATTTTTTTCTATGTTTTTAAAAGAAGTCTCGTGCTCCTGAGGACGAATTTATTCCATCAAAAATACAGTAAAACCAGTAATATTGTGAAATATTAAAATAGGCTTTTTTGTGTTTGAATCGATTTTAAAAAGCCTTTTATTCCTGTGATGGCAAAGCTAAATTATTCATATTTTCTGGAACAGTGTTCTGTGCACATCACATCTGCGTCATAAGTCATATGTCAGGACAATTACCCACTTCCAGGTCAATTTAGCCCATTTACACCAGGGGTGATAATGAAACTTGATGGACAGTGACAACATCTACACCCTCGAGGCACAATTTCCCAACTATTCAGCAATGCTTCCAAGGAGTCCGAGACACCTGCGCACTGCCTTGCAACCGTCTCCAGTATCGGCCTCTGCTTCATGAGCGCTGCTCCAGCTGTCTCGAGCATATTGGGGGAGGAGGAGGATGAGGAGCATGATGAAGCAGGGGACGTCTGCCTCTTCATCTCATTTCCCACGCTGACGCATCAGTTAGGCATCCGGAGGCATTCAGCTCGAGGCTTGGTATCCAGCCCAGGCCTTATGGTGTTCCTGCGAGCTCCCAGCACAGCACAGATTTGCCAATTAATAAGATGAAAGCCAAGTCTACATGGGCACGATCACAGCAAAGAATTACCAAAGTCAGGTGATGCAAACAAACAAACCGTTGAGATTAGAACCGAAGCAGACATCGAGCTGTAAGTGGATGCACAGCGGGTCGTACGGCAGAGAGCGATTGTGCGCATCTTCAGCAGACACCGAGACTTAGTAAAACTAATTAAAGCTGCAAATGGGAATGAAGACAGAGGCGGCAAGGGTGAGAAGCAGTGGTAAACAGCAGATTAGGAGTCGTTCTGTCTTTATTAAACCCCATCTCTCAGAAAGGGACACTAGCCGTCACACACACACCGCTAAGTACTACACTGCGATCTAACAACACAATTAATTACAGCACAGATGCACTACCAGACACTTAATATCTACTAATAAGGTAAATAAATCTGAGAGCTGAAGGAAGACACCCTGTATGATTTCTCTCAAATACCCACGGGGTGCAACAGTCCAGATTTCCCCTAAGCTACAGAGACACACAAGACGCTACAAGTAATAAACCTGTCCTTGATTTACTGATGAGATGAGCCAGCATTTGCTAAAATAAATCCTCTCAAGGTAAGGCTGGATCAGCTGGGCATTCTGTCTTAAGGAGTTTCATGGAGCAAAACAAAGACATCTTTTAAAAAACAAGACAATATTGTAGTGGGGAATTCTGCCTACTTATCTCATCTTATTTCTACCACTATTATGGTTAAGATTTAAGTGATCCTAAAAGTGTTTGTCAAAGTGCTTAGCCCTAGCTCATCGTCGTTCTAAACCATTAAAAGCTAAATGCTTTTAATCCCGGGTTGAAGGAACATTTCACACTTATAATTTGGAATTGGGGTTAGCACCGGACCCTTAACTCAAAAATCTATGGTATTTAGATAAGTTCACGGAAGTGATGCCTATGTAAGTCAATGACAGATCAGCATACGTGGTACACACACAGATTCCCAACACACATTTAATTATTTGCATTTGTAAAAGTAGACATGATTTTATGAATATTTATAGCCTACTATTTATAGCCTACTCAGCGCAACTAACTCCACTCCTACCCTAAACCTACCCACTTATCAACAATATAAAACACATAACAGGCAAATAAATGTACAGTCACAGTTATTTATTGCAAAAACAGACCAGAAACAGTATAGAAGTATTAAGTCTGTTATGAGTAATGTTGCATTCCTAGTCTTCTGAAGTCATACGATATCTTCTTGTAGTTGATCTTAATGTTTTAATCGTTGAAATGATGATCGCGATCGCGCTCGTGCATTCAAACTTCCAATACTCACCAGTTGTGTCTATTACGTCCAAGAAAGGAGAAAGCCCTGGACAGTCGTCCTGCAAGTCGGAACCAGGGGTGAATAAGCTGATTGTCACTACATAGCCAGAAGGAAAGAGGAGTGAAGAACTCACCTGAGATCCCCCGTGACAGAGTCTGGGAGACTCGAGACTACCCCCCCTCCCCCTCCCCCTCCCCCTCCATATCCATATCCCCTTTTTAGTAACTAAATAAAGTCCGTTTTAATATTTACCTAACCTCTCGTGTGTCTGGTCATTGGGGTGTTCTTGGAACCTCCTCGAGGTGGAAACTAGGAAGGGGCGTGACTCACGACTTCTGTGGTCCGCTCCGACCTGTGACTAACCCTTTAAGACACATCTTTTACAACTGCACCTGACCAATAAAGACTAGCACTTAACTATCCAATAAAAATTTTGTTTGTTTGTCTTAAAAAAAAGCTCTTGCTGGTTGTTGCCCTTGTTTCGTTGCTTGCTCTCCCCTTTTTGTAAGTCGCTTTGGATAAAAGCGTCTGCTAAATGATTAAATGTAAAATGTAAATGTAAATGTGTGTGCACAAACACTGAACATAGAAAGCATCACTTAGTTTGATATTTTGTTATTTGCTGCAGTGGCATACATTTTAAGTGTAGCTTAAGTATCCAAATACTTTTACAGGCATTGTATAATAGTCTCTGGCAAAGAGGCAGCAAAAAATCTGGATGACAAAATAATAGACACTGCAGAAATAAAACATAATGAAGATTACAAAACATGTGCACACAGCAACTGTGCAACAATATGTGCAACACCAAGTTTCACATGGAGACAGTGGCTTCATCCGAAAACCAAGTCATCTGACTTGTTGCCTCGCTGCCTTATCAGGCAATGATTTAAAGCAGCGCAAGTGTACTAAGGTACAAATTTCGGACAGACTTCTGAAGCAGTGTAAATCTTTAATGAGCTTTGGTGAGAAATAAACAAATATTTAATTACTATAGTAATTCTTTCTGTAGACTCTCTCTCTCTGAAATGACATCAGAAGTGGAAAAGTGCTGGTTAAAAATGTACATTTACACACAAACTGACTGGCAACTTTCAGACGTCATCTTTCCTTTTAGCTCAACTGTCACCGAATGGAACGCATAGGATTGTGGGATATCAAAGGCAGCGAAAAATCGATCAGGAATTAAAGGCTACTATTGGATTCGGACGTGCCTTGATGCCTTCCTAGCTTGAAATGTGTCCTCCGAATGCAGCAATTTCCAGTTTTCGGACACAGCCAGTGTCTCTTTAACGACAAGACACAGGTGAAAAGTCAAGTGAGAGGAGTCAGTGCCACAGTCGCACTTTGATTGGCCTTTTACCCTGTCAATGTGATAATTTGCACCTATTATGTTCTCTAGATCACTGATTGGCTCATTACTCTGTCAATGCAACAAAGGCCACATTTCATGTTGACAATCTGTCTACAAATCGACCTCGATCCACTCTCTTAAAAAAAAAGAAGAAGAAAAAAACACTGTCACTGAAGCAGTACCCTTAGATCTATTAAAGCAGTATAGCGGCTTCTGACCATAAGTTTATAGGGCAGATTCTGGGTCTTAGCGCAAGCTTCTGATAAATATTTTGTACGTTTTATATTCTAATCACTGAACACAAGCAGAACACTTTTGGCAGAGGTTGCGGTATTCAGCCTGAGGGTGGCTCACTAATGTTGGTTGACAGGCTTTAAGGACACATGACACACACAGAATGCTATCCTAGAATTGCCATAATAGGCCTATTTATTGCCTCCGAATGTTGTTTTAGAATGTTAGAAGTTGTGGAGGAATTCCGGTGAGAAAAAAAAAAAACTATTCTCAGAACAAACATTAAAAAAACAGAACTGTATAAAAAAGCTTTTCACATGAGCATGATATGCCACTCCACATAGGAAGAACAGACATGCAAACTAGAGCATGCTGAAGATGATTGATACCCAAAAGTGAAAATTCTATCATCATTTACTCACCCTCAAGTTGCTCCAAACCTGTATGAATTTCTTTCTTCTGCTGAATACAAAATAGAACATTTTGAGGAATGTCAGTAATCAAACACTTGATGGGCTCCATTTTTTCCCATACTATGGAAGTTAACGGGGCCCATCAACTGTCATCGACATTCTTCAAAACATTCTTCTCTTGTGGTTTTGGAGATGTTACGGTTGTTGTTGGCCGCAATTATTAGGACACCTGTAAGGTTGTCCCAGGACTTATTGACTGATGTCTTGGAAAGAAGGCAATTAATAATAATAGCCAAACAAATAATAGCTACAAGAAATATGTATTTAATAACTACAAAATATTTTAAAAAATGATATATAAAAGTTTGGTTAATAAAACCAAAGTTTGGTTTTTACAGCACAGAAATGTACTGAGAGTTGCTAGACGATACTCGCGGCAGATAAGATTTGATGCCACTAGGGTGCGTCTAAATTTCTAGGCTAGGATCCGACAGGAATGGTGCAACAAACTTATGTGAGTAAAACGTCTTTTAGCCTAATAGTAGTCCCGGGGCTGTGTGGTTTCTAGACGGGCTACCAAAACGTACGCTCGTCGGCAGAAATTCTTTCTTGACCTGGGCGCACGTGTGTATGTGTGTGTGTGTGTGTGTGCGTGTGCGTGCGCGTGCGTGAGTGTGTGTGTGTGTGTGTGTTTGTGTGTTCGACCGATCATGCGGGCCATCTAATATAGAAATCATTTTCCAATCAATCGAGGGTGGATGAGAAATAAATCATTGTGTTTGTTTGATAAAGCTTTTTACGAGCCCTGTGGTCGAGAGAATCATTGCAGTTGCCGCTTTAATAATCTCTCCATCGTGTGAACTGGCAGGGCCATAGATATGACAGCGGAGCTAAAGCTCATTAAAATTGCAAATCTTATCCAATCCTAGCCGTGGGAGTTTACTTCCCAGTCTCCAGTGCGGCACGCCCATCAAAACCCAGCGTTCAGAAGACAGCCTCAAAACCAGTGTAGAAAATAGCCTATTGCTTATTAGTTATGATGTTTTTAAATGTAAAAACCACACAAACGTCATTAGTTGACCTCGGACAACAGTATAACATTTTTTAAAAAGCCAGTTCAAGACACCTTTAATAAGCAGTAAATTAGGATTTTATTGAGGCAAAAGTTGTAGTTAATAGTGGATATGTGTTCCCCATACTAAAGTGTTACCAAATTATATATTAAAGCTACACTGTGTGATTTTTCCCCCATCTAGCGGTGTAAAGGTATATGACAATCCAGTGAATATTAGTTTCTGTTCCTCTCAATTCCGATTTCGTTTCAACTCCTACGGTGGCCGATTTAGTCCAAGATTAACATGGCTTCCAGTTCGATCTCGTTCATGACTGCCATCGAGTGTTAAAATGCGAAAAGCGAAGCTTGAATTTACAGGTATGTCCCTCTTTGGCTAATGTACATTCAAGATGGAGGGGCAACATGGCGACCGGCATCCGAACCCCTCACCCGTATGTACTGTATTTTCAATGGCATATTATAAACTTATTTAAATACTTTATTACTTGAAAGAAGTAAATATACATTAATAAGCACATATTTTTGAAAGTGTTTTTAGCTAAGAATAAACTAAAAAAGTTGCACAGTGTACCTTTAAATAATACAGAAATTCTTAAATAGTGAGTTAATAATACAAACGTATTACTGGCTGCTTGTTTAGTGACCAAACTAGTAACTGTGTAACCATCATTCACCACTGCTTTCTGCCCATACACAGATGTGTTGGCATACTTAAAAAAAATAAAGAGCAGAATAATAATAAGATATAAGGAGGGATTTATAAACTGAGAAAGAAATGTTTTTTCTGTGGTTCCATTTACATTCTATAAAGTGAGGGGTGTAGGATGTATAATTTCTGTAAAAACTTAAAACTTAAGGCTATATCACTCTTTACTTACATCTTAAACTCAGTAGAAAAATTGCGTATAAGGCAAAAGCACTTCTGTAATATAGAATCAAAGGTGAAAACTGTACTTCGCTCAATAAAGAACAAGATGAATAGATCAGTCAATCACATTTCAGCTGAGAATAAGAATGACACTTTGCTGAAATCATATATGCAGTGACAAATACAAGAGCTAAATTACTTATATGTAGGTCAAAATCCTTTAAGTGGCTCCATTAAGAATTTCAAAACACTTTCAAGGTGACTGAAATGTGGAAATGCGGCCCTATAACTACGTTGCCATAGAAACAATACTCTTACACGCAACATACTTTTTCACATAACATACTTTTTCACACTTAAGGTGGAAGTAAAGGCCAAAGTTCATTGTAAAGTGTGAAGTGTATGATCCGAAACCTTGCATCAAGGTCAGATGTCATAATTTAGGAACGCACTAGACACTGTATAGGTCATGAAATCGACGTGTATCTTTAGCTAAGAGCGCGTGTAGGTGGGAATATAAGCAAATTTGTGGACTGAGGCGTCACAGTGTGCCCTTGAACAGACACACAGTTCATGAGCAGACTACGGAAAAAGGCCTTGGAGAGGCACTAGGGAAAGAACACCAGTGATCTGAATCATCACCATCACCATAATGAGAGGAGATCGGTCCTCTCTGAGAGTGAGAGAGATCATAAAACGAGAAAGGGTGGGTAGAGAAGCAAGAGCACGATAAAACTTTATATAGGGAGAATAACCAAAAGGAGTCAAATAGAGACAAACACCGGGGTAGATAGAGGAGAAGGGAGGCAGAAGATAAGGGCGGCATATGTAGTTATTCAGGGATTCTGCTTCAGCCCTGACAAGCCGACATTATAGGCTAGATAGCAACTGGCGGGCTTTAACACTGCTGGATATTTGAGCTCATACTTGATTACACACACGGAAAGGAATAGAAAATCAAACGGAAAACAAGAGCAGCAAGGTAAACAGGATGTGTAAAGGACACGACATGGGCTTTCAAGGTAAAGGACGAGCCAAAAATAAGCCTGAAATTTGCATAACACATTCCTGTACCTCAGCCCATTGTGTCCCATACAAAGTCGGTTCATTTCCATAACATGATCTATTCATTTCCACACCAGCCGACACGGAATAAGAACGATAGGAATCTAATCTCCTCACCCGTTGACCTTGTCACTCTCCCCAAATCCTCCACCCGTCCCATCCCATCCATTACTACAACTTTCACACAATCCACTGCTAGATTTGTCAATTATACCCAATCTTGTCCAGTGGCTGTCAATCACCGCCCTGACGTCCTGCCCACTAGATCATCCATCAGTGGTGGCAGGCCGAATGCATCCCTTCTCATTATCATGTCGCTGGCCTGGAGAATTACTAGTGCGGCGACAGTGGAGAGGCCTGCAGCGGAGGGGAATGGCTTGAGTAACGAGCTGGAGGGCCTTAATTAAGGCTAGTCCTGCACCGCCGTGAGGAGGGTTGAGGCATTGATTAGCCTGAACAGGAGCGCAGGGGAGATGGCCAATGAGACAGGGCGCTTGCGGGAGATTAAGTAGGAAACTACAGGAAAGGAGAGGACTTCACGCCTCAGAGACTCTGGCCTAAGGTGAGCAGGAGGCTTCTTCTGCATATCTAACATTCCTGTCGCAGCAGCCACAAAGATGTTAAACTATCCAAACTGCAGAAATGCACTCTGTGCAAGTATTCAGACATAAATGGTTGGCCAAGCAAATGGAGCTGCTGTATGGATACTGCGGCGAAAACAAACCTCAGTACTTAAAGTGGCGATGTAACCGAAGTGGCGAGAGATCCTTTCATCTGTATTGTGACATATATCAGAGTGAAACGGATTATCACAAAATATTTTTTTTTTTAAATGTTGGGCGGGACTTAGTATTCATGGTACACTCTTAGAAGAAAAGGTTCTATCGGCGCTACGTAGTTGGAACCCCGAAAAGGTTCACTACAAAAAAAGGTTTTTCTTACTTAGTATTTTTGTCTCGTTTCTAGTCCAAACATCTAAACATTCTTAAAACAAGAAGTATTTACTAGACAAGCAAAAGTAATTGTCTTATTTTGGGGGGAAAATAACTCTAAGAGAAGAAATGCATTTTTTTCTTTGATAAGAAATGTTTCTTTTTTTGCAGTGTTCTATATAGAACCCTTTTAAGTGCCAAAAGGGTTCTTTCGTGTCATTATAGAACCCTTTTGGCATAAAAGGGTCTTTGGAATATACTCAACTATACTTCTATGTATAACCTTTTAAGGGTTCCAAATACGTATTGCCGATAGAACCTTTTCTTCTAAGAGTGTAGTTGATGGAGGCAGATCTGAATGTGAGCTTTGAATCAATTGCTGGGTATTAAGCGCCAAGGTGCACTTAAAGGTGTACTATGTAGTATTTTTGCAGTAAAATATAAAAAAAAAAAACACCAGGCCAGTAAAATATTTTGTTCAATTTAGTTCTTACAATATCCCAAATGGTTCCAACTATTTGCAAACTGTGGGAAAATAGCTATTTTAACCAAGGAACCGGAATGTCCGAGGTAGTCGCCTATCAATTACGTCATCTGCGTAACTCGGTTTCTGGTTTTATTTGGCAGAAACGCTTTACTCTTAGCAGTGTGAAACAAGTCTCACAGCAGCCGCTGAGCGAACGCACAGAGTAACGTCATAACATCATTTTAAACACACTTAAATGTATCTAATATGATAAACAGAGCTGCGTTACCTCATACGCATGACCGGAAAAGTGTAAATGGCGCCAGCGACTGTGTCCCGTTATAATAAAAGTCCTGCTGCTCGCGATCCATGTGTTGTGCAACAATTTCTCCCGCGGCCGTGCTCAGCTCCACAACACTCGGTCCTGCTCTGCTTCACACTTCAGTAACGTTAATTATCACATCCATGAACATCATTTCTGCCTGAATCCTATCCTGATTCTTTTCCACCAGCGGAGGTGAAGTCCACATGTCCCAAAATGCTCAAACCTGGCATCATCAATAACGCCTTTGTTTTGAATAGGCGCCCTATTAGTGGATGGAAAAATGACTTAGTGCAGCTTTAATGACTGGTCAAAAAATTTTGCATAGAGAAATCATTTGCGTTAAGATTAACAACATGCACTGAGAACATGAATTTCCATTTTATGTCAACTTTAAAGGCAGAATGAAACGTAAGTCGCAAAAGTATTTTCTTCTCTGTTCTGATGTATATCTGAGTAAAACGGTTTCTTGAACAAGGCGGCGCTTGATTTCATCTATTTTGGGACCCATGCTGTCAAAATGAGTCGGGCTATAGGCAAAATTAGTTTATTTTCGCAATCTCTATTTAAAAACCTTCAAAATGCAACACCTTTCTTAAATCGATAGAGTCAGCAAAGTCGATTTAAAGTAGCAATATATATATATATATATATATATATATATATATATATATATATATATATATATATATATATATATATATATATATATATATATATATATATATATATATATATATATTTAAATATATGTATATATGTATATGTATTAAGGAAAAGGTACTCCACTCAGAAAATGTACAAATAAAGATACTTTTATATGCGTAATATTTGGAGCACTGGGATCACTAGACAAGGACTTAATGAACTAATTTTAGTTTTTTTGAAACTTCACTTGTTTTGTCTGTAGCTTGAAATTAGCTTTTGTGCATTCCGACTAATTTTGTCAGCACTGGACACAAATGATTAGATTATTGTGGTTTGCTATTGCTGTGATGTCATGTGCGGCGAGTCGAAGTAATCTCAGAAGTGCTATTCCGCCATACATTATAGTCCTCCTTTTTAATCCGCTTAGAAAAGCACCACGTTTTATTTTATGTCATCATACTTGATAGTTCAACTATTCGTGTAACTGTATTTAAATAGGGAAAACATGGAGGTGTTTGGTCGCTTCTAACTTGATCTCTGTTTGGTACCATAGTGAATGAACTGGGCTTAGTGGGCTAAGCTAAATGCTATCAGATCGTCACCGCGCATCAGAGCGATTAAGTCCACGCACTCAGACGAGAGGTATGTATCAACTCGTTTTAGTTAAGGGAATAACAGTTTAATATGAAAAAGCGGTGAAGTATCCCTTTAAAGACGTTATCAGAGAAGAGATTAAAGATTATGAGGGCACATAAACTTTGAAAAAATAATATTGATCAATACGGATAAATAATGTTTTTATAATATTTTATAATAAATACTTTGATTTCATGGTGACTATAAAGGTAGGGGAGTGGTAGAGTTGCCCTCAAATGTCTGTTAAATCACGTATAAATCAGGTAGAAAGCTATGACATGTCAACTATTTTATGTACTACAACAATGCTGTGGAAAATTATTTGCCCCCGTCCTGATTTCTTGTTTTATTGGTGTCAATACTATGCCATTATGAAAATAAAACTGCTTTTAAAAGCATAAATCAACAAGTTTTACTATTCAGGAGACTACATCTGTACAGTGGAAATGAAATATTGCACGTATATTGAAACTTTATATCACACACTGTCACGATTAAATTTCTTTGGATGCACAATGCCACATTTAAACATGACTAAAGTTTTTTTTTTTTTTAAGCTTAGGTCAGTGTTCAAGGCTCAATTATAAGAAAAAGACTGCAAAAACCTGATGCCTTGGAAATGGGTAAATATTTTTTCATAACTCGTCAAAAGAAGAAATCTCAGAATAGGACTCTCTTCAAACTCTTGCCCTGCCATGACAGTATCTGACTTGCACAAGCATCAAGTATGTTTCGAGTATGAAAGAGAACGATATTAACATGAAAAACATTCACAAATACCTAAGATAAGGTTAATTATACAGAATGGGAAAATAAATCAATAATTTGTGTCCTTCATGCATGCTAAACACATGTAAATAAGGTCCAGCACACACATTAAATCTAGAATAGTGTATTTGGTATTTTGCTCAGTATATTAATTTCTATAGCTTACAGCAAAAGACCACACTATTTCAGTCCCACCAGCCAGCCTATGTGATTTAGCTTGATGCACTGTGCCGCATACTCCGCATACTGACCCGCTGTGAAAAGCAATAAAGGGTTTTTTTGCTGGTCGTGCCCGGGGGGCATGCTCAAAAGGACACAGAGAGCAAAGGAACAAAAATACACAAAAGCAAAGTGACCACGGCCGCAAACATCAGTCTTCTCTTCTGACAACGGTATCGCGCGCTTCACTGTCTCCCTTCCAGGGCCACCACACACTTGAAATAAAGACACTGATAATAAAACAAACAGACATGCTACATTTATATGGTCAAGTGTCACAAGCAGAGGTGAATAGCTTGTGTCAAAGTAGCCACTCAGAAGACAGGAGATGACTAATGATGGACCTTTTCCACCTTTTTCATAACTATCATCTGAAACCTCATCAAAAACAATTTCACAGACATTAAGCTTGACCAACAACCACAAAGGTGTCTGCTTCTGTCTGCTGTAGCACGGTGTTACATTTTAAGATAAAGCTCACTTGCAAGAGTGGTTTTAGAATCAATGATTCTAGTCAACATTCAATGTATACAGTCATTATATAGTAAATACAGTATGCCGTCATATATACACAAAAGTGTGGAGTCAGTAAGAATTATTATTATTATTATTTTTTGCTTTTTGCTTTTACTCAGCAAGAATGCGTTAAATTGGTATGGAAATGCACTTACAATGTTACAAAAAAAATCAAATAAATGCTGTTTTTATAATGCTTATACATTTTTATTAAACTTTTTCTATTAAAAGGCATATGACCCCCTTCCTAATATTGTGTTGTCCCCCTTTTGCTGCCAAAACAGCCCTGACCTGTCGATGCATCTACAGTATCTCCACTAGAGAGAAGCAATAGATCCTTTAAGTCCTGTAAGTTGCGAGGTGGGGACTCTATGGATCAGACTTTTTTGTTCAGAACATCCTACAGATGCTCGATTGGCTTGAGATCTGGGGAAATGGAAGGTCAAGTCAACACCTCAAACTTATTTCCGTGCTCCTCAAACCATTTCTGAAAATATTTTGTTTTGTGGCAGGGCACATTATCCTGCTGAAAGAGGAGGGGAGTGTGAAGAGCCCCAGCCTTCACACTCCCCACATCCATCAATGAGCCTTGGCCACCCACGACACGTGTGTAATGGATGGATGGATGAATGGATGGATGGATGGATGGATGGATGGATGGATGGATGGATGGATGGATGGATGGATGGATGGATGGATGGATGGATGGATGGATGGATGGATGGATGGATGGATGGATGGATGGATGGATGGAAAACATATGGGTTGCCTTGTTTCACACTGTTTAGTGTGTTTTCGACATTTTTCAATGTCGAAAACATTCAAAAAATGATTTGTTGAATTTCCTTAAAAAATATGTGGTAAGTGGTTGCACACAACTATATTAAGCAATTTATATAAATAACAATTTAGTTATATGAACAAAACAATTCTAGTAAAACTGGCACAATTTCTTTGAGTAAATGAGTAAAACCTTTTGAATTTGTCACTTACACTGTTAAATAACATATTTATATGTGCCATTTACTTAATTATGTTAAATTTATAAAAGTTTATTATGTAATAAAGTAATAAATAATAAAGGTAAATTTGCCTTTAAAACAATTTAAATAACAACAAGCATATTTTTAAAATAAAATGCAAAATTAACTCATTGGACAAACTAAAAATATTTCATTAAGAGCAGGAATTCCATCCAAGTGCACACAACCTAAACACAGGCACTCTTCTGCATAATGGTAACCACAAAATTACCAAAAACACCTCAATGTCCAACATAACTGAACATTAAACACTAAAAACATCTTTCCCTTTACTGAAAAACACAAAAAATAACACTTTAATCCATACATTTTCTCTCCTAGCGCACTCCCTTGCAAAGCATGCTGGGAACTACAGATCCACTGCCCAGTTAGTTATGTCAGCACAAATATTTCATGTAGTTTTAATGCAAATTAATGAAGTAAACTTTAGTTTTAAATATATTAGACTGATTGAACACATTTCGACACAACTTAATTTAATTAGGTAAAGTAAACATAATTTAAATGTGTCTTATCTATGAAGGGCCTGAATCATTTTTTTGAGTGCTGGATTACTAATTAACCTGGTCAAGTTTCATGATTTTACAAACACTGGATTAAGGTTGTTATTTGCATTTATATAAGTTTATTAACACTGAATGAATTCAATAACCGCTTGTCCATCTGTGAAAATGTTGTTGATTTTTCCTCTGGAGAATGGTTCCTGATCTCAGACTTAAAGGAATGGTCCAGGTTCAAACCAAGCCAAGCTAAATTGACAGTGGTATAATGTTGATTACCACTTATCTTTAAAAAAGAGAGAGAGAGAGTCCCAAGAAGACTACATCAACGACTGGCAAATCAAAATAGCACAAATAAACAAATTGAAGTACTTCTGTAGAATAAAGACCTTACCTGATCCAAACTAAAGACTATCGTCAGAGAAAACTCCTGACGAAGTATTGTTTGAGTGAGCACAGTCTGAGTGTGGAGAAGGGCCGACACAAGCAGAGCTGGAGAGCCAGAGAGCTCAGACTGTGCTCACACTGCCCTGATGGAGTCGTAGAGGACGAGCTGCACTTCCTCACACAGTGCAGCAAATATAACAACATCAAAGAAATGTACTTCACCCAAATCACTCAAATGTTCCCCGAATTCCAGCAAGCAAGTGACATCGACAAACTGTGTTATATCTTAGGAGAAAAAGATAAATGTATCCACTTGGCAGCACAGTATGTGTCCTCCTGCCATATCATGAGGGACAAAGGCTGAACCCTCTTTAGTCTCTTCACTGCTCTCTGTAACCATTTACCCTGTATTTTACAACCGATTGACTTATGTCATAATATATTTACAATATAGCATGTATGTTTTTTCTTCTTTAATTATATTTTGTATTTAGATATCTATACCTGTATAACTTGTTACATGTTTTATGCTTTGGCAACATTGTACTATCCGACAGTCATGCCAATAAAGCTGAATTGAATTGAATTGAATTGAATTGAATTGAATTGAATTGAATTGAATTGAATTGAATTGAATTGAATTGAATTGAATTGAATTGAATTGAATTGAATTGAATTGAATTGAATTGAATTGAGAGAGAGAGAGAGAGAGAGAGAGAGAGAAAGAAAAGAAAAGAAAAGAAAAGAAAAGAAAAGAAAAGAAAAGAAAAGAAAAGAAAAGAAAAGAAAAAGAAGCTAGTCTGGGTTTCAGTGGGGCACTTAGAGTTAAAGTGAATAAGGCCAATCTGCAAACGGTAAAATATTTCAAATTCAAAAGACTTGAAAAAATTGTGTTAACATGATTTTTGTGCAAGGGGATAAAAGGCTCACAAAACTTCTCATGACATCACAATGTAACAAAAAATATAAATATAGCTGGGTTTTAAAACAAGTAATTAACAATACACTCAAAGCGCTTTAAATATGGGAGAATCCCCTCAACCACCACTATATACTATACAAGTTTTAACAGAATTAACGACTTGTACAAGGTTATAATCTTCACAGTTGCTTTGAAGGATTAGTTCACTTTATAATGAAAATGTCCTGATAATTTACTCACCCCCATCTTTCTTTCTTCAGTGGAAAATAAATTACATTTTTTGAGGAAAACATTCCAGGATTTTTCTCCATATAATGTATTTCAATGACAACTAACGGGTTGAAGGTCCAAATCAATGCAGTTTCATAGGGCTTCGAATGGCTCTGCATGATCCCAGCTGAGGAATAGGGTCTTATCTAGTGAAACGATTAGACGGGGGGCAGGTAAATTATCAGGAAATTTTAATTTTAAATTGAACTAATCCTTTAACTCCTCCAAAAATCTATCAACCTTGTCACACGCTGTCAACTGAGCTTAACTTGTACTGAACTCTGAATATCCTTTAAGTAGGCTATTTTAAAACATGCAGCAAAAATGTACAAGATGTGTTTTGCTGCACAAAAGTTGAACTGTTCCTTTTTAAACACAGTGTGAGCATTTCTATGGCTGACTTGCATATGAATATTTAATTAGATAAGAACTGAGATAAGTTTATGATTGGTTGTCACGTCTCTAGTAGGGCAGGCTTTCATAACCCAGGGTTAAACACGCTGCTGCTAACCACCCTAAAGGAACTGTATGTAAGAAATGGATTTCAATTAATCATAAAATGGCCCTGCTATGTCTCTAGACAAATTATGAAATTTTTTCAAATACTTATATCACTGACAACAGTAGTCCGACCAGGATATTGTCATTTAAAAGTGTTGACATGTTGTGTTTTGGCCTGAAACTCCCTCCACCTATCTACCAATCATGAAGTCAGCAGTGTTTCAGCATCCGGGTTGCCAGATCTGCTCTAGGTACCACAGCTGCAGCTACAAACGTTCCTGCTGGATCCTGCAGCCTATCTGGCAACCTCGAGTCAGGGGGAGGTTATCGCTCTACAGCAATTTGAAAGTGATTGCAGTACCAGTTTTGGCCACAGTCTTACATACACTTTCTTTAATTATGTGTGAAATTCTGCTTAAAGGTAGGGTATACAATTTACAGCTAGCTTTGAAATCACAAGATCCCACCTTCCCTTCAGAGCATTTCCAAAGCCACGCCTCCTCCAAAACTAATGAATGCATACAGCAGGGACCAATCATCAGGAGAGATGACTTTAAACTACCTCATGTCTCAAAGCATATAACAATACAATAATAATGAATATACATAACAACAATTCGGACCGAATGCAATGATTGGATGAACATGTTATGGTCCTACACCTTCCAAAATACATTTAGACCACTTAACTTAATTGCTATTAGAATGTGAATAGACTTTCACCTAGCAAAACAAAAACGTTTCTGGAACAAATTAAGTAATTTATAATAATTGATTACATTTATATAGCGCTTTTCTAGGCACTCACATTAGGCTTTACATAGAAGGGGAAATCTCCTCCACCCTCAAATCACCTATCCTCCCTTTAATCCACATTAAATAATGCTTATTGTCACAGACAGACATTTGAGGGGGGAGATGAGAGACAGAGTCTCTGATATCACAAAACTAAATTTCATGCAGAATTCAGTCTAAGATTGTCTGATCAAGTTTTTAAATAGACCTATACATTTAAATGACCATAAATTGGAATTAATACACACAACTAGCCTGACAAGCCAGACCCATATCAAGATGTTTGGTCTGGAAACTCACCATTGACAGGGCTCAATCCGCGGGGCGGGATAAACGGTTGTCTTTCAAACTCCCTCTGCACGCGATAGGATAGCGCTACAACCAACCAGAGCAACGTGCTGACAGATTAAACTTTCTCCGTATCCGGTCAGCAAAACTCTGAACACATCTTCCCATTTTAAGAAGGACTTCAGTGCCGTTCTTTGTTCTTTTCTCAGAGACTTAACTCCAGTATTCCAGAGTCAAGGTCAAAGCTGATTTGAAAGACCGCCGCTTGCCAGCTTCTGTGTTTACTAGTAGCACGCAAGCGCAACTCTGCCGTCACTATGTTAAGCCCGACTCTATACACGATGTGATTGGCCTGACCAGAGTTTGGTTTTTACTGCTCAGAAGGTATTGAGAGTTGCTAGATGACACTCGTGGCTAGGGTGGGTCTAGATTTCTAGGCTAACAAACAACTGCAATTAATTAAACAAGGAGGGTCAGGCGAATAGGCAGAGATTAAAAAAAATGCTCCCCTCACCACGAGGGAGGGAGGATGCGCGAGTGGAGCCAAACACAATTACGCCAGGCGCGAGCTAACGTGTGAGCTCGAGGACTGAAGCATGCTGATTACATAAAGTCTCAAGAGTCTTTAGGCGGACACTGTATCGGGCCGAGAGTGATTTCCTGACAAATTGACCTCTCATTTGTTTTCGATCCAGGAACAGCTTCCAAAGTGGAAAAAACATCCGTTTTATTTTCATGTATTCAATCACAAACACAGAATTAAATTACGACGCACTGTATTTTAGTCTAGGCTACATCTTCCAGACCAGAAGCTATTACATTTTCTTTTCTGGAAGAGAAACCTGCAACAAATTATTGTGAGGATGAACCTGACCTCCCTGGTGGGGGAAAAAAGCCCAGCTTAGTACAGCTTGATGGTTTGCTGGTCTTAGCTGGCATCCAATCTGCACTGCCAAAAAAACTGCTTAAAGATCTCCCCACCTGACCAGATGAAGTGTTTCCAAAACCACCATAACCAGTTAACACACCAGCCTAACCAGACTGGAAGACCAAACCATTTAAGATAATCAAATATCTAAAAAAAAAACGTCTAAAATCAGCATTAAGACCAGATGTGAATCGGATTATTGATAGTTTGCGGGTTGTAGCTGGTCTATGCTGGTCTTAGTTGGTTTAAGATGACCACCTAACCAAATAAAACCCACCAATAAACCAACCTGAACATGAACAAAAAATCTGTGTGAATGAGTAAGTAGAAGATGATTTGGTTTAGGCTAGTCTCCCGTCCTGACCTGCTAAAAAACACCCAAAATGTCTCTGATATAAGGCCAGCTTTATCAGGCTGCGAGACCAGCAAATACCAGCAAACCATCTCAAGCAGGTTAAAGATGTTTATTTTACCCAGGATATACTGTGAAATTGAAATTAAATTCAGAGCAAATCAAACCAAAGCGAGAGATTTATCATGTACGCTATGGCCACCTGACAGATGGTGGCACGTGGGTGCATTGGGGTTATTTTTTGACACTGTGAAAATCATCTCCCTGGCACCAAACAAACTAACCAGCTGGTCTTTCACACAAGCCTATTCTTCATTTTGGCTTTGGTTAAGATACAGTTTGACTATCCAAATCAGTACAGACTTACGTGGATTGTATCACAATGCTTGTTGAATCATAGGACAAATAGTGTGAAGATGATCCATAAATACCAGCAGGATCACTGCTGGTACTGCAATTTCAAGTAGCTCTCCCTACATTTTTAGACCGTCAAGTGGAAGTTTATACAAATTGCTCATGAGAGAACCAAATGGTAACTGGGTCATCAAGGCTTGGTCATCAGTGCTTCTCCCATTGCAATGCACCCACAACAATACTGAATTGCATTTTCTAAAAGCTAACAATTATGGATAATTAAGGTAGCTGACAAGTATTCAAAGTGCTTTCAAGAGTGACCTGCCCCAACATCTCACTTCACCACTCAAAACAAATACGTTTGATGCTGCAGATGTTGTGCAACTAAATTACTTCAAAAACATGATTAGCAAATGTGATTTGTAGTCTTGTCGTAAGCAACTCTCTCATCTCTTCATTTTCTCCAAGCAAGTAATGGAGAAGAACTCCCCATTTACATTTATTGAAATCCCATTTGCTTTCCATCTGCTAACTAGCCACCTGTGAAACTAGTTTTTAACAATCATTGGGGCTCAGGGCCACCACATCGTCCCATACCCTTTATTAGTGTTTATTTTCAACTATAAAACTACTGAGGGGGGCTACAGCGAATCCTTGCATTATAAAACAAAGTGACAGAGCACATTTGGTGCTGGGAAACTTAGGTGTGCTGAAATGAAAATCCGAAATAAATTCCCCCTCTAATTAAAAAAAGGACAACCAAGTCCAGACCCAAAAGCCTGAGGACAACTGCAAAACAGCACAAAATACAATCACTATTTTCCTTGACAGCTTAAGGTGTTAGAGATTGTTTACTTCTGTTCAGCAAGCGCAAGCACTAATAGCCCACAAGACGAGACCAATGCAGACAAGGACACAATGCACTATTTGCATCTCTAAAATACTATTACGTAGCAGCGGTGGAGAGAGGAAGGAAAAAGAAAGACACTTAAAACAGGGCCTCGGGCAAAAGTGAAGAGGAAAATATTCAGAGTTCCTGTGCAGATGGAGACAAATTGGAAAGATGGCTGAAACGAATTCCATTACGAAATATAATAGATTTTTATTAAGCCATCTGAGCTGATATTAAAAGGTTCATCTAGGAATACAACCAGATAGTTGAACACAAATTTAGGAATGGCACTACATATAGGCTTTCAATTTAAAAATAAGTCATTTATAATTACACAATATACCAATTGAATCCCATTTAAAAGCAAATCACTTCATTTAGAGGCTTTTTTACAGATAATATTGATACATTCAAAGACAACATTATTGTGGTAACAACATGATGGTGATATTTCAAGCTTCAACTCCTCCAAAACTAGGAAAATCCCTTAAGGAATTAGGCATGGGTCAGGGGGTATGATTAATTGCATTAATTTTTGCCAACACATTGTTGTATATAATTAATCACAATTTCATTGAGAGAAAGAAATATTAAACCGGGTGGCATTTATCTGAATGAAAAATAGCGCCAACAATAATTAGACCAGTGGTTCTAAACCTTTTTGACTGAAAGGTCCCCTGTTTTCTAACACAATGTTTGAAGGCCCACCATACATTGACTGTTTCCTCTGGTATTTCCGTTGTAATTATGACATTATGAATAGAAACTGGAAGTGTTGATATTAAATTAATTACGATTCATTTTGTAGTTCCAGAATATACATTATTGTTTGTTGTTCAATAAATGTCATATAATATCCTTTAAAGGTGCACTATGTGGTATTTTTGCAGCAAAATATCCAAAAACCACTAGGCCAGTGTTATATATTTTGTTCAGTTGAGTAACAATATCCCAAATGTTTCCAACTATTTGTAAATTGTGAGAAAATTGCTATTTTAACCAAGGACCTGGTCAGCACAGCGTTTGAGGGAGTCGCCTGTCAATTGCGTCATATCTACGTTACCCTCGGTTTTATTTGGCAGAAGCGATTTTCTCTTAGCAGTGTGAACATGTCACAGCAGCGCCAAGCGAATGCACAGAGTAACATCATAACATCATTTTAAACACACTTAAATGTATCTAAAATGATAAACAGAGCTGCTTTACCTTATTCCGGAAAAGACGAAATACTGCACGCACCCGGCGACTGTGTCCTGTCCCGTCATAATAAAAGCCCCGGTGCTCGCGAGGCGGTATTTGTGTAACAATCGCTTCAGCAGCCGTGCTCAGCTCCACAACACTCGGTCCTGCTCTGCTTTACACTACACTGTAAAAAAAATTTGGTTGGTTTTTGTTGGTTTAACTTAAAAAAGTAACCAACCTGGTTGCCTTAAAATTGTGAGTTTATTGAAATTAAAACTTTGAGTTGATACAATGAAGGAAATTAGTTTAATAAATAGAAACTCAAAATATTATTGTATCTGAACCACATAAAAAAAATGATAAATCATGAAAATAGCACTATTTGGCATGTTTCACTGCATCATCAGAAATAAACACACACAATTACCCAATATGCTTACAAAATCTTTTAATAATATTTTAATAAAGGTTGTCGAATCTCAAAAAATGTTCATTGTATTAACTCAAAATTTTAATTTCAATGAACTCAAAATTTTAAGGCAACCAGGTAACTTTTTTTCTAAATAATTTTTTACAGTGTATAGTAACGTTAATAACGACATCCATGAACATGATTTCTGCCCATGTCCTATTTTTCCCCGGCTGTGAAGTGAAGACCACATGTCCCAAGATAGGCTACTACGCTCAAACTTTGCGTCATCAAACTACGCATTTGTTTTGAATAGGCGCCCTCCAGTGGACGGAAAGTTGCATACACTGTAAAAAATTATTGTTGGTTTTTGTTGGTTTAACTTAAAAAAGTAAGTAACCTGGTTGCCTTAAAATTTTGAGTTTATTGAAATTAAAAATTTGAGTTGATACAAAGAAGGACACTTATTTAATAAATAGAAACTCAAAATATTATTGTATCTAAACCACATAAAAAAATTAATAAATCATGAAAATAGCACTATTTGGCATGTTTCACTGCATCATCAGAAATAAAACACACAAAATTACCCAATACGCTTACAAAATTGTTTAATAATATTTTAATAAAGGTTGTCGAATCTCAAAAAAAATTCATTGTATTAACTCAAAAATTTAATTTCAATGAACTAAAAAATTTAAGGCAACCAGGTAACTTTTTTTCTAAATATTATTTTACAGTGTAGTGCACCTTTAAGTGTCAGAGCTGAAAACTTCCTTGTTAGTCAAAGAAAAGCTTTTATTGACACCAAAACCAGCAAACGCTCAATCTCAGAATGTGCTAGGCTGTGGCGTTAGAAGATCAATGCCTACTTCATCACTGCCTGTTTAGTCCCGCCCACCAATTCACACATGTAAAATAGGCCCGGTATTAAACCAGATCGTGTTACCAAGCAATAAACATGCTGTCGAGGATTACAAAATATTGGACTCAACAGTAATGCAATATGTAAGTAACTGTGTTCATTCTAATGCCTGATCTGAAATGTAATGATTCATGTACAGTCAGATGTCTGTGTCAGTAAATCAAACCAGTGGCTAAACGTCAATTTGCATGGTTTCTCTTAGTAGGATGAAAATAATCTGTTATTTAACGATTATTAAATTAAAAGAAAGCAATCAAAGAAAGCTCTTTTGCGTCAATCAAACAGCAAAAGTATGAGTGACTCCCATTTTATTCAACGAATCTCTTATCTATATCATGTTTGCACTGCTAGATGAAAGCATTCGTTAGTGTACAGAAACTGTGTTGCAATGACGAGAGCACTGCTTTCAACATGTGTACTCAACATGTGTGATCTAAAATGATCATCACTGCAAACTTTTATGCTACGATCTGGATATAATGCCATAGATCTAAATGTAATGCAACACTTTTCACGTTTAGTTAACCATGAGAGCTGTAATAGTAAAAATGCGCTAAAAAGAGAGAGTAATACTTAACTAAAATGAAAAGACATTAGCCAATCAGGCAGTGGGCGTTTACACTGAACTGTAAAATCAGGGTCTAAAATCAGGGTAGGAAAAATGGCTTTTATTTATAGATTATGACAATTTTTGATGTAAAAAGCATTCGATCATTTTAAGTCCAGCAGAGGAAACATCATAAAACAATGCAGTTCATGACCCCTTTAACTAAGGTATAGATTTCTTAAGGGGCTTTTTTAGCATTTTGATTTTACATTATAAACTAATTATTTAAAGTCATTAAACTACAGTCCAACTACAGGAATAATCCATTGTATCATCGCGTTCATTATCAGACCTACAGCTGCATCGGTGTCCTTATTTGCACACACATTTCATTTGAAGATGTGATAAAAAGTGCGCGCATGAACGCTGATAAACAGATTTTTGCGCAGAAACCGTTTTTATGTTTAGAATCATCCAAAATGCAGTCTCCTGCATAATAAAGCGCAATATTTTAATTAAGAGTTCATTCTCATGAATAAAAGCAGAAAACAGTTGATGTCAGCTATTTTGTCCAGCCCCTAATGGAGTGGAGCTCTGCAGCCAATCAGCACTCTGGATCTTGCCGGTATTACGCATCGTCGTCAGAATCCACGACGTTGCTCCGACTTTACTTTTCAAACCGGAAAACAAATTCCACTTATGTATTAACATAAAGGGTTACTGCAGCGATTAGCATATGGTTGTGTATCAGTAGAAACCCTGGAGTTGTATGATTGTGCTTCCCCCATCGCACTCACAGCTCAGATTGCAGCTGCAGGCATTCATGTAAACGGAGCTATGCGGAGCAAAATAAGCATTTCAACTTCTCAAATTAATTCCTATGAAAGTTAAGTTTCCAAAGGCATGAACTGAAAACGCACCAGACTGAACACGCACTGTGAATGTACGCCACGAGCGGTCGCACTTACCTCAGCTCTCATCACGAGAGCTCATTCAGCTCATTCATGACAGTGGTGGCGACTCACTCATTATATTGAACAGACACGTTCGGTTTTTAATTGTAGTGCCTGTTCTCTAACTGAATTGATTATATGAAAATGAAAGCAGTGGGCAAATGATCCAGTAATCTAGTAGTGGTGGATTTGGGAGTGGCCTCATAGGGCAGCGAAGTATTCTGGGAATTGTTGTCTTTCATCCCCATGAGACAAAAATACATTCTGAATGTATTTGTACTGTCTAGAAGGCACCAAATTCAAAAATAATTTTACATTTCTACTATATTAATGACCCATTTTAAATACAGATTCATCTTCCCAGCGCTGAAGTACCCCTTTAATGAGTACCTTTAGTGTTTTCAGAGATGTGTAGTCTGTACATACATGTTCACAACTCAAAAAAAATAGTTTTAGGGTTTCAAGACCCTATAAGGACATCATGCGGCCCTAACTAAAATAATCTTGGTACAAGTTACCTAAAAAAATACCAGGACAAGAAAAGTATAGCTCTGAGAAAAGACATAGCATATATTTGTTGGCACTTTGCAGATGCAGCTGGTTTGATATTTTGTTATTTAATGCAATGACATTCATACATTAGGTGTGACTCAAGTTTCGAACAATTTTAAGACACTGCAGAACTTGTGAACACCCGTCAAAACACTTACCAACCAATACATCAGGATCAAGAAGGGAAAAAAAAACACATAAATAGCAAAAATGCAAGGTTTTATTGAGAGTAGGTTTAGTAACTGTGGTATCTGCAGATACATGGGAGATGTGAGAGAACAGAAGCACACTCCCACTCAGCGAGAGCTGGCCAACTGGAGTTTTGGCTTGTCATAGTGTCCATTGGGATACAGCGCCCCCTTATTTTATAAATCACAAACAAGTAGAACTGCAATGGATGGGGTTGTAATACTACTGGAACTGTGGTTGAAAAATCAACGAATAACATGCATGAGAAAACTAATGGAAACTGATCTAACTTCAAGAGAAAGGGAGATGAGAGGAAGAGAGACAGCTTTGGGTTTCTCATGCACAGGCGAGCCAGCTCTTACAAAACAGTTGGCATTAACTTTCCTCAAAGCAGATTTGATTTCATTAACTTAACTGAAGTGCCTTTCAGGTTATTTCACTAATCTGCCATACATTCTTCATCCGACTGGTCTGACCCATCCTTTTGAAACTCAATTGGCCTCTTCCCTCATCTCAATCCATCCCCTCCCTCTATGCTTTCTCGCTCAGGTATTTATGGTGCAGCTGAAGCACGTCTTCCTGAGAGACCCTTTCCCAACCCTCGCTGTGCACGTGGTAGAGATTGACTTGGCCTCCGCTGTAGGCGTCACGGTAAGTAGCTTGGTAGATAGCACGGCGGCCCAGGTCACAGGCTTCCTCTACGGTCAGGTCTTGGCGAAGGCCACTGTCGACGACACCGTAGGCGTACATGGATCCCGAACCAACTGCGAACAGGTCTCCGCACACACGGTTGCCCTCAGAGTCCACGTAGTAGAGCCCTGCGATCAGAGGAAAGCAGAAGGAAGAGAGAGACCATCAGAACTGCTCTGTATCCTGCTGTGTTAAAAAGGCAGGCGCCTCCACGAAAGATGAAAGCGTAAAAAAAAGCAAAACCCTTAAGAGAGAATTCAGTAGATCGATGTAATGTTATGAAGTATGAACATAAATAATGTTCTGAACTATACGAGGTCAAATCCATCTCGATGAGTACATGCGAGACAAGGAATCATGGGAAACAGTTGATTTACTTTTTTTTATTTTTTTGACAGCCGGATACTCAGTAGCTGAAGCTCTGTCTCTTGGTTACCTAGGGGCTTCATCATAAAAGCAGGAGGGGAAAAAAATGAAAAATTACAGAAGAGCTTACATCTTGCTAATACTAAGCAAGCTAAGGACAAGATACTGACCGGGCAAAAGCACACACAGTGTCTAACCCGGAGCGGCACCTGAGGTGATATTGATCGCTCCAAAAACACCAGAATTAATTATTGATCTATACCTGAAGACCTGACCTCTCCCCAAACATGATGGACGACACAGATCACACTTGGTGAACTGGTGGGTCACTGTCTGGCCCAGCAGCAGATCACTTCAAGGCAAGTTTCATGAGTCCGAAAGGCTGCGCTATGACAAAACGAACTCCTACAGTAATGGTGACTACGTCCCATCTGTGCTACAGCAGAACCAGGCTGCAGATGGACCGTTAACCAGATAGTTCACCCAAAAACAATTAACGTCATCATTTACTCACCTTTTGGAACATAAAATATATTTTTGAAAAACGTTTCAACTGATTTGGTCCACACAATAGTCAGCAAAACAACATTGGCCTCATTGTATTGAGCAAAAAACACTTTTTTTGTGCTATGCAGAGGGGGAAAAGAAATACAGATTTGAAACATGAGGGTGAGTAAATTATTTTTGGGTGAAAAGACTGCACCATATATATAAAAATGATTGCAATGTACCAAAAATACAGAAATTGTGATAAGCATATCGAAATGTGCAATAATTATTTTAGTTAGTGTCATCAGCGTTAACACATGCAATTTTTTCCAGTTTAAGGTTTTTTCCAGTTTAAGGTTTGGCTAGCGTTACATTATATGAAGTAAATAATCCATTATTTATTGGCTTTAAAATATTGGCCAAATTTTCTTACAAAATTTTTGCCCAGAAATAGAAACCAATGTGTACGTTTTGAGTGACCCATTCTGGACCTAATGAAAATAACCTAGTCATTTCTTGATTTGAAGTTACAGAAGAAATTCTCTCATACGGGGGGTTATTTCATACAGTTTATTATTTATATATTCGTCCCATCCTGTCACTTGTTAGTGGTGTATATGCTAATTAATGGTAAAAAAACAGAAGGATGTATTTTACAGTCAAGATACTTCCAGGTCAAGCTCATCTCTGGCAGCAGTGTCCGCTCTCTCATTACCACTCAGTCCTATGTGACTTGGAACCCAGCAAAATAAAGTTTTCCTTCTTTAAAAGATATAACTTAGTTAAAATTTCAACAATTATGGGGTGGTCAGTCATTACAGATTCAAATGCTTGAAGACAAGACCTTGAGTCAGAGGCAATTAAAAAGTTCCTTTCTTGACACATCTCAATATTTTCCAAAGCTAGGAGTAATGCTCGAGCCTCAGCTGTGAAGATAGAGCCTTAGTTAGAATTCAAATGTCATATTGTTCATCTATTTGCTGCTGCTTCTGCTACTTAAATTTCAGTTGTTCTTCAAAGGTGGGGTAAGTGTTATTTCAAAACGGACTCGGGCCGAGTGCAATAAACTTGTAGCCAATCAGCAGGTAAGGGGTGTGTCTACTAATGATGGTGAGAAGAGAGCGCTCAGTGCACTTCATTATTCAACACACACAACACGATGGACATTAGCCGAGAAGTAATATATGCCGGCTTTTACGTCAATATGTGTCATGTTCACTTGTTTGTTCATTTGCGATTGTATTGTGGCTCACTTCAGTGATGATAAAGACCCATTCATTTCCACACTGTATGGAGCATCTAAATCTCCTCACTGTTTCAAGTGTCAGCTTACAAAATTTGTCCGACAACTGAGATGCTATACTCCTAATGTTTGTTTCCTCTTTTCATGATCTATTTAACCCTTATCCGGTCATAATTGTAATATGTCGTTAGCTGGACTATCGTAATTGTGTACTATCGAGTTATCATGAGAACCGTTTGTGTTTTTGTGATCGCTTTAACTCTAAACTTGTCATAATTGTAATATGTCGTTAGTTGGAATGTCATGCTTGTGTACTATCAAGTTATTCATGAGAACGGTTTGTGTTTTTGTAATGGAAGGGGTGACTTTTTCCTTGAATATTCGTAATCTAGATTTGTAACACACAGATTCTGCTGTAGTCGTTGTTGCCTAGGTTACGTATGTGTAGGGCAGAGCTATCAAAATAGGTGCGAGACCCTTTTCGGGGTAGGGGCGTGTTTGTTTTGGTGATTTGAAATGTCAACAACGGTTACCAGAAAGCACTTACCCCACCTTTAATCAAAGTAAAAGACTTGTGAGAAAGTGAAAGTTCTTAAAGGGACAGCAGCCACTAATCATGTCTGTCATTAAAGTTAATCAAAGAACAAATCTAACAGAGAAAATTATCCACTGCTCTCAACAAAAGAACTTTTATAGCTTTAATAAGGAATAATCTATATTTCATTTCTAATTTATGCAGTGCAGACTGTTTGATAATGTCTCAATATCTGTATATTTCCTACCTGTATGAAGGTAAATATGACATTATGGGTTTATGTGAAGATTGTTTTAAGTTCACTTAAATTAAAAAGCCTAATAAGTGTTTTAAAAAATGTATACATTTCAATTACACTAATGTTGAATGGATATAACAACTGTTACTTTGAGTGAGACTGTGCTCTCCGATGACGTGTGTGACACGACAACAAGCTGTTGTGATGCCAAACTAGTCAGAGAAGATGAGTCAGCCCAAGGCACCAAAAGAGCATGAAACATGCTGGTCCTATTATATCACATTGAGTTAACACACTTAAAGCATCACTGCATTAACGCATATTACATTATTTAACAATTAATCACATATCCAGCCCTTTTAGGTGAACTATCCCGTTAATGAGCGAGCGAGTTAGTCTGACCGCAAGGTGAAGAAAATCACTAGTATTGGAAATGTAACCTGAAATATTCCTTTTGAACTCGGGAAAGTTTGAGTAAAGTTCAAAGACCCCGAAATCAGCTCACAGAGACATTTTAAGGACAATCTTAGAAAGTGAGGCTCAGACGCCTTCAACAAGCAAATTACACCCTCTGTACGCATCGTTAGCTCGACCTGATAATCGGTACAGCTCCCTCAATATATGCAAGGTAATTTACCATTTTGTAGAGCCACGTGTGACGACTAAAAACAGGTTAAAAATGCAATAGGACGTCTCTTTCAGCCGCAAGGCACCGGGTTCTCATTAGGAGCGGAGTGCGAGGGTACTTCAGCAGACTGGGACTTTTTTTTTAAACGTACAACACCTGGGATCGCTTTATCACACAACGGCCGTTGCATGCTACCTGCGTCGCTGAGAAAGGGTGGGGAAGTAAAGGTGAACAAAAGAGGCACTTGAATTTGCGAGCCATCGTAAAGGAGAGGCGCCGAAGCGGGAGCGATCTCAGGATGTTACGACAGCCAGGCTCCATGCACTCCATCACAAAGGTGACAGGCAGTTAGATGTGCAAGACTGAAAGAGCGGCTGTCTGCGTGTATGAATGGCAACTTCAAGACAAAAGGAAGGAGTATACGCAGGTGATTGGCTGACTGCTCTGCTGATTGTCACACAGCCATGGTTGGTTAAGAGTGCCGCTGATGAGTGCAGCTGCTCAGAAAGCAAAGCAACTCTGTGTACAGACGTCTAAGCATGCATGCACAGCACCGGTCCGTGTCTACGGAACATGAAAAGATGCCAGTTGAAAGAGCTTCATAGGTCTGAGATAGCAGTCCTGCTGATATTTACAGCTCCAGGCAGGACAGAAGCTGCCTATGCTTTCACAGTAGGTGCACAACAAGCCATTGGAGAACAAATTATAAGTAGATACAAAAAGAATGTAAAGTAGAAAGATACAAAAAGAAAAATGCAGATATCATGCATGAAGAGAGTCTTTTGAAAATCACACTTAAGCCCTATTTGGATGGTATTTGTTGCTCATGTGGAAGTCCGTAAAAAAATAAATGTGTATTACGTGTGAGTTTTGTGATCCCGCGCACCTGGGAATGAGCTGCTCACGTGGTCAATATTACTTTATGCTGTAAATAAAACTGGTATAATAAATGCATATTTAACTTAATAAGAAGAAAAGATTATTATTTAATTATTTAAAGCTGCACTTTGTAATTTTTCCATCCGCTAGAGGGCGCCTATTCAAAACAAAGGTGTAGTTTGAAGTTTGAGCTCAGAAACTTGGGACATGTGGTCTACACCTCACAGCCAGTGGAAAAGAATCGGGATGGGACTATGGTTATTAACGTAGGGCCCTTTCCACAACTTTCCCGAACTCTGACCTTTCCCATGATCGCTATGGCAACGTAGAAGACGCCGGTAACGAACTTCCGGTTTACATTAGTCTGTGCTGTTATCAGCTAAACGCTTGGTTGTATTATGAGGATTCAGGAGTAGACTTTTACAACAACGCTTCAGGCAAAATGATCACATGCCCCAGATGGTCGAATATGGATCTGACTATCTTACAAGAACTTACTAATATCTACAGCACTAAGCGATTCACCTGAGTTATGCGGTGCACACATTTTACCACTGTGTGGTAGGCTTGGCTGTTCCTATGAACCACGCGAGAGTTACCTTCCGTTCATGCGCCTGTACATCGATTTTATTTTATTATAAATAAAGGTTTATTTGTTTCTAGTTATTTATTTTGTTAGATATTTCCACTTTGCGAGAGTCCCACAAAATGATTTTATTTTCCTGCGACTCGCACACAAAAATATCTTGCCGCATTCACCATCAAATATTATCCCACGCCGCACTCGGTTGTGCTGGGTCCTGCGGGAGTGCAGGTCTCTATTTAACATTAGGTTGTTAGAGCGGTCTTGCTACACATTAAATCTGTAAATTATTGAAAACAATAAACACACCCCTTGCAAAAAATGATTTGTACTGCTGTATTTTAAATAGGTTAAACTAATATATTATATAAACTCAATAATTACATTTACAGCAATGAAATGTTAATTTTTATTACAATGCACTTAAATTAATTGAAGTTCTTGCATCTATTTTCATGTTGATTAAAAAAAAGTCTACTGACAATGTCTGACATGATTTCAACAATTAACTTACAAATATTAAAATATAAATATTACTTCAACATCACAATTCTTGAGTTTATTTGAAGCTCGTTGGGCATTGAATGGAGTGCGTAGGGTGCTAGACAACATGTTAAACGGGTCCGTTTATGTTGCATGGTTTATGGAAGCAAGTAGGTTTCGGAGGTGAGACCCAGGCACTCAGCGCTCATCAACCCCAGCGAGAGCAGCCTCAACTCGGCTCGTCCTTCTGACGACTGCTGCTGTCTGGCAGAAGCCCCTCCCGTGACGCAAATTCACGTCTGTTGTGTAGTGAATGAAGCGAATAGAGTCAAAATGTTATGCGCTATTTATTCGCGTTACTCGCGTCTAGCGTGAACGCAGCATAACTGTTATTTGTGCTAAACCGGAACTGAGATACCGTCAACCGGAAGTATCGAGTGTCATGGCGACGCCCACTAAGACTTGCAGGAAAGTTGTGGATAAAATCAGCTTTATTTTTTCCCAAATTCCGTTTTTTCCGTTTTAATTTTTGCAAATTCCGTATTTTCCATTTTAATTTTTGCAGATTCCTTTTTTTCCGTTAACATTTTTGGGAATTCAGGGGGTTTTTTTACTCTTTACTGTTATTTTGGTGAAAAAAAGAGTGTGCTTTTAATGTTAATATAATAGAACATAACACAAAAAATAGGAATGACCTTAAATTTATTGAGGTAAAAAACATCACATTTACTTTTTAGGACAAAAACTGCATGATGCAACCTAACACTGCACTTCAAGTACTTCAAATATTAATGGTTATTAGCTTTAAACTTTCCGGTAAAATACATTATATTAGTTTATATAAGTTAAAATGAAAGTGCTCCATTAGCTATTTCTTTCAAGTAAAAAAAAAAAAAATACAGTGGTGATTGTAAATACTTGCCAGCATTTCAGTAATAAAAGGCTAGATCTTTAAAACGAATCCAAATTACAGCAAAGCGTAACTGTACGGTGTTCTGCAGTGGTCAAAAAAATATATAAACAGTGAATTTTTAAACTTGTCATGAACTGGATTTTTTAATTTTTTATACTGTTGTCTGAGGTCAACTAATGATGTTTGTGTGTTTTTTACATTCAAAAACATCATAATCAATAAGCAATAGGCTATTTTCTACACTGGTTTTGAGACTCTCCAAAACACTGGCGTTTTGTTAGGAGTGCCGCAGTGGAGACTTGGAAGTAAACGTCCACGGCTAGGATTGGATAATATTTGCATATTTAATGAGCTTAAGCTCCCCTGTCAGTTCACGAGGGAGAGGAGAGATTGAGGGAGAAGCAGCAACCAGAATGATTCTCTCAACCACAGGGCTCATAAACGTCTTTATCAAACAAACACAATGATTTATTTCTCATCGAACTGAGATTGATTGTACTATTATTTTTATATTACACATAGCCCGCAAGATCAGACGGTATAAGCGCAAACCACGCGCACTTACACATGCGCCACCCTTTAGATGGTAAATGGACTGGATGGATGGTAAATGGACAGGATTTATATAGCGCTTTTAACAGACCCTATGGCCATCCAAAGCGCTTTACATCTTGCCTCACATTCACCCATTCACTCTCTCATTCACACACCGAAGGCGGTGTCAGCCATGCAAGGCGCCATCCAGCTCGTCGGGAGCAGGGTTAGGTGTCTTGCTCATGGACACCTCAACACTTGGTCAAGTGGAACCAGGGATGGAACCACCAACCTTCTGGTTTGTAGACAATCTGCATGAACCACTGAGCCACTGCCGCCCAACTGATGTCAACTCAAGAGAGAGAATAGTAGAACAATAACGGAATATATTGAGATTCATCAGCCTGCCGGGCTTTGCGAGTCCAGTGTGCTAAAGTTATGCTCTGTTAGACACTTACACAAGCAAAACGATCGATAACAATGCAATACTATTATATATAAAAAACACGTTTTACTCACATCGGTGTGTTGCACCATACCTGTCGGATACAAATCCAGCATCAACTGGAGATTTGTTTACAAACGATTCCGCAGTGAAATGAAGTGAACAACACTGTCTTCCCCACGTGAGCTGAAACTTCATTCAAAATAAAGTTCAACCACACATTCCTAATATTAGGATCTGAAGGAAGCTTATGCAGCGACTGTGTTCCAACCAGGAATAGCGCAATATCTTAATCTTCCACGACATGATTATCGTTGTTGACCAGCTAGCACGAGCCCTTCATGAGTCGGTGGGCAGGGCTACTGGATTAGACAAGCTGTAGACGTGTGTTTTGTCACGCGATGACGTAAGGATGAGGCACAGGACCATTTGCTGAGCCTGGTGTCTATAAAAGCTTTTCTTTGACTAACAAGGAAGTTTTCAGCTCTGAAACTTACAGGATATTCTTATATTACCATGACCTTTTATATATAAAAAGCTCAAAGGAAAGTTGATTTCTCAATTCATCACCACTTTAATTTATATATTCTAGAAAACTCAAGAGATACTTAAATTACAGCACGACGTTGGTGTTTGTCCAAAAAAAAAAAAAAAAAAAGTAGGTAATTCAACCAGGGATTTTTACTTGGGTGGTGGGAGCTGATAACTCACAAAAAAAAACTCTGCTTATTGAAATAATCAGTTTTCCCCGTTTACATGCAAACCAGTAAACTGACAATGCAAGTAAACTGTATTTACATGACTTTATTAATAAACCGGGTTACCGTTATTTCCTTGTAGTGACATTAAAAATTATAATGTCAGTATCTGGCTCAGAGTTTTTCAAATGTTACGTCAGTTGTGATGTTAAATAAAGTGTGCGCCGCGTCAGCGGGAGATTTACGGCTCATATTATCCCTCTTGCAGTTCCAGATGCCGCATTTTGACTGAACCTCTTCTACTTCTGCTGCATGAGATGAGAAGAACACATCTTTACAATTTTCTGGGTCTTAAAAGAATCTGCGTTTGTGAAGCATGTCCTTATTTCATGCAAAAGGCTAGCTCGCTCTGTCTGGATGCGTTTGAATGTGCTCTAAGTTTGTGTGTTTGTCACCTATCACATGCACACTTCAATAAACCGTCAGAAAGCAGGTTAATGTGTTTACATGCAGTGCAAAATCTACCTGTCCCAAACGGTTAATGCTCATTCTTCTTATAAAAGAAAACGGGTTACCTCGTTTACATGACCAGGTTCATTGTCAGCTTATTAGGCATAATCGGCTTAAGAACGTGCATATAAAAGCACACTCTGCCACTCTTGATTCGGACGGCAATAAAAATCACTGACTAGCTCCTGTCAATGATGAAAATACATTACGACCCCACGAGAAACAATTACCGTCTGACTAGGGCCATTCCCGAATAAATGTTAAAACTCATTTTATCTCAAAGCTTAATTGATAACAGTAGGTGACTGAATCACACAACATTTGGACCCCATTGTGATCGAATCACAAATTCATTTTAATACCAGTTGTAAACAGAGTTCATAACTCAACCAGCAAAAAGAGCACGCATCAGAACGGCTCTAATAACACAAGGGCTAAAGCTCTGGGGCGTCAACAGTAGTCTCAACAGAAGTTGCACTGCATTAAATTTTATTATCACCATGTTTGTCAGAAGAACCATGCCATAGCTTTTATTAAATGTTTTTCTCACAGCAAACCCTTAATCACAGGAATAAGATTGCCATACATTGTTAAGGCAGTAAATGTGCTCTGTTAAATCAAGATTGATTCAATTTGCACAACATTTACCTCTCTATTGAATCACAACGCAGCTAGTGCAGCTATCGAACTTCTAACAGCAATCACTACTTGCAAAATTGATTGGAAGATTTACCACGTAATTTTGTTTGCCTGCCAGGCAAAGGTTGTTGGTTTTTTTCAGGGGCCACACTAGACTGTGTCACGGCATAAACCCCAATTGATCGAGCTGACGGGTTTTTGCATGCGACCCGATTGCCCTGGCTGAGAGCCGCGTCCATCATGGTGTTGCTCCCTCCTGGCCCACATTCACCGGCATATTGATTTCCCATTACTGTGTCACTGTGCAGGGCCTCTTTAAACACATTGGCCGTGATGTAGAGCAGTTACAACACCCCTGTGTCTGCAATTGAAGGACGCATCACTATCACAGAGCGCTATGTCGCCATCTGGTGGTTCTTGTTAAACCAGCTCCCTGGTTTGTGCACTCATGCTTTTGAACCGCATTTTGTAGCAGTAATTTATCTTAGTCTTTCTCAGTCAGTTGTGCTTCATTTAGGCTTGCACTCCTTGTGTTAGGAAAAAACAGAATGAACTGAAAATGGGCAGAGCTAACCATTAAGACCATTAGATTAAAAGCCTCTTATAGATCTAAATGCAATGTCCAATTAAGAAAAATGGACATCAATCATTTTCTAGAAAAGCAAAGGTCTTGAGAGTCCATTAATGTGGAAGTTTGTGATTCATCTAAAAAACAAAGTCATGGTGCTGCATATTAAAACCAGAATCCGGCTACCGCTGGAGTCTGGCAGGAAATTATGGCGATAGAGCTATTTTTACAAAGCTGTTTCAGCAGAAAGGCAGGGTCAAATCAGCAGAGAAAATAATCACATAATTTGTCCCCATGCCAACTACAGCAATCATTCAAAACATAAATGGCACAAAAAAAACACGTCCCCTTCTGACAATCTTTTACATCACTAAGCTATTCCAGATGCAAATGGATTCCTTTCAAAGGAATCGCAATCACCTTTAATTAAAAGCAAATATTATTGTAAAAACCAAATATGTAAAACAAACAATGTAATTACCATAATCCTCAGTCCCAGTACTCACAAGACAATTTTATGAGAGAATATTAACTAGGGGTCTATTTATAGTGAAGAAAGTTTACATAAAAATGTTATATTGGCGACAATGTTAATGCCAATTCTTTACATTTGAGTTACCTAGAAAATAATCAATTGTTAACAGAAGCAATACCTATATCAAAGCATAATTACTGGTTCCAAAAAATAAGTACATAGGCAATACTTTTGTAAATGCAAGTATGTAGTGCATTTATTATTACGTGCGTGTGTGTGTGTGTGTGTGTGTGTGTGACATTACCAGTGTAATGTGCGTATTAAATTATAATATATAGGTCTGTACAATTAATCGACTTTCTAATCGCAATTAAAATTACGGATGCCACGATTATGTAATCGTTCAAAGCCACGATTACCAAAAAACAAAAAAGAATCCACTAAGCCGCTTATTAAGCATGCTTAAGAGGGTGTGTTTAGAGCATGTTACATTGTGAGGCGAATCTCAACTACTAGGGTCTAGTGTGTACTTCTCCCCACCGTTTCCTGATGGGTTATAGAACAATTCATCCAAATCCTCTGTCGTTTCAAAGAACAGCACAACGGCAAGCATGTCAAGTACAAAACAAATGTGGAAAATGGTGATTATATGGAACTCTCAACCCTTATGCTAAGGAGACAGACAGACAACTTTGAGGAGAGCAAGCGAAACGTGATTACGTATTTCTGCTCAGCTAGTGACATTGGACATCAACCACACGGCAAACGCTAATTCTTTTTCTTATAATGTCTACTTTCTTCGTATAAATGTTCTACCTAATTTCACATATTAGACAGGACTGTTAAAAAGACTGTAAGATAATCAATGCAGAGAATGTGAACCCTCTGTGCTCAGACACTGGCATTCTCAGCGCCGTCAAAATAAAAGTCATAACAATAAGCATAGCTTACGTCACTTCAGAGTTACTACTGGCGGTATGAATGCAAACAGGAAAATGACCCTGGGGTACATTTAGCTCTCAGGGAACCAATTTCATTATTTTTATATCCTATTTTTGTACTAGAAATATTGCATTCAGTTGCTTCAGACAATGGTATATAAAGCTATTAAAAACATCAATGTAAATTATGTTTATTTAATAAATCGCAATTACAATTTCAAGGGAATAATTTTAATTATAAAATGTAATTATTTGTGTCAATCGTGCAGCCCTAAATATATAAGTATTTATACTTATCATAATAAATATTATAGAATTTTATATAATTGTGGCCAAATGAAACACACAAAAAACAACTGTCTAACAAGGCAATATGTTTATAAATTATTTACACTTTTATTGGTATGTATAGTGTATTTATTATTAGCACTGTGTGTAATATACTATTTATATTTTATTATAATATATACTTTTATATAATTGTGCCCTGTATTTTGGTTATATAATTGTGACCAAATGCAACTCACAATTAAAACTTTGTCTAACCAGTTGTAATTCACTTTACACATGCATATGATATTTACCTGGCCCTCTTTTGTCCCAGCCGCAGACCATCGTGCCCATGCTGAGGCCCATGCCTTTGTACTGATACACCATGTTGGCCAGTAGCTTAGAGGCAGCTGCCACCGAAATGCGCTCTTTGTTGCGCAGCTCGTAGATGCGGCACTGCCTGGCCAGCAGGCGCTCCCAGAAGCTGCAGTCCGCGGCTCCACCGGCCATAGTGCCGAGCAGGTACGGGTTGATTTCAATCACCTTCTTCACTGTTTGTGAAGCGATATAGGAGCCGGCTGTTGCTCTGGAATCCACGGCCACAATGACACCATGCTGAAACTGAGACAGATGAGGGAAAAATATTAATGAATCTCGCACATTTATTCACTTATTTATTTTTTACATTTCACTGTATTTAAATCTTCTTGATTTTACAGAAAACAACAAAATGCTGATAGCCTGGATGCCAACTGGACTTAGCCCTGCCCACAATATTTGAGGTCGGGAAGTTCGGTCTGGACTTGATCTGTTATGGAGTAACCAGAGCTGTTCAGACCAATCAAATTGTTAAGCGGGCTTTATACGATGATGGACAGATTATAAACAGTAACAATCATCCATTTCACTAAAGGGTGCTTGGGTTGAATTTGTTCCAATCCTAAAGAGAGAACTTGCTCATATATATTCACCTTTACTATTTCTCTCAAAAATCATGATCGTGTTGGTAAGTACTACATTTATCCTGAAATTCTTTTTACAACACCAGCAAAGATTGTTTACACTCATCTTCTACTTCCAGCGTGCAGTTGAGATCTGTTGACAACTATGCACCGTGGTTTATCAAGCTAAAAAAACGTCACTTACTCCATTGCTCTGATTGGCTGTAGGTCTGTCCAATTGAGTGCAGAGGCATTTTCTTTCCTGGTTCGGTTGAAACATGCCCATAATCACAGTCTGAGTATGAATCTGAGTATGATGGCGTCAGGCTAAAATGCTGATGTATAATAACGTTAAATAGCCATATCACCCTGTAGCCCAAGACTGGTTTCCCACTGAAGCTGAGCAGGGCTGAGCCTGGTCAGTACCTGGATGGGAGACCAACTGGGAAACCTAGGTCGCTCACACTGTGGTCTGTGTGGGTCCTAACACCCCAGTATAGTGATGGGGAAACTATACTGTCAAAGAGCACCGTCCTTCGGATGAGACGTTAAACCGAGGTCCTGACTCTGTGGTCGTTAAAAATCCCAGTGCTTTGATAAAGAGTAGGGGTGTAACCCCGGCATCCTGGCCAAATTTGCCCATTGGCCCCTGTCCATCATGGCCTCCTAATAATCCCCATTTCCTGATTGGCTTCATCACTCGGTCTCCTCTCCACCAATCAGCTGGTGTGTGGTGAGCGTTCTGGCACAATATGGCTGCCGTCGCATCATCCAGGTGGATGCTGCACATTGGTGGTGGTTGAGGAGACTCCCCCTTCTATGTAAAGCGCTTTGAGTGCTTAGAAAAGCGCTATATAAATGTAATGAATTATTATTATTATTATTACATTATGCTTTTATGCCATTTTAAAGGGATCATTTTTACTCACCGTCAAGTTATCCTAGGTGTATATGACAGTTGTCTTTTCTGGCGGACCACCTTTTGTATTCAACTTACCAAAAAAAAGCTTAAGTGGCACGACGATGACGTTGGAAGTAGTGTAAGCATTTTGAACTGCAAGAGGCGTTACACTTTCTTTGTAAGTTGAACATAGAAGGTGGTCCACCAGAAGCAATATATTTTACTTTATAAAATGTTAAATATGGATTTTACTTTACAAAAAAAAAAATCCATTGCTTCGCTTCAGAAGGCATTTATTAACCCCCTGGAGCTGTGTGAATCACTTTTATAATGGATGAATACACTTTTTTAATTTTGGGCTGTCATTCACTGCCATTATAAGACATGGATTACACAGGACATATTTTTATATAACGCTGATTGTATTAGTCTGAAAAAAGAATGTCATTTACACCTAGGATAGCTTAAGGGTAAGTAAATTATGGGATAAGTTTCATTTTTCTATCCCTTCAAAATCTCCAGATAGGGGTACCCTAACTTAGTGATTTTATATTTGTATAGTTTATATTTTATTTCTTATGAACATTTTAATTCATTTTCTGTGTAAAGCACTTTGAATTGTCTGACTATCACCAGACCATGCTTAATTTAAGATTAAACATTGGTCTGAGAAGTCTGCTATTCATTTTTACTGCACAAAAGGCGTGAACAATGAGCATTATTCAAATGTCTCAGTACGCAACTGGATAGTCCTTCAACCAATCAGACCACAAGTGGCATGATTAACGGGCAAAGACCCCTTGCTTCTCTATCGTTCATGATGTTAAACCCACCAATAGCACGCCAGGTGGATAAGCCAGTCTGTGATTGGTTCCCGCAGAAGTGTAATAAAAGCAGTTGAAATTAATGAACAGGTTTCCAGACGGAGTTTGCGGGCGAAATCAAATCGCCGGCAAATCAGGCTGGGTTTAAACAGTCTACTTTGAATAACCATTGTGTATAAAAAGTGCTATACAAATAAATCTGCATTAAAAAAATGTAATTTAGTTTTGGCTGTCTTCTACAATGCAAGGTCAAAAAACGCTTAAATTCCCTCATAATATGCATTACACATTACGCAAAGAGTCTGAAAACGGTTTGTTCACAGATTCAGTCTCTCAAAACCCCTATAATCCAAGAGCCTAGTGGCCCGGTCTGCTGTGATTGGTCTACCACTTACAGCGTGTGTTCGAAACAAAACGCTCATTATCATATATGAATTTCATCTCAAGAGGTTTCTAAGCACTGGTATACGCAGTGATAAGAATGGTAATGAGGGGTGTCAAAATTAATCGTTTCTTTGATGCATCCCGATGCAGTCAAGGACAATTCGGTATCGGTTCAGTAATAGACCATAACCAGTAATAATGTTCTGATTCTTTTGAATTATGCTGTCATTTTTTCCATATCAACTCCAGCGCGAGTCCCATTGGAACCATTAGCACAGAAAACAGTCTCTTCTCAACATGTTGACAACATGAACCAAACTCTTCCAGGACAGCACTGTATGAAAGAAAAAGCATAATTGGGGCACTTTAATCTGAATAATAAGTGTTTTTTAAAAAAAAAGGAGTCAAGGTTTTCAAAAGTTGCAAGGTTCTCTTATTTTTTCAAAAACATATACTCACTAATATTTAGTTATATTTGATCCTGTCTGCAGATTTTAATGTCACTAGTACCATAAAAAGATTCATCAGCCAATCAGTGCAGTCATTGTAAGTGAATATTGTTGACTTCAAACAGAATGACACTATTTGATATCGATAAGCTATCATTTATTTGTTCTACCAAATATACTAATACATGCTTGAGAATAATGTATTAACTCAATGCAATTTAGTGCCACCCACTCAAATAAGTTTGCCACTGAAGACATTAAATGACATGTAGTGCCAAAATACAGGGGTACTGGGCTTGGCATGGAGTTAAAAGGGAAATTAGTAAAGTTTTAGGAAGATACCATTGCACCCAGAATTTTATTTCTGCTTGATTTATTACCCCCAGATAAGTTTAGTAATTAATAATGAATGTATAATTTATATTATTACATATAAATTTATATTACATGTATTATTTAATGGCTGGGAGGAAGATAGTCACTATGGACTGGATGAAACAGCACAAACCTACTGTGAGTATATATCAGGGTGTGTGTATATATGTGTATATATATATATATATATATATATATATATATATATATATATATATATATATATATATATATATATAATTTCGTATACTTTTTCCTTTAATGCTCAAGTCAGATGCTAATGTCGATTTATTAACACAAAAGACAATATTTTGAAGAATGTCAGTAATCATGGGGTCCATCAACTGTCTAGTTACCAACATTCTTCAAAATATTTTCTCGTGTTCAGAACAAAGAAATGCATACAGAACTTGAGGGCAATTAAAATGTCAGTATGGCTGTCAGGGATTTATGTATTTATTATATTTTAATTATTAATATTCTAATTAAATGTTATATAACAATGTTCAATTTATAATAAATAAAAAAATACACATTTTAAAACTACATGTAGTGAACCCTTAACAAAAGTGTTAAATAGTGTTGCTATGAAGCAGTGAATTTACAAAACATTTGTCAATAACCCAAACTCACCGTGTTTAGTCCACTAATAAATGTAATTATGTCTGCATAACTTTCTGACAAAATCACTTAACGTTACTCATCAGAATCACATGAACAAGCTACAACTGGACGCTGTAGTACACAGTGACTACGTTTACATGGACAGCAGTAATCTAATTATTGACCTTATTCTAACTAAGACAATATTCTGATTAAGGTGTTTACATGAGTTGCTTTTAGAGTACTCCGTTCATGTTCCCGTTTTACATGTGACAGAACATAGATCGATTATGGCACGTCATTACGACCCCACGCCACACTACGTTCTCCAACATCCAATCATAGCGCGACTTTGGCAGGTGTGTTAATTTTATGGGCTCAGGAAACCCGCTGTAACTTCACCTGCGGGTGTCGCTGTTGGACAGTGTTACTTTACATTAAGAAGTATAACAAAACATGCGTTTTTATAATGTTTTATATCTACATTTACGTTGGTTTATTTTTGTAATATTATGTATTGTCTCTTTCTGTTTTTTTGAAGAGACACTGCCCCTCTTTCCTCCTTATCGACAGACTACATTTATAATAATAGCTTTGATTTAATGATGAAAAAGGTTTAAAAATCGTGACTGTTTGGATTGTTTTTCCTGCCGTCGAGCCACAGGCGTTCACTGAATGACCCATCTGGTTTGCGATTACAGATACAAACTTATTGTATTTTACTTTTACAATGAGCATAATAATTACAACAAAAATAAAAATATAGAGAGAGGACGCAGTGTTCACAATGAACAGTCAAGCGAAACACACACCGCCCATAGCAACGCGTTATGGCAACGACATTTCAGACCTACAGATACGTAAAAGATAAACGGGACTTTAACGCCATTTGTTACTGTTTTTTGTAGACGTTGTTATATTAAGTATAATTCCAATTATGTTTTATTGGCCACAATATTATCGATGATTGTTGAAATGGGCACTTTTGATTAATTTTCAAAAAAGGGCAGAGGCTCCAACCCACAAAGCCTCCCCTCTGCACTTCTCTGTTGTGCGTAACGTTATGTGCCCTGTCACAGAATGCGGCGAAATCTCCGACACGACATTAATAGTTAGATTAAGGTGTGTACATGTCTCCGATAATGCGACTAAAATAGGCATACTCCACACGTCTTAATCCGATTTATGTGTAGTTAGATTATGACTTTAATCAGATTAAGGTCATTAGAAATCGCTGTCTACATGGTAGCCTCTTAATCAGAGTATTGTCTTAATCAGATTAATATCGGAGTATTGTTGTCCATGTAAACGTAGTCAATGATAAAAGCAGTAAAGTTAGCACATTAGTTGCTGTGTCATTATGGGTGTTTCTGACAATCTTACATTAGCATAGACTCCAGCTTTGCTACAGTTGTAACGTTATTAATACTGTAATCCCCCCTCATTTAAACTTCCATTAAGGCTTTTAGAGATTTAAAGTATTAAGTAAAAGGTATTACAAAATAAAGTATTAACAAGTTAAACGAGAAAACACTGGTAACTTACGTTACTTGGCGAACTAGTAACTTAATAATTTCGCCTTCTTCAATTTATTACAAACGCTCTATAAACATCAGGTCACTTTTTTAAAAGACACACGTGTCATAATTATTACGTTATGGAGAGATTCATGGTAAAGCGGTGTTTTCAAACTGGCCAGATGCTATTAGCTGCTGGCTAAATGAACTTACTTTGAATGCTAAGGTGGTCGTGCCATGCAGAAACTCGATTTTTCTCTCCTGTTCATCCTCTTCACCCAGTGGTTTCACGGCAAAGTTCAGACTGTCACTCAGTGCGTCTCCAAAGCCGAGATCCGTCTGGTTGGTGCCACAACCGCGCGAAAAATGCCGGTCAAAACGATCCGAGAAATCAGCAGACTCACTCCGCAATACACTAGACAGCGCCATGTTTCAGATAATAACCAGAAGCGGCGTTCTGCTTCTTGTATGTTACATGTTGAGAATGCAAACGATTATAGCGCCATCTAATGCCCGGGATGACCGTTGTAGCAAAATTCATACACTTGCATTAAATAAAAAGTTTACTTTAGTTTACTAAATATTCCTTTTTAATAAATATGTGTAAAACTACACATTAAAAAGTGACAGACACTCTGTAATATATCATATAGTGACCGTTTTGGCTTGAAAAAATGCTTGATACAGTATTTGAACATTGTCGCTAATTTAAAATAAACTGATAACATCACTATTTTCTCCAGAACTTCTGTATAGCCAAATCAAATTTCGTTGCAATATTGTCTTGTTTAACACTGTGAAGCTGCTTTGAAACAATTGTCACTGTAAAAAAAAAAAAAAAATAGATATATATTGCAAACACTGTTCCTGAATTTAGAACCACATAGGCTAGGCTAGCATACCCACTAGGCCTACTCTACTATTTTTGCCATGTATAGTATGTGATTCCGAATTCTATTTTTTGCCATATATAGTATGTGATTCCGAATTCATAATGTGTTAACATAATTCTTAATTTTACTAAATTCATTCAGACATTCTAAAATTCACCCCAAAATAGACTATAAATAATGCATGTTATAACTAGTAGCTTCCTAAAACCCATTCAAGGAGAACAAAATGCATCATTAGTGTCAAGACTTGGGGCTCGAGTCCAGATTTCCTTTTTTTAAATAATTAAATAACATTTTAATAAAAAATAAAACATTTTGGACTATGAACTTGTTGAAAAACTAAAAATCCTAATTTGTTTGCATTAGGGTTTTGAGTTAGAGTGATCAACAATTTTCAAATATCGATTCCAATCGATATTTGAAAAAGTACAAAAAGTATAACCTATGTGTGTATGAATAATTATGAATTAAACATGTTTAGTCACTCTTTGTGTTGCAAGTTCAGTTTTAATCCAATGAAGCAGCCTGTCTCTCGTCATTCACAGACTCCGTGTGGTCCATTGTCACATCATTAATTAGCCACATTCTTTCGAACGTTCGGTGAGCAACCTTGAGTGCAGAGGCATCAAGCACTTTGTAGCGAGTCAGTGAGTGATCGTAGCCTACACTTTTTACACAGGGGTTTGGGGATCTGGATTTTAATTAATGTTTCATAACTCTAAGAATCTGCTTAAACAGTGGAATATTATTGAGTGTACAATGATGTTTGCTATGTAAATCAATAATGATCAAACAAATGAAAATTGGGTTTGATTGTTGATAATATGCACACATAAGCTACATCTTGTTGAGAAACTCCATCAACCACTCTATTATTATGAGAAATGTGTATATGGACCTGTCATTCAATCTCTCTTGTTTTGATATTCATTATATTTTATTCACCAACAAATAGCTGATGTGTAATTTAAAGGGTTAGTTCACCCAAAAATGAAATTGATGTCATTAATGACTCACCCTAATGTTATTCCACATCTGTAAGACCTGGATCTGAAAGTTCATCTTTGGAACACAGTTTAAGATATTTTATAGTTAGTCCGAGAGCGTATGAAAGTGTATGCACACTATACTGTCCATGTCCAAACTGGTAATAAAAACATTATCAAAGTAGTGTGACATCAGTTAGTTAATAAGAATCTCCTGAAGTATCGAAAATACATTTTGGTCCAAAAATAACAAAAGCTACGACTTTATTCAGCACTGTCTTCTCCTCCCTGTTTGTTTTCAATCCTCAAATAAAGATTCAAATGGTTGTGAATCGGCGTATTGATTCATAATTCGGATTGCCAATGTCAAGTGATTTCAGCAGTTAGCAGTTTGGCAGTTTGACATGATCCGAATCATGAATCAATACGCTAAGAAGAAAATATGTAAATATTATGAGTTATGCCCATCAGATAAATTGATTTAAAAAACTTCACTTTTTCAGCTTCATTTTTGATTTTGAATACATTTTAAAGAGGCTTTAATGCTTTTGTTCTATATCATATGTTAACACAACTCAATCATCACTCACATCAATTTATCTTTCTTTAACAGTGTTTTACAGATTGTTGCAGTATGAGGAGCATGTATATGGGGATCCTACCTCATGGCAGTGGTGGAAGAGTGGAGGAAGGAGAAACTTCATGCCCCATATCGCTGGTCTTCAGTGATTTATCTGAGAATGTCCAGCACACAGGCTTCTCAGATGCAACACTAAAGTCCACAAAGCAGTGGAGGCAGAAGCAGAGAGCAACCTGTGGTTGCTTTGTCTGAAAAGGTCAAGGAGAGAGACTTCACCTCATCTCCGGTCAACAATGCAACACTGAAGACCAAGAAGCAGTGGAGTGAGAAGATGACACAGGGAGCACCTATGTCTGACAGGTCCACAAAAGGAGCACCAAATGCCCACCAGGATCCAAAAGGGAGCACCTATGCTTGTGCTTGTTGTTCTGAGATGAGGAACCTCAGCCCATCCCAGGTCTTCAGTGATGCCTCTGATAAGGCCATGGACTCAAGCTTCCCAGGCACATCAATTAGGGACCAGTGAAGAAAACAGGACCAAAAAAAGCCACAGGAACCACCTATGGCTGCTAGGTCCTCACAGGGAACACCTGTGCCTGCTGTGTCCCAAAATAGAGGAACAATTAGGTTCCCTGAACATCTGATTAAAAATCTGCAAATGGCCTGTGCCTAACAACATCACAGAGAAGAAAAACACTTAACATCCCTGAGTCACTGAGGCAGGAGATGCTGCAGCAGAAGCCTCAAACATCATCTCTTCAGGTAGCATGTGTGCCTAACAACAACTAAAGATCATGAGCTGCTGAGGCGGGAGCTGCTGCAGCAGAATCCATATGTCTATTCTCTTCAGGGAGCACCTGCGCCCAACAACATCCCAGAGAAGAAAAAGCGTAACATTTCTGAGCCACTGAGGCAGCCTCTAGCCTCTTCTCTAAAGGGTTCACGTCTCTGTTGCACACAGGATGCTCAGGGTGTCTCTGACGAGATCCCAGAGATGAAAACCAAGTCCCCACTGGGTGCACCTTTACCCAACCCCAATGGGTGCCCATGTGCATGTCAGGACCCCACAGAAGCAGCAGTGCTGGCTGAATCAGCCTGGAAAATAAGACCGAGACCGAGTGTAAAACTGTGTATTTATTTATTAATTTACAAGAAAACAATAATATGATAAGCAAGAAGTTAATGAAATATTGGTAACACCAATATTAAAGCCTTTATAATGCATTATTAAGGTATTCATTATGTACATTATAGCGCATTATATATTTTTTCATAAATAATTGTAATCAAAGTTAAAATGCATTATAACATTGATTCCTTGGTATGCCTGAAATTGGTTGTTTGTCATATGTAATGATACTTTATTTAGTATTATAACTGAGGTAATTATTCATAAGACAATACAATTCCAGGCGCATTAGAAGGAGTAATTAATCCATTAATACAACTTTTATGATGCATTATATATAGGCTAAAAATCCACTAAAGATCAATAGATTAAATATCAAAAGATTCCACAAAAGATCAATGTTTTGAATAATTACATGCTATCTCAGCTCTATTTGCATTTCTGCAACCAAAACTGCTTAAAATAGCCTCACATGTCAGTAATTAATTGCGGTTACACTTTTTTTTAAGGTGTCATTGTATAATTGATTTCTTCATCAAACTTGTAGATATTTATGACCAAAGGGCAAAAAAAAAAAACTGACAAAAACATCAGCAACGCATGACAGGATGCGGTTTATAGGGACATTTAATAAACATTTATATACGCGTTACATTCAATAAATAGCCTATGTTGTACATGGCAAATACCTCAAATAAATTCATTTATCTGATTACTCAACACAAACACTCAGATGGAGCGCATCTGATGGAGCGCAAACACTCTATGACAGACACTTCTTATCAACTAAATACATTTTTTACACTTTGTAAATTATGTAAATATTTGCTTTAGTTTTTTAGTTACTGTATATCCATTATAATTAGCAGTTTATGGCAGATATATTTGAATGAAAAACTACTCTTTACAATTACTGAAATAAAGTTCTGAAATAAAGGGCCTTTTTCAAAGGACGCCTAGACATTTCTAGACATAAAAGCTTATGGAAGCTACATTTTTGGGAGAATCATCCTCAAATTTTAATCAAAACATGATCAGACATTCAGTTTTATATTTAGGTTATTTTCTGGCCCTTAACATCAAAGTCTCATACATTTTTCCCTAAGTGAATTTCAATTTTAAAAACATAAAAGTGAGTTACTTGACTCACTTACATGTATATTTTACCTTGTTTTACTCTGTTCCTATTCTATTTTGAGTTATTATGACTCTTGGATAACAATATTTCAAGTATCTAGTTTAAAATAAGACCAGAATTATGAATATAGACCATATAAGAGCTGCAGAAATTTTTATTTGGGTATGTTGTTTTCAGAAAATGCTCAAAAATAGTGGCGCAGGTTAAGAGGTTAAAGTATAAAATCCATCCATTCTTGGGGCCTTGCTACAACATCAATGAAAATCCAATGTTTTCAAGATTTATTGATAACTATTTTATTAATTTGGTTTAAATAAAGTGTTTATGATAATGTATTTGCATTTCCTGTGCCTTTTGTATGAATTGAATCTGTGCTGTCAAGTAAGCTCTCTGGCATTGTTCTACTCACGGTTGCTATTTCTGTCCATCACATTCACATTCCATCCATGTCTTTTTGTTTTTCCACCTTTTGTGTCCCTATCCACAGTGTACTGAATATATATCACCTTCAACCAGCTCATCTCACTGTTTTCTGTCTCTCTTTCTCCCTCTCCTTGATCTTCTCCTTCTCTCTCTCCCTCTCTCTGTAGAACTCCTCTTTCAGATCTTCTCTGTCTCTGCGTCTGCAGCCATGGGCAGTGATGTGGAAAAGGTCTACATTATTCCCAGAGTAGGCATCCCAGTGAGTGGCTCTGAAAACAGCCTCCCGGGCCAGTCCCACTGCCTCATCCACAGTCATACCCCATCTCCAACCGTCATCAAGAACAGCGTACGCATAGGGTGACCCTGAGCCCACTGATATTATCTCTCCTTTCAGTTGCAGGCCATCACTGCAAACATAGCACACCCTGGGACCAGACCGTCCTCCAAAAGTAGACAGAACATTTTTTGTATTTTGATCTGACTCAGATGGATTTAGTGCATGAGTGTCCTTCAAAATCTCCTCCTCCTTATTTATTGAAGCCATTTTCTCACTACCTAGAGCAGATTCATCTGAAATTGCAGATATTGCGGTATCATGTTCCATTGCTTCCTTAACATCTGCCATTTCCATGCTAGACCGTAGGGTTTCCTGCTGTATCCGAGTTTCTTCTCCATCCCATCCACATAGAGTAGCTGCCACACACACATTAGTGCCTTTGAATGGATGAAGCATCATGGATAGCAGCTTTGCAGCTCCATTGACACTTAGTCTCCTGCGATGTCGAAGTTGGTATAGCCTCATCTCACGGGTGAGGATCCGTTCCCATAGCATACAATCGGCACCGCTGCCCGAGGTGTTGACCACCAAGTGAGAGTGGATGGGCATAATCTTCTGACTTATCGGGCAGCAAATTAGACCCTTACAGCTGGCGCGAGTGTCCGCAGCGGCTATCACACCATCCTGAAATATAAAACCCAAAGTGGTGGTACCATGTGATAGATGAAAGGGTTGCTGATGAGGTGAGCGAGAGGAGAGAGTTGAAGAGAGAAGAGTTGGCGCCTTTCTTTTTCTGCTGTTCTGCTGAGGGGGGAAAAGAAAATGGAAAGGACTGTCTCTGTCAAACTCAAATGGTGTTCTCCACATGTGTCCCATCTCATTTGGTAGATAAGTGCATGGGCTGCTGTCATCAAGGGTCTCCAGGAAATCACAAACATCCTGAAGAGCCATTTTTCCTTTTAGTTATAATATCTAAATTGGTGCAATGTTTGCCTTGGAAGCCTTGGAAGCTGCACAAACAAAAAAAGACCCTTCTGAGACCAGTTATTTATGTAGGAGGTGGAGAGTATAACTATTCACATCATATTCCCATGTACACAAGTATGCACTTGTTATGTGTCAGCAAAAATCTTTGTTACCCTTTTTATCTGATATGCTTCTGTGGTTATCATTGAGGCACAACAAGCGACTCTCCAAACATAATCATAAAAGTGCTGAGATGAGAGTGTAATGAGCTCAGTCATGTTACACACACACACATACACACACACACACACACACACACGCACACAATGACTCAAATGCTAATCTCACAAAAATGCTTAAAATAAAATGAAATGCTTAATTGCCCATGTAGTTGACTTGTGTATTATGGCAAGAAACAATTTATGCTTTAAAATGTTTTGGGACAATGGGATTTACTTAAAATACTTAATTTTCATGAATTATAAATATTTGATTACAACTTTTATAAGTATTTTGGCATAGAAATGGTTTAAGATTAGCTGATAAAGTCAAGTCATGTTGATTCTTGATTCTCCAGAAGAAGAAAGGTTCACTGAAGGGTTTGCTCACTGAATGAGAGGCACAGCATCTTGAAATTAAGACATTGTTTTTAAAATTAAAATAAAAAAGAGGGAATTTTATTAGAGAATAAATATTTAAATCGAAGTAGCTACACTGTAAAAAATTTCCTGTAGAAATTACAGTAACTTACTGGCAGCTGGTTGCCAGTAACTTACTGTAAACTAACTTACAGTAAAAATACTGTATTACTATTTACAGTACAGTTGATCTTACTGTAATTTGTTTTACAGTAATATATATTTTTACTGTGAAACTTACAGTAATTTTATTAATTTACTGTAAATCATTTCCCAATTTTCCTTTACTGTAAAACTGTACAAATTGCTAATTATTATATTTCAACAGGTCCTCATAAACAACAATAAAAAGAAGCAATGACAACTGCTTAATTTTTTTTAAATTTTGTTTTTAATCATTCAGTTGTAAAACTTTGTTTTCTGAAAGCCTGCAGCAACTTTTAAACATAACATTTTTAAGACTATTCATGAACAGATTCAGTCATAAAAACTTACAAATTCAAAAGAAGGGCTGTACAGTAAAAAAAAGAAAGTAAAAAAAGTCTACAAATAATAATAAACCAGAACAAGAAGACAAAGATTAATAATAACAGAAGAAGAAAAAAACAGGAAACAACATTTAAGAAAAAAGTTTTTGCTTAGTTATGGAAGCTTGTTTCCGCCACAGAGTGAAAAATAAAAAAGGTAATTGCAAAAAATACAAAAGATACCAATCACATCGTGTATAGAGTCGGTGGGCGGGCTTAACATAATGACGGCAGAGTTGCGCTTGCGTGCCACTAGTAAACACAGAAGCTGGAGAACGGCGGTCTTTCGAATCAGCTTTGACCGCGACTCTGGAAGACTTGAGTTAAGCTTTTCTCTGAGAAAAGAACAAAGAGCGGCATTGAAGTCATTCTTAAAAAGGGAAGATGTGTTCGGAGTTTAGCCGACCGGATACGGCGAAAGTTTAATATATCAACTAGCTCCGCTTCACGTTGCTCTGGTTGGTGTAGCGCTATCCTATCGCGTGCAGAGGGAGTTTGAAAGACAACTGTTCATCCGCCCCTCGGATTGAGCCGTCAATGGTGAGTTTCCAGACCAAACATCTTGATGTGGGTCTGACTTGTCAGGCTACTATCTTTCCACTTCTTTTGCTGACCTGGAACTTTGAGGAGCACTTGCTGTGGTCGGGGTTAATCCTCACAGTGGACCTTTACATAAAAGAAAGAATTTGTAAGATCATTTGATGTGTAAAAACATTTTAAACATTGGTGTCATTTACTCACACTTATGTTGTTTCAAACCCATTAGACTGGTTCATTTTCAGAATAAAAATAAATGAATCTCTCTCTCTCTTTATTTTTGTTTATCCAGTCAACCAAAGTTTTTTAGCATCAAGTGCATAAAGACAATGTTAAAGTAATCCATATGATTTGAATCCATATGCACTTTTTGAAACGGGATATTTTGGTTAAGTGGACATCAGTGGATGGACAAAAATTATGAGATTAAAAACGTCTTAATTTGTTAAAGTTTGGAACAACATGAGGGTGAGTTAATAACAGAAGTTTCATTTTTGGATGAACAATTAATTTAACTCTATTAAGATAAGAAACACAGACTGAAACACTGAGATTGCAGAATAAGTTATGGATGTGTTCATGGATTGAAGGTGAATGTTTGTTTTCGTTTTTTGAGTTCTTACATTGCATTGATTCACATTCATATACCATGAGTCTTCGGCACAAACGTGATTCATTCACGTAGTGAGTGTAACCGGTCTTTAGAGCTCATTGATAACTATTCAAACAGCTTATAACAGCACAAAAGAAGCCTTAAACTTATTAAAGATGTAAAAGTTTGTTCATATACATTTTATATAATAAAAAATGAATGCAATTACTACTGTTGCCAAAAGTACCAATTGAGGTACCAAGTCGGTACTGAAATTCAAAAAATTTGATAATATTTGCATTTCTGAACGGATTCTTAAACACCTCTGATTCACCAGTGTTCACATACTCGTAGAATATCTGTGATTGGAGTGAATGCTAGTAGTCACATTTTTTTAATTTCAATACCAACTTGATTTTGTAGTTGGTACTTTTGACAACACTAGTAAGTACACAAATCTACAAAATGCATAACATTGTTCTGCTGGTTTTTGAATATTCTATACATCATAGATATTGTGACTTTAAAAGGGATAGCCCACCCAAATATGAAAGTTTTCATCACTTCAAAATATTATATGTAAACATCTTCAAAATATCTTCTTTTGTGTTTTACTGAAGTAGTAAGTGATGACAGAACTTTCATTTTCATTTGGATTGCATTTGGTTGGACTATCCCTTTGATGTTTAATATTATAGCATACTGCAAGATGTACTTACCTCTGAAAACTCCAAAGTATTGGTTGCTTCCACTTGGTACTCGATGTTTCAATTGCCAGCATCAATGCATTTTTCTGTGTAGAACTGAATCCCCTAAAATAATAATAATAAATTGATAAATGTAGTGTTTAACTTCTGAAAAACATTTCACATTTTATTTTGGTGTCAGTGACAGTATGTAGATGGAGCTTTTGTTATTAGTTTAAAAGGATAGTTTACCCAAAACTGACAATCATAATTTACTTAGGCCTACCTTTGTTATTCAAAAATGATTATCATCATTTAGTTACCCTTGTTACTCAAAACTTATTAAGGAGATGTTAAGCAGAATATTAAACATGGATGAATAATGAACATGCTACGAATAAAAAAAACTATCCTAGAACTACATGATTCTGGATAAATTGACAATCAACTTTTTTTGTTACAAATAGAGTTCACATTTCTCCCATGGTTATGCAATTATAACAATTATAAACAACAATTATAAATAATATGAAATTTACTAGAGGTGCTGACAAAATATATTATTGCTGCTATCCATTTAAATGTTTAATTAATTTTAATTATTATTAATAGTTAATACATACATCAGTATATTAATCTCTTTTAATGAAAATGATAAACTATAACTACTATAAATACTTTTTAGAGCCAGAAATCTGACATTGACATTAATATTTATATATATATATATATAGAGAGAGAGAGAGAGAGAGAGAGAGAGAGAGAGAGAGAGAGAGAGAGAGAGAGAGAGAGAGAGAGAGCGAGAGAGAGAGAGAGAGAGAGAGAGAGAGAGAGAGAGAGAGCATCTCGAATGTACAATCTTAGATATGAAGAAACGAGGGGGGAAAAAAGATCCGATACGAAAAGCTCTGGCTTCGTGTGGACAAAGACTGGCCCATTTGGTCGACACCGTACAGTGTACAGCCTTCAACGCTGAATCTAGAAATCAGATCGTGCTGTTCCGATCTGTTCGTTATGTGCTCCGTGGCCTTTCTGTGTTTGCGGTAACTTACATGTGTGACTGAAGTGCGGAGAGGCTTTGGCACGTGCACGGGGATTCAGGAACGAACTCCACACGCAAACCTGAAGTTCGCCATGTTTTTGTGCACTTTGGCATAATTAATAAAGGCAAATAAGACGCCACAGTGCTTGCATACGAACATTGCGTGTTTTATTCTAACAATAAATGCATGCTGAACATTTATACGGGGTACGTAATAGGTTATCGGTAGACGATTGTGTAACTAAGCGGGGGTAAATGACTGACTTTTAAACTAACGTTAAACCCACAAAAGCTCGTTTTTTCACGTGAACACTCACCTGCTCATATAATGTGGTCGTCAAACCTAAGACAGAGACCAGCTTATGTCCATATTTTGATGGTGAAACCTCCATAAAAAGGAAATAAAAAAAAGAAATATTAATATTTGGAATGAGTGGCGCCACAAATCTCTCTGAGCTCTCACAGTCTCCACACAGTAACGTTATGTATGTGAGGTGGCGTTGTTTTTTTCTTCTTTTTTTGTTAAACTACAAATATAAAATATACAAAGAATAAGTAAGAATATTTGCACAAACCTTTGCAGCTGACATGTTCTTGCATCTGTGCCTGTCTTCTTTTTTCTTCCTTCTCCAAGCGGAAATAAAAGCCTTTCTGTGATTGGTCAGGTTTCGCGCTCATTTTTCTCTCGCCAAGCAAGCCGTTCTGTGATTGGTCAGGTTTCGCGCTCATTTTTTTATACTGTATTTTGATTTACAGTAAATTAAAAATACTGTATTTTAGTGGTGCCAGTGGGAAATTTCCCACAATGCAACTTTAAAATACAGTAACATACTGTATAACTGTCTTACAGTAAAATACAGTTCATTTTACAGTTAATTACTGTGAAATTTACAGAAATTGCTAACAGTGTAAGTAATTTCTGGTTTTATAATCTGGTTTATTATCTGATTATTTTTTTCTGATATTTGTTAATAGCTTTGAATGAGCCCCAACAATGATGTAGGCTAGCCTAGTAACTGACTGGTGGCAAATTAAAAAAAAGTAAATTTCACATCCCCTGTGGTTCTGGAAAATAATGTGAATAAGTAATTCAAAATGTTTTGGAGAGCTATTGTATTTGAGGCAATTGCCTAGCACTCAAATATTAGTTTATTGGTCAAATTCCCGTGCAAAATCCATTTGGCACACGGGTTTTATCTGGAAACACACAGTGCTTCGTTTAATTAAAAGTAACGCGGCGTTGCCGTGGTTATCATCACTAAACTCAGTTTATAATGAATAATCCTGTTGTATTAAAACAAGCTGATTATTACATAAACGACGCAATCCCTTAAAACTAATTAAACGTTCTCTCAAATTTACTGGAGCAAATACAAGTTCGCCTCAGAGAAATGTGTCTCTTTCTTAAGACTTTATAAACAGAAAGGGACTTTGTTTTTTCTAGTCTGCTGCATCACAGCCTGACCTCGTTCTGTGAGGTCGGAAGTCTCGCGAGAGTCGTATGAGAAAAAGAAACTGCTATTCATACAATCGCCATTTTGGATCCATCGCCACATGGTTGCTAAAGTGCAGGCACTCTTGTATTGAGCCAACATGACTTCAGTTTCTCCATAGCCCTGTATCAGTGTCATTTTCCCTCCCATCCAGTCTCCTAACGATGGCGTCCGGCAGTGCAGGTAGCAGGGTCTCCTGCGGGAGAGATTTGAATTGTGTTCCCGAAGTGGCGGATACTCTCGCCGCGGTCGCCAAATTAGGGTAAGCAAGGGGAGCTATCGGCGCAGTGACGAACAAAACATAATTTAAAATTGAAGCTATTTTAAGTGAAGTGTGTGCAGTTGAAGTTCACTCGGCTATGTCGCTGCACGTGATGCACATGAGCATTTGCTAGCTTAGCGGCTTCCTCAGATTGGCACACATGAGTCTGCGCATCATTTCGGCCAATAACGTATGGTCTAAACCTTTATGGACATCTCTACAATAGAACTTAAATATATAATGGGTTCGCATTATTCATGAAACTTACTAATTATATGTTTTTGAATTAACTTATTCAATCATGTTGATGTGACGTTCGTTTTTCCAGGGCAATGATTGTGTCAAAATCATTACTGAATGCTTCTTCAGTTCAGTTGCTATGCTATTTAAAGTGGAGGTGATTAAAGATGCATGCATTATGTTTAAAGGTCTGACGTCATCGTGACTGATGTGATTTTGAGCCTGACGGGGAGAGGTTGTAATGACTGATTTTTTTACTTGACAGCTGAATAACACAAATGATTTATCAGAGTATTTGTAAACTTTTAGTTTTGTAATGCCAAACAAGCTTGGTGTTTCTGAATTCTGAAGAAATGTATTGATTCCTAAGCAAAAATTGAAGACCCCTCCCCATTGAAGACTTTTGCCATTTATTTAAGCATGAAATGCAGCCAATATCTATTTTCTTGGTGTGCCTGTTTGTCTAAATGCATGTCATCCTGTCCTATAGCTTTGATTTCTTGTGCATGCCGTTGTTCCACCCGCGGTTCCGACGGGAGTTTGAGCTGGACCCTGCTAAGTCACGACCTGGAGCCCAGACTCGATCTGACCTGCTGTTATGTGGCAGAGGTGAGATATAAAGAAACTCTATTGCATTAGTGAATATTTAGATATCAATATTGTAAGGTTTCAAGCTCTTAAAGTGGTCATGTCATAAGAATATTGTCCTGATCTATGTAAGGTAGAGATCCATGTATATATCATAGATATGAATGAAAACTTAATATTGCAACTTTCAGAACAAAAAATCTTCCTCCCCAGCCCAAAAAGTACATTTTTTTCAAACTTAGCTGAAAAATATCTGCATTTTTTTGGAGTCACTAACATGTGGCTGCTCACGTTTACACACTAATGATGATTATTCAGTATTCTGAAACTTGCCCCGTGGCAGTAAGATAATTTGGAGGATGTTGTATGGATGGTATTAATCCTGACACCAGATGAATTAATGATGCAGTGAACTCACATTTCACATTCAAAAAGGGGTTTAAATCATGTGATCCGTTTAAATTTGAGGGTCAGAAACTGAGGCCTAAATCGTGACTATTTTTGCCACAAAAACCATAACTTGCTTTTAAGCAAACCTCAGGGGACAAAATAATATGATTAAAGATTGTGTGATTGTATAATTTTCTCATTAAGTTCCTTTTTAAGAAATTGAAGCTTGAATAAATAACCTTTTCTACATTTATCCATGATACTCTCTGCAATTACATTTACAGAGCTACATACACTTAGACATTATGATTAAATCTTAATAATAAGTCCATTCTTTCTTCATTAGATTGGAACACGCTTATCGTGGGAAAGCTGTCATCCTGGATTGAGACAGACTCCGAGTTGACCACAGAGCGCAGGAACGCAGAAGCAGTATGTCTTCTGTTTTTTATTATTTTCTTATTATCTATATGTTTGAGGTTCTCTTCGAATTATTTAAACTTTCCTAATCTAATTGGAATTCATTAGGCAGATATTAATTTGCTGTAACCTACAGTTGTCACAAATTATGCCTACATGTGTACAATATCTTGACCCGATTGGGCTCCTTCAAACACACTCCTGTATAATTGTAGATGTAATCAAGCGCGTGATGCAAACGAGGACCATTTATTGGAGATCTGCCCAACAGAAAGGAGGCTTAGCAGATTTGTTGATTATTTTGATGTGATCTCTCCTTCTAATGTCTTTTGTGCCCTTGCTGCAGGCGCTGGTACAGGAGCTCAATTTCTGTGCTTATCTCGGGCTGCCAGCATTCATGATCCCCCTAAGGGGTCCGCACTGTGCCAACCTGGCTCGAATCCTGCTTAACCACATCCACACAGGACATCACTCTTGCATGGTAATGACAGTCTGTAGCATACAATGAAAACAAATATGCACAGAACACACCATTATTCGTTTATGTATACACCCTGGGCCTATGATTTACACCTAATCTTCGTTCTGGCTGCATCCCTTTTTTTCTCTGATGGAAATTGAATTAGTGGTGTGAGTAGAACATTGATAATTTTTACTTGTCTTCCATCTGTTATTTAAAATAATACTATATGCATTATCCATAAAGGTCAAGTGATCAGATCCTTTTGCAATACTTATAGAGCTGTCAGCCTCATGTTGTCATACTCAATTCTACTCAGAATATGAGTCTGATAATGCTCCATTTGGCTGTAATTATGGGGCGTGTTTCAACTGAACCAGGAAAGTCATCAATCGAGTAGACCTACAACCAATCAGAGCAACGGAGCAACGCATAACGTTAGTTGTCAAATGTCAACAGAACTCTACTGCACTGTGTTGTCAAGTCTGCGGTTTTCCCGCGGGTTGTTTTCCATGTCCCCAGGTTGAAGAGACCTTGTTGTGTAAATGTTGTGGGCGGGGCTGAGTTTGGCTGGCATCCAGGCTACATTAGTGTGCCCTATTTTATAAAAAATAAAATAAGAACTTGCCAGGGTTGCATGATTAATCGCAATTAACCCAAAATCCCGCTTAAAGGAACACTCCACTGTTTTTAGAAATAGGGCTTATTCAACTTCTTTCCTACATTTAGATATGTGGGCAAATGCATTTTTGTCTCAGTGCATGCATTGTTTTAGTTTGGCAGGGTCGCCGCTAGCTTAGCTTAGCATAATGAATGGAATCCTATGTTGTCAGCTAGCATGCCCTGAGTAAAAGTGATAAAAAAAAAAAAACAATTACTTCTTGTGGCCTGCGTATTCACAACGAGTACAAATAGCGATGCAGATTAAGACTAGGCAGATATTGACTTGGGACTATATTATGTGGAAGCGCAGGCAAAGCACTTCTACTTGGGCGCAGAAATACCACGCAACACATTGCGACCGCTCAACAGCCGGAGGACGTGAGGATGAGAGCCGTGATATCTCTGCGCCCAAGTCACAGTGCTTCACCTCTAAATGTAGGAAAGGATTAAGCCCTATTTCTAAAAACAGTGGAGTGTTCCTTTAAAGGTGCTGTGTATAAATTGTAGCGGCATCTAGCGGTGAGGTTGTGAATTGCAATCGCCTGCCGCTTACCAATTCCTTTTGAAATACATAGAGAAGCTATAGCCAACACAGGACAAAAATGTCTCAGTCGGAGAGAGCACAGAGTGACTAGTGCTCTGTAGAGAAGTTTGTCCGTTTAGCAAATTGACGATATTTGCATCATCGGAGGATTTTTTCCAGAAATAAAATGCATAAATCTCTTGTCTCAAGGGGATATGAGGGGGGGAAAGCACAATCATTTAAATATGTTCCAGGTTTTTTACTGATACAAAGCCATATGCTAATCGCTGAAGTAACCCATTAATGTCACCTCATTTGCATTCAGGACAGACATTTGTTAGAGTTATTAGAAAGTTATTAGAAATATTTGTACAAAATATGAAGACAACATCTGTTCCAATAAAGACACAGTATCAACTCAATTATAATGCTAAGCCTCTTGTGATGCATCAGTGTGCAAGCAGAAACAAATCCATTGGGTTTTTCTCAGTTGCTTGCTCTTTTATTGCTTGTAATGTTGCTGCTTAGATTATTAGGAATAAATTAGTTCAATGGTGATTTGTTTTTAATTACATAGTTTTGGATAAGAGTTCCACTGTTGGCTCCTGAGGACACCCGTGAAGATCTCATTGAGAACGAGCCGTCTAAACAAATGGACGATGGCAGTAATGATGAGAAAACCTGGGCATGGTGAGACAGCTAAAACAAAGTCATTTGTTCAATTAAATGTAGATATTAAATAATTTATCTAATGAAACATCCCATCAAGGATAACTGTGACAGTCTCTCCTGGTCTGCTGTGTGATTAAATCACTCGACCGCATGGAGAACAAAAAGCAATCTTCGGCCTCTGTTCATTTAATTTCCTTTTCCCTCTTCAGGTGGCACTCATTCAGAACACTCTGTGACTATAACAAGAGGATTTGCCTTGGTAAGAGCAAAAAAGCTAAAATGTCCAGTGTTATAATTGGCAATTAAAAATTAAGCAGTGAGTTCTAACACTTGTAGTTTTTTTTTCCTTCTTCAATGTGTAGCAATTGAGATTGGAGCAGACCTGCCATCTGACACAGTGATCGACAAGTGGCTTGGAGAGCCAATCAAAGCAGCCATTCTCCCCACCAGCATATTTCTAACCAATAAAAAAGGATTTCCAGTCCTTTCAAAATCCCACCAGCGAGTACTTTTCCGCCTCTTCAAGGTAAATGTTACCAATATTATGTCAAATGTCTCTCGATTCAGTGCAGTTATCTAACAGTCTACGGTCTCCTTAGCTGGAGGCTCAGTTTATTTTCACAGGGGCGAACCGCCACAGTGAGAAAGACTTGCGCTCATATCTGCAGTATCTAGAGTACCTCAACCAAAACCGTCCACCACCTAATGCCTACGAGCTTTTCGCCAAAGGCTATGAAGATTACCTACAGTCACCACTGCAGGTGTGTCTGTCAAAGCATAAACATTTTGCCTAGAGTTTTTTTTAGCACAATATTGATTCCTTTGGTTTTGATTATACTAATGTGATGCCTAATTGTTTTTATCAGCCTTTAATGGACAATTTGGAGTCACAGACGTATGAAGTTTTTGAAAAAGATCCTATCAAATATTCTCAGTACCAACAGGTGAGTTAAAAAGACTTTAAAAATCCGATAGACTTGCATTGAAGGAGGGAACTCAGCCATACATGATCATCACAGTATAAAGTTGTCGGGGAGGAATAATCTTATTTGGGTTTGTAACGGCATCAAAACTTCTCATTTACTTTGAATTGGTGACGTCATGCATTGCCAAACTGAATTTTGGGTTCTGTTCACTGATCTATATAGAGAACTGGATGGCTCATGACGTCATAAAAAGTGAAGCCGTCACGGCGCCATATTTGTATACCCTAGAAAGCTACTTGTTATACTGAATCTATAGGAAATTATACTGAGAAAACTTGCCTAAGGAGACATATTTTAATATTCAAAATCTCTCTGTACATTCTTACAGCACAAACGTTCTGAGCAGGAAAATGGTTATTTGTTTAAAGTTGGGAATTTCCCCAGCTTATTGAAAAGCTACATTCATATTCATTGTTACAGTAGTGAACATCAGATCAGCAGGCAGATGAGTAAAACCACAGCAACTACATAGAAATGTGTTTAAAAATATTCAGAGCACCTTGGCAATTACATACTCTACTGGAAAATGTTTGGGGTCAGTATTTTTTTCTCTCAAAATAAACTGACTTTTATTCTGCAAGAAAATCCATTTCAAATAAATTAATCAAAGAATTCTGGAAGAAGAAAAAATATCACTGTTTTCCAAATATTAACTCTTTCCCCGCCAGCGTTTTACAAAAAGTTGCCAGCCACCGCCAGGGTTTTTGACCATTTTCACCAAAATGTAGTAGTCCATAGAATATATTTTTGAGCATGCAATATATCAAGCTGACCCTCTTCTTTTAAACAAAAAAAGTTGTATTATTGCAATCCTTTTTTTATAAACACTTTAATATGGGTAACTTTGATTTTTTTTTTTTAACTACATTTTAAAGGTGCCCTAGAATGAAAAAATGAATTAACCTTGCCATAGTGAAATAATAAGAGTTCAATACATGGACATCACACACTGTGAGTCTCAAACACCATTGCCTCCTCCTTCATAGGTAAATCTCCTGAATCAAAAACACCACGGAAAAAGAAGTGCTTCTGAACATAAGGCCAACCATGACTCAAGCGTTGGGGAACATTTATATGCACGCCCCCAACATTTGCATATGTCCTGCATAAGTTTGCATAAGTTTCTTAGAGAGACCGCATTGTCTAGATTAGTGCTGCAACGACGCGTCGACGTCATCGATGACGTCGACTACGGAAATACGTCGACGTTCGTGAAATGCGTCGACGCGTCGTGTCAGACGTTCATCTCGCGTAATGTTGGTTTCTGCTCCTGGTTCTATCACAAAAACCTAGACCGCGAATATCAAAAGTATGGGAATACTTTAAACAGAGGCCAAACAGTGTTTCCCACACATAGACTAATTTGTGGCGGACTGCCACATAATCAATAACGGCCGCCACATTCGTCATTCATTCATTTTTACGCTATTTAAAAGACGCACGCATATTCGTTTAGCTGCATTTCCTTAAGTTCTCTCTCCGTCCTTTTGCGCGTCTCTTATTCACTCACACACACTCGCGCGTTGCATTCGACCGTAAAACAAGTTTTATTGCATTTTGGCGCATTTAGTATGACATCGCTTTTAAAACCAGAGCAGTTGAATAACAGAGTTGCGACACGCCTTCATCACGCGGTCACGGCGCTCATATAATTCTAAACAAACCAGCGAGGTGTCAATCAATACAGACCAGTGTTTCCCAACCGGGATCCCGAGCAAAAGTTGCGGGGACGCACTTACACTTCGGTTCATCTCGCATCTGATGACGCATCTTTAATATGGGTTGTAACTTGGAAATAATGCTGTATGTATGTTTCTGTCGATGGATACACGCGCTGACTCCTCGGGTATACACTACAACAACAGCGATAATAAAAGAAAAACGTGGGCAAAACGGTCTCTCTTTGTAAACTTTATAAAACGCATGCGAGTGCTGCTGTACGTCCTAATATGAGCAGTCATTTTCACAGTCATCACCCCCGTGTAGCAAGGAGACTCGAATGAGAAGATCTGTCTCTGCACTCGTCCCAAAGCGCGCAAATAATGAGTTATCTTTCAAATCCTGTGCTTAAACGGACAAACTCACAAAAAGTATGTCAAACTGTCATAGCCTACTCTATGCCTTAAGTGAACTTTATACAGAAAATACGACGACTATCCGTGGGTCTTAAAGGGGCAGTAGCATTCACTGCTGTCTATTTAATGTCAAACAAAAGATAAAGACATCACTCACTGCTCCTGACTGAATAGCTTTTGTAAGTTTAATAAGGATTATTTTTTTTGATTTTAAACAGTTAAATGTGTGGTTATTTTACTTTTGATTACTTCATTCCATTTCTCTACCTAAAAACTAATGTTGGACCTACCTGAAAAGCATTGTTTATTTTGTTCTCATCTTTGCTCAATAGTATTTATTTGTGCTGCTGCTTCTATTTAAGTTATCTGTTCTTATTTTCTTTATTTTCATTTGACAGTAGTCATTTTTCCCCTGAACATAGCAAATACCAAACTGTTCTGAAACGTGAACCTAAAACCGTGATACAAAGCAAACTGTGAGCAGTCTGTACTGTTACACCTCTAGCGTTATGCGAGTGGTTGCCACAGAATTTTGAAAAATTTCAAAGGGTAAAAAAATTAATCGTTAGATTAGTCGACTAATCGAAAAAATAATCGTTAGATTAGTCGACAGAAAAAATAATCGTTAGTTGCAGCTCTAGTCTAGATGGCGCAAGATGCTAGTACAGAAACAATAGGAAACTCCAAGTACCATACAAAACTAAATACTGTGTCAAATGACAGGTTAATATTTTTTTGTATTACAAAATACAAACCGTAGATACGTTGCTTACAGATCGTTCACTCGATCCTTCTAGCAGACGTCACCTTTTCCACCATATAAGTTAAAACGACATATTTTTACTAAATGAAAACGTTATATATGTATATTTTTTGAGAACTGAAGTAGGCCTATGATCTTTTTGCATTCTTGTATTTCAAAGTACATCACAGTCACTACATAACCTACATTGTGACTAACGTTATATAAACATGCAATATCGTTGATGAAAAAAGACGAGTCTAAAATTTAGACTGAATGACACTTTAAGCAGAACATCTCAAATGGAGATTGCTGAAATGCAGCTTACTGGTGTATTGGTTTTTTCAGATCATCCGCGTGCGAGAGAGAGAGCTTGCGTGCATATGGTTGCCAGATTGGACATCTTTAGGTAAAACAACGGATAGTATATGTGTTTTTCCCCCAGAAAAGCTCTGTTTGGGGGATTTAAATTACTGAATTCTGGCAATCGCAAGCACACGAGCTCTTTCTCGTGTGTGGATGATCTGAAAACACCAATAAACAAGTTAGCTGCATTTTAGCAATCTCCATTTGAGATGTTCTGTTTAAAGTGTCATTCAGTCGGTCTGTGTTCTGTCAGGACGGTCAGAACTCACGAGCTTAGCTGCTTCGCTGAACAACTGAACTGCTGTGCTGTTAGCTGTGAGCAGCTGAAATAAGCCAATCAGAGCAGAGCTCAACATTAATATTCATGACTCTTCCAAATAAGGCAAAAACAGAGCATTACATCCTAGGGACAATTTCTAGGGTTGTAAATGGACCTGTAAAACTGTATCTAGACAAGTTTTGCCCTTAAATAAGCCACATACCCTCTATGTAGATATCAGAGAACAATTTAACATATTGTTTCAAATCATTCTAGGGCACCTCTAAACAAAAAGCAGAGAAATTCACATTTGACACTGGAAACTTTTGCAATCACAGGAATAAATTACAATTGATAATATATTAAAAAAGAAAGTTATTTTAAATTGTAATTCATTTTTCACAGTATTACCAATTTTTTGAATGGTTAAATCAAATAAAGGCAGTCTTGGTGAGCAAAAACTTTTCTTTTCTAAACAAAACCTTACTGACCCCAAACCTGTGCAGGATGCGTCCCTTTATTGCGGCAACAGAAAGAATCTAATGTGAACTGTTGCTACTTACAAGTGTTACCACATTTATTAATTGTGGTGAATTATCTTTTCCAACAGGCTGTATATAAATGTCTGCTAGACAGAGTTCCTGAAGAACAGATGGAAACCAATGTGCAGTAAGTGACTTCTCACATTATCAGGTGTCCTAATGAAAATCACAGAGATATGGTGTTTGTTTGGCAGACTGTCAACACTGAGTTTTCTTCTCAGGGTTTTGATGGTTCTAGGTGCAGGTCGTGGTCCACTGGTAAACGCCTCGCTTCGTGCGGCAAATCAGGCTAAGAGGAAGTTGCGCGTATATGCCGTTGAGAAGAACCCTAATGCAGTAGTCACGTATGTAACTTAACACGAAAGTGTGAATTTTTTTTATTATTATTATTATTATTTTTTTTTTATTCTCCCCTTCAGTTTAATACTTTAAGTACAGATTTTTTTCAAATGTTTTTGAAGGAAATCTTTCTAAGGGTGTGTTTTTTAAAATACAAAAATACAATAAAAACAGTAATATTATGAAGTATTGTTACAAATGAAAAGAATCGGTTTTCTATTTTAATATATATATATATATATATAAATGTTTTTTTTTTTTTTTAATCACATTCTGTGATGATGCTGAATTTGTAGCCGCCATTACTCCACTTGTCAGGTTTACATGACCTCAAATATATATAGATTTTATTTTTTTAAATGTTTTTTTTTTTTACTTTCAGATTACATCTACATTACTTCCACTTATATATTCAACTTTTTTTGAATATGGTTGCTTTAAAGTTGAAGTGTGTTCAAGATTTCAAGTGCAATAGTTTCTTTGGAAATCAGCAGTGCTTTGGTGTTTCCTTTCCCTTTCTTAGGCTGGAGAACTGGAAATTTGAGGAGTGGGGTGATCAGGTGACTGTTGTGTCATGTGACATGAGGGAATGGACAGCTCCAGAGAAAGCAGATATAATTGTGAGCGAGCTTTTAGGGTCATTCGGAGACAATGAGCTTTCACCCGAGTGCCTTGATGGAGCACAGCACTTCCTCAAAGGTTTGGGATGTTATCAATTTTGTCTTCATTTATTTCACGCTGTTTTGCATCTCTCGGTGAGCTCATAAACTGTTTTTCCTCTTAGATGGTGGTGTAAGCATTCCTTGCTCCTACACATCTTTCTTGGCTCCACTGTCCTCATCTAAACTATACAACGAAGTCCGAGGCTGTCGGGAGCGTGACAAAGACCCTGAGTGCCATTTTGAGACCCCATATGTTGTCAGACTACACAACTTCCACCAACTTGCAGATCCCAAGCCATGCTTCACCTTTGTACACCCCACCACAGGTATCAGACCATGCAGAGACAGACACATAAATGCCAAGAAGACCAATCTCTAGTTTATTTTGTAACACTTTCTACAAAGCCATTAACTCTTTGTCTGTACCCTGCACAGATATGAATAATAACCGGTATCAATGTCTACGATTCGCTGTTGGATGTAATTCAGTGCTTCACGGCTTTGCTGGATACTTTGAGGCCACACTCTACAAAGATGTCATGCTCAGTAAGTCTTACGTGGTAGCAGTGTTTGTGGCACACACGTTTGTGTTGTTTGTTCACATTTACATTTACATTTATGCATTTGGCAGGCGCTTTTATCCAAAGCAACTTCACACTTGCTGCGTGACCCGGCTATTCATATTTAAATAAAATGTAACCACAGTGAGTATTTCTCGTAATAATGACCACAAATTGGCATGGTTATCAAGAGAGGGCAATTAAGAATCATTGCCTTATTAACTTGATCGTCATTTAAATATAATTTACACAAGGAGGGCAATCACATTTAAATCCAATTGGTTATTAATCTACACAGAATACATCAAACTGCCTATAAAGTGTTCAAGCTTTATTCATTCAAGTTTACTGAACAAAAGTGCCGTTTGTGTGTCTGTTGTTGTGTGTGGCATTTTCAACAGCTCTTTCTTCATCGTTGCAGGTATAAAACCTGAAACACACTCTCCAGGGATGTTCTCCTGGTTCCCCATCCTTTTCCCTTTGAAAGTAAGTGCAAGAAAGTCTATTTTTTGTGTGTACTGAATGAAATGTGAGCATGTTTTTGTTCAACATGGGGGTCAGTAAGATTTTTGTCCAAAGAAATTAATACTTTTCATCAGCAAGAAAGCATTAAATTGACAAAAGACATTTATAATGTTAATGCTGGTCTTTTGCACTTTCTAATCATCATTGGCAATAATAATAAATGTTTCTTGAGCACCAAATCAGAATATTATGGCCCTTTTCCACTGCGTGGTATGACTTGGCATGGCTCTGCTTCAAAGTAGCTGGGATTATAAACTCATCGTTATAGTTGCGCCAACTTTACTGCTGTGACATCATCGTAAGCTCAGCACATGGGTGTTTTTCACTGCAAAACAAAGAAGTTTGTTTCTGGCTGGTTTGGTGTCTCGTGTCACAAATCCAATGATGATGGCAGTGAAGAATTGCTGTGATCTTCAGTGTTTACATTTTGGTATTGTTACGGCTAGCTTGGAAACTCAACCGAGGTGGTACTATTTAAGTGAGCTGTACCATGCAGTGGAAAAGCGCCAAAAAGTGAGCGGTTCCATGCCTTGGAAAAGCACTGTTAGAATGTTTTCTGAAATCCTTAAATAAATTATAATGGAAAAAAGTTATTTTACATTGTAATAATACTTTACGAGATTACTATTTTTATTGTGTTTTTGATAAAATAAAATGGAGCCCAGGTGAACAAAAGAGACTTACTTCAAAAACATAAAAAAGTAAAAACCTCGAAGCGGTTAAAGGGTAGCCTGCCAAGCCAGACCCACATCAAGATGTTTGGTCTGGAAACTCACCATTGACGGGGCTCAATCCGAGGGGCGGGATAAACGGTTGTGATTCAAACTCTCTGCACGGCGTGCACGCAATTGGATAGCACTACAACCAACCAGAGCAACGAAGGTGAAGCAGAGCTCGTTTAAAGATTAAACTTTCGCCGTATCCGGTCGGCAAAACTCCGAGCTAATCTTCCCTTCTTAAGAATGACTTTAGTGCCGTTCTTTTCTCAGAGAAAAGCTTAACTCCAAGTCTTCCAGAGTCGCGGTCAAAGCTGATTCGAAAGACCGCTAACGTGCACTTTAAATAACAGACAATACTGCACTATTTACTTTAGACCAGGTTTTTGCTGGTCAATGGTGCAGTAGTTTTTAGTTGCCTTAAAATAGCAACTAGGCTTGCGGTGATGGTCGTGTTACCGGTGTTCAGACACAATGCTGTTTACATCACTTGCCCACCGCAGCACCACTCCCACCGTCGTTTTGATTTTCATAGTAATAAAATAATTAAGTTCAGTTGGAGAAAAGACACTACAATTAAAAACTGAACATGTATGCCCAATGCAGCATGAGCTGAACGAGAGTCGCAGTAGGAGTCAGATTTCATAATGGACCCACAATTTAAGCAACCCGCCCCCGAATTAAACTGAAAGCCCTCGCCAGTAATATCGGTTTTATCGGTGTTGTCACGCGTCGATTAACCGGTGGGAGTATTTCCTCACCATCACATCCCTAGCCTGAACAGACCTCGTTTTCAGACCAGCACGCCCATGGGCGAACAGATGGGCGTGAGTGCATTTGCTATTTAAATAACGTGGCGCTGATGGTGAGGAAATACTCCCACCGGTTAATTGACGCATGACAACAATGGATAAAATTGATAACTGCGTTGGGCTGAAACTAGCAAAAAACACTTTTTTGTGTATGATAGGGCCCAATGTATGCATTTACCATTTGTTAAGAAAGTGCATCATGTACATGTAACACTTTAGTTTGAAGCCAGTAAAGTACTGTCAAAGCATGGCATTTTATCAACTCCACAGTTAATGCACTACAGTCCCTTCGGGAATATAATCCTAACAACTTCTTTCCCTGTCTCCCCTTTGCAGCAGCCGATCCCGCTGTCCTGTGGTGATAACGTGAGCGTGAGGTTCTGGAGGTGTAACAATGGAAAGAAGGTCTGGTATGAATGGGCTGTGACCGAGCCAGCATGCTCCGCCATTCACAACCCCGCCGGGCGCTCTTACACCATTGGCCTGTAGCAAGACTCCCACACTGGCATCTACGCACACATGGGGTTACACTGACATATTTTTGTTAGAAATTTTTTTTTTTTTTACTGTTTGAATTTCAGTCAAGTGGCAGGTTTAAATATCTTGTTTCAAGGGCCCAACTACACTCACAGAGATCGTTCTCCATGACACCGATGTATCTTTGGTCATTTCTGTAACGTTCATAAGGATGGAAATTAAAACCGCACTTACGAGGTATCCTTTAAAGCAATGCGCGATTGTCCTGGTGCTCTTCCTTGGTTTATACACCTCTGATATAAAAAAAGAAAAGAAATGAAGTCTGGAGTATTTCGTACATATTACCAAAAAAACTGCAACAGTTGAACACCGTTATTTTCTAGAGCTTATTATGGGAGACAAGTGGTCTATTTTGACATAGTACATAATAAATCAGCCTTATTTCTCTATTGCCCATCAATGCCCCATGTTTAGAACAATCGTAGTACGATGTCCCCAGTCAGGCCATGTTAAGAATCATATTCCATACTTTTATACTGTTTTTTGTTTTTTTGTTTCCCTGGTAAAAATGTATTGTCTTACAACATGAATAATAAAAAAGTGATGATCTTTCTCTTTATGATTGTCCCACCCCAAACTCAAGCCATTGGTTGAGCCCGAGTTCTTTTTGTATGATTTTGTACAGTTAGTTACAATCTTCCTCTACCCCACCCCCAAAAGAGAGAAAAAACAAACACAATTTATATTTTTTTACCATAAATTGTAAATCATAATTAACATACTTAAAGGGTTAAGTACACCCAAAAATGAAGTCTTTAATTACTTACCCTCATGTCATTCGGCACTTGTAAGAAATCCATCTTCGGAACACAAATTAAGATATTTTTGTTGAAATCTGATGGCTCTGTCTTTACTGTCTATGCTCAGACGGGCCTTCATTGATACCAATGTCATTTCCTTTCTCAAGAGACACATAAAAGGCACTAAAGATGTCGTTTCAAAGCCCATCTCACCACAGTGGCTCTACAATAATTTTATGAAGCGACAAGAATAGATTTTGAGCGGAAAAAAAAAACATTATAACAACTAATATAAGGGATGGGCCAATTTCAAAACAAAGCTTTGAACAGTTATGAATCAGCATATTGATTCAGGATCCGGATTGCATATGAAACCGCCAAATGTGCGGTCTTACGGGTGTCGAACGACATGAGGGTAAGTTGTTAATGACAGAATTTACCATTTTTGGTGAACTAACCTTTTAAATACTCATCCGCATGCTGTTCTAGACCTGTAAGACCTTTATTCATCTTTAGAACACAAATTAAGTTATTTTTGTGGAAATCTGATGGCTCAGAAAGGCCTTCATTGGCCAAAATGACATTTCCTATCTCAAGACCCATTAAAGGTACTAAAAAAAGTCATTTCAAAACACTGCTTCCTGAAGCTTTGGATCATTATGAATCAGTATTTCGAATCATGATTTGGACCGCAGAGTCACAAAGCTTCAGGAAGCAGTGTTTTGAAATCGACTCATCACTATATAAGTCTTTGTTTAGTTTTTTTGCGCACAAAAACTATTCTCGTTGTGTCTTAAAATGATTGTAGAACCACTGTAGTAAGATGGGCTTTGTAAACGACGCCTTTAGTGCCTAGTCATTGCGGCCAATGGAGGCCTTTCGGAGCCATCGGATTTCAACAAAAATATCTTTATTTGTGTTCTGAAGATGAACAGAGGTCTTACGGGTGTCGAATGACATGAGCGTAAGTGATTAATGACAGAATTGTCATTTTAACTAACATCAAACTAACCCTTTAAGATAAAAAAGTAAATATTCATTCAAAAAGTCAACTTCTCATTATGATTTTGTATCTAATAATTATGACTGTCATATTTTTTTCATGCTCCATATGCATCAATTCTTTTAGCCATGATAACAGGGCTCTTGAAAAGTTTTAAATTCTTACATTGTTTTTCCCCCCAGAGTTAACATAAAAATCATAAATGGTATAAGAAAAGTCTTATTTCAAGAGGTCTTAAGAAAGGCTGAAGTTGAATTAAATTTGAGCTCTGCTTGTGTCAAAGTAAAAACACAGCATTGTTGCATGTTCTACAGACTCGTGATTTCAGAGCAGTTCACAATCAAAATCATTATTTTTAGTGTCATTTTACAGTTTAGGATGTTTTAGACAATGCCCTAACCAATTCATATGCTATTCATTTTATTTGTGCAGGACTTTAAAAGTGCACCTGTGCAAAATCCAAATGCGGTGGACACCGAATGAATGTGAATGGGCCAGGAAAGAGGAAGGCCTTAGGTCATAAAAAGCTTTACATTAGAAAATCTTGAGATCGTGACAGCTGAGGTTAAGGCAGTGTTATTGTGTAGAGCTGGTCGGGATGATCAAACAGCCACAATATTTACATGAGCATTGTAATGCTGAATAAATTACACATTAATGTAAACATCAAATTGTCGTAATGACAGAACAGTCACTTTAGCAGTTTGAACGTATTAAAGAGATGGTGTAATTTGTAGCTAAACAAATATAGGCAAGGGAAATCCATCAGCTCTGGTTTTGTTTACTCATGAACACGAATTAAATGAGCACAGATTCTGAACGGGAGATTTCTGCCAAGACATTGGAACCTATTTACTAGAATAATAAAGGGAATATTCACTAATAGCTTTTCAAGCACTATTGATTATGATCCATTACTTCTTGGTGGGCAACTTTGGAAGAAACTCGCTTTACTTAAACTATAAATGTATTTTGATTCTATGACCTTTTTTCAGCTATTTCAGAAGCATTAATTTCTTTGGAATTAATTTTTACAAGCAATTGCATCATTGTTTTGGTCATCGTCTTGGCTTCTTCGGCTACTTCTACAGGGAGTTGCCGTTGGCTAAATCACTGGGTGGTTTGTAAGACATTTTCACTTGTAAATCAACTTTGGAAGAGTATGCGTTGTGAAAAGCGCTATTCAAATATATTAAAATGAAATATATTAAAATTGAACTATGGGAAAAAAAATGGCATGGCTTGACTGAGAAGCTTTGTTCTCTTTTGAGAGAGCTCATTTTGTCACACGGCCCCTTACAAACATAATTCTTTATATTAATTGTATTATAAAGTGTTCTGGTGGTTTCTGTTTTGTGTGGGAATATTTGCAGATCAATGTTCAGATCATCTATGAATTTGAATAATTTTATACGCCATATCCTTCAGAGCTTAATGTCGGATAGAAATCAAATTGTATCAAAGCTTTACAAATTGACTAAGTCATAGTTTTGAAATAAAATGTTACAATTAAGTGATTAAAAAATAATCTAATGACAAAAAGTTAAATGTCATACTTGTTTTATCTCATAATTTGTTTTGTCATAAAAATGAAATACAGATTACAGAATTTGGTTTCCATAATATAAATGAACATTCATGCATTTAAAACATATTTTTACAAATAATGTTTTTAATTTTGTCCTCACCTCAACAGGTTTTGATCTTTTGCGGTCTTGATAATGTTAGTGATTGTGGGTCAAGAGGTCAAACATTCAAATGCTATTTGTTTATCTTATTATGACCCAGGTTCATTTGTTTGTTTGGGCCACATGAATAAGGCTATTGTAATTCCAATGTGCCACTGAAAAAAACAAACCTCTTTGTAGTTGTGTAATATTGTCTTTGTCTGTTATTTTCATCTACTAAACTAGACCAAACCAGAGCACTGTAGGCGGGTTTATCAGATTAATACATCAAGTTTGGGGCGGGAGGATAAAGTTACGGAGACTCAACATTAACACTTAATCGCAGTCGCTGCTGTCTGTGTGAAAATGAGCAGCAGTGGCACCCGACGCAGGGCTGCATCAGTGCCGGACTCAGACTCGGACAGAGAGCCAGCGGTCGTCTTGAAGAAAGAGATAGGACTCCTCAGTGCGTGTGGTATTATTGTGGGTAAGTCTAAAAAAGTAGGTTTAATGCTTTACCTCTAGAAAAAAAAAATTGTAACTGATTTTGTCCATGCAATGAAAGAGGGTCCAATGTTGGTTTCACTGTGGTATTTTCAGATTATCCTTTTGCATTCATCAAGAAGAGCAACAGGTTGTATCACATATTGCAGAAATACATAAAACAAATAATGATTTATACTTATTCAATATTTGATTTAAAGGGATAGTTCATCCCCCCAAAAAATAAATTTTCTCATCATTCACCTTCAAGTTGTTACACACCTGTATGAATTTATTTCTTCTGTTGAACACAAAAGTATATATTTTAAATAATGTTGGTAACCAGACAGTAGACGGCACTCATCTACTTCCATAGTCCTTTTTTTTTCTCAACAGAAGTAAGAATTTTATACAGGTTAAAAGAATACAAGAGTGAGTAAATGACAGAATTTAAAATTTTGGGTGAACTATCCCTTTAAGTGAGAACAGCAGCATTTCAACACTGACTTAATCTTGGCAGAGCTAATACCCCAGCGAGTTCAAGCAGGTAGTGCCCAAAGACAGATTATAAAATGGTGAAGAGATTTATCCGTAGGAGTATGGTGTTGAGTAGCAGGTTTAAACCTTAGACTGTAAAGGAAAAATAGTTTAAACCTAAACTAGGTCACTACATGGCATGTAATTTAGACTTGAATGCAGGCTCACCGACATGTCTTTGCCAGCTATCCCACTGCTTGGGCTAATGCATGTTATCTGAGATTTAAGCTGTGAGTAGGTGTTTGGGTTCCAGTGGGTCGGGTCACTATCTTCCTGTGCTGCCCATTAACAGGTACTGTGGTATTGGCGATGGAAAGTGTGCAAGTGATCATCTACACCAGTGTTACTAATTGCACGGTTCGCAAGCAGGCCTGGCCAACCCAATCAGAAGCTTGGCCCACCCTGGCCCCATGCCAAATAACCGATTTCAATAGTTCAGCTCCAGATTTTGAGAGAGATCATGGTTTTCGGTTTCTTGCCATCAGAAAATCTGCTTGTTATTTACAAACTAGAAAGCCTGATTGAAGTCTCTCTTTACAGTTTAAGTATTAGGGGCAGCAGAGGCGTGCAAACCAATCGGGTCGCTTCGCACCCTAGCATGTCCGCCTCCGCCAGAATGGACATGGCTTAAAAGCCCATCTAACGCCATAAGATTTAGATTTAATCTCCTTCAGCTCGCTGACCTCCGGATTGAGAAGCTGTCGCCATTGTCGAAAAGGCAGAACGAGCCATCTGCCTTGCAGTTCTGAGGATACCGGTTCCTTTCTTCACTGGACACCGCCTTCAGCCCGCTGTTCTGCTCCGCCATCCGGCGTGCTATATCCTTTACAAGCTGTGTGTGTGTTTTCGCCACTACAACACACACTCACAAAAGAGCTAAGGCGTTGTTTCAAATGCCTCATATATCCTGTGCCTCGTGCGGAGGCCCCCTCTTCAGCGGAGATCGTCACATTCTTTGCACTGCGTGCGCAGTCCGTGACAACGTTGAAACTGCACTCTCTAAGGGTGGCTGTTCGTAGTGCGACGAAATGGCGCTGTTGACCCTGCGGGCTCAACATGCCAGACTCGGGCCACGCATAAAGAAGCGCTGCGGACAGAAAATGCCAGAGCAAACAAGCAAGCCCATGTCAGAGCTTTCCCTGCGTGTCTTGCTCTCACAATCCCCTTCACCAGTCTTGTTCACCCAGGATGACCAATGCCCCTCTCAGTTAGCGGCCGGTCCTATTTTCTTTAGTTGACCAGAAGCAGAGGAGGATGAGGATGACAGCTTTTCACTCGCTGCATCCCGAAGTGAGGAATTGTCACTGTCAGGCTCCATAGCTGACACCTTCTGTTCAAGACAGCACCTATGGCATCAGAGCCGGCCTCGATGCTGAGCTTATTCACCTGTTGACCAGGGCCGTCGAGACCTCGGACTTGATCGGCTTCATCCCGAGAAACCCACGCAAAGCAAACCCCTCAGGCCCCTCCGCAGAGGCCCACCCCTTCTTCTCTGAAAGTTCACCACGAACGAACTAAAATCAACTCTCAAATCCTCGGCTTCTTCAGTGTTCTTGACACTCAATAACGTGAAGGAAACAGGCTATGTGGGTCTTCCCCCTCTTGAGGAAGTGGTCGCTGGACATCTTTGTCTGCCCTCCGCTAGGGGATGGCAGTCAAAAATGCCGCACCAATCCAAGCTCTGCCGCACCATGTCAGCTCTTGCTGATCGAGCGTTTGCCTCTGTCGGCCAGGCTGCTTAGGCTCTACATGTAATGGCTGTCCTTCAAGTGTTTCAGGCCAAACTTCTTCGTTCTCTGGATGAGTCTGGCCCTGATCCTGAGACATTCAAAGACCTCCGCAGCACCACTGATTTAGCCCTGTGCGCTACAAAAATCACGGTGGTCTAGCAGTTAGAACTCTGCGTTAACATGTAGGCATTTGAAAGTCGATTCTTGTCTCAGGAAATATATTCAGCTTTTTCTCCTAAAGCGTTCCAGCTCTGCTTCTGGCTGCCACACGAAAATGCAGCCCCCACAGCCTTCAAAGACAGTGCTCACACCGAGTGTGTTCTAAATGTAAGCGCTACCCCCCCCTACCGTGTCACAGCCGGGTGACCAGGTCCCTATACAAAGCGCCCCATCCCCAGACTTAATTCAACGCCTTACTATGCGGGCTGAGGTTTGGGAGGCCATCCCTGGTATATCAAAGTTGGTGGCAGACCCCCGTGTTTTTGCGGCATGGTCGAGACATCGTTCAAGAGTGACATGAGTCGTGCTTCATACTGAAGTGTTGAAACTGTTAGCAAATGGGACTGTAGAAACTGTCCCCTTAGCAATAATGAGTCAGTTGCTATTTCCTCGTTCCAAAGAAGCTACGAATCATCCTAGATCACAGACATCTGAAAAAAACACTTATGACATGCTCATTCAGAATGCCTAAAATGAGAAAACAAATCCTCGCACAAATTTGCCCAGGGGATTAGTTTTTTTTCTCAGTGGATCCGAAAGATGCCTACTTTCACATTCAAATAGCACCACGCCAAAGGCCATTCTTGAGATTTGCCTTAGAGGGGCACACTTATCAATACAAAGTCCTACCATTCACTCTATCCCTAGCACCCCGTACATTTACTGAGACTACGTGGAGCGCGAGTGTGATTGGCTGGTTTGTGAGCCTGAAGCACCTTTCACAAAAAATTGCTCTATTGCTGGCTAAGATCTTCTAAAATCTCCAGAGTTGTCCTCAAACCAAGACATGATTATGTACCAAAAGTGCTCTACACTCTATTCAGAGCACCAGCTATTTCGCTGGCTTAAGAGTCAAAAGATCTCTACTGCCCCTTAGGCGTCAGAGCTCATTCCACTAGAGGCCTCGTCATGGGCTTGGTCCGGTGGAATACCACTTGAAGATATCTGTGCGGCAGTAGGCTTGGCCTCTCCATCCAGATTTATTAGACACTATAGATCATACTATAGAAGATCATGCTTTGCAAGCTAGGGTTCTTTCCATAAACAAATGTATAACACATGTGCAATAACTATAGGCCCAACTCTGTCCGGTCTAGATTTGATCTAAATTCCATAAACAACTGCATAACCCATTTGCAATAATTATATAGTCGCGCTAGTATATAGTCATCGCTATATATAGACACCGCGCTCTGCTTGGGTCTGCTGTGCAGTTGCATTGCGTTTTACATATAAAATTGTGATCATTTTTGGCTTCAATATTCTCGAGAAAAGGGGTTTTCACATAGCGCAATACTCGTTCTATTCTCTCAGGGAACCGAGGTTACGTAACCGGTAGCTGTGTTCTCTTTTGTGCTTCATCTTCGCGTGTCATTTCTTTACAGAGAATCCCATCTCACTGCCATCACACTATAGCAGGTCAAAAATGGGTGATGTCATGGACACCATGTCCATATTTTTTTACCATCTATGGTATCGAGTAATTGCATTATTCATCAGAAATGTAGGCTACTGGAATTGCTAATATATTTGGTACTCAGTCCAACTACAAAAAAGCCAAATGGATACACTGACAAAAATAAATAATGAAGGCAAGGCAGTCAGGAAGGTGCTTCAATAATAATAGAAAAATCACCTGCAGTTCAGAGCTCCTTCAAGTACAAGTGGCAATACAGCTTACTTCATTCTATACTTGCATGGTTTTTCACATCTCTAGAGAATTCCATCTCTTATCGTTTCCAAACAAAGAAACCTTTCTCTGCCTAACAGGCGAGCATTCTTAATGTTTTATCAGACTGGTTAAAACCAGCTCTCAAGGTCACAAAGCACTGAGAAACCCTTACAAGAGAAGAACACAGACTGAGAATAGCAGGAGACACATGATTTTATAGGATATATTACAGTATACTGTTCAAAAGTAAGTTATAATGTGGTTGAAAGAAAGTCTCATTATACTAACCAGGGCTGCATGTATTTGATCAAAATATATTTTAATATATTGTAAAATGTACTATATTCTTGTGATAGCAAAACTCCATTACTACAGTCTGTATGCTTATTACTCCAAGTATGCTTGTCCGATATCCAAAACAATAGGCATTAATCGAGAGTTGTGCCTATTTTCCTTCTAAATATTGGAACATGATAACTATGGGGATTCACTTTCAAACCCAATGAGCTACAATCAACCCTTCTAGTGTTAAGTGCAGTTGGTTGTTTGTTTTTATTTTCCAGGTAACATTATTGGGTCTGGGATCTTTGTAAGTCCAAAAGGTGTATTGGAAAATGCCAGTTCAGTGGGTCTGGCTCTCATAGTGTGGACTCTCACGGGCGTCATCACTGCCATCAGTGCTCTATGCTATGCGGAACTGGGCGTCACAATCCCAAAGTCAGGCGGAGACTATTCCTATGTTAAGGACATTTTTGGAGGGCTAGCTGGGTAAGACCAAGTCATTTTTTTAGATGTAATAGTAAGGTAAGGTCTTACAGGACTTGTCTTCTGAATAGGTTTCTAAGGCTGTGGACTGCAGTGTTGGTGATCTATCCAACTAATCAAGCTGTGATTGCCCTCACATTTGCCAATTACGCATTGCAGCCTCTCTTCCCTTCATGCTTCCCTCCAGAGAGAGCTCTGGGTCTGCTCGCTGCCGTCTGCCTGTGTAAGTAATGCTCTCAGTTAGAACAAAGACAATATGACTATTCATGACGACATGTTTTGTCCAACAGCATCCCTGCATATCCAACCCTGCTTAACTGTTTATAATCAAGTGCATCTGAAGACCATGTGTGTCGAAATTGCAAAGTCCTTCCAGTGCACTGAACGTTCACTCCCTAAAAAGTCCCACAATGCACCAGGGAGTATCGATGCTCATGTGCTCTTAACAAAAGTTCTGAAGCATGACGCATAAATCATGTGAGCAAACTCACTGCACATAACAAAACATGATAGATAAACATGAACATAATCTAGCTAACATTTATAATTTATTTAGTGTTGAAATGTTGCACGTAACAAGCAAAGTATTTATCATAATTTACTTTAAATAAACTTGAAATATAAAGTTAGAAAGATATCAGTTATGTGGTTGGGAGGTTATGCATTCACTCTCAAAAAAAGAGTACAAAATTGTACCTTTTAAGGTACGTCACTGGTGTGGTACCTCTAAGTCAGGGCTAGACAAGTTCGGTCGACTAGAGAGACTAGAGTAGAGAGACTAGACTAGAGAGCTGATGTCCTGAAGAGTTTAGCTCCAACCCTACTAATCCACCAGAGTGTAAAACTAATGGCTCCCAGCATGCCTTGCAGCATTAAGTATGTCACCATTGTTGATATCCATATGCTGATGCTTTCCCTCAAAAATCAGAGTTCAGAATGCCTGATCTGTGGCAGGAAAGTAAGGTTGGTGAATATTATTTATTAAAATATTTAGTCAGTTATGAGTTTAGTCAAACATTTTCCTTCACGACAATGTTTGTTTATGGATTTTTTATTTTATTTGAACAGATTATGTGTTTTCTTAACACTGTAACAAAAAGCAAAAACTTTTCTTAACACTGTAACAAAAAGCAAAAACTCACAAGCCTGCCCAACAAACTTTCCAACTAAAGGAAACATTGATCACCATAATGGTGATCATACATTTTCAATAAAACAACATCATCTAAAACTGTTAATTCTCAATAAGAGATGTCTTTCAGAGTTGGAGCCAAAATCTGCAGGACAGCAACTCACCGAGCTTGCCTACCCCTGCTCTAAGTAGAAGACAACAATGGTAAAATTGTACCCCAAGGACCAAATGTGTACCTTTGCAGTTATACATTTTGTTTCTTCTTTTTTTCTTAGTAAACCTTGACCACAGGTGACACTTTGAAACAGAAAAGTGTCTTTTCATAACCTCTTCTTGCTCAGAAACTGGTTCTAGATACTGTAATAAATAATTGCAGATAATGAACTGAAACATGTAATACATTGTGACTCATGGTGGAAGGGTTTCCAAAAAGCTTCACACAGGTCTGTTTTCTCTTGCAAGAGATTGTACATATTGTGCAGAACGGGAGTAAAACCGCATATTTATGGCTGATTTCAAAGCCATGGAACAATGTTGTCTGGCAAGTGGCGACTTTAACCATGGAAGCTTAAACCTGTTGGTTGTTCTTGTTTTGTTTTAGCTGTTTAATCCAAAGCTGTTGTTTTCATGTTTCTGAATAGCAGCAGCAAAACAGTATGGATACAAGTGTTTTCAAACAGCGGCTTGTATTGTGTTTTCTGAATTTTAAGTTAGTCAGTATATATAACATATGACTGACTTAATTGCTCTTTTTAGTGCAACTTTGCATGTTTACTGTCATCAGTTTGAATTTGAATGTATGTCATTTGTTTTTGTTTTCTTGGTAGTGCTGTTAACTTGGATTAACTGCTTTAGTGTCCGCTGGGCGACGCGTGTACAGGATGTGTTCACCACAGGCAAGCTCCTCGCCCTCTGCCTCATCATCATCATGGGCATTGTGCAGATCTGCAAGGGTAAATTATAACAATACAGTCCATGGAGCTATGTATAAAATCCATTCGTTCATTAACAGCACTCAGACAAACATATTTACCTTTATATTGTTTTCCATATTCACCCAAAAAAAATTGTAAGGTTGCCTCCTTATATTATGCATATTTTCTTGTTGAATATGGGACAATAATCCATTTCAGTCTTGTTTATTAATATGCTGATATTTTTTAGATTTTATGTATGTCAGCTGCAGTCATAAATAATAAAGCATTTTTTTCTTTCAAATTAATCTCACCATAAATCATAAAGTTTTTCCTTAAAAGTGGTGACAGTAACACAAATTCATTATTCCAAAATGTTTAGTTCTTGACATTTACAGAACATATACCTTAATTATTTCTGCATTATCAGCAAAATATTTCAAGTGCACAAATACTGGCATTTCGTTTCGTGTGTGTGCGCGCGCGCGCGTGTGTGTGTGTGTGTGTCAGCAACAATTTTGTGGACAGCAAGATTTTTGTTTTTTAAAGAGTTTATTTTGCTTTATTTGTTCAGAAATGCAGTAAAAATAGTACTATTGTAGAATATTACGATTTGAAATTAATACTTTCAATTTTTAATATAATTTGTATCTATTTATACTACATGTGATTTTCTCTCATCAGTGTCACTTGATCCTTCAGATATCATTCTAATATGCTGATTTGGTGCTCAAGACAAAAAACTTTGCCGCTTAATAGTTTTGTGGGAGTTGTGATGCATTTTTTCAGAATTCTTTGATGAATATAAAGTACAACAGAACAGCATTTATTTAAAACATACATCTCGTTTTTGATGTCTCTTTTGTAATTTTTTGTAACATTATATGTTTAAAGTCACTTTTATGTATTCTCGCTCTTTATTCACTAAAGGCCTCGTAATAGAATTCTAAATTCTTCAAACAGTCTAAATTATGTTTCAGAGCAAGGAAACAACAAAAGCTTGTTTAACACATGTGAAGTATTAGATGTGAACATAAATGGCTTGCATATAAGAGGGCAGGCATTAAGCTAAGAGTATTACATAGGGATACTTTTCATATTTGACCCATTTTAGCACTATAAACAAAAGAGCACAAATCCATTAAGCACAGACAAGCTCACATGAAGTCGACTGTCAGTCTGGGCCGTTTGTAGTCTGCTGCTTTCATGTGCTTGGTATCCCTAGGACAAAAAAGGAACGCTGAATGTCTTCTCAAACAAATCCTCAAAGAAAGAACTGTTGATTTTGATAATGAAAAGTGTACTTACAGTGTATAATATGCTTTCCTCCAACAAAAATGAAAAATAAAACTCATTATGCAGTAGTTAAAGGGTTAGTTCACCCAAAAATGAAAATTCTGTCATCATTTACTCTCCCTCAAGTTGTCCCAAACCTGCAAGAATTTCTTTCTTCTGCTGAACACAAAGGAAGATATTTGGAAGAATGTTTTTATATAAGCCACATTGACTACCATAGTAGGAAAAAAAATACTATGGTAGTCAAATGGGGTTCAAAATATGTGCTCAGCAGAAGAAAGACATTCTTGCAGGTTTGGAACAACTTGAGGGAGAGTAAATGATGACCGGATTTTCATTTTTGGGTGAACTAACCCTTTAATACAACTTTTTTATTGATTTGGATATTCTACATATTAATTCAGGCACACCGCATGCAATGCTTCTCTGTTTTGTGTCTCCAGGTCATTATTATTGGTTGGAGCCAGAACATGCATTTCACCCTTTCCAGCCCTACGACATGGGACGCATTGCACTCGCTTTCCTCCAGGGCTCCTTCGCTTATGCAGGCTGGAACTTTCTTAACTATGTAACAGAAGAGCTCATCGACCCCTACAGGTACACCGTCATTTGACAGGGATGATGTACAGTCAGCAGTTACTAAATTTCACAAAATAATAATCCCCAAAAGGGAATGTTCTTAGAGAGCTTATTTTATGAAATAATTTCCATGCAAAACAAGTAAAAACTTGTGTGGATTAGCCAACTTAAACAAGATTTTGGATTAAAATCTACAAATACCACTAGAACAGTGTTATATATTTAGTACTTACATTTTCATTGTCCCATATGTTTCCAAGAATGTTTAAATCCAGAAAAAATAAGCCTTTTTTTTTAACCTGGACACAGACCCGTTGCTTATTAATGACATCTAGCCTGTTACCCTCGATTTTATTTAGTAAAAATTATGGAAAGACCAGAGAGTTTTTAACATAACTAATCATGGTTATATATCTCAACACATTTAGTCTTATTGATTGAATGTCATTTTCATAATTTACAGAGAGTATCATGTTTTACCATGTCTAATATCTATCTAGCTTAGCACAGTAGCCGTTGAGTAACGTTAGTACATAATTTATGACAAATAATGTATCTAATATGATCAATAGCCCAGATTTGTACTTAAATTTCATTCAATTCTTCCAAGATAAAAGATTTTATTGTGTCTGTTTTATGTTTATGCTTTATTTCTCCTAAGGCATGAGACACAAAGTGTTATGAGACACAAAGTGAACAATGAATTGCTTTTATTTGTTTTCTGAGAACATGCAGAAGTTATTAAGACCATAAATGTATTACTACTGGGTTTATATGATATAAATGTAATATATCATATACATAATATATCATGTAATATATCATGATATAAATGTAAGCATTTTAAATATAGAAGAATTCCCTCTCATGACAGAGACAGCCCAAAAAATTACAATCGAGATTCAACCCATGTTTTAAATCTTTCTTTACAGGAACCTGCCTCGTGCAATCTTCATCTCAGTCCCTCTGGTCACTTTTATCTATGTATTTGTGAATATTGCGTACGTTACAGCTATGAGCCCGCAGGAACTGTTGGCCTCCAATGCTGTTGCTGTGGTGAGAACTTTGTGCCCTTACTTCATTAGAAACATTAAGCAGCCTATTCAACATCAGGCTGACATATCTGACATTATTACTAAATGTCTGCTCACCTGTATAAAATTGATCAGTTTTCACCTTTCTCTTTGACCCCGGTGCCTTCTCTTTCTCTTTTAATCTCCATCAGACATTTGGCGAAAAGCTGCTTGGGGTGATGTCATGGCTCATGCCCATCTCTGTGGCTCTGTCCACCTTCGGAGGGGTCAATGGATCCCTTTTCACGTCATCTAGGTCAATCCTAACGTGCTATTTCTCATTTGCTCCATCAGTTTGCATTACATTCTCAGCATTATCGTTATCAGGTTGATTGACAGTTGGTCTTTCTCAGGTTGTTTTTTGCTGGTGCAAGGGAGGGTCATCTTCCGCGTTTGTTGGCAATGATTCATGTGAACCGCTGTACACCCATCCCAGCTTTGCTTTTCACTGTGAGCTCTTTAGTTATTTCCTTAAATAATGTAAAAAGCTTTATTTTCTAAATGATATGCAATGTGTTAGTAGGTGCTTGTATTCTAATCAAATACTGATTATTTTATAGTGTATATCAACTCTGCTTATGTTGTGCACCAGCGACATATACACCCTCATCAACTATGTTGGTTTCATCAACTACCTGTTTTATGGGGTCACTGTTGCCGGGCAGATTGTGCTTCGCATCAAAGAACCAGACATTTATCGGCCAATCAAGGCAAGGCTGAATCTTACTGACTTTATTTTGTAGTTTTGACATAGTGTTAAATCTCAAGAGCTGCCATATCACAGCATTAGCCTTTGAACAATAATTATGTATAATTATAGATTTCTTCCTTTCTTTCTTTTTGTACTGTGCATTTGCAGTATTTTGCTGTAATCAACAGGTTTTACTCCACAGGTGAGCTTAGCGTGGCCAGTAATTTTCCTGATTTTCTGGGCATTCCTGCTGATCTTTTCTCTGTACTCTGAGCCTGTGGTGTGCGGCATTGGTCTGGCCATCATGTCGTCAGGTGTTCCTGTGTATCTATTTGGCGTATATTGGGAAAATAAGCCCAAGAGATTCAGTTCTCTTCTTGGTATGTTTTAAGATTATGACAGTTATATTTGCATTAGACTAAACTGATTGTGAATGATGCCTACAGAGGCTGTAAAGACACCCCGTATGTTGTTTTCTGTCTACATAGCTAAACTGACACACTTGGGGCAAAAGCTGTGCATGGTGGTTCATCCCACTGAGGACAGTGATGAAGACCAAGAGGAATCTGGAAAGGTTCAGTTGTATTGATGGATATTCAGTCAACAGTTATATGAGGGTTTTTTTGAAAATGCAAAACAAACATGCACACAACTGTGGAGACTAATTTAATCATTAAAAAAGTATTTCTTTTCATTTGTAAGACTGGCCTGAGGAATTATCCTTGGTGCAATACTGCCATCCATTGGCAAGGTTATTGGACACAATACAAATCTTGCTGCTGCCACTGTTCATTTTGTATTTTTATAATGATCATATTAGTTGATTTTCTCTTGATCAGTCTCTGATGTTTGTATTCCCTAAATTGTATTCTCTATTTTATAAATGATTGAATAATCGTAGTGAAGACATTCATTTTTGTATTTGCTGTGTGCAATTGTTTAACTTTTATTCACATTTAAGACTTTTTGAAAACACATTTCAACCCAAAACAACACAAACAGCAAATGAGAGAGAGAGAGAGAGAGAGAGAGAGAGAGAGAGTGAGAGAGAGAGAGAGAGAGAGAGAGAGAGAGACTTGATTTTTAAGCCTCTTTTATTTTTAAAACATTTATTTAACCAGTATATTACATTACACAAGAAACATTACTTAAACACACCTACATATACATGAATAGGCTATAAAAGCATGTACAGGGAGTGCAGAATTATTAGGCAAGTTGTATTTTTGAGGATTAATTTTATTATTGAACAACAACCATGTTCTCAATGATCACAAAACACTCATTAATATCAAAGCTGAATATTTTTGGAAGTTTTAGTTATTTAGCTATTTTAGGGGGATATCTGTGTGTGCAGGTGACTATTACTGTGCATAATTATTAGGCAACTTAACAAAAAACAAATTTATACCCATTTCAATTATTTATTTTTACCAGTGAAACCAATATAACATCTCAACATTCACAAATATACATTTCTGGCATTCAAAAGCCAAATAAAAACAAATCAGTGACCAATATAGCCACGTTTCTCTGCAAGGACACTCAAAAGCCTGCCATCCATGGATTCTGTCAGTGTTTTGATCTGTTCACCATCAACATTGCGTGCAGCAGCAACCACAGCCTCCCAGACACTGTTCAGAGAGGTGTACTGTTTTCCCTCCATGTAAATCGCACATTTAATGATGGACCACAGGTTCTCAATGGGGTTCAGATCAGGTGAACAAGGAGGCCATATCATTAGATTTTCTTCTTTTATACCCTTTCTTGCCAGCCACGCTGTGGAGTACTTGGACGCGTGTGATGGAGCATTGTCCTGCATGAAAATCATGTTTTTCTTGAAGGATGCAGACTTCTTCCTGTACCACTGCTTGAAGAAGGTGTCTTCCAGAAACTGGCAGTAGGACTGGGAGTTGAGCTTGACTCCATCCTCAACCCGAAAAGGCCCCACAAGCTCATCTTTGATGATACCAGCCCAAACCAGTACTCCACCTCCACCTTGCTTGACTCTCATTTCATCAGTCCATAAAACCTTAGAAAAATCAGTCTTGAGATATTTCTTGGCCCAGTCTTGACGTTTCAGTTTGTGTGTCTTGTTCAGTGGTGGTCGACTTTCTGCCTTTCTTACCTTGGCCATGTCTCTGAGTATTGCACACCTTGTGCTTTTGGGCACTCCAGTGATGTTGCAGCTCTGAAATATGGCCAAACTGGTGGCAAGTGGCATCTTGGCAGCTGCACGCTTGACTTTTCTCAGTTCACAGGCAGTTATTTTGCGCCTTGGTTTTTCCACACGCTTCTTGCGACCCTGTTGACTATTCTGAATGAAACGCTTGATTGTTTGATGATCACGCTTCAAAAGCTTGGCTATTTTAAGACTGCTGCATCCCTCTGCAATATATCTCACTATTTTTGACTTTTCTGAGCCTGTCAAGTCCTTCTTTTGACCCATTTTGCCAAAGGAAAGGAAGTTGCCTAATAATTATGCACACCTGATATAGGGTGTTGATGTCATTAGACCACACCCCTTCTCATTACAGACATGCACATTACCTAATATGCTTAATTGGTAGTAGGCTTTCCAGCCTATACAGCTTGGAGTAAGACAACATGCATAACGAGGATGATGTGGTCAAAATACTCATTTGCCTAATAATTCTGCACTCCCTGTATAAATACATTTTAATTTATAACATTATAATCATAACCATTTTCAGAAAGAAAGAAAGAAAGAAAGAAAGAAAGAAAGAAAGAAAGAAAGAAAGAAAGAAAGAAAGAAAGAAAGAAAGAAAGAAAGAAAGAAAGAAAGAAAGAAAGAAAGAAAAAGAAGAAGAAAAAAGCTGTATAATAAATGTGTATTTACCAGCATGCAATCTTTCCAGCATGGAAAGGTCTGTAATTTAGGAGTAATGGGAAGAACAGCATGCTGTGTTATATAATCCACATCCTACACCCTTCTTTCATGGTGGACAAGGACAACAAAACACGTCCAGATTTCTGTTACATTGTTGACCTTTACAGAATAGTGAAGGTAAGGAAACCCAGCACCATTTGACTGGAGGGCTCTACTTTAAATAGGCACATTTGGGCATTTATCAAGGTTAAAAATATATTAAGGTAAAATAAATACATTTAATACAAACTAAAGCTCAAGTTCAAAATTAAAATCAAAATCTGATCATAAGAATTTACCAGTTAAAATACATAATATAATGCATTATGCAGTTGTGCAGCTATTATACAGACCTCACAGTGTTTAAAACAGTGAGATGTTATTTCACTTCAGTCAAGTGAGATACACCCCAGTTCATGAATGCGCAGTGCTGTCTAAGAACAGAGTGGGCAGAGTTCAACTCCTGAACAAATACTGGATATATGAATGTCAGCTATGTTTCAATTTCACTCATTAGACAATACTTATTTATTTTCTACTAGTCACTCACTTTCCCACCAGTGTGACTGACTAATGACTATTGCTCTATCAACAAACTGTACACTTGAAATTCTATATGTGGATCTAAAGTTCAGACATCAACATTTCACTTCCTGTATATCCCATTTCAGTCTACAGTTCCTTTTTATGAGAGACTATCTAATTTATCCCAGTAACAATGGGCACAATAAGCACAATGGCCTCCATCATCCATAAATAAAAAGAATTTTGGGACCACCAGGACTCTTCCTAGAGCTGGCCGTCCGGCCAAAATGAGCGATCAGGGAGAGAAGGGCCTTAGTCAGAGAGGTGACCAAGAACCCAAAGGTCACTCTGACAAAGCTCCAGTGTTTTTGGAGAAAGGATAACCTTCAAGAAGAACAACTCTCTGCAGCACTCCACTAATCAGGCCTGTACACTCTAAAAACTAATACTATGATTTACTCAATTTTTTTGGTGAAACATTTTTACACTAAAAAAATTGAGTAAATTTTAAAGCAGTGAAATTATAGACACCATATGATCTGAGTAAATGTAAGTAAGAAAATTAAGTAGATCTGAGTAACTGCATTTGTTACATTAACAAATTCAATTGAGTAGAAAAAAATGGGTAAAAAGCATTTAAAAACCAATATTTATGACTAATATGAACTGTTTTTATTTATGAGTATTACTAACTTGTATAGTATAACTCTAATTTCCTCTAAACCTTTGTAAAATACTCCACAGTCCACACAAACACACTTATACATGACATGGCCTTTATTGTCGATGAGTACAGCAATAACGTTACAGCATATAACAGTTATTAGGCTACTGTTTTGACATGTAAAGAATAACAGTTATTTTACAACATTTAAACTCATGTAACAAACATTTTAGAAGTAAAAATTAAACATTTAAAAGTAATTCAAGTGTAATCAACCGGTCTGTTATCCCATTTCCACCGTATCAGCGCTGTTTCTCGAGCCTGAGATGGACTAACGTTAGCGGTCTGCGGGTGGACTTTGAACTTGAGACCGCTGTCCTGCGTTTCATTCGTAGCTGAAAGATGCTGCGAGGCGCCAGACTCCATAACCTGACAATAAACAAACAGTGCCCAGTTTTAATAAGATTTTATCATCCAAATTCATAATATTCATTATCTTTAGGAATAAAGTTGTGTGTTTTGAGCAATACAGCAGGCGTTTCAAAGACCAACGCCACACGTTAACTTAAGGTGACTCACACTGTCCCTGTATGTTGTTTTGAATTAAATAAAATGCCTTTAAGCACAGTAATGATTATATAGATAATACAAAAAAAAACATACAAACCTGAATTTAACAGAGGAAATGCCCCAATTCTGCGACTCTGAGAAGAAGAAACTGCTCTGGTGACTGAGGAGAATTCAAATATCCGCACTCACTCAACCGTCCAGCTGTCTTCACGTCAGAGGGTGGGGGAGGGGTGCATTGTTTTAATCGAGTAAACTTACTCAATTTCTTCAGTGTGTGTTAAATATTAATAATCTTGATTTTAATTAAGTAATAATTGTGGTTCTTGAAACAGATCAGTTTAATTCTCCATTCTCAAATATTTTGAAATAAATTTCGCAAATGTATTAAGTAGCCTATATTTAAAATAAATAATTGGTTATTTGAATACTAAATTATTTTAGTGAAAAAAACTTAAATATAACTATACATTTTAGACAAAATTAACTGTTGGATTTTTAGTCAATTATTTTGGTATGTTTAACTAAAACCATCAAGTAAATGATATTGAGAGATTTTATTAAGTTAATAAAGTTAATTATTACTGTGATATTTACTAAGCCACTGAATTATTTTTTAGAGTGTATGGTAGAGTGGCCAGATGGAACTGGAGTTTGTTAAATGGCACCTGAAGGACTCTCAGATCACGAGAAACCAAATTCACTGGTCTGATGCAACAAAGATTGAACTCTTTGGCCTGAATGGCAAGCGTCATGTCTGAAGGAAACCAGGCACAGCTCATCACCTGGCCAATACCATCCCTACAGTGAAGCATGGTGGTGGCAGCATCACGCTGCGGGGATGTTTTTCAGCGGCAGGAACTGGGAGACTATTCAGGATCAAGGGAAAGATGAATGCAGCGATGTACAGAGACATCCTTGATGAAAACCTGCTCCAGAGCTCTCTGGATTTCAGACTGGTGCAAAGGTTCATCTTCTAAAAGAACAATGAACCAAAACACATGCACAGCCAAGATAACAAAGAATTGGCTACGGGACAACTCTGTGAATGTCCTTGAGTGGCCAGAGCCCAGACTTGAACACGATTGAACATCTCTGGAGAGATCTGAAAATGGCTGTGCACAGACACTCCCCATCCAACCTGATGGAGCCTGAGAGGTCCTGCAAAAATTGGGAGAAACTTACCAGAAATAGGTGTGCCAAGCTTGTAGCATCATACTCAAAATGACTTGAGGCTGGTGTTTTAACAAAGTATTGAGTAAAGGCTGTGAATACTTATGTATGTGATTTTTTTATTTTTATTTTTGAATAAATTTCCAAAGATTTCAAACAAATTTCTTTCACGTTGTCCTTATTGAATTAAATCCATTTTGGAATAAGGGTGTAATATAAAATGTGGGAAAAGCTGTGAATACCTTTGGGATGCACTCTAAAAACATGTTGGTTTGTTTTATCCCATGTTTGGGTCAAATACAGACAAAACCCAACTGTTGGGTTTATATTATTAATTTAATTTAAAAATAAACAAACGGTTGGGTTTGTCCATATATGACCCAATTTGTTAGTGTAATGAATACAATAGGCTACTAGCTGTTCAAAAGTTGAGTGTAGGTAGATTTGTTTATAAATATTTAGGCCCATATTAAACAATGGTGCATTAAATTGATCAAGGGGACTGTAAAGACATTTGTATAACAAAATTATATTTCAAATAAATGTTTATTTTGAAGTAAAACATTCATAAAAAATATTACAAATATATATTGAACTGTTTTCAGCATTGATAATAAGAAATGTTACTTGTTGTTGCAACAAACAATATTATAATTTTCAGAGTAATGCCTGAAAATTCAGCATTGCCCTCAGAAATAAATTAGATTTAGAAATATTACAAGTAGCCTAGCCTAGTCTATAGTCAGAAGTGACAACTCTGATCCCAGAATTCCGTGACAAAAATATGATTCAAATTATAATACGGATCCAAATGAAAGTTACTTTGGGAAAAGATATAGCATATAGCAGCTCACATAATTATTTACTACGAATACAATGACATTAAAATTGCTATTAGTTATTTTTATTTAATAAATGTATAACTTAATTTATAAATGTAATGTAATTTAGTTTAATATAATTTGGGGAAAAAATATACGAAACATCAATAAATAGTTCGCGGGTCCTTTAAATACACACTGCACACAAGTATTTTTCCAGTTCCAAAGCAGCTGAACGGGAATGAATGGCACACCCGGATGGCGGAAGTTGCGCTGTAGCCAACTATGAGGCTTATACATATTTGTAAATGCTGTTTCTGCCTTAAGTTGCTCGTAAAGTAAAATACCTCGGCTGGTTACCAACGGATACATCGTATGGTTAAACAGAAGAGGAGGAGCGGATGAATTAGGCACCGAGCACCCGACAGGCTTCGGCGATTGGAATTACTGCGCTGCGAGAGGTAAGACGATGAGCCCGGGATCGGATGCTGGAAAGTGGAAACGTCAGCGGACACAAACACGGGTTGACTCGGGACGAGTATAAACTTGACTTTTGCTGCCGAAAAGTATCATAAGTGATACTCGGTTTAATCATAAACATATGTAGTGCAACGTTACTACTAAGCAAGAAATGTTTACATCTCCTGCAAACCATGAGAGCGACAAGAAGCACTAATTATCGCCGTTTTCGTATCATTCAAGTATGTCCTGTCGGTATCCTGACTGTTAACGTTTTATCTGCATTTTAGTGCGTGTGTTTTTAAATAACCTTACACAAACAGCGTGTGTGTTTGAAGATGGTAGTTCGAGGAAACTGACTATTTCTGAACACATTGACGGCGCTGTGTATATGAAAATATATGGCACACTGTTAGATGTCAAAATGATAATGAGATGTGGAATGCGTTTAGATTAGGAGCGTCACAGCGACCGAAGGCCGCGTAGCGCGCGCAGTGCGCATGCGGGAATGAATGTAGTCGCCATGGGAAGATCTGCAATGAAAGCAGGTGTATGTTCATCAACTAACGTTAGTGGAAGAGGAAGCGAGGTAACAAACCCAACAATCTATCAACTATTTAGGCCCCAGAACGATTTTAAAAAATATATAAATTTCTGGATGATAACATTGTTGTTGACTACAGATTATCATGCTCCAAAAAGTCAATGTAAAATACTTTTAATAAGTAACTTACTTTTACATAAACACACGAGGATTCTTTTAATTGGTCAAATGTGATTAAAGATTATTTTAACTTTGCATTCATCAAATAATTATACGGTTTCCACAAAAATATTAACATTATATTTATACATTTAGCAGATGCTTTTATCCAAAGTGACTCACAAAAGAGAAACAATAAAGCATTTATCAAAGAGCCAACAACATTGTAGTACAAAATGCTAGGTTTGTTAGACAGCTAGATTATGAAACCAGGTAGAGAATATGCAGAAGACATGCAGCTTTCTATTGATTTATGGTTTGTTAGGATAGAACAATATTTGGCCGAGATGCAACTATTTGAAAAAATAAAATCAAAATAATGAGAAAAATCATCTAAATTTGTCCAAATGAAGTCCTTAGCAATGTTACTAATAAATTGTTGATATAGTTATTTTAGAAAATTGCAAAATTTCTTCATGGAGCATGATCTTTACTTAATATCCTAATGTTTTTTGGCATAAAAGAAAAATCGATAATTTTGACCCATACAATGTATTGTTGAGTGGAATCAGGAGGGGTGTGACGTGGGTTTTCTTTGACTGATTGAAGACTAGACAAGCTGCTGCATTCTGGCTCATCTGCAAAGGCTTATCCGCAGGACAACTGATATAATAATAATAATAATAATAATTGTTTTTTGAGCACCAAATCATCATATTAGAATGATTTCTGAAGGATTATGTGACGCCGAGACTGGAATAATGATGCTGAAAATTCAGCTTTGCCATCACAGGAATAAATTATGCTACATAAATGTATATATTTTCTTTCTTTCTATGTATTAAAATAGAACATATTTTAAATTATAATTATTTTTATTTATTTTTATTATTACAGTTTTTATCGCATAAATCCAGCCTTGGTCAGCAAGAGATGTCGGTAATGCTTTACAATATGATATAATTTAGATAACATGAACTGTGAAAGAACAATATGTCTAGAGCATTTCTTAATCTAATGTAAATTTCAGCATTTACTAATACATCATTACAATCAAAAAATGTATTTGTTAACATTAATGTGCAGTGAACTAACATGAATAATGAACAGCTGTTTTTTTAACATTAATAAAGATTAATAAACACTGCAACAAATGTATTCCTTTTTTTTTAGTTTATGTTAGTCGTTAACTGATGTTAACAAATGAGACTGTATTGTAAAGTGTTACTGAGCCATCCATACGACTGTTGCACTAAAATCCAAGTAATATGGTCCAAGTATATCTTTTTTTATTCACTAAATAAATTGCCTTCTACACATGGGTGAAGTTTGCTGTATTGGTCGGTCAACTGCAGTGTTCAAATACCGATCTGGATTCTGGAAGGACCCCACTCAGGACATAAAAGTTTAACTTGGTGCCCCATAATATTGAATTGTTCAATAGTAATAAAAAAGGGTTCATGGTATTGCTGTGACATGATTCAATGGTCCTTAAATTTAAAATGGAAGCAAATTAGGCCCTTAGAGTTACATTTAATATAAAAATTTGTTTTTGTTTTCGTCTGTTCAAAAATGCAGTTGAAGTACAAAGAAATTACCAATGTAAAGTCAATGCTTTACTCTGGGTAATATATACTGGTTCCTCTTTCAATATCTGTTAACTGCCTCTCTCAATCTCTCTGATTACAGATACAATCATGACTCCATCGGTGCGTTTACAGGAAATGATTCGGGTAATCAGAAGTGCCCGGACACAATGTGAGGAGAGGGGCATTATCCAAAGAGAGTGTGCAGATATCCGGGCACAGTTTCGCCAGGGTGACAATGGGGAGCGTTCGCACAGCCTTGCGAAACTCCTCTATGTGCACATGCTGGGTTACCCTGCACACTTCGGCCAGGTAACTCAATGTGTGTGGTGGTTGCATTGATGGTTAACAAATCTTTAAATCTCCAATTACGGATACATCACATCTTAGCACCTCATTTATTTCTCATCTGTGCAGTCTTATCATTCTGTGTATTTTCACACGTTATATATCTTTCTTTGGCGATAACTTTAGTGTTGACTCCTGCAGATGGAGTGTGTACGTCTGATTGCAAGTCCCAGGTACAACGAGAAGCGGATGGGTTACCTGGGAGCCATGATGCTCCTGGATGAGAAGCAGGATGCTAGCTTACTGATTACCAACTCAATCAAGAAGTAGATACTATATAAGACTTTTACTATAATATTTTTATTACTAACAATGAATATGATTTTTTTTTAAACAAATATATGAAAATCATACAATTATTCTGTCTGGCTATTTTTTTTTCCCATCTCTGTTGTAGTGACCTTTCCCACAGCAGTCAGTATGTTCAGTCTCTGGCTCTGTGCACTCTGGCCTGCATGGGTTCAGCTGAGATGTGTCGAGACCTGGCACCAGAGATCGAACGGCTCCTCAGGGCCTCTAATTCTTATATCAAGAAAAAGGTCAGTTCATGACATTTTATTTCTCTACCAATGTCAAAGTCGAACTTACGCCCTTGAATTTAAAGTGCCCCTATTATGCTAATGTAAAGGCTTCTAATGTTGTTTTGGAGGTCTCCTTCATTTTCTCATAATATACATGCACCACATTTTTCAATGATTCTCAAAAGACTCTCTAAATCCCTTTTTTCCAAGAGCCTACCATGGTCTGATTGGCCAGATGGCCCAGTCTGTTGTGTTTGGTCAGTCACGCACAGCATGTTCTAAAATCTTCCTAGAGCTAAGCGATTTTACACACTGTCGATTTTACCATATCAATCCAAATGAGTCCAATGATGAAACATTTGAAGAACTACTTATTCAACCTACAAGGAACTACAACTCCATTGCAAGGATGACTTGTGCAAGACGTTTCTCAGTGATATGGTAATGGTACTCAGTTTGAGGTACATTATGAGATGTTGCAACTTACTACTCTAATCCCTCACATTCAGCATTAGCATAGTGTGTCCATCAACAAACCGATGTGTATATTTCTATTTATTGTGGTGCACACACAGGAACTGTATCAATAACAGTGCATGTTAGCCAAGCACTTTTGTGAATGACTGATGTAACATTACATTTTCGCAAAACAAACCTACACTGTAAAAAGTTTTTTTTAAATAAGTTACGTTGTTGCCTTAATTTTCAGTTCATTGAAATAAAAAAAATGAGTTGATACAATTACATTTTTTTGAGAATCGACTACCTTTATTAAATAGTATTACACGATTTTGTAAGCATATTGGGTAATTGTGTGTTTTATTTGTGATGACGCAGTGAAAATTTATCACATTTTTTATGTGGTTCAGATACAATAATATTTTGAGTTTATTTATTAAACCAATTTCCTTCATTGTATCAACTCAAATGTTTAATTTCAATAAACTCAAAATTAAGGCAACCAGGTTACTTACTTTTTTAAGTTAAACCAACAATATTTTCATCCATCCTTTATCTTTACTCAAAGTAGTAAAAACTACAGCTAATCTGTAGTTTTACAAATAGCTATGTTAAAGATTGCATGAAATGGGAATATTTGAAAAAACATAATAGGGGCACTTAGTTATATTAGCATTTGGACTAACACAATCCTGCTAAATTGTATTTGTTCTTTTTTTTCTGTGCTATTGATAATTATTACTGTTTCAGGCTACCCTCTGTGCCGTCCACATAATAAGAAAGGTCCCAGAGCTTGCAGAGCTGTTTATTCCTGCAGCAAGGTCTCTTCTGTCTGAGAAGAACCATGGTTAGTTAATTTGTTTCTTTTTATAACTTCTGTTTTCACAAAAAGAGTTTGTATTATGTGCAGTATTTTAAAATGATGAGGTTTTGTAACTGCCTGATTGTTTGCACAGGGGTTTTGCACGGGGCTGTGGTTCTTATCACTGAATTGTGTGCGCGAAATCCTGACACTCTCGATCAGTTCCGCGAGGTAAGTCAAGTTCGTTTTCTCCAAAATGTTTACTTTTACTATTCACAGATATACAGACTACTTATTATTTTTGCTTTCCATTACATTAGACTGTTCCTGAACTGGTACAGATCATGAAAGGTCTTGTGACATCCAGTTATTCTCCAGAGCACAATGTAGCTGGTATCAGCGACCCCTTTCTGCAGGTTTCTCTTCTACAATAGCTCTTTTTATTAGGCTACAACATAATTTCTAGATGTTACACTAAACTGTATGAATCTCAGAACTTGATTGGTCTATTTCTGTCCCTCAGGTGCGCATTCTTAGATTGCTGAGAACTCTGGGTCACAATAATGACACTGCTAGTGATGCCATGAATGACTTGTTGGCTCAGGTACAATAAAACAAACACACCTTGTGTAATGCAGTTAATCACATTAGTTATGTACACCGATCAGGCATAACGGGTGAGGTGAATAGCAACGATAATCTCTTCATCACAGCAGCTGTTAGTGGGTGGGATAAATTAGGCGTCAAGTGAACATTTTGTCCTCAGAGTTGATGTGTTAGAAGCAGGAAAAATGGGCAAGCGTATGGATTTGAGCAAGTTTGACAAGGGCCAAATTGTGATGGCTAGATGACTGGGTCAGAGCATCTCCAAAACTGCAGCTCTTGTGGGGTGTTCCCGGTCTGCAGTGGTCAGTATCTATCAAAAGTGGTCTAAGAAAGGAACGGTGGTGAACTGGACTCACTGATTCAGAGTGGGGAAAGAAGGCTGGCCCATGTGGTCCGATCAAACAGTTGAGCTACTATAGCTCAGATTACTCAAGAAGTTAATGCTGGTTCTGATAGAAAGGTTTCCTAATACACAGTGCATCACAGTTGGTTGCGTATGAGCCGGCATAGCTGCAGACCAGTCAGGGTGCCTGTGCTGACCCCTGTCCACCGCCGAAAGTGCCAAAAGTTTGTGAGCATGAGAACTTGACCATGGAAGAAGATGGCCATCTCTGATGAATCATGTTTTCTTTTACATCACATGGATTGCCGTGTGTGTCGCTAACCTGGGGAACACATGGCACCAGGATGCACTATGGGAATAAGGCAATCCAGTGGAGACAATGCTTTGGGCAATGTTCTGCTGGGAAACCTTGGGTCCTGCTATCCATGTGGATGCACTTTTACATGTACCACCTACCTAAGCATTGTTGCAGACCATGTACATCCTTTTATGGAAACTGTATTCCCTGGTTGCTGTGGCCTCTTTCAGCAGGATAAAGTGCCCTGCCATGGAGCAAAAATGATTCAGGAATGGTTTGAGTAGCACAACGAGTTTGAGGTTTTGACTTGGCCTCCAATTTCCTCAGATCTCAGTCCGATCGAGCATCTGTGGGATGTGCTGAACAATTAAGTCCAATCCATGAAGGCTCCACCTCTCAACGAGATCTGCTGCTAATATCTTGGTGCCAGATACCCCAGCACACCTTCAGGGGTCTACTGGAGTCCATTACTCAATGGGTCAGGGCTGTTTTGGTAGTAAAAGTTGGGGACCACCAACATAATATTAGGACATAATGTTATGCCTGATCTGTGTATATTTAAAGCAGAGTTTATAATGCTTGATCTTGGTGATTCTGATCCATAGGTGGCGACAAATACAGACAGCAGTAAGACTGCAGGCAGTGCTGTGCTGTATGAAACAGTCCTAACTATCATGGACATCAACTCAGAGAGTGGGCTTAGGGTTGGTCACAATTTTATATACAATTTAATATACAGTATCATGTTTGGTAGGGTTGTTTGGGTTAAACCCAAACGTACCAAAAGTATGGGAAAATGATATTTCTGGCTATTAAATGCATAAAATGTATGTCTTTTAAGGTGTTAGCTGTAAATATTCTGGGAAGGTTTCTACTTAATAATGACAGAAATATTCGGTAAGTTATTTTATTTTTTATAACACCACTGCATACTTATCCTTGGTTCTCCTGCTGTGACCTTCATTGTATATTACTTTCAATTCCTATTTGAGCTGACTAATCACAATGTGTTATAAAGAGGCTGAGTTATCCAGTTTTTCTTGTTCTGGTAGCTTCAAAGGTTTGGGCTCAGTAAGCACAACTTTTTTTCAACATTGATAACTGATTTCTGAAGGATCATGTGACTCTGAAGACTGGAGTAATGGCTGCTAAAATTCTGCTTTTTCTTCACAGGAATAAGATGCATTTTAAAATGGAAAACTACATTTTTATAATATTTATTTACTGCAACATTTTAGGTTCTTTCAAAAACATAAAAACGCTTACAGACCCCAAACTTTCAAATGTGGGTGTCTGCAGTTCACATCTTTTCAAAGTTTCTTTTGATAAAATGTTTTTTATATACTTGCACTACACTACATATGTAAATTCATGCTCATTTTCAGTTTCTCTTATCTATTACAGCTACATATCAATGACATCACTCCAGAAGATAGTGCAGACAGACCACAATGCAGTGCAGCGGCACAGAGGCACCATTGTGGACTGCCTGAAAGATCAAGACACCTCGGTGAAACGGTACTATAAATTAGACAAGACAATACAGTTATATATTGAGGTATAATTAGTTATTCATCCTGCTCTTTTTCTAATGCAGTCGCGCATTGGAACTGTCACTTGCCCTTGTGTCGGCTGTGAACATTCGCTCAATGATGAAGGAGCTCCTCATTTTTCTTTCAACCTGTCCCCTAGAGCTTCGATCTAACACAGCGTCTGGCATCTTCAACGCTGCTGAAAGGTATCATCAGTCCTTTGTACTTTATATCTACCTGTTAGTATCATCCATTATATGTCTGTAGCTCAGTCACATTCATTTGTCAGTGCCTCACTCCTATTAAAAATCATCTTTTATATCTAAGAAAGTACTTTCTTTTACATACCTCTCTCATACAGGACAATGTCAAAGTTGGTTTCTGTAAAATATAGCTACGTTTAATGCCCATCCCCATCATTTGATATTAAAACGTATAGTTTACCTCCTCTATATGTAAGTTAGAGAGGTAACTAAGTATATCAGATAATGTGTAGTGCTAAATCTACATATTTAAAAAATATATATAAAATAAATAAAAAAAACTGTATTTTTTTAGTTTATGCTCTCTGTCAGGCAAGTGTGCAAAATAGTGTTGCATTTTATTTGGGCATATGAATTAAGCTAAAAGCAAACTCCTTTCAGAAATTTCAGGAGACAAAAATGTGACAATTTTAATTGTTTACAGTTTGCCTTATAAATGTAGTTTTTACTCACATCTTTATGATAAATTGCTATGCTCTACTACAGATCTGCTCCCCAGATTAATTAGTAATCATTATGCAAAAATAACATATCTCGGCAAGCTAGCTCAAACAGCATGTGGAACGTCTCGATGCCCATGAAGACCATGTGACTTAAACACACCTATACATATCAGTCTAGAAAAAGTACCAAGGTTAAGATTTGGCTCGTGAATATAAAGAATAACTGGATATGTCCATTTGAGCTACTTAATATTCATGAGCTCTATATTTGCTATAGTGATGTCTCAGCTCAGCAATCAGTGGCTAAACCATTTTAAAATGTGTCATGTGGAGGAATCCCAATATGTTGCCTTTTTTTGTTTGTTGTTGTTATTTTCTGTGGTAACCTGTCAATATTTGAATATGTGGCACACATATGTCACAGGCACTGAACAGCACTTTGTCTTTCTGTGTCTCTCTCTGTGTCTTGGTCAGGTATTCCCCTTCTAAGCGCTGGCACATTGATACCATCCTGCATGTGCTCACTACGGTAAATAGCCACTGCTACACAACCAAAATGGTTACATACCTCCTATAATATGTCAAAAACTCTTCCCTTTTGCAAATAAACAATGGCATTCAGTCTATAATCATCTTAGTGTTTGTTAAAGTTCTCATCCATTTCTACGCAGTATTATTTTCTTTCTTTTGTGAAACACAACATGAAAACTTACTCACAATATTTGGTAGCTTTTCGTTGCAATTAATGTAAATCAAAAGTGTTAATGCCAAGCTCATGAAGTAGTCCATATGACTGAGTATTATTTTAAGTCTTTGTGTGAGGAATAGCATATAAATAATCTCCTAAAATTTATGGGGGGAAAAATGATACTTTGTTAGATTTGTGATGATGACCTTTTATATCTTTTTCAACTGAATCTATCAAGTTTTAAATGTAGTATTTTCTCTTTCAGGCAGGGGGCGATGTAAGAGATGAAACTGTGCCCAACCTGATCCAACTCATCACCACTGCTTCTGAGCTTCACTGTTACACTGTTCACAAGCTCTATAAAGCACTCGTGAAAGATATTTCACAGGTAAGGATATGTTTTTTTGCTTATAAGGTGCCATTCACAGAGATCGACGCAAGGCCTAGAGAAAAGCCAATCAAGGCAAGTTTATTTGTATAGCACATTTCATACCCAATGGCAATTCAAAGTGCTTTACATAGAAATTAATTAAAATAGTTGTAAAACATGTATGAGAAATAAAATACCATGTGTAAGAATTCAAAACAAGGATAATTAAAACAGTTTTAAAGATAATTAGAAAGTAACAATAAAATAAAAATGGTCATATACACAATAGTGGTCTGAAATAAAAAATAAAACATCCTTCAGTTTGCATTGCAATCTACATGTACCATCTTAATTAGATCACCTCTCATTCATTTCTTTCTCAAACACGTTCATAACATTAATTTCAATCACTATTCACTGATTTTTACTCAAGAACCTTCTTGTTAAACCCATTTTCACTCATCATACCTTTCCACAGATTTCCACATACTCAAAACTTTTTGTCAAACTTGCTATTTCCATCAAACCCAGTTTTCACTCATCTTTTTAACTCAAATGATCATATCAAATTTGCAAAGAGAAATTTTATTAAAAAGAATAAAATGATGATATATAGATAAAATAACAATAACCAAAGATAAGAACAAAGGTAAACTAAAAAAGTTGTAAAAAGATGATGCATAGATAAGATAGAATCAGTTGGACGTACAGTGACACAGTGCTCATTTAGACACTATTTTGAACTTCATTTAAGTTGAGAATGTGTTTTTTGGAGTTGCTGCAAAAGACTCAAGTGTGTCTAGTGCATGTTCACATAAACAAATGACATAAAAGAAGCACAGTAAAATGTAAAAACATGATCTGCGTGAACGACCCCTTAGTCTATAGACAACATTACACATTGTAATATGCATTCTTGATTCTTACAAACATGTGCATTGTGTTTTTGGTCAATGTGTTGGCCATTGAGCATCTTTGGACAATGAACAAAGCATTTGTTAGTTTTAAATGCAAGAATGTGTAACCAGTCCCTTTTTTCCCCCTAAGTGTTTTGATTTGTACGTGCCTATTTGTGTGTAATAGACAGTTTATTTTCATAGCAATCCTTGGTCCAAGTTGCGTGCTGGTGTATAGGGGAGTATGGGGACCTGCTGTTGAAGGGCGAGTGTGAGGAGATGGAGCCTGTGCAGGTAAACAGAAATAAAATGGTGGTAAATGTAAAATGATAGCGGAAGCACATTTGGTGAACTAATCAGTTTCAATACTGGATCAATGTGAATCTGACATATAAATTGATGCATATAGTGTATTTTATATTACAAGGCACCAAGTACCATGATAGCACAGATGTGTTCATACCTTGGAGTACCATGTAATGTACATGAATATGGTTATCCATTATTGCGGTAAGGAATTGGTCATGAAGTTTAACTAGACTAGCATGCTGTACTTGCGTGTGAATTTAAAAGGTTTTCTAACTGAAAATTCTGTCATAAAGTTGTTCCAAACTTGTATGTATTTCATTCTTCTGCTGAACACAAAACAAGATATTTTGAAGAATATCAGTAATCAAACAGTTGCTGGACCCCATTGACTTCCATAGTATGAAGAAGAAAAAAATACCATGGAAGTCAAAATCTACCAGTCATAGAAAAAAATGCATGTTTGGAACAACTTGAGGGTGAGTAAATGAAGACAGCGTTTTCATTTTTGTTAAACTAACTAGCAAGTTGAACTATTTTGTTAAACTTGTCTCACAAACTGGCATAATTATACTTATATCAAACTTGTAGTATGATTATTGTAAGTTTTTAACCTTAAAACCAATTTAGTCCGTTTTAAAAATATGTAGATTTGCACATCATTTACACCATGGTATAAAACAAATTATCATGGTATCTAATTCCTCCCTTGTACCCCTAGAGTACTTGTTGTGTAGGGAGTGAATAAATTGTGTTTTGGGGCTTTTCTGTCATTAGGTTTCAGAAGATGACGTCCTGGAGGCTTTAGAAACAGTCCTACAGTCTCACATGTCATCACCGGCAACCAGAGGCTTCGCACTCACTGCTACCATGAAGCTGAGCACTCGGATCACTGACAATGTCGAGTGAGAAACGTTATTATGAAATAATGGCAAAAATGCACTGTGATTGAATATGAGAAATAATGTAAGATGTGTTTGGATAATTCTACAGTATTTTGTCTAAATTAATTTAGATTTAATTTAATTTTATTACATTTAACAGTGTTGTTCACTTTTTTTTAGGATTAACTTTGCACATTGTATGACCAGCATATGTACTCTAAAAGCAAAAATATGGGAAATGCGCATAAACAATTAAATATCCAATATATATTGGTTGTTTTTTCTAAAATAAATAAATACTTTACTTACTTTAGCATGGAGACAATAAAATGATCAAAATTAACAGTAAAGACTTTTACATATTTACAAAAAAAGAAGAATATTAAACTATTAAACACTGTAATTGTAATAATAAGACTAAATGTTTTTTGGGACACAATCATATCAGGATGATGACACTGCTTTAAAATTCAGCTTTGATCACAGGAATAAACTAAATTGTCAACATACTATAAATAGTTATTGTAATAAAAAAAGTATAGTTTGAGCTGGTAACCATTGTGGTACTGATACATCATACAGTACATCCTCTCTAAGTGTATTTGCTTGTTTTGTCTTAGATCTTTTGCATCATTCTGTTTTTCTCTCAATAAGCCGAATCAGAAGTATTGTCAGTATTTACGGCAGCTGCATTGACCTGGAACTTCAGCAGAGAGCGGTCGAATATAATGCACTCTTCAAGAAATATGACCACATGAGGTACTACTTTTCAGTAAATAAAAACCCTGAGATCATGCATGGATGGTGCAGCTCTTAAGCAGTTCATAATCACTGTCACTGTCTTCCTCTCAGAGCTGCAGTGTTGGAAAGAATGCCTGTGATGGATAAGAACTCACCTGGACACACTAATGGAGATGCATCAGGAGAGATTAAGGAGCCTGATCTATCCAAACCCAAACCAATTGAAGCAGGTTTGCTCTCTGAACCAACAAGTCAGGTAATTATTATATGATATTGTATTTGAACACTGAACTGTGCAAGAGTGGATACACATATTTTGTATTTATACTTTTGTTAAAGGTTTGTGACCTTCTGGATCTCTTGGGTGGGACGGATGCACCTCTTCAGCCCAACCCCGCCCCAACCAGCACTCCAACAGCTACCTCTAGTGCCGATCTTCTTGACCTGCTGGGCGGACTGGAGCCGACACCAGGTGAGAACATGGAGACCTCAAGCACTGATGAGTTCTCCAATTATGTTTGACCTTTTAAAAACATCTGAAAAGTACTTTACCATTTAAATTTTGGGGTCAGTATTTATTTTTACTTTTATGTTTTGACATTTTACTCAGCGACGATGCATTAAATTGACCAAAATGTGCATTTCTAAATTTACAAAACAATTCTACTTTTCAAATCATCAAAGAATCCTGCAAAATATGTATATTTGTTTCCACAAAAAAATACTGTTTTTAACATTTATAATAGCAAAAAATCTGTATATTGGAGTGATTTCTGAAGGATCATGTCACTTTGAAGACTGGAGAAATGGCAGCTTAAAATTCAGCTTTGCCATCACAGGACAAAATTGCATTTTAAAATATATTAAAATAGAAAAAGGTTATTTTAAATTTGTGATATTACAATTTTCACCTCGTTGTTGGTGTGTCTGCATGTAGTTCCCTCTGTGACTGTGTATGAGAAGAATGGATTGAGCCTGAAGATCCAGTGTGACAAACAGACAGAAACAGACGTCACGGTCACCCTTATTGCCTCTAACTCAACTCAGAGTGACATCACCAACTTCACTCTTCAAGCAGCAGTACCTAAGGTCTGTACCTGCTCCAGTTAGTCCTGTTTTTGCACACACAAGCGACATATATTTACTTCAGCTGATTACATCATAGCAGACATTTTTGAAAACTCAATATAAACCTACCTGTCAACCGTCTTTTATGTACTAGAGTGAACTACTCGCCCGTTGTTCAAAAAGGGACAGGCACACAAACACTGACACTGTTTTTTACTCTTGGTAGGACCCTTTTCTAAATACTTATTGCAGTTTACCAAACCAACTTTCAGCTTGGCAAAACAGTTACACAATCAAAATGCTCTACAACTACAACAACAATTCATTGAGGTCTCAAATTAAGTCATTCCTCCATAACACTAGAAAAGGTTTTCACCCAACAAACACATTTATAAAAGAATGACCTAAAAAACACTAACCACAAGTAGCTTCACAGTGCTTTTATTACGTAAAATGTCTTTACAAAACAATACTGAAACCTCTCTGCTGCTTAGAATTCACTGCAGTATGTTAGATGGTCCATGTTTACACTAGATTATAAAATTGTCCTTTTATAGATGGTAATGAAATGGATGGACTTCTAACGTTTTGATAGTGTTTTTTATTTTAAATTTTTCTATATTGGTATTACTGTACAAATGTACCAAATTGCAATTCAATTTAGTATTTCGTTAGCTTGTAAAGGAACTGACATATATATATAAAGTCAATTTTTTTACAAGCTAACATAATACTAAATTGAATTGCAATTTGGTACATTTGTACAGTAATACCAATATAGAAAAAATAAAAATTATTTTACTAATATATATATACACACATGTTGTCTGAGGTCAATTTATGATGTTCGCATGGTTTTTACATTCAAAAACCTAATAACTAATAAGGCTATTTTCTACACTGATTTTGAGGCTCTCTCAATAAACACTAGGTTTTGATGGGAAATGGAGACTTGGAAATAGACGCACAAGGCTAGGATTGGAGAAGATTTGCATATTTAATGTTTTGAAAGCGGCAACCAGAATAATTTTCTGACAGAAAATCTATTTATCAAACACAATGATAAGATTGGACTGCGTGCACACGTGTAGGCGCTCACTCTTTAATTATCAAGTCAAGATAGTGAACAACGCAGATCAAGAAATGAATGTTATTTCACTATTTAAGACTCACCGGCCTGCCGACGTGCTTAAGTTTTGGTCTGGAAAACACATAGCCCTGGGACGTTGGACTTTGCGAGCCCCATGGCCCATAACATTACATGTCCGACTGATTTGTTCTAATCCGGAATCACAAGGAACCAACAAATAAAATACTCTCCAGCCTGTGACAGCCCGGTATGTTTTGTTCGACACTTACACCTAATCAATATGATCTGTAACTAAAAAAAATAAAGAGGATTCAAAAATGAAAAAACATGTTTTACTCACATAAGTGTGTTGCACCATTCCTGTCTGATCCAATATAGAAGGCACAGCACTGCGTTTTAATCTCAATATGTCTGCAAATCCAGTGTCGACCTGTGTCTTGTTTGCAAACGATTATCTTGCTATCTTCAACGTGTTTATTGCTCGTTTACCACCACGAGTCAGTGGGCAGGGCTACAGAAGCAGGAATACACATTTATCTGTAGAGGCGGCATTTTCCCTTCTATTACGTCATTGATTTTAGAGCCTCGTTTTCCGGGCCTGGGGCCGGATTCACAAAACATTCTTAAGAATAACATTACTCTTAACTGCCAATTTCTTCTTATTTTCTTACTTAAGAAAAAACATAAGAATATTTTTTATTCCTAAAAATGTTCTTATCTTTTTTTTTAATGATTGTTCTTAAGATAAAATTTAATAAGTGTTCATAATTACGAAAAGAATGTTCTTAAAAATCATTAAAAAAAAATTAAATTAAATTGAAATTTAAAATAAAAATAAATAGAAGTAAATAACTTCTTAAAGTTAGGATAGGTTAGAGGTTAGGATAGGTTAGAGGTTATCTTAAATACCCAAATGTAAGATGTTTAACCAATTTATTGGGTTGTTTTAATTATTAAGCATTACAACATAACAGTAGCTAACTAAATATAATATTTATAACTAATAGTACCATATGGACGAGTATAAAACCAGCAAAGCTCGCACCAACCGGCAAGATAATAGTGGACGAGAAACTGCACGTAATTTAAAAATACTGTTATTGTGTCACAAACAGTAGTTTTAAGACTTCTTTTCAGGCGAGAATGTACTTGTTTAAAGAATAAATCTGTGGTTTATTTATAAAGAGAGCGCCTATTTGACAATTTTATCTGGCTTTTTCGGAGTTGTGAGTTCCAGGAGGTCAGCAGGTGTTCAGCGCTCGTTAACCCCAGCGAGAGCAGCCTTTCCTCGGCCAGTTCTTCTGGCGTCTGCCGCGGGCTCTGGAGGTCTCTGAGATATGATTCATCTTGTGTAGATCTAACGGCCGATCCTTGGTACCCGAGCAGCGTTCTTGATAAATGGCTAGGATCTTATAAAATACTGATTTTACCAACACGGCACATTAAAAACAATATTTAGTGATTTACTCCAGTCAAGCCAGTCACGAGGAAAATAGGCTGCACACTTATTAGATATGTACGGCAATCAGGATTATTAGCAGGAAGCGCAAAGACAGGCTTTGAAGTGTTTTTCATTCAGCGAGTTTTTCATTCTTTCATTTCATTAAGATGTTTTTAAGAAAGTATTTGAGAACTTCTTAAGAATTTTTCAAGAATTGCACTTAGGAAAATTCTTATGAACTTCTTAGAATTTCATCTTAAGAATTTTCTTAACTTTTTTTCTTAAGAAAATTTTCGTGAATCCGGCCCCAGGTGTCTATAAAAGCTTTTCTTTTAATAATAAGGAAGTTTTCAGCTCCAAAACGTACAGGATATTCTTATTACCATGCCCTTTTATATGATAAAGGCTCAAGAGAGGGTTGATTTCTCAATTCATTACCCCTTTAAATGTATGTAATTTCAAAGGAGTCATTGAATACATTTTGTGCCAAAGAAATTATATAATACCCGTAGGTCCTTAAAGGGTTAGTTCACCCCAAAAAAAAGACATTTATCATGTCATTAATGACTCACCCTAATGTCATTCCACACTCATAAGACCTCCGTTCATCTCCGGAACCCAGTTTAAGATAGTTTATATTTAGTCCGACAGCCTATCTAAGTGTATGCACACTATACTGTCCATGTACAGAAAGGGAATAAAAATATAATCAAAGTAGTCCATATGTGACATCAGTTAGTTAATTAGAATCAGCATATTGATTCATGATTCAGATCGCCAGTGTCATGTGATTTTGGCAGTTTGACATGTGATCCAAATCATGAATCAATAAGCTGATTCATGACCGTTTGAATCTTTATTTGAGGTTTGAAAACAAACGCGGAAGAGAAGACAATGCTGAATAAAGTTATAGTTTTTGTTATTTTTGGACCAAAATGTATTTTCGATGCTTCATTCTAATTAACTATCTGATGTCACATATGGACTACTTTGATGATGTTTTTATTCCCTTTCTGGACATGGACAGTATAGTGTGAATACACTTAGATACACTATCGGACTAAATATAAAATATCTTAAACTATTTTTCGAAGATGATCGGAGGTCTTACGGGTGTGGAACGATATTAGGGTGTGTCATTAATGACAAATTTCATTTTTGGGTGAACTAACCCTTTAAGTATCATATTACATTATAGCATTTGAAGCTTTTCCTGTTTAAAACCCCATAATTTAAATGATTTTTATCATTATTTGTTTTGAATACAAATCTCTTAAAGAAACTGTAAAAAAAAAAAATGTCCCTTTATTTACACATTTAATTTTAAAGAAATAGATGATACAGTTATCAGAAACAATATTACTTTCCTTATTTTAGAGTGTTCAGCTACAGATGAAGGCTCCGAGTGGTAATGTGATTCCAGCACATGGCCTTGGTCAAGTCACACAGACTGTTTTACTCAACAACCCTAACAAGGCAAGTCAATCCTGCTTTGGTTTTGTGTGACTGTTTTGTTTTTGTTTTTTCACTAAACTGATTAGTGCTATATATGAACAACAAGCTTGACTATACTTTTATTTTCCCCTCCGTACAGGTCAGCCTTAAGATGCGGGTACGGGTGTCTTACTCAAATCAGGGTGCAGTGCATCAGGACACAGTACAAATTGACTCCTTTCCTAATCTGGCCTGGAACTGTCAGCCATCAATCAACCCATTGTGACCGACTTTACATGAGTGGAATCTCCATGACTGTCTTTCCCATTGAGATGGAAATCTACAGAAATAGGCAGCTGTCTGTCAAACTCTCTATTATGGACCAAATGCTCACGGCAGACTTGATACAACGGGTGTTTATGAAGTGTTATCTTGGTTTGAATTGTGTAGAACAAAGTGTGGTTTGATGTGCTGTCATTACTGCACAAGAGTGAACAGTCAAACTAATGTACACTGTCATTAGATAAGCTCCTTTATGCACCATCACTAAATTAACCCTGTAAGCAAGTTGAAGAATTTGAATTACTGATGTTCTTCATGTCGTAATTACTCATACTTTCTGGGAATTAACATCATCAGCTGTGAGGTCAGTTGAGCTCCAATTGCCTTACTGTTATCATCAAGCCTCTTTTTTTCTCTCTGTTTACCATTTTCTTCTCTAAGTCTCAGGATATTCCTGGAGCATTATTACTAGTGTAATTTTATTGGCTGTGAATGTGAATTTACCATCTCATATTTAGAATGTTCTAGTCATATTTCCCAAACAACCTCTTTTTGTGAGTGTGTGTGTGTGTATGAGTAAAACAAAACCACAAATATCCATTTGTCCAATGTTTATTCCTCTTTTATCCAAACACAATAAAACATATATGGAAGATGATAGTCAACTTTTTAAGGACATGTTTTAATGAATGTTCAAGAACTGGATGAGGAAAATTACTAACAGTAAGGGATAATGCAAACTTATTTATGAACCCTTTCAAGGGAGCAGTGTCTATCTTAAAAATATGAGTAAAGTTCTTAACCTGCTAAAGTTTATAATGTCATATGGCACAGAACAAAAAGGGCAGTAACAAATGTCAACATGAACTAAACATATTTAGGTTGTAAACTGTCCAGAAAGCTTCTGCATAACGATGTATGCAAATCCAAATGTCCACTTGTGGCTTTAAGCACCAGTCACCTGGCAAGTCTGCTGTTTGTTTTGATGCACATAACACATTTCTAATATTTACAAGCTGAATAAATTAGAGGAAAGACAAATATTGCAGGGCTAGTGCAGGTTTTCCCCTCCTCTAAGAGCCAGAACTAAATGCAGGACAGATCCTCCCTGAATCTTGTAATCAGCAGCAGTCTTCTCATCATTCCTGAAATAAGGAACAGCATGTTCATTTCTGAATGGTTATTTTTAGTTCAATATGTATTATTATTACTGAGGAGCTGTACATTTGTTTTCCACTGTAAATTAGTCTTTGCTGTTGTGGTGGTATCCCCTCCTTTTCTTCCACCCTCTCTTTGATTCTTTCCACCTTGGAAAAAAAAGTGCATAAAATATTTCCAAATCCTTCCAAACACACAGAAACAGTCACATATTGAACATTAACACTCATACCTTGTCCGTCGGCTCGATGTCAATTTCTATTTCCTTTCCTGTGAGTGTCTGAGGCACAATAATACAAATTATACATCTGAATCACTTCACCATAATTCAAGAAAATATTCGGACAGAATTTTAAATAGATTGGTTAATCATTCATTAGAAATTTAACCCAAATCAAATACAGTTTTATCAGTTTAAGAATGATTAATACTGGAAATCATAAACTATGAAAACTCGCACAACGCCGGCTAAAAGCAAGGACAATATATTGCTTACCTTAACTTTAATCAGCATATTGAGGGCTGTAGTTTAACTGACAGTTGAACAGAAAGTAGATAATCTGATCTCATCTGATATTTTAAACAATAGTAATTGTTAAAACCTAATGCAAATGAACCGGCTAAAACGCTTCTACGAAAAAAAAAAACAGCTTGACTTCCCGTGTATCTGAAATAAACTCCGGGTAGTTGGTACAACTATAGATTATAGTTCCGCCTTTGGGCATTATGTTGGAGCCAACGAAATAAATCCTTGCCAAAATATTTACAGAATTGCAGATTGCCACAGAACTAACGCTAAAGTAGCGTATATTCCAATTAGTGAGTAAATGCTGATTTATTAAATTTCCTCCCCGTCAGGTGTCAGCTGTTGTAAATTAGCTACGTTACTGATAAATAAAGAGGATTCAGGTGCTTTCATCTCATTCAGTCAGCACTAACTCACCATGAATCACGTCTGGCGATTTTGTTTGGTTTTTGCTGTTGTCAAAGCGCTTGAGGTGTCTGAAGATAATAATGATGGTAAAGTTTATTATGGCACAAGAAAAATATTATGCATTATAAGTTCTTAACATGTAACCTAAAATCTAAAAGACTCTTTAACGCTTAGGCCTAGTTGTGCTTTACAACAGAGTAGTTGGTCATTAACTGGTTGACCAACATGTATGTTTTAAACACCAGCAGATACATGCTAATAACCTGCTTTGAGACCAGATTTCAGACAGAGATATTAGTTGTTCCGTTTTCTTTAACTTTGAGGTGTAAAATCAAGTAGGCTTACTGCCTCTCTCCTTTTCCTATAGCTATCCAAGTTACTTGTGGGGAACAGTCTGTTCATGTTAAGTGGAAAGTGAATGAGTCGATGACTGAAAATCCTGCTCGTCTTTTCTTGGGTAGCTGCTTTCCTTCACAGTTCTTAAATGTGTCAAATAAAGGAGCAGAGGCAGAATTTCACTATAAATTTACTGAGTGTGACTTCAGACGGGTGGTAAGTTTGCGTTCTGTTTTTGGTAATCCCAAAATCATAAATGTGGTTAGTGTTTTTTTTTTTTTTTCATTTCTTTTTTTCTTTTTTTTCATTAGACTACATGGAAATACTTGACGTATGAGAACAAGCTAGAGTACAGGCCTTTGCCAAAGCCCTACCCTCCTTCTTTCACATATCCAATTAGATGTGTGAATGACAGGTAACATCTACAGCTCTTTAACAGAGGTCTCTAACCCCCAAATCTTTCCCATTGATGATGTGCAATGATTGATTCTTTCTTTAGGCCAAGTGGTTGGACTCCTGACTTTGTGAGTTCTTCTACTGGTGCTATACAAGGTCATGGAGGACTGGACTTTCACATGGCAATTCTCAATCGTATGTAGGCAAATCTTGATCTATTGTCGGTGATTCTCATTCTTACAATAACTTCTATCATAATCTTTTCTCCAGAGGATTTCAGTGGCCCTGCAGAATCTAGTACATTTCCGATGGGATCTTTTGTCCCTATTTGGGCTGGTGTTAACCAGCAAGCCCATCAGCCACTGGTGCTGCTGCTTGAGGAATGTGTAGCCTCTACAACTCCTGAAATCTTGCCAGATACTCTTACATACCCACTCATTGCCAATAAAGGGTATATATATGTATTTTATTTATTTGAAATATCCATTAGTCAGAACGTCAAATAGATTGATCTTTCTTATTTGCTGCAATGTAGTGGCCATTTTTTTAAAGTTATAATTGACTTAATGTATACCTATTATAGGTGTCTTGTGGATGGTATTAAAAGTTTATCCAAGTTTTTACCAAGATATCAGTCCTCCTCAATCATGCTTCACCTTCAAGCATTCAGATTTGCCATAGGACAAGAGGTGAGGGAGTCTTTTCATAGGAATGCAGCAAGTTCTTAAACATCTGAATTTATTGCTGCCTGTTTTGCCCCACCTGCAGGTCTATATCCATTGCAAATTAATTGCATGGGACCCTGACAACCTCAGTGACGTGAAGAAGGCCTGCAACTATAATCAAGCCAAAGGAGAGTAAGTGTATTCTAACATAAGTCCTTTAATATTCTGACATGATTGCTGGGAAAAATATCCTATAATCCTTCACTAACAGATGGGAGCTTCTAGATGACCCTTTCCAGAGTTCTCTTTGTCAATGCTGTGATTCAACATGTGGAGTTCGTGAAAAGAGGGACACGGATTCCGGTAAATCAAAAACATAATGCCAAATAACTAATTGTGCTATTGCAAACCCTTTAACATGGGTTTAAATTAACATGCAATGTGTTGGGATTACAGCACCTCAAGGACTGGTGCTAAAGTCTGTGTTAGGACCTTTGACAATTACTGAAGTTTCAACATGATTTTACTGTGCCATCCGTTATTTTAGAGAGGTTTGTGAATTACTTTTATTTTTTTCTTGGAATAGAAACGCCCCCAAAAATATTGTATTGTATAACTTTCATTCATGTATAGATAATTGGCAAGACAGTGACATTTATGCTGTACATATATCTTGTGCCAAATAACCACTGTGTACAGTGAACTAACTTCCATCTTCTCTTTAGGTGCTTGATTCATGGTCAGGAGTTATTAGGAGCCCTGAAGAAGTCATTAGATATATTTTAATTTTTTTTGGACTCCTGTTGTACATTAAAGGACTGTGAAACTTCTATAGTGGTGGTGTCATCAATAAGGTCTTCATAAATTGGCTCAATATTTCCCTGATATCATTAAATTGGTTACTCCCAGCTAAAGGAGCAAATTATAGCAAGCATTGAGGAAATGTTAAAATGCTTTGAGAAACTTGGAGTATCTGATTTGTGCAATCATATGGAACTGGAGTAATTGTATGCTTATTATAAAATGTGAAGCCATATTACGCAGATGAGCCTGGGCTTGTATAAACAATGGATATCAGACCACAACAGTGGGTGTTTACTCACTAGTAGACTCATAAGTCTCATAGTAGACCTGCCCCTTAAAGCCAGAGGGCTAAAATCAGGCTAGAAAAATGCCTTTTATTTCTCAATTGACATTTTATGATGTAAAAATCAAACCAACAATATAAGTACACCTTTTTAAAAATTCCATGTCTTCGGACCATTAAGTAGCTAAATTAGGGCATTTTGGTCTCACATGGACAAGGTTTAGATTAAAGGAACACTATGTAAAAAAAAAAAGTCACTAAAATATCCAAAAAGCTTTAGGCCGGTGCTATATATTTTGTTCAATTGAGTACTTACAATATCTCAACTGTTCCTAGCTATTTGTAAATTGTGAGAAAAAATGCTATTTTAGCCAATGAACCAAAGTGTGAGGAAGTTGCCTTTCAGTTGCAGAATATGTGTTAACCTCGGTTTCCAGTTTTAGTTATGCTTTACTCTTACTGCAGTGTGAAATGTGTATAGCAGCTGCTGAGCAAACTCAGAGTAAAGTCATAACATAATTTTAAACACACACCAATGTATCTAATATGATAAACAGCCTCACGAGCAGCGGGACGTTTATTATGCCACAGTCCTGAGCGCCATTTCCGGTCATGAGTATTCCGGTCACGCAGCTCTGTTTATCATGTTAGATCAATTTGAGTGTGTTTAAAATGATGCATTAATTTTATGCTGCGTTCATCTCATTAGCAATCGCTTCAGCGGCCTTGCTCAACTCGCACAACCCATGGTCCTGCTCTGCTTCATACTACAGTAACTTTAATAATCTCAACCATGAACTTGACTTCTGCCCGAGTCCTATCCAGATTCTTTTTCACTGGCTGTAAGACCACATGTCCCAAGATTTTGCATTCAAACTTGCCATCATCAAATTACGCCTTTGTTGTTAATAGACATCCTCTAGCGGTTGGAAAGTTACATAGTGCACCTTTAAGCCAGGATGAGGCCTTTGTTTAATTTGGACATTTAAGTAGGGTAAACGTACCTATTAAGCTCAAGTACCCATTAAGCACACTACTATCTTTGATCTTAGATTATGAAAAGAACAAATTATGTGTTTTTTTACTATATACCTCCCGCAACTTCAAGCTAATCAGACCATTGCTCACTAAAATATTGGTTTTCATGTTCTCACACTGTCTGGAGGCCATTTTGAAAGATGGCTGAAAACTTTAACCAAAAGAGTAGCCTCTTAAATGTGCATTTTTTAGATGTTTAAGGCTTTATTTTAGATAAGTATAACTTCTTACTGCAAAATTAAGAGACTCATATTTAGACATTTGCAAATCATAACCTGGACCCATGGGAAATAATTACAGTTAGACCCAAAAAGATAGTTTTAGCAACATACCACAGATGCTACAGAGCATTGTTAGCTTAGCTGTATAAGATTGTGTGCTACACTAATTTATTATTCTAAATAATATATTATTTCTTAAACGCACACTACTGCTGTGCATCGTAAGACAAAACAATTGCACTGACATATTTTAAGATACATCAGTGCAAGTTGCTTTCAGTTCAAACAGTTCAAACATGCATTTTATTCTGGAACTAGCTCAAGCTGTAACACTTGGAGTATATATTTTTGCAACCTGCCAACAATTGGACGCAAAGAGTTGCCACATTTATATTTTTGCAGACATTGCCAGAAATGTGAGATTGCTAGTCGGTTGGTTCTAATAAAAATTAGAAAATGTTGCAAAAACCCTTTAACTGGCAATTCTATAATTCACAACCGAGTTGAATGTATCATTATAAAACTAACTTCTATGTAGTCAATATAAAGTTTTTCCAGTTTATATAAATTTGAAAACATTTGATTTTATTTGAACACTATACAAACTTTATTTGCCACATTTGATTTGATCAGAGAATTAGCAGCTGATGTTCATTAAGTTCATCAGAACAATGGGTTTCAGATGGGAAGCCTTTAATTGGCTAGCAATCAAACTGTATAAAGTCTTTCGAGAGTATACTTGTCTTTTAAGTATGCAACTGCATATTGTCAAAATGTTTTCCCTTTTTGTGTTTGTAGTTTATGTATGTCTGGATGTTTTCTTAGTGGCACAAGCAGGTAATATGAGTCTTAGAGCAGATAGAGCATTTTAACAGTAATTGCTGAATTTTGTATACACTTTCTAAAGCCATCTCCAAACTCACCTCTCTTCAGCAGTTACTGTGGACTGCGGCAAAAACTCAATGTCAGTGCGATGGACTGACGCATACTCTCAAGTGGATCCATCCCTTCTCCGCCTGGGAAGCTGCTCTCCAACCCAGGTGTCTGTAAAACCTCAAGGTTCTGAGGCAGTGTTCTATGCTGAATTTGGGGCCTGTGACATTAGGAGGATGGTAAGTTCAGTAAAGAGATTCTATTGGTATTTGTCAGTAGTAAAGGAAAACCGATTCAGTTTGATTTACTTGTGTGTTTGGAATATGACCCACTGGGCTGTTGGCTAATAACTTTGAAACAACATAGTATTTTCTGTAGGAAATTCCCTGAGCCATATTCAAATCTTAAAACCTTTTAAAGTCTCTAATGAGTCTCTTATGAACCTCTTCCCCTTCGTAGGTGACAATCAATGAGCTTGTGTTTGAGACTGAGATCACTTCTAGAACAACTTCTTACCCTGTGTCCTGTAAATATAAAAGGTGACCTTTCTCCATTTTTAATCGGTTTTATTGCTGCTTGAAGACCTATGATCAATGTAGATCAACTGCTGCCTTTTTCTTAGGCCTGAGGACTGGATGCCACCACGGTATGATCCTGTGCTGTTCCATATACATGGCCAGGGAGAGCTGTCCTTTCGTATGGCTCTCATGAAGGGTATGCATGTACTTGTATTTAAACATTCTTGACTGACTTGTCATATATCTTTCTCTTAACTAATTTTTCTAATTATAGATGATTTTAGTGGTGTGGCCACGACTACAACATTCTCACTAGGCTCAACAATCCCAATTGCTGCTTCATTTGACCAGAAGACCCATCAGCCACTAATACTTCTCTTGGATGAATGTGTGGCCTCCACAACACCAGAACTGGGTCCAGATTCTAATATTTACCCACTAATTACCAATAAGGGGTATGTGTAAAGATGAAGCGTGCTCTTTATATATAATACTAAATAACAAATGTTTGTTTGTTTTGTTTTTAAGATGTCTGGTAGACAGCAAAAAGACAAACTCCATGTTTCTGCCAAGAAACCAGATGTCAGAGATCAGGCTAAGTCTTCAAGCTTTCAAGTTTGCCATCGGCGAACAAGCAAGTTTGGGTTTGTCTGTTGTGGGGCTTGTCTGTCTGTGGGGTTTGTCTGATTTTTATATTTTTCCATTTGCCTCAGGTCTACCTGCATTGCAGTCTTCTGGCATGGGACCCAAGAGACCTGGATGGTAGCAAGAAAGTTTGTCATTATGACAGGAAAAGCTCACGGTATGATTTAATGAACTGAATAATGTTCCTAAAAGGTTTTGCAGTGGTACCATCCAAAAAATGTGGGTTCCAAATAACCTTCCATTTGAACAGTTCTTAAAAGCATTTGTTAATATACATAACATTTTCCATTAAGTTCAAATTTGATTTTGCAGGTGGGTGTTGCTTGACGATCCATCCCAGGGTTCTCTCTGCAGCTGCTGTGACACTAACTGTCAAGGAAGAAAGAAAAGAGAAATAACCGCAGGTGAATGCTCCCCATATTTTGCTCAATACAAACCCTGAATAAGTGATCCTTCCATTCAATTATCCATATTCACCATCAGTTAATTTCCAAAATATTAATTGTTTAAAAAATACAACCTATAGTATTCGGCAGGCAATTCAGATGCAGGAATAGAAATGGATTATAATCTCGACTCCACCAGTTTTTTTTTTTTCACCTGCTGGTGAGGTTTTCTGAATATTTTGAAAGCAAAAAAAAAAAATTCTGACTTTTCCCCCAAATGCAATTCAAGCTTTAAAATATTTGCCATTATTTTGCGGTCCCATTTGAGGCGTTTAAAGATTCATTGAGTGTTTATCAATGTGTTTTTACTACTGCAATGAAGTTACTGAATGATTTGCAGGTTCCTCCACTTCTGTGCTTGGGCCTCTTGTTATTGAAAACTGATGACGGGGTCACGCCTCATGGATTTAGCAAGGTTTTTTTTTAATCTTCTATTATCATTATTACTATTTGCTTTCCTATGTAACTTTTCATTTTTGATTTGTTTCCAAAGATGGTTCCTCCAGGCCACTGAAGATGTCCTTTGGGTGGAGCTCTACCTGTGCCTGTTTAACTGTTTGTTTGAGAAAACTATAATAAAGTTGAAGTACTTTATTGCCTGTGTCTTAATGACTGGGACAGAAAAAATAAATGCAAATTAAATAGCTGACTACTGAAAAACGAGTGACATTGCTTCTCCTGCCGTTGTAAACAAGTATTTCAACTGTAGGTTTTCATGCACTCACAATAATAAAAGCAAATCTATTGTACACGTTTTGTAACTTATCCAAACTAGCTGCGAAATGGCGCTCATCTTTTTTTTTTTTTTTTTTTTTTTTTGGCGCCATTCAGTGACGTAACGCCTACGCTCACTCGACGCACGCCAGTTTGAAAAATGTACGTTAACAGTTACTGTCTCTACCAACGAGGGAATTTAGAAACTCCACTCGTATAAAAATAATTCTACAGTGATAACGCATTAGCCAATTTGCTACTACATGAGCAGTATAACATATGACGCTTAGTTACATCGCTTCCGTTAATGCCATTTATCTTTAACGATACAGGTTGTCGGTATTTTATGCAAGTTAAGTGGTGAAATGGACTGGTTTCACTGTAACAGCTGTTTTGTGAGAGGAGGGAAAAAATTCGTCGTGTCCAGCTGTGGCCATATATTTTGTGAGAACTGCGTAAATACAAGTGAGTTCGACATAAACTAATTGCGAGATTTTGTATGTGTGGATATTTGTATCCAGTTATTCTCGAAGATAATGTAAATCACTAAGACAGGTTAATGTGTTTTTAAAGGTCAGTGTCGAGTTTGTCGTGCCAACTGTAACTACCTACACATATCTGATCAGGTGAGTCCAACCCGCAACATATGGCTCACTTAGAGCTCGGCCTGGTGGTTAAACTTGTTTGAAGTGCTTAGTACATTTTGTTAATTCACTAGTTTGGCTTTGAAAGAAAGTGTGACAACCTAAATTTTCAAGTCAACTGAATTTTAATAATGAATTTGGTTGATGTCGATGGTAGTTCTGACTTCTGGACACCATATGTCACAGTAAAGAGCACATTCAGGACTTTTCAGAAATACCCAAATGTTTCACCATGACAAACAGCTGTTTAACAAATGACTGACATTAGTGATCAAATGTTGCACTCTTATGGAAATATAAAAATATTTTTATATTTAATTTGCAAATTGTCATAAATCAACTTCTTTGTCACTAAACAGGGCATTGATTTTTTTTTTATATACATGTCCTCAATTACGGCCGTTTCACACCGCAAGCGTGAGCAGCGCGTATTTTTTTCGGCGCCAATGTTAATCAATGTGTGCATTCGATTCAAACCGGGAGCAGGAGCAGCGCGTGAGCAGCAGTGAAGCTGGGGTTTCGGCGACGAGCCTATTTTTGCTGCGCTGCTGACGCTCCTGACGCTCAATTAAAGTGAAAGCACACTTTTAAAGGACAAAATGTGATTTCACACAAAAACTGCCTAAAATGCACATAAGAAGCACGTGTAGTGTATTTGAACAATAACTGGAGTATGTCAGAGAAGGAAACGAAGAATAAAAAGATTTTAGCAATTTAAACTTGTTTTGATTATTCAGTTTGGGTGAAAGTATGGTTATGATTATAAAAAATAAAGTAAACTAGCCAGAAAATATAAAAAAAACTTTTGTTTAGTATTTATTTAGGTCTGCAGCTGCAGTCACGGTGTAAAGCGAAAGCACACTTTTGATGGACAAAATAAATATCACAAAATAATATCACAAACGCGCTCAAAATGCACACAAGAAGCACATGTGGTGTGTTTTAACAATAACTGGAGTATGTCATTAAAGAAAACGAAGAATAAAAGTAATCTGTAGAAGATTTACACATTTAAACTTGTTTTAATTATTCAGTTTGGGTGAAAGTATTATAAAAAAATAAAGTAAGCTAGCCAGAAAATATAATAAAAATTATTTTAGTTTAGTATGTAATACTCAGACAGCTGTAGCATTGTGGGAGGCTGGGAGCCGTTGCTGTGATGCTGCACCAACATTAATATGTAAATTAGATACATTGTATTGCATAGGACTACCCATTTATGGCCATTTTATCAGCATGTTGCATAAATTAAAATAAAAAAATTAGCATATGTGATAAAAGTTCATTATTTTCCATAATGTAATGATAAAAATGAAACTCATATATTTTAGATTCATTGCACACCAACTGAAATATTTCAGGTCTTTTATTGTTTTAATACTGATGATTTTGGCATCAGCTCATGAAAACCCAAAATTCCTATCTCAAAAATTAGCATATTTCATCTGACCAATAAAAGAAAAGTGTTTTTAATACAAAAAAAAGTCAACCTTCAAATAATTATGTTCAGTTATGCACTCAATACTTGGTCGGGAATCCTTTTGCAGAAATGACTGCTTCAATGCGGCGTGGCATGGAGGCAATCAGCCTGTGGCACTGCTGAGGTGTTATGGAGGCCCAGGATGCTTCGATAGCGGCCTTAAGCTCATCCAGAGTGTTGGGTCTTGTGTCTCTCAACTTTCTCTTCACAATATCCCACAGATTCTCTATGGGGTTCAGGTCAGGAGAGTTGGCAGGCCAATTAAACACAGTAATACCATGGTCAGTTAACCATTTACCAGTGGTTTTGGCACTGTGAGCAGGTGCCAGGTCGTGCTGAAAAACGAAATCTTCTTCTCCATAAAGCTTTTCAGCAGATGGAAGCATGAAGTGCTCCAAAATCTCCTGATAGCTATCTACATTGACCCTGCCCTTGATAAAACACAGTGGACCAACACCAGCAGCTGACATGGCACCCCAGACCATCACTGACTGTGGGTACTTGACACTGGACTTCAGGCATTTTGGCATTTCCTTCTCCCGTCTTCCTCCAGACTCTGGCACCTTGATTTCCAAATGATATGCAAAATTTGCTTTCATCTGAAAAAAGTACTTTGGACCACTGAGCATCAGTCCAGTGCTGCTTCTCTGTAGCCCAAAGTGGCTTGACCTGGGGAATGCGGCACCTGTAGCCCATTTTCTGCACACGCCTGTGCACGGTGGCTCTGGATGTTTCTACTCCAGACTCAGTCCACTGCTTCTGCAGGTCCCCCAAGGTCTGGAATCGGTCCTTCTCCACAATCTTCCTCAGGGTCCGGTCACCTCTTCTTGTTGTGCAGCGTTTTTTGCCACACTTTTCCTTCCCACAGAGGTGCTTTGATACAGCACTCTACCTATTACACAGCACTCTGCACGATACACAGCCTATTCGTTCAGAAATTTCTTTCTGTGTCTTACCCTCTCATTTGAGGGTGTCAGTGATGGCCTTCTGGACAGCAGTCAGGTCAGCAGTCTTACCCATGATTGCGGTTTTGAGTAATGAACCAGGCTGGGAGTTTTTAAAAGCCTCAGGAATCTTTTGCAGGTGTTTAGAGTTAATTAGTTGATTCAGATGATTAGGTTAATAGCTTGTTAAGAGAACCGTTTCATGTATGCACATTTTTTGAGATAGGAATTTTGGGGTTTCATGGGCTGTATGCCAAAATCATCAGTATTAAAACAATAAAAGACCTGAAATATTTCAGTTGGTGTGCAATGAATCTAAAATATCCAGCAGCCATATTACCCTGTAGCTCAAGACTGGTTTCCCACTGAAGCTAAGCAGGGCTGAGCCTGGTCAGTACCTGGATGGGAGACCAACTGAGAAAACCAGGTAGCTGCTGGTAGAGGTGTTAGTGAGGCCAGCAGGGGGTGCTCACCCTGTGGTCTGTGTGGGTCCTAACACCCCAGTATAGTGATGGGAACACTATACTGTCAAAGAGCACTGTCCTTCGGATGAGACGTTAAACCGAGGTCCTGACTCTCTGTGGTCATTAAAAATTCCATGGCACTTCTCGTAAAAGAGTAGGGGTACAACCCCGGTGTCCTGGCCAAATTCCCTCGATTGGCCCTTACCAATCATGGCCTCCTAATAATCCCCATCCACTGAATTGGCTCTATCACCCTCTCTCCTCTCCACCTATCGCTGGTGTGTGAGCGCACTGGCGCCTTTGTACTGTGGCTGCCATCGCATCATTCAAGTGGATGCTGCACACTGGTGGTGGTTGAGGAGAGACCCCTGACATGATTGTGAAGCGCTTTGAGTGTACAGTAATACATATGAAAGCGCTATATAAATGCCTCATTCATTCATTCATTCATTCAAATATATGAAAGTTTAATTTTTATCATTACATTGTGGAAAATAATGAACTTTTATCACATATGCTAATATTTTGAGAAGGACCTGTAATGCTGCGTTTACACTGCACGCGAATGATGCGAATAAATCGTGCTATTCGTGCGAAGTTGGACGCGTGAACATTTTGAATCCATTCGCGCGTGAAATTCGCTTCATTCGCGTCTGACATTAACTACACAACAGACGCGAATTCGCGTCATGGGAGGGGGTTTTGCCAGGCAGCGGCAGTCGGCAGATGGACTAGCCGAGTTAAGGCTGCTCTCACCGGGCTTGATGAGCGCTGAGCTCCGGTGATCGCTTGGGTCTCACACCTCCAAAAACACCAGATCAAATTTTCACATAGGAGCTCTCTTAATAAATAAATCACATATTTGAGCTTTAAACAACTACATTCTCGCCTGAAAAACTTAAAACTACATTTTGTGACACAATAACAGTAGCATTTTTAAATTACTCTGGCCTCTGGGTTTCCCCTATGGGTTTCCCATCCGTCACTTCACCACGTGACAGCAGTAAGCAGGCTCTTCATTGGTTAACGCGGCGCGAATATCCGTCAAAATTCTGATTTTTCAACTTGAGCAATTCGCATGTTTCCCGTGATTCGCGTGAATCACATGTTCAAAACGCTCAATTCGCGTAATCCTTGCCACGTCATTCGTGCGAATCACGCTATTCGCGCCGCAGAATTCCTATTCGCATCTCTGCATTGACTTAACATGTAAATCACTCGCGCGAATCGCGTAATTCATGTGCGGTGTGAACGCAGCATAATTAGCTTGTTTTAAAAATTAAAATCCTAAAACCAAAAAATTGAATAAAAAATACTTTTGTTTTTGCCTATACATGTATTTTCATGTTGTTGTTTTTTTTTTTTTTAAAGAGTCCTGGGGCCTATTGCACAAAACCAAGATAAGGGATTAAGCTGTGATATCTTGGTGATCCTGGCTCAATTTATCCACCAATCTTTTGTTATCGTTCTTGGTGTGAGTGTGCCTTCAGTGTACATTTAAACGACAATGTGTACTACTTTTTGCATCAAGATTACAAGATCACCAAGATATCACAGCTTAATCCCTTATCCTATGCTGCGTTCCACTCCACTTTAAGACACGCACTTGCAAACTTCCCTAAGCAATTCCCCTTGGGGGAATCCCTACCGCCATTTTAAAGTGCGTTCCACTTCGTGAAGTGGACAAGGGAAGTTTATATGGACAGACCCTTGCTCCCTCGATTTTGACCGAGTGAGCGAGTCTACTTCATATGTACACTTCAGGCAGCCTCATATACCACAATGCAGCGCGATTGTGACGTCACCACATATCACGTTTAATTTACCCCACCACAAACAACTATAACTATTTTTAAAACATTTAAAACAACACAAACACATCCATATACATATAGAATGCTGCATTAAACAATTTCGTAAAGGTAAAAAATAAATAATATATCAACTCCATAGTGGATTCCAAGTGATCAAGGGCTTAGGGAGTTCCAGTTCAGTCCATTTGCAAAGTTTCCGCCAGTAGTGGGCACTCATGCAACGTAGGCATGACGCACATCCGAGTGAACGAGACGGAGGGAAGTTTGCGAGTGAAGGGCATGATAAAAACGAACTGGAACGCAGCAATAGTTTTGTGCAATAGGCCCCTGGTGTCCACTGTCGGTACACGATCCGTTCCACCTGCACGATCCGTTCTACGCATGCGCATAATTACGTAGTAGAAAACGTCACGGTTTTCCTACACTATCGGTACAAATGAAACACTTGACGGCAAGGCGGCACAATTTGCGTCATATTTGTGTTACATTTAACAGCAGGTTTATTTTGATGCTTTTAAATGTAACACAAAATAAATAGCAAAGGACGTGAGTCGTTACATGAACGTATGATCAGTTTCCTCCTTACTTTGCGATTCATTGCTGGTAACGTTATAGGCTCAACTTACTAAACTTGCCGTGTTTTGGTCTGAGGTCAGTACGTTAGTATTGTCAAAGACGGTTTGTGCCGTTTTTTAAAATTAATATCTGCTAATAGTTAACCTTTAAATTGAGTAATTTTGTATTAGTATGGGTCTATATATCTATATAATCTAAATGAGGAAAATAATCCCTTCAATGTTGTTTACAGAAGACAAGGGACATAATAGCCTACCGCATCTGGTGATATAGACTAGTTTATGTGAATATTAAACAGCAAAAAAAAAAAAACTATTTATGCTACGAATCCTGAGTGTCCTGACTCCTGTGTGTGTGTGGGTATGAATGGCGCTGACCCGCAGTTTACCTCAAACATAGGCCTACAAAGAATTGCGCTTGACAGTCGTGTTTCCATCTCATACGAGGACATAAACGCATGTCCGTCATCTCCAGAGCCACTCCGAGAGTCACTTCATCTGCGTTTCACCGTTTCATTTGAGAAAAACCACCGTCATATCATAAACACGCAGAAACTAAAAGTTATATTCACGGCAACTCGTCAAAATGAAAGTTCGGTTTTACTTGAGAAATATATCACTGTTGTACTGTAGAGTTACAGAGGTCTCAGTGTAATACAAATACTAACAATATTGCCTACACAACCCAGAATTTGTGGGAAATTTAATAGAAACTAAATTAAAAAGAAAACAATAATAATATTGTTGTTTTATGAATTAATTAAGTAGCTATAACCTACTCTTTACTGGTAAATATTACAGCAAACAAACATCACAGACAATGGCAGACCAATGCAGTTCTTGCATAATGTCAATAATACTTCTATAATGACTTGTGTAAAATTATTTTCAATGTTTGATGTTGACTGCTATGTGTAAATGACTTGAAAGAAGCATTTGTTCACACAGAAGTTTTATTTATGAGTACAAATTCACACACACACACACACACACACACACACACGTCTCTCTCCCTCCGTCTCCCGCACACACACTCTCTCCCTCTCACGCAGAGTGTGGGGTGCACAGTCACCCAGATGCACCCACACTAACAAAATGTATATGGGTGACTGTGCACCCCAACTCCAGCATTTACTCTCAGGTTGAGGGTGTCTTTGCAAATTATCATGAATGTTTCCATGTCCTGGAGGTTTTCAAAAATAAACGTAAAAGGCTCCATGGCATCACAGTTCATCAACTCCAGCTCCCTCCATGCTTTCCTTCGTTCATCATGATCCATGGACATGTATTTTGGTTCTTGCACCTGGCCAGTGAAAAGCCCAACACTGTTCCTCACAATGTATTCTGCCTGGTACATATGTTTCAATGTGAGGGGCAGCTCCTCCACTTCTACTTGTTCCTCCTATGACAAAGTAAAATACCATTAATACAACATAAGATGTTTTGGGTCTTTCAAAAGGGGCCTTAAGACATATTTTCAGCATAAATTAAATAGTTATTATTAGTTATGTTTTTTTATGGTTTTATATTGTATTTTCATTAGGCTATTAATTGCGAACCTTTGTACTGTTTTTATTTGTAAGCCACTTTGGACAAAAGCATCTGCTAGCTCAAATAAACCATAACATGCACAAAGTAAATACAGGTAGGTCTCACAAAATTTGAATATTGTGGAAGTTTCAATAATTCAAATTTACAACGTGAATCTCATACATTATGTAAATTCATTAGACACAATGCGAAATATTTCTATTATGCATGTTCATTTTTATTACTACAGCTTATATCTAAAGAAAAACCCAAATTCAGTATCTCACAAAATTAGAATAGCACATACAACCAAAAATAAACAAAAATTTAATTACAGAAATTAGGACGTTTTCCCTGAACTCTGTCAACACGACTCACTGTCAATTAATCGGCAGCAGTCTGCCTTTATCCAGAAACAGCTCAGATAACGTGACAGTAGTGTATAAAACAGTCACCGACATAATATTTCTTCATCACAGCACAAAATAACAAAATACGTCCATAAGAACCTATTTATTATTTAACGTCCGTAAATTAAAACAGTGGACAGTATATTAGTTCATCATTTGTGTTCTGCATTGGGCTATATGTAAATAATACGAAAATAAAAACTGCATGTAGGAGTGAAGAGGTTTGCTCCAGTCATGTAAACATTTTACTGCGATTAACTCCTTACTCTGATCATTGGAAAAAAGCGCATTATTGGTGTACATTAGGGATGTCAACGATTAATCGATGATCGATAATTGTCGATAAGACATTTGATTTTCATTCAGTGCTTCTGCTTTAGCGCATACAGAGCAATGCATAACAACTATGATTGGGACGATCATATTATATACCAGAAATGAGAACACTATTTTAATAAATGGTTGTAAAGTCATTGGGTTAAGGTGCCGTGTTAAGAGCGTTCCAGGACGAGCGCGTGTACGCGTCTCCCATTCTGAATATGAATATCAGCAACTAGTGTTGGGCGATATGCCTAATTTTCCAATCGTCATATCGTCAGCCTGTGAGATCGCCGATACACGATCTTATCGCGTCGGGGCGGAGCAATCAGTGGCGTAACTTTGTTTTAAAAAGTGGGTGGGACAGTCTCACGAAAATGCATAATAGTATGAGTGTGCAATCTCGTGGAATGTATACGTCAAAATGAGCTTTGGCTTGCAAATGGTAGGCTACGCAGTTTTTCGTGTGCATATGATACACACTTTATGGCATATTATAAGGGGGTAGCATTGCTAATACAGTGTTATATCAGATGTAAAATATGTACAGTAACAATTGCAGAAAAATTTGTATTAGGATGTCCAGAAATCAATTAAATATAGGCCTAGTTCATTTATTGATATAGATCTCGTTTAATTATTGCATCTAACACAATATAGTGTTAGTGTCCAGATTTTTCACGTGAATAAAGGCATAGATTTGCACACTTTTAATCCTCGTATTTTTTCTCTCATTAAAACCGAATATCATCAGTGATTGTACATCAAGAACAGGGGCAGTTTTTGCGCATTTTGTTTCGTGATTTTACCGGAACGAATAAAAAAGTTAGATTAAAGTGCTCTGCACATGCACGAGCCACGAGAGAAATCTGCACCACTGAAAACAGCGGCAACGAGCGCCAGATCGCCTCTTATTTAACAAACAAAATGATGCTCTTCTAGTTAACCAGATGTGTTGTGTTCGTATTAGTTAGGTATGCTGCGTTTGCAGTCCGCAACTGATCCGCTGTTGCATAGGCTACCACAAACACAGCATTGATTCATTATTTTTTATTTAAAATCCAAAAGTTTTTACTGAACATGGCTCGTCAGAATTGCAATTCTCTTTGTTTAGTCTTCTAAGTCAGGTTAATAGGGTATTAAATGAATTGAATAAAATGCTGTTTATGTATACTAGTATACATAAACAGCATTTTATTCAATTCATTTATTCATATTTAGATTTAGCTCACACAAGTGGCAAAACATTTAAACATAGGTTATAGCCTAAATCACAAACATTTTAAATTAGAAACTTACAATAGGCTATTCAAAAACAGCCGACTCTCGTCTTTTCTTTCGTTTTTAAACCTCTTAAAGGAAATCCTGCAGTGTCGTTTCCTTGCTTAACTTGAAAAAAAAGCCACGTGTTGACTTTGAAACAGTGAAAATTGAAAATAGTATATTTAAAATTATATGCATGTGTGGTTACTAGATTTTTGCGTCAGAACATGTTTATTTTAATGCGAACAATGTTCTGTAGCTTTAATGCAGCAGCGCAGCAAAGAATAGACTCGGTACGAAAACGGCACTGCTGCAGACGCAACGCTCCTGGAACGGACTGGCGGACAGCATCAAGCTGTCATCCGTTAACATGGGTACGGAAAAAAAAATACGCACCGCACACGCACTGCAGACGGAGTATGTGTGAAACGGGCTCCATCGGAACGCGTGTTCAGTGCAGCGGGCAACATACTCCCCACCGCAACCTACTCAAACCCGAGAGAGTAAACCAGCTGGTTTTCTTTATACAAAACATTTTTGGGAATAGATACCTGAATTGCATAACAATAATTGTTGTCTTAATTGTTTCTGGCCTTGTGTTTGTTTTAGCAATAAGTTCATTCGAGTAGCTTACATTTGAGGTGATTTAATTGTTTTGCCGTTTTATTTGAGTTCTTTCATTGTGTTATTTATTTATTAAAGCCTATTTCGTTATTTATGATTTTTACCGCCAACCTGCAGTCGCAGCCTGTCTATTTTGATGGACTATTTATTTCTGTAGCCCATACAGCGGGCAAGGGCTAAAACACATATTATTAGAAAATACATTGCCTGCTGACATTTAAGTATTTCACTGCACGAAATCTTAGCTTAACGGCCAGTGCAATATTTTTTGTTCATTGTTGTTCCGTCGTTAAGTCGTTTGAAATAAAGCTGCTTTTACTTTTTGACTGATTGTTCTGTTCAAATTTATAGGCTATAGCCTATAATTAAAATATAGCAATTTGTTATTGTATTATTATAAGTATAAAATAACTGTACATTTATGGAAGAAAAAAAATGCTTTAGCCTGATGATGATGATGCCGTTTTCGCCATGGCTTATGTGGATTTGTGAATATAGGGCTAGGTTGATCACCTTTCAATTAAAATCTGAAATTACTTATTTTTTTAGTCTTTAAAAAAAACATTTTTTCACTGAAGAGTAACTCATTTTTACATTTTAAAAGCGTGTGGTGTTGCACTCGTAGTAGCCTATATATGCGGCACATAGCCTGTGAGTGCAACACCACGCGCTTTGATGTTGATGTGAATAGTAAGGCTAAGCAGAATAAGTACAATTAATGTAATGATGATAATAATAATAACTATGATCATAATATTTTCATTTAATAATGATTTTAAAGAAAATTATATTCATGGGGAGTGAGCCAAATATCGCCTTGAAATCGCCAACAGCTTCAGCTTTCGGCGATCTCTCTGCCTATCGTCGATACACGATACTATCGTCTATCGGCACAACACTATTAGCAACTCAATTCAAGTTCACTTGTGCATTCGCAAAATTTTGTGCAAATATAATTTGTAATATTTTGTTTTTAATAAAGTTTTAAACTTCATATAAATCTGATTAATCTCATATAGGAAGCTTTTTGTTGAGTTAAATAATGCGCTAACAAAGAGATTCAGTGTAACTTACCGGTGTTAATTCAGCGCATCCGCTTCAGCTCGCGCAGTTCAAACAGCAACGCACGACTAATAATAACTATGATTGGGACTGTCACATTACATAACATTAATGAAAACAATATTTTAATAAATCGTTTTGAATTAATTGGGTTGAGGTGACGCTTCAGCACGTTGTTCTTGGAAGTGCGTCCACACATTCTGAATAACAGATCTGAGGTGGGGTTCGTGTTGTATTACAGGTTATATTTGGTTATTAAATAAGTCATTTAATTAAATTATAAATCCATTTGACTGTTTGTTACGATCTTCTATTTTTGCATATATATCACATGATGTAGCATGTTGTATACATCTATATAATGTATCCGTTTCAAGTTTTACATTTAATTCAGTAATTCACACACTTTTCCAAAATATTCAAATTTTTGGAGACCTACCTATATAGAATGCATACGTGGAAATGGTTGTCTGGTTAGTTTGGCCATACCTTGACTATTTGGGGTCGATAAAGCCTGTAAATAGGTGGTAGGGTGCCTGCCATCAGTTGTTCTGCCTCCTGTCCAGAAGGCAAAGCGCTGCCCTAAGTTCTGCCCATGCCTATTTAAAAGTATGGTACTGTTAATGCAGCACAATTGTAAAGCAGACATTGCAAGCAATGTTTTAGTGCTTGAAATGGCTCCTACCTTGCGATCGAGAATTTCTCCAGGATCTGGAGACACCACCACTTCCGAATAGATGGTATGTCAGTCTGTAATATACATGTAATATTGGAGTCTTGCATTGTTTGTTTTTTAACATTCTTGGATACATACATTACATGAACTACAACTTACATCCAAAAAGTGAATCATGGCACCAGTACAGATGCAGAGGGCATACTGTTAAAGAGAAAAATAATGACTTTCTGTGATAGACAAACAATGTTTTTACAAAATGAATGCACTTTTTGTAACACATCACTTGAAGATATTAAACATTTATTTTTTGTATTGCCCTTTTTCTATTTCATTTTGGACTGACTTTAAAATAGATATTCCAAAAATTACTATTCTGCCCATTACTCCTAGCTGCTGCTACCCGTCTCCACTCACTTACCTCTTATAGCAAAATTTTTAGCCATGCGTGAGACCTTCTTCTTCTTCAACACCGCATCCACTAGCCCGTAAACCAAATATCGCTGAACGGCATCGTAAAGGGCAAACTTCTCTGTTTTTCCTCTGAACTCCATTTTCATTCTATAAGAAAAAATATTTTTTTCTGTCAGAAACCCTTCTCTGACACCAAATCCTGTCAGAAAATATTACATGCTACTGTCCTTCCTTCACAACTTTATAAAAATCATGTATGCAATTTGAAATAAGGTGAACAAGTACTTTAAAAAAAACAAATTTCTGTCAGAAACCCTTCTCTGACACCAAATCCTGTCAGAAATTATTACATGCTACTGTCATTCCTTCACAACTTTATAAAATCATGTAATCAATGTAACCTCTGTTGTCAGTGTCATCTAGGCCTTATCACTTTATTTTTATTAGATTTCTTTTTTAGTCGTGAAGTTAGTTATAATATTTAAACAGTTTGTGCAAAAATAAAGTTACTCACCTCTGCTTGTTGTTGCTGAGTGGATGATTTGCGTAAGAAGGGGGGCAGTGGTATTAAACTTGACAGCAGTCCAATCAGCCAATCAGAAGATATCTCCAAGGCACATGATGACAAGATGGTAACCTCTGGCCAATGATTTTCAATGATTTGACCCCAAACCCTCCCACCGAGCTCATACTCATACATGCTCCACTCGCCCATAGTCATACTTTGTAATTAACAACAATAATAATAAACATTTAAAAACAAAATCGCCCATAGTTTGCAGCCAGACGCTTCTCTTTTCTTTTGCTGTGAGTGAATGAAAGTCTCGTGGCATAAATATGCGCATGCGTGGAACAGATCGTGCAGTGTCGTAAATCGTTGCAAAACAGTATTTTCATTTGCGCATGCGCATTTTCTAAAGAGTCTACTACGCATGCGTAGAACGGATCGTGCAGGTGGAACGGATCGTGTACCGACATCCACTACAGTGGACATAGCATAACATATGATTTAAATATAATTTTTCCATTTGTTTCTTATGCTCTAAAACAATGTAAAAAAAACAACAACAAAAAAACACACATTACAAAAAAAAAAGTACTAAATAAAAAAAAAAACTTTTCATGGGACATATAAGGTGGCCTACATGCTAAGAAGTTTGTTTTTTTTGTATGAAAAACTGCAGAAAAGCAGGTGGAGTTGTCTGAAAGACCTTAGAATAAAAATATAAACCTATAGTGCATAACAAAGTCTTAATATTTATTATTGTTTGTCATTATATGGTTTAAAGGATTATTAATAGTTTGAGAAAAGGATTAAATAACTTGTCTATGCAAACAATATTTATCACCCATTCCTGTTTCTTACATGTTCTTTTCATTTTGTGAAGATGAAGCCTCAGGAAAAGATGTTTTTCAAAGATCCAGTAAAACTCATTCAGACTCGAATGGAACATATTGAGCAGGTCTGTCATTTTCAGCTTATTAAATACATTTAATTTGTCCCAATTCATAAGCACATGCATTTGTAAGGCTAAAACCCCCAAACATTTGCTGTGAACTCTGGTACACAAAATGATCATGTCACAGTGATATCAAGCCCTAAGCAAACACGATTCTGCTATTTATAAATTAAGATGTTTGTTCAGATTGCCATTTTTCAGAAGAAGCAGAAGGAGCGAGTCATTGCTTTCTTAAGAGCAAGGTCTGCGGAACTGGAACGAAAGCTGAAAGAAGTCCGAGATCAGTGCTACAGGTGGTAATTTGAGGCTTAGATCTGAGATATATTCAGTGGCATTTAATATTGGACTGTTAAGTTACTTGTGCTTTGTTTAAGGCAAGTCTCTGAGCTGAAACAAGAGAACGAAGAACTGAAGAAGCCGCTTTCTCAGAGGAGGGTGAGAGTTTCTTATTACATGTCCCTCACTTGCCTTCTAACTTCTGTTTTCTTCATATGTGATCATGTTTTCTACCCTCCACACAGACATCTCCGGGAATGTTTCCGATTAATGGGTAAATACAGATAATTGTCTATGTGCATTGATGTGTGTCAATATATAATATAATACAATATAATATAAAAAAATATATTCTCTTAATATATAGAGGAACTCCAAGAATGATTCTTCCTGTGGCTGTCACTTCACCAGGTAGCAAGTTTTGTTTAAGACAGAAACCTCACGTCATATAAACAATATAAAGCTCTTTATATGTCTTCTTATTACATTTCATTTCCTGTTACATTTCCAGTCACACCTCGCTCTAGAGCTGTCAGGTAGATTACATTCTATAATCTCAATTATTTTATACAATAGATTTGCCTTCCCTCAAATAATAAAAATCCATTTCTGATTGTCATGCAAGTTCGGGGGACACTTTGGAGAGGTTTAGACATTCTAGACTTGGAATGACAGTGAGTTAGCTGCTCTACTATATTCTAGTTTATCGTTTATTTATTTTTAATATAGTCAGTTGTCAGGATTAGCAAAATAAGCAATCCTTGTGTGACTCTTTTACGTCTCATTTGTTCTAGACACCCCCAGGGTCATCCATCTCTATGTCAAGCGTGAATTCAGTACATGAACATAGTTTCAGTAAGTGATAATAATCATATCTGTCAGATATCATTATTTGAGTTGATAAAGTATCCATGGTGTCATTCAAGGTGGACATTCTACTGTTTAGACTAATTTTATGCTTATGTTCTCTTTTTATCTTTAAGGGACACCCAGCTCAGTTAACACTCCCACAAGGTAACGTTTTATGCATTTACCAAAACAGTTCTAATGCCGCAAATTGAATGCTTTCAATAAATTGCACTGTCCATCTTCCCTGCTTATAATTTTTAGGTCCCAACATACAACCCCAAACAACTTTCAGTTCCAGCTTCTGGCTAGACCTCCACTCCAGTCTCCACGCCCATAATCAATAATCAATTGTAGCTAATAGAATTAGAAAGCTACTTTATCACTAATGCACCTACATCACCCAATGATATAATTTGCGTCATATGAGTAGATATAATTACATTGGCATTATTTTATTTGAAAAATAATTTTAAGTTTAATAAAGTTGACAAATAAAAGCAATATAAATAAAAAATATATATATGCTTTTTTATTTACTTTGGCACCTCAGTTTGACAATTTTTCTCATTTTTTAAATGAGGTTATTACTGGAATTGAAATGATACATATAGACAAAATGGAACTTGCTTTCATTTTCCTATAGAAATGTAATTGCAATTAAAAGAAAACCATTCAATGTGAAAATCAAAATTATCCCAACACATCAAGATTTTTGTAAACTTGGCTAAATGAATCAATGTAATGAAGTGCATTTTCCCCAGTGTATTATAACAGAAAGCAAATCAAACAAAAGCTACATTACAAATCTAACGAGAAATAGAAATATCTCCTAAGAACTCTCCAGCAATATTGATTTATTGTATAATTATAAATAATGCAATTAGCTGTATTGTGGTTCCTTTTTATAGATGGATTTTGATAACAAAACTTGGTTCTACAAATGTACATTTTATCATTCAGAAAGATTTGAGTTTCTAGCACACAACCAACATTTGTATTTGTGTGTTTGCGTCTGTGTGTATTTTCCTGATCTGATTTAAACCTTAGTTTAATAATAAATAGTTCTACTTTATATTTGCAGTTCAAGCCATTTCATAAGCCATTTGCGTAGCTCAAATGTGGCATAATTGCTACAATTGATGAGACGTGTTTTATTATGTTAAGAGGAAAATTTGCCAGAACGCAGCATTGAGTTAAACATAATTGGTCATGTTTTATTTTGCCTCCCTGAAACACAAATTTACAGACAATAAGGCACATTTTCCTTTTTACAAAAGCTATGGTTTGTTGTCTTTTCACTGGATACTGAACAAATCTGCAGTGGAGTAGGGATGTATTGAAATGAAATGTTTATTCACAATTAAGTAGCGAGATTAGAGAGATGGATCCATAAGCTCTAAGTGCGGAATGTTAGCTCACTGGAAGGGGAAAAAAATATATTGTAAATTTAAGATTTAAATTGTTATCAACACTGCCATATGGATCTTCTATGAATTAAACAAAAACATACTCACATTGCTAACATTTCTGGCCCAAATATCTAAACTACAGTTCCTAAAAGATAACCAAACCAAAGTTTCTGGAAAAATAAACAGTTTGAGCATCATGTCAGTTCTAAGAAGCAGCAATTAAGGCTCTAAAAGATTACTAACAATAATAGCATATCAAGGGTAATACTTAGTAGTGGATGTAGTCAAATAGTCGGTAAAAACCAAAAACACATTACAATTTTGCATTTTCAATACTGCCTGTCGGATAGGTAACAAATGACGTAGTGGCTGTTGAAGAAAATACTTCACATTGCTACTTTTTACCAGTGGGAAAAGAGGGCATTACATGACATGATTTTATACTGTGCCTTTAAAGGGGTCTTGCCTAATTATAGGACTCACAGCAGAATAACAGAGATGAGCACAAAAGAGTTTTCTTCTTTATATTAATCAATAACAGTGAGCTCTTTGTCCAGTGTTGTACTGTCTTTAGATGCGAACCAGTCTCGCACCTGTTGGTAACTCATTTTTGACTTTCGGCAGAGATTGTCAAGGTCTTTCTCTTGCAGTGGTCCCGTCTGTTGATAATACAGCTCTAACGGACTGATGTCTACAGAATCCACTGCAGACTTCTGTGTTTTTGTTGTGCTTATCCCTTGTGACTTACGTTTCCTGTTGCCTTCACTTCCTGGGGTTCCACTGGCATCGGCAGCAGCCCCTCCACTTTGTAACAATGCTATCTCAGCAAGCACTTGTTGACGTACGTCAGCGTGCACCCAGCGTACATGGCCATTTTTTACAGCGTAGCGCGTGTCCCCGAACCACTGGATAATGTCAGCACGAGGCAAAGACGTTATTTCCACTAGCTGTGTGTATAAGTCACTCTTTGGCCATGGACATTTCTGGAAGTATTCCTTTAGGATGCTCAGTTGCTCCTTTGTTTTTCTTGGTCGTCCAGCCACTGTTAATACTGAAGAAGGTGAAGAGTTGTCCAAGGAGTTAAGAGAGTTGTTCAGAACATTTGCTTTAACAGAGCGTGCAGATTTCGACGACCTGGCTGAGTGTTTTTTAGATGGGGTGATGGATGGTGAAGAAGTGGAGAAAGTGGGTGCAGCTGGCTCTGGAGGTGTCACACAATGTCCCTCACTCTCCTGTTCACTTACAACTTCATCATTATTCTGAATCTCACTTTCCTCTGAACATTTCTCCTCATCTGCTCCTAATGTGCTTTCCTCAAATGCCTCAAGAGTGTTAGACAGAAAAAGCTGGAAAAACTGAGTGTTCTTCTGCCGATTTTTTCGTGATCCTGTTCTTTGCCTGGTCTGTTCTTTGCCGTCGTTGTCACCATGCTGTGTAGGTTGCTTTTTAGTGGTGAGAGGAAGAGGCTGAACCTCCTGAGACTGAGATGAAAGACTACAGTTGGCTTCATTTTTTTCTCCTTGGGTAGTGGGGAAGGATGTTGTCAATCCCCTACCGTTTCGCAGTTGGTAGCGACTGTCACTAAACCATTTTCGAATCTCATTACGTGTTAAACCCGTCTCATCTTGCAATCGCTGGAGCTCCGTCTCATCAGGCCAGTTCTCCTGTAGAAAACTCTTACGCAATGCAGCTAACTGGGCTTTGGACTTTTTGTAGCGGCCATGCCGTGGCTGCTCAGATCCAACAGGAGACTCTGTAGAAATAGGCGGAGTTGCTGCCTGAGGTGTTTCTGGCATTTCTACTGGTTGTCGGTAGTAGTAAGAATCCTGAGGAGGAGGGAGAGATGAACGGAAACGTGAGGGAGCAGGAGAGAGCTTTGCTGTTTCTGTGCTTTCAATTTTATGTCGTTTGCGAGGCAACTGTTGACTTTGTGCTAGATCTTCTACATGGTTTTCTGTTTCTTTAAAATCCTCAATTCCATGTTTCCTCTTCATAGTGCTCTCTTTGAGTTCAGGCTCACTTGTTTGCCCTGGCCTAGCTAGCTTGAGCCGTGTCTCTTCAATGTCCTCCGATGCCCAGCTAATTCCATACTTAATGCGTTGCACCATGAACCACACTTTGACTTTATCTAGGGGCAGAGCGCATACACGGGCAAGAGTGCTGACTTCTTGAGATGTTGGATAGGGGAAGGTGTTGAAGGCCTGAACAAGTTCAGGAACACTATCCAGCTCACGTGTTTGATCGGACTGGGTCCACACTAGCTTCAGTCCTTCAGATACCAAAGGAAGACATACTACAGAGTTATTATTAGTGCTGAAGCTTACTGCAGCGCTGCCATTGCTCTCTCTTGGTCGGCGATTAGAGGGGCTTGCATGTTCCTTTCCATCGAAATTCTGGTGGGATTTTTGCAGTCGTGGACTGGTGAAGTTTCCGTCTTGTCTTTTTGCTGCCACCCCTCTTGGAGAGATAACTTTTAAGTCATGGTAAGTGTGCGTCGCCATCAGAGATGTCACACCTCTATTGCCACAGACTGAAAGAATGGCAAAGAAACACCAATGAATCAAATGCCAATGAATACAATTTAGAAATCATTTTAAAAAAAAGTTAATTATAAATGAATTAGTAAGTTTGGTCTCATAATTAGTTTATCAAACCATCCAAACATACAATGAAAAAAAAAACTGATTGTACATTACAACATACCATTTATAGTCTTTTATTATTATTATTGTTTGGGGTGTGCATAAAACTGAGAAAAGCTGACCAAAACTTTATTGATGAATCAAAGTCAATCAAGGCCTGAAATGTGACTTTTTACACCCATTAGCACTCATTTATCAAAAGTGCATACACCAAATTTCCAGCGTACACCCAAAATCACGGTGACTTTGAGATTTATCAATATGGACGTTAGCGTACACCCAAGCTCCTACGCCAGCTCAGGAGGTGTTGTTACACACGTTTTGAGTTAGTGCGAAAATGCGCAGAAAAAAAATTCCTAACACCACAAGATGCACTGACAAAGATATGCTATATTATGACCCACTGAAAAAACAACATGGACTTCAATGTTTAATTTGTGTGACTTTACCAAAGCATTTGATTTGTAGGCATGTTCCTCCAATTGCGAGCCTGTGCGCTTTACCTGACGTTTCAGGGTTAGGCCCGGCAGCTGCACACAGACTGGGACTGAAAATAATTCAGACTGACAAAATAATAAAATTTACATTCTTCTTCTAATAGTAATAAAATAAAAAAATAACTCTTTTTTTAAAATGACAATAAGCGTCATTAATAATAAAATCATAATTATAATAAGAAGAAGAATCTTACAAATTGTCATTGCAATTATTAATGTAAATGAATGGTACCCCACATGACATCATCATTACTATCGTTCACCCCAATACATGTGACGTAATACGAAATGAAATGCTAATCGTTTCAAAACACTTGCTGTAAAATAATGCATTGTGATAGGTAATTTCTCATCCAAACAGCTATTTAAACTGCTGGAGTCCGCTTCTCAACCCCCACACTATTAACAGTACTCGTAATTTGGGTCCATATTTTGTTTTTGTGAGTGCCTTTAATCCCACTCTTTAAACTCCCAAATAAAACAATTTAATTTTTTTAATTCCATGGAGTCCATGGTGTAAAATGAGGGCGTGGGGGAGGCAGAGACTTGAATATTTAGGGGCGTGTTATTCTAATGACGATCGTTTTCAGCCACGGCATTTATCAAGGGCAACTTGGACACTTGGATTGCAAAGATGCGCACAGCTTCATAAATCAGCCGGTGAGAGGAGTGTAAGCATAATCTTTCGCCAACATATATCCCGTTTGTATGCAAGATTGATAAATGAGGGCCAATGTGAATTGGCCAGATTAGAAACTGCAGTTGCCTTCATAAGCACACACTGCATAGTAGGGCATGTGCACTACCAACATTCCATTTTTTGCCTTTTCTTGAACAGTTAATTTTTGTGAACTGTTAAAATCCTGCTTGTTGTTTGTAGGCCAGAATTGTGAGGGGTGAAAAGGTTGGAATGTTGGGGGGTGGTGGGCTGTTGCTGGCTGATGGGTGCTAGGATGATGCTTTAGGGAGGGGGTTAATGGGTGGGGTTCCGGTCAGTCTTTGATTGGTCAAATCTACAACAGAATTGTTCAAATCATTTGCAAGATGCAGACACCTTAACCTCAGGAAATCTGACTTTATTGATGCCTATCTAGAAACAGTTTTAAGGAATGGCGTTCATCAAACTCCCTAAAAGTCATTAAACTGGAACTTTACGGTCAAGTCTACAGTCCAGCCATTGACTTTCCTCTCAAAAGTTGAAAGAAGGACAGATGTCACCCCCTTCCCCCTGCCGTTCTCTTCCACACATTAGCCTTTTATTAAAGCCTGTCGTATACTCTACACCAATGCACACCCAACCCCCACTTTGGCAGACTTGGGCAAAAGAGAGTTGGGGGCCCTGCCCTTCACAGCTCCCTTGCCCCTTTCCAACGAACGTAATGGTCCACTTCCCCCGTTTGCGTAACCCTGTAGAACCATATAGAAGTTCGTTTAACTTTCCAACAGATGGCCAAAAGGATAGCAAGCGTTGGTCTCAGTTAAATAAAGGTAACAAAAGTCAGTGCAATTTGTCAAGCTGGTTTGTTTACCGATTTTGCAGTTTGTCTACAGAGCACTCGGTGAACTTATACTGGGTCTATGCTTAAAAATGTGTCTACTAATGAAAGAAGATGATTTCTCAGTGTTTGTCCTGACTAAAATTACTTAATTGCCTATGGTCTCCAATTTCTAAATAAACGACACAGTACCTTACGTTTTAGCTTGTTGAAGCAGCATCCTATGACTTTAATGAGCCCAAAACAAAGCTGAACTGTGAACCACAGAAACCGATTTTGCCAGTAGTTTACGTGAGCACAGTGTTAGGCAATACTGATTAGAAAGGCTTTGCCAATATTAGGCAATTTACCACTACACGCAACAAGCAGGCCAGTCATCTACAAAAGAGTTGGAGGTGAACTTGACAGGATAAATTCCAGACCGCCTGTGGTGACCTCATTTATCAGATGATGACTTGGAATGACTGGACTAAGCAAAAAGTCCCTTGAAGTCAGAGTAGCTTTTATCATCACACTGTTTAGCAGTTAGTTACCATTTGTACTAGTGTCCAATTTACAAATATGTGAACTTATGAAGTATATAGTTTACAAATACATTCACAGGTTCATACATTTTACAAAGTCTGAAAAGTAAGATACCCGATATCAATGTGATCCAAAAATAATTTTGTGAAATAATTATTATTATATTTTTGAATATGAACAATGGTTTATCATTCATGAAGTCTATGAAACCAAAATACAATACAGTTAACATAAAATAAACTTGGTTAGACTTGTTGGAAATTGCGTCATTGGCCGAGGTTTGTCCATGGCCTCTATTGTAATCAGCTTACGTGGGGAACTTTTGACGCAGGTCGTAGGATGTTAGATGAGATCACTACAGTGTGTATTCATCCAACGAACATTAAGCAGGTGTAGGGGCCATCATAAGTCAAATTGTTCTGTTAAGAACAAGGGTTTATGCCGAAAGAGTTATTGTACACAAGCCCTTTCGTGGCGCAGGATCCGCTCACGCTTCAGTAACGCACATAAACAAACTCCCGTTGTCCCAATTAACCACACATTCCCAGTTGAACCCCGTTCAAAACAAATGCTTCAAATAATGTAAATGCGACGCTAAACAAAACCGCCTGACCCAGTCGCGTGGCTTTCAGGGTCCAATAACAAGCTTCGAGAGCGTTAATTCCGCCTCGGCTACGCTTTAAAAACTTTACGAATGTAAACTGTATAGCAGTTCGCGTGAAACAATAACTCACCGCTTGAATTCTCTCAAGGTTGTATGTAGATACGCTATTTCAGCTGGTCTGTGTTGTCCGTTGTTGCTTTTGTTCTGGAAATCCCGAAGTGTTTTTCGCCTGTCCGGTCAGACCGAGGCTAGACAGAGGATCAGGAAACTCTCGGACCAGCCCCCTCTTTCTCATGAAACGACGGTGCAGTGCTCGAGCAGGTCCAATCCGGGAAGGAGAGGAATGGGAGGAGGAGCACAGCTGAAACTTGGCCCCTTGAATCCACTTCCCATCTGGGATGTGATTACCATGCGAACTGTGCCACTTGAAACGTTTTTAAGAGTCTCCAGGTAAGGCTGCAAATTATTATTCTTTGATCTGACATTTCATAGATAGGGTTATGATGGTTAACTATGAATGTTAGAGCTTAAGAAACAGCAATTAATTAAAACTTTAAAGTAGTTAAACAACCCCGTTAGGTTAATACAAGATAGACGTCCACTTAATTGATCCTGATCACCGTTTATTTTGCTTACTTTAACCGTTGTAATACGGCTACCATGGAAATTTGTACTAAGGTAGCTCAAATTGGCTCTTAAGGATCATTTGTTGAAAATACACAGGCAGGTGTGCTGAAGCAGGTTGGAAATAAACTTTGCAGGACAGTGGGTCCCCAGGAGCAGAGTTGAAGAACTCTGAAATAAATGAACTAAAATAGCTATTGTATTGTTGTTTTTAACCCATGCAACTTTAATTATTTATATATATAGTAGTTGTAGACATTAAAAAAATATTTAAAACATAAATATGAAACAAAATACATATGTTATTTTTAAATTTAATCTAAGCTATACTGATTATGAAAAAAGCAACAATTTGCAATATGTCAAAGACATTGAGTGGGTCAGAAATAATTTTGACCACTTCATTAAGTTTTGTTTTGTATAAATTGTAACTTCATTTTAATCAATGTTTTTCATCAACCAATTGCCTGGATTTAATAAATAAAAAGCAAATAGGCTGTAGTAGACAATAATCGTAACATGGAGGCGCCGAAGCGATCACTTGCATTGCTCTTGAATGTGTCTCATAAATAAACCAAACCTCAGCAGGCTACTTGCCTCAAATACATGAGAAATATGCGTATAGAAAGCTTGAAATGTCCACTTTTAAATTAAACCATTCAAAATGAAAAGAAATAGGGTAAGCAAAGCGCACTGTTCATGTGAGCAGCTCATGACTGGCTTCTCAGAACGTTTCTGTTCAAAATGCTGTGTGCGTTTAACCTAAATTTTTAGACTAATCCTGACTCCTGAGTAGACTATTTAATTTAAGTTGTATACATTTTGTTCTTGCACTAATGTTAAATTTGCAGCCGTTTTGCATTTTGACTGCCCGTTTGAGATATAGGCTATATTTGAGGATTGTGTTTACCGGATAGATTACAAAATCAAATTATACGGACAGTGTTTGCCATTGAAATGACTGGGAAAAAGTGTCCCAATTAACCTGAATTCACCCCATACTCTTTGAAGTCATAATTACATTGCATTATATGGCTTGAAACCCCAAATATTGTAAAATTCTTCATAAAAAATTGTTCAGTTATTTGTAACAATGTCATTGTAAAGAAAAGTAGTTTCAAGCTAGCTACTTTCTGATAGTAACTTGTAGTGTAGCTAACTACTTTTTCAAAAGGGTAGCTTAAATGTAATGAACTACTTTAACTTAAAAGTAATTGTAGCTTATAAAGCTACAGTTTCAAAGTCATGAGTGGAGCGAGCCTACATAGAGCCGAATATTGAGCTGAGCGTCACACACTGCTCCGTTTTGCACATTACAGGCTCTTTTCCACCAGAACGCAAAATGGAATGTAGCTTTTGTTTGCACTACACTGCTGCTTGCTAGATAAAGTAGTTGGCTACTGGAAAAGCTACAATGTTTTAAAAGTAACTGAAAAGCTTATGAAAAATGTAGTTACGCTAGCGTCTCTACTTATAGCTTGTACCTACGCTGTTTACGTGGTAAATGCAGTGCAGCGCTTCCGGATTCTACGCTAGAAAGCCAGCTCGTTATTGGCCAGCTCATGCATTAGCATCACATGCATACATCGTGGTGCTCACATGAACAGCCAGTTATTCGGGCCAATAATGAGCCGGAGTCCTGAGTTCTGGAAAAGAGAAGTCAAATCAGTATTCGTGCACTGTCTGAGAAGCAGCTTTCTAGGTGCGCACTTTGGATGGATTGTACACAGGAAACTTTTCAAACAGTGCCAACAGAGTACCAAATTGAGTTTTCTTTTGCATTGTCTTGCACTGGAATATTTGAACTGGCAATCCTTAAAAAACATTTTCTAATGATAAACTTTTGTGACAATTCAGCACTCGCTATATGTCATAGCGCTGCCAGAGTCCTTATGAGAGTTCGTAAACATGATCACATAACTCCCATCCCACACTCATTGCACTGGCTCCCCCTGTTTCATCCTGGATCGACTACAAAATCCTCCTGCTCACACATAAATACATCACCGGACATGCACCTCCATATCTACAGGAACTCATCACTCTAAAATCCTCCACCTGCACCCTCAGATCTTCAGGGCACCTGCTTTTTCAAGTCCCCACCACCAGGCTTCGTACCATGGGAGCTCGAGCTTTCTGCTCGGCTGCACCGCGGCTCTGGAACCACCATCCCAGTGAGCTGAGAGCAGTACAGAGCCTGGACCAGTTTAAAGCTGAACTGAAGACTTTTCTGTTCAGAAAGTCTTTTATGTGTTGATTGTTTGTATTTTTATTTTTACTTTTCATTCATTTTTTTGTTATTTTTTCCCCTTTTTTTCCATTGTTGCACTTTGAGATTCTTTGGAATGAAAAGTGCGTTATAAATTAAATCTATTATTATTATTATGTCCATAAACAGGCCTGAGAATTATTTACGTCGACCACGGGCCATCTTTAGTCCGTATTGCTGTCGACCACGGGCCATCTTTAGTCCGTATTGCTGTATCGTATGGAGGACCAAATTACTCAAAATGAAATAATTAAATAAAGAATTAAATAAAACAACAATTTAAATGTACCAGTTTATTCTGAATTAATTAATTAAATAGTTAATTTAATATTTAAATAATCAATTTAATTAAATATTACATAAATAAATGTATCTATTTATTTAGTAAAATTACATGAAAACATTTATTGAATACATTTCACAATTACCTCTTCCACACAAACTATTGTTATGTTTAAAAATATATTTTTTCATTAGCCTGTTAAAAGTGCTTTTTCAAAAAGCCATTTTTCATAATAATATGCTGCATTTACAAATGATACCTATTTGACGAATCATGCATTTCCAAAGCACGATTTTGCCGAAGATTTTTTTCATAATAATAGAGGACATTTCACAAATGCCAATCAACAGGAGGCAGTTTGAATTGTGCTTTTGGTAATGCATGAGTCGTCAAATAGGCATCATTCCTAAATGCAGCATATTATTATGAAAAATGGCTTTTTGAAAAAGCACATTAAATAATGAAAAAATAGATTTTTAAACATAACAATAGTGTGTGTGGAAGAGGTAATTGTAAAATATACTAAATTTCATGTAATTTTACAACATAAATAGATACATTTATTTATTTAATTATTAAATTAATAATTTAATTAATAATTTAATATTTCAGAATAAACTGGTATATTTAAATGTTGTTTAATTGAATTCATTATTTATTTAATTATTTCATTTTGAGTAATTTGGTCCTCCATAGTATTGAGTCCTGGCATGAAATATTGATTTGATTTGCATTATTAAGCATACATGAGAGACTGGAGAGGTATAACATGAGTTCAACTGTGTAAGATTTCGCAGATGAGTGGACAGTTATGCAGTGTTACCCTAGTGTGGCTGAGTGCTGTGGTCGACCCGTCAGAATTAAGTATTTAAGAGCAATATATTAATCTATCAAAAATACAACACAAAAGACTGTTTTAAAATGTTAGTATTTATTGCAATACATTGTTTGGTAAGTATACATTCATTTTTAGTATATTTTAAAACTTATTTTTATTTTATTGTTTTGGAAAACAATTTGTGACAATAATAATGTGCTGATTAATTGTGCAGGTGTCTTCCAGACTTAGTAGTGCTTACTCATTTGTAAAGATGGACATTACAATCATTTTATAAACTATAAAAAAGACAGAATTATAAAAATTGGCACTATCTTTGCACTGAGACGTTAGAATTTGCCACTGCCAAGACTCAGCATGGAACGAGGCACTCTGATGAATGAAGGCGTTAATACGGAGAGCCAGGACACATAGGGTACCTGGGAAAAGATGAACTTCAGAGACGTGTAGTCCACAACGCTGCGGCCTGAAAAAAACAAGAGTGCTTCATAAACACCATAGGATTTTACCCACATCTATAGTACCTCTATTTTTGTTCATAACTGAAAGCACCATCACTCCAGCACAAACATCTAGCACCGTACCATCAACATCCTTGAGTCCATAGCGCCGAGCCAGGTCACAGGTCATCAACACTTGCCCAGTCATGGACATCAGACTCTTATCTATTACCAAGAAGCAGAAAGTAACGCATGAGCAAGAGCCTCTGAACAATTAATTTTTCACCAATTTGCCTATCATGGTATTTCATAATCATGTTAACTTTAACTACTCATTAAATCTTTAAAAAAATCCAACCTTTGGCCAGCTCAACTATGCATCGTCCACTAAACTCCGTCGTCTCACCCTTATTGAAAACTTCCTTTAACTAAGAAACAGATTGTAAACATATTTTGCAAGAATGTTTGCCATGTCATAATTATACCCATTTTATATGAACATAAAAACCAATATTGATAATATCTAGGACAAATAAAAATGGCTTACTTTGGAATCAACACCTGAAGTTGCCTCATCATGAGATATAAACTGACTAATTAACTCAGTCTGAACTGCCCCTGGCCAGAGGCTAACAGAAACCACACCTTTCTTCTTCAGCTCCACTGCCATGTCTGCTGCCATTCTGTCACACTGAAAAAAATAACCAAAAGAAAGAGGAAGCCTAAATACAAACAAAAATGGAATACAATTGAGAATGCATTTTGTGCAACTGAAATGATCTGGCTTTCAAATATGATACACTAAAAAGGACTGCAAATATAGAATCTGTAATGCTGTGTGCACTGACTCACGGCAGCCTTGCCGACCCCATAGGACACATTAAAGAGATAGCGCATGCCACCCATGGATGATATGAACACAATCAAGCCCTTGCCCTGAGCCACCATCATCCTTGCAGCATACACTGAGCAGAAATAGTGACCCCTGTAAAAGAAAAAGTTACCATGATCTTTAAAATGGCTCTGAAAGAACAAATTAATTGTTATGAATATTTCAAAAAGACCCCGCCTTTAATTGTAGCCTTTTCAAATGTAATTAATTGCAAGTCATAACATGATTTTTCAATTTGATTCTATTTAATGTTGGTGTGGTTCAGTACTAAATCCCCCGATATACTCATGACAAAGTTATTTTTCTTCTTTGCTTTGAGGTCTCCTGAAATGAACTCCGAGCAAACTTTTTGTTTGAAAAATGTTGTTCGAAACGATGCCAGACCAGTTAATTTTTTGATTTTGCCTAAAGTATATTGTGGCCTGAAGCTTGTCTATATACTATTGTTCAAAAGTTTGGGGTCAGAAAGATTCTTCAATTCATATATTTTAAAATATAGTAAAGAGACAGGTAACAGGAGCCATTGACTTCCATAGTAGGAAAAAAAATACTATGGAAGTCAATGGCTCCAGTTAACTGTTTGGTTACTGACATGCTTCAAAAAATCTTCCCTTGTGTTCAGCTGAAGAAATAAATTCATACAGGTTTGAAACAACTTGTGGGTGAGTAAAGGATGACAGCATTTTCATTTTAAAGTGAACTACCCCTTTAAAACAACAATAGCTGATGCGCTCGAGCACTGGTTGCTAATGCTAATATGCTATTGCTATGTTATTTGAAATTGTAATGTTTCACAATATTGCTGTTTTATTGTATTTTCAATCCACACAAAAAATGCAGCCTTGGTGAGAATAATTAAAAAATAAAAATAATCTTACACAACTCCCAAATGGTTGACCGATATTGAATTTGAGCCCCTCCTTTAGATAATTGAAAGTCCTCAAATGTATTAAAACTGATTTATTTATACAACTCTCTGCATAATATTTAATTATTTGGATTCAACTCCAGATCTGTGCTGTACCTGAGTCCAGTGTTGTTGATGGTGTCCCAAATAGCTGGATCCACCTCCCAGAATTTCTTTTTCATATTTTCAAAAATAACCTAACACAGAGACATAAACACAACAATGATTAAAACGTTATTTAATGCGGTCAAAAGTAAAAAAAAAAAATCACGTTTATAAAATAAATGGCATTGTTCCATTGTTAGCTGTAACTGACCTGTACACCAGCATAAGCATTATTCACCAACATGTCAAGCCTGCCATTTTGCTCACGCTGGACACGTTCAAACAGCTCTTTGATGTCATCCTCTTTAGATGAGTCGCAGACCACAGGGAGACACCGGCCACCTCTCTCTGTCACCTTTCATAATGAAAACAAAAGAAGTATGAAACCATTATCATCTTCCCCAAATTGCGCAAACTCTCAATGGTACAGACAATAGCCAAACCTCAGCTGCTGTCTGCTTTAGAGTTTTCTCCTGTCGCCCAGTGATGTAGACAGTAGCGCCAGCCTCAGATAACTGAAGGGCAATCCCTCTTCCAATTCCTCTGGAAGCCCCAGTCACCACACAGATCCATCCTGATAGTGCCATCTGACAAACACAGATAGATGTCCGAATCATAAAATGGTCGTCTTGAATTAGATTGGTTCACTCAACCTATTTAAATGATTTGTTTAAAAATACAACTAAAGGACTGTTCACACCAAGGACGTTAAATATGACAATATAGTTTTACTATATCGCCGGAATCACTTTCAGATGGATTTTATTTTCCAGCTGATGAATGATGATGATAACTTTTGACAGCCAATCAGAATTCATCCTGCTTTAATAGAAGTGGTCCTCACTGCAGAGCCAAAAACGTCCTGGACAATATGGGTAGAGTATGAAATCCAGCTCCCCCTCTCTGTCAAGTCGATCCTGCGGTCGACATCCAACCACATCCACAACCAAAACGTCACCTTGTGACTCCCCATCCCCGTTTTCACTAGCTGTCCAGCGAGGAGGATCTAATTTAATTTAGTCCTTATGGGTGGAGCTAGAATATCCAACTGTACCCTAACCCAAAACCGGGTGTTAGACATCCGGAGAGGTGGAGCTGGACTATTCCCAAACCAGGTGACTGCAGTGAGTACCACGTGATATCCCCCCACTGGACGAAGCAGATGGAGCTTAAAGGGCCAGCCACACCCTAACACTACCAATAGCCAACCTTATCCCCTAATAATAAGCACAACATTATCATGCATTGATGTGAGCACTAGCCTATTTTAAAATGTAAAACATTTCAGCCTAGGGATGTAAAATGTAACATTGTTTAAATGCAATAGCCTACAAATTATTTAGTTCCAAATAGACTATAATTATGTCGAATGAGCTGAATGGCTGATGATCACAAACTCAACTATGTGAAATTATATAAACATGCTTAATGGTGCACTATGCAACTTTCCATCCACTGGAGGGCGCTATTCTAAACAAAGGCGTAGTTTGATGACGCCAAGTTTGAGCGCAGTTATTGGGACATGTGGTCTAGTGATAGCGAAGTGAAGCTTTTTTTGAACCACTGAAGCTTTCAGCACAATTGAATCAGAAAAAGGTTCATTACTCAAAGCTTTTCAAATCAGAGCTCGATGAGGACCTCTTCTGTTGAAAGTGAGGGAAAGCGCTGTGTTGCAAAATGTTTTGAAACCATTGTCTTATAAGTAAAAAAAAATACAAATTAATGAATAGATGTATAAATTAATTAATCAATATGTTAAATACATGACAACAATGTGTTCCATTGCATACTCCTAAAATCAAAATTTTGTAAAACTTGATACAGAATAAAGCAAGTAGACTAACACACACACACACACACACACACACACACACACACACACACACACACACACACACACACACACACACACACACACACACACACACACACACACATAAACTAGCACAATACAAGTTCTAACCACCCGTGTCGCGCTTTTTGAATCTGAGTACGAAGCAGTCACGTGGCCGTGTGTGAACCGAAGCTTCGGACGTCATAGGTCACGTGATTTTGATAGAACGAATCAAGCATCGATACAAAGCTTCACTGAAAATCATTTCATTTTTTTGACACAAGCTTCGGAGCTTTGGTATCACTGTTAACATCACTAATGTGGTCTTCACCTCACAGCCGGTGGAAAATAGGACACGGGCAGAAATCATGGTCATGGATGCAGTTATTACGTTACTGTAGTGTAAAGCAGAGCAGGACCGAGTGTTGTGGAGCTGAGCACGGCTGCTGGAGCGATTGTTAAACAAACCGGGACTTTTATTATGATGGGACAGGACACAGTCGCCAAACTCCTGCACTTCCGCGTTTCCGGTTATGATTATAAGGTAAAGCAGCTCTGTTTTTTATATTACATACATTTAAGTGTTTAAAATGATGCTATGGCGTTACTCTGTGCGTTCACTCGGCGCTGCTGTGACATGTTCACACAGCTAAGAGAAAAGTGCTTCTGCCATATAAAACTGAGGGCAGATATGACGCAATTGACAGGCGACTCCCTTAAACGCTATGCTGACACGTCCCTGTTTATTAGTTAAAATAGCAATTTTCTCCCAATTAACAAATAGTTGGAAACATTTGGGATATTGTAAGTACTCAACTGAACAAAATATATAACACTGGCCTAGTGTTTTTTTTTATATTTTCCTGCAAAAATACTACATAGTGCACCTTTAATAAAAATTAAAAAAACAATATGTCAACACATTGAGTTTACTAATATGACGATGACGTAATTACTAATTGTGTAAAGAAAAGCTGAATCATTAGGCTTGTTTGAGATGAGCAAAATCTGCGTAGAACCGATCACCGGTGATCAGCGCGAGATGCATGCCGGTTAGAAATTTGTCCGAGGGCGGGCCGCCTTGCTCTGACGTCATGCTGACGTAGTGTCAAAAATCTCTCGCGAGCGAAAGGCAATTTGTCGGATTCTGCAGTCGAGCGCAGTTGCACTCCACCGACTGCGCTGACCAAAAGCACGATGGGAAACAACTTGCTGACGACATGGTTTAAACAACCGTGATGTAAGGTTCTTTTTTTATTTATATATTTGATTTTAAAACTCTGATATCATGTTTTTTGTGTGTATAAATTATGTGTGAATATTCTCAAACTCTCGGACAGTGCGATCTTTCTGTGGGTTATGTGATTGCCATATTAATAAAAAACAAATAAAACGTGTGTAATTAAAGTAATACTTGATAAACAGGCCTTTCGAGGAAATAAATAACAAAAACTTTGGGTGTCATAATATTTATTTTCATATAAAAGCAATAAAAATACAAATAGTTTATCAGCAACAAAGTGCACGAGTAAGAAAAAAAGAAGAAAAAAAACAAAGCCCACGAGTGTGAATCCCGCGATATCCGCAACTGATCTCGCAGGTGTCTGATCCCCTACGAGAGGAGAGAACTGTCCGTCTTGCCTGCTCTGTTTTCATTCCCTTTTCCCTCACCGCAGCCGCCTAGTCTCGCCTTTATAAGTTTATTTCAGGCGAGGCAAGGCGCATCTCAAACAAGCCTATTTTGTTGTCTGTTCTTGAACGAACTGTTTAGATGAGTCAGTCAGTAACGGGAAGCGGAGAGGAATACAAGCCCGTCACCTTGTGGTCACATATTGTAAGCTTCTTCACAACGATAATTTATTATCTCAGAAAGAAAGTTATGCAACAACAATCACACAATTATTTATCAGAGCGTCGTTTAGATGGAAAGGTACATTTAAACGTATGCGTTTAATGCAATGGATATAATATATGATTGTCGTATGATATTACACCCTAAACAAAACCCAATTGCGACCTTCCTTTTTACATGGGCTACGCATTTATGTAAGCGAAACACGTACCTGTTCAACGCTGCGTTTTAACTTCAGCAACTGGATTTGTCGCTCAGTAACTCTTGCCTAGACTTGAAATCTCCAACAACAGGCAACGTGTGCTGAAATGAACTGCTACACATATAACACGCAGATAAGGCAGTCCAAATGACCATCCTCCCATTCCCGTAATACGTCTAATATAAAGCCTATGCGTTTTGAAAATGTAAATAATTCTTTTACAAGCTTATTTAAACCATATGAACTTACCCACCCTTAAACACACATACGACAATGCTGTCCTTTTCCATTTGTTCGGCGTCTGTTCAACTTGAGCCTATCACATAGTAGGAAATCTAGGACTTTGCTCAAACATTTTGGTAACACTTTACAATAAGATGTTATTGATGTATTAAATTACACGAACTTACCATGAGCAAATGTGTTAATTAATAGAAATACAGCTGTTTATGTAAGCTCAGTGTATTAACTAATTTGAACAAATATAACGTTTGGTTTTATTAATGTATTAGTAAATTTCAAAATAAACAAAGATTAACATGCTGTAGAAGTGCATTTCATGATTACATGTCAGTATTTTGTTAAAGGGGTGGTTGCATGTGATTTCACTTTTGTAACTTTAGTTCATGTGTAATGTTGCTGCTTGAACATAAACAGTATCTGCAAAGTTACAGCACTGAAAGTTCAATGCAAACAGAGATATTGTCTTTTAAAGTTATGGCAGTTTATTGCCTACAAAAGTAGCCAGTTTGGACTGTCACTGCAGATGTGACTTCTGCCCGTAATGGTAAGGGGCGTGGCGTTTCCGGACAAGCTGTGCTTGGCACTTAAGCTAATAAAAATACATGAAACTACATTTGGCTATAGTATCTAACCAATCTAAGACCATAGCGTTTTTCAGAGGGATGGGCTTCATAGAAGCAGGAAGCAAACAAGCCGTTCAAAGGACAGTGGAGACAGCGGGTTGGAATAAAATATAAGAAAAATATGCAGTAAAAAAGAAAAAGTATTAAGACATGTTATACTGCGCCCCATAAACACAACCAAGCCTAGAAAAAAACACAGAACCACCCCTTTAACTAATGAAATTACTGTAAAGCGTTACCAACATTTTTGTTTACAGTATGGTTATGCTCAGTTATAAGTATGCTCCACAGAATATTCTTTATTGTAGAATTTTATTTGTATTATATTTTTTTTTAATTATTGTTCCTCACATCAGTAAAACATGGGTTTTCCATGCAAGATTAGTTTTGCAAGTTTTAATGTAACATCAGTCATTCACGTTAGCGCTGGGCTAACTGGGCTAACGTGTGCGCTGTTATTGATATAGCCTAGTTCCCGCATATGCAACACAATAAATTAGACCCAAACACACACAGGTTTGTTGATGGACACACACTTGTTAATGCTGATGGTGAGGAATTACAGATTAAACATCTCATAATGTACCTCAAAAGACATCCTGCTTAAGGTTCAGGTTGAATAACTTGTTCTTCCAATGTTTCGTCATCAATTTGGACTCACGCTGGGATTGGTGTAAAATAGATGTTATCGGTACTGTCTTTACAAAAATGGTTCCTCTGTGCTATGGCATCACTGCAAAAAAAACCTTTGGGACCTTTATTTTTAAGACTAAATGGCTCATGGACTAAACTCCTCATTAGTCAGGAATCTTGAGTTACACAAAAATTACTCAAAGACTGGGCTGTTATGTCAGGCCTAGGATCTGAGTAACATGAAAACTACCCAAACGTTGGACCAGGGATCTGGGTCACATGAAAACTATCCAAACACTGGGTTGTTACGTCGGACCCAGGATCTGGGTAACACGAAAACTATCGAAACACTGGGTTGTTGCGTTGGACCCAGGATCTGGGTAAAATGAAAAATATCCAAACACTGAGTTGTGACGTCGGACTCAGGATCTGGCTAATATGAAAACTACCCAATCACTGGGTTGTTACGTCGGACCCAGGTTCTGGGTAACATGAAATCTATCCAAACACTGGGTTGTTGTTACGTCGGACCCAGGAGCTGGGGAGCACGAGAACTATACCCAATCACTGGGTTGTTATGTCAGACCTAGGAGCTGGGTAACACGAAAACTATCCAAATACTGGGTTGTTGTTACGTCGGACCCAGGAGCTGGGTAACACGAAAACTATCCAAATAATGGGTTGTTACGTTGGAACCAGGATCTGAGGAACATGAGAACTACCCAAACACTGGGTTTTTACGTCGAACCCAGGATCTGGAGAACACGAGAACTACCCAAACACTGGGTTGTTACATCGGACCCAGGATCTGGGGAACAGGAGAACTACCCAAACATGGGTTTTTACGTCGGACCCAGGATCTGGGGAACACGAGAACTACCCAAACACTGGGTTTTTACGTCGGACCCAGGATCTGGGGAACATGAGAACTACCCAAACACTGGGTTTTTACGTCGGACCCAGGATCTGGGGAACATGAGAACTACCCAAACACTGGGTTTTTACGTCGGACCCAGGATCTGGGGAACATGAGAACTACCCAAACACTGGGTTTTTACGTCGGACCCAGGATCTGAGGAACACGAGAACTACCCAAACACTGGGTTGTTACATCGGACCCAGAAATTGGGGAACACGAGAACTACCCAAACACTGGGTTGTTACATCGGACCCAGAAATTGGGGAACACGAGAACTACCCAAACACTGGGTTGTTACATCGGACCCAGAAATTGGGGAACACGAGAACTACCCAAACACTGAGTTGTTACATTGGACCCAGGATCTGGGTAATACAGAAACTACCCAAACACTGGGTGTTTACGTCGGACCCAGGATCTGGGTAATACAGAAACTACCCAAACACTGGGTGTTTACGTCAGACCCAGGATCTGGGTAACATGAGAACTACCCAAACACTGGGTTGTTACATCGGACCCAGAAACTGGGGAACACGAGAACTACCCAAACACTGGGTTGTTACATCGGACCCAGAAACTGGGGAACACGAGAACTACCCAAACACTGGGTTGTTACATCGGACCCAGAAATTGGGGAACACGAGAACTACCCAAACACTGGGTTGTTACATCGGACCCAGAAATTGGGGAACACGAGAACTACCCAAACACTGAGTTGTTACATTGGACCCAGGATCTGGGTAATACAGAAACTACCCAAACACTGGGTGTTTACGTCGGACCCAGGATCTGGGTAATACAGAAACTACCCAAACACTGGGTGTTTACGTCAGACCCAGGATCTGGGTAACATGAGAACTACCCAAACACTGGGTTGTTACATCGGACCCAGAAACTGGGGAACACGAGAACTACCCAAACACTGGGTTGTTACATCGGACCCAGAAACTGGGGAACACGAGAACTACCCAAACACTGGGTTGTTACATCGGACCCAGAAATTGGGGAACACGAGAACTACCCAAACACTGGGTTGTTACATCGGACCCAGAAATTGGGGAACACGAGAACTACCCAAACACTGAGTTGTTACATTGGACCCAGGATCTGGGTAATACAGAAACTACCCAAACACTGGGTGTTTACGTCGGACCCAGGATCTGGGTAACATGAGAACTACCCAAACACTGGTGTACTCTTCTGGTGTACTGTATGTAAGGAAGCATACAGATGGACCAGAACGGGAAAAGCTAACTCTTAGGTTTCCCATGAGCACAACATCGCAATATTTTTGCAATATTTTTACCTTGACTACAAGGCCACCACTCCGACAATGGTCATTTAATAACATATAAAACCATGGTCGTACAAAACAATCTCTACCAAATAGTGGTATTCAGTGAATTGTTTCATGCAGTGCACATCATTTATCTAGCAGAGCTTGGATTTATGATTGTGGGGCTCCCAAAGATCTTAAACACAATTTCATATTGTGAACTTTGCCATTTATTATTTCCAGATAACCTTTGCACTACATCTATTTTGAAGCCACTCTGCAGTCACCACTGTTTGCATGTTACCATTATTAGAGAATTAAACACCAAAGTCCAAAACATTTCACTGCTCACTGTGCCTAAGGCCACTGGAATTCCCCTTTTTAACAGTTGCAATGTAGCGTCACCAAGCCTCCGTTTTCACTGTTTTAAGGTGCACAGTACACATGGTTTAATATGAAACTAACAAACAGTTAGATTCAATCGATGATCTGTGTTTTTATCACACAGATAAAGGCTTAGTAAAAAAGATAGTGATTTAATCTTAGCAGTAAAAACTAAGTGCTCTGTTCAGTGACAAGCACCATCATTTAAGAATATATATGTCATATATTGTTGTTACAATATACACCAAATAATGTTTATTAGCTTAGAGTAAGCATTTTAATTAATTTGATAGCATCAAACACATAATTTATACGTTTAGGCATTAATAAGCCAATAAAGCCTTTAAATACATCTTCATCTCCAGCAGATTCTAATTTGCATTTTTTTTCATTGTAGCCCTAATAATTCCAAAACTGAGTATGATGTAAAAAAAAAAAAAAAATTGTAAGTAATATTTTATATGAAATGAATGTTTTGAGTAGTATTTCCCAATTATAGTCCACTATGAACCAAGGTTTTTTCTTTTCTTCCATTTTTTGAAACATTTCTTAGCAAACTGCTGATGAATTTGCATTTCAAATAAAAAATGACCATGTCATTGACATTTGCCACATTCAAAACCACTCTGTTATCACCAAGTTCAGGGCTGGGTGTGCCTCATACACATATTTTCCTCTTGTGCAATGATTTTTTGCAATGAAGTTCAATGTCAGTGTTACCGTTTGTTCTGATACAGATACTGTAAATGTGTCAGTTAAATATAATGTTTTTGGCAGCATATTTTTGATGCTCAAACTTTGTGGCTTATACTAGAAATCTTAAATGAAGTAGTAAGAGAAAATACATTTAATGATGGCTATAAAATCATAAAAACAAATCCAATGATTACATCACACTTTTAACAAAAACATATATTAAAGGGATAGGTCATCCCCAAAAATCTGTCATCATTTACTCAGCCTCAAGTTGTTCCAAACCTGTATACATTTCTTTCTTCTGCTGAACACATATCTTGAAGTATGTCCTTACATTGAATGGGCCCCATTGACTTCCAGAGTATTTTTTTCCCCCATACAGTTACAGATTATTCAAAATGTCTTCTTTTGCATTCAGCAGAAGAAAGAAATTCATACAGGTTTGAGGGTGAGCAAATGGGTGAGATTTTTTTTTTTTTTAATCGGGACAGTGCACATTAATGAACAGTCTAACATTACTGTAAAGACTGTAAATGATCCAGGTTATAGCATAAATGCTAATTTTCACCTGTAAAAATTAATTTAATTTCAATTCATTTTTGGGTGAACTATCCCTTTAAAACCACACTGTAAACCTGAATAAGTTGGCAAAAAAATAATAATAATTAAGGCAATCATTTGACTCACATTTTTTAAGTCAAGAAATGTAAAGTTTAAGTAAGCAGAACTTGCAGATATTTAATTTGTAATCATACATTTTAATTGCTCTGAACTTTATTGAATATTTGAGTAAGCTACTTCAAAAAGACTGGCACAGGCTATAACGAAAATGCAGAATAAAGTTATAAAAAATAAAAAAAGTTTATTAAAAAATAACAGTTATTTTTGTTTGATTTTGCACATAAAAAGTATTCTCACCGCTTCATAAAATTAAGGTGTAACATCTGGAGTCACATGAACAATTTTAACAATGTTTTTCTGGGCTTTGAAAGTGTACATTAAATAGTTGTCTATAGAGGTCTATCAGTCTATCAGAGCTGTCTATCAGAGAGCTCCTGGATTTCATCAAAAATATCTTAATTTTTTGTGTTCTGAAGATGAACGGAGGTCTTACGGATTTAGAATGACATGAGGGTGAATAATTGACAGAATATTTTTTTGTGTGTGTTAACTCATGCTCCACTCATCACTATGATGGTAATAGTACACTGTAAAAAATTATTTAGAAAAAAAGTTACCTGGTTGCCTTAAAATTTTGAGTTCATTGAAATTACAATTTTGAGTTAATACAATGACAATTTTTTTGAGATTCGACAACCTTTATTAAAATATTATTAAAAGATTTTGTAAGCATATTGGGTAATTGTGTGTGTTTTATTTCTGATGACGCAGTGAAACATGCCAAATAGTGCTATTTTCATGATTTATCCAATTTTTTATATGGTTCAGATACAATAATATTTTGAGTTTCTATTTATTAAACTAATTTCCTTCATTGTATCAACTCAAATTTTTAATTTCAATAAACTCAAAATTTTAAGGCAACCAGGTTACTTACTTTTTTAAGTTAAACCAACAAAAAACAACCAAATTTTTTTACAGTGTACCAACAACAACAAAAACGTTAATCTTGCGCGCACACACAAACATAATATGACACTTTTTTGGGCATTTACTGTGCCTTTTGAGTGTTATGGCAAAGCGTGCTGAGAAATAGAAATCCAAGCCCAGTTTTGGTTCATTTTAAGTTAGTCTAAATTAAAAGAAATAAGTCTATGAAACTCAAAACAATGAAACAATTCATATTACTTAAAATGTATCCTTTTGAGAACTAAAAAGAAAAAGAAAGTTATAAAAGTTAATTTGATTGAACAATGAGTTCAAGTTTAATTTGAGTTGGCTCTATACTCTAACCAATTAATTATTTTGAGCGTCAGGGTTTACAGTGAAACGACATTAATACAGCAGAACAAAATTGCATGATCAAGGTATATAGGATGTAGTGACAGTGCTTGATAACAAATTGCAAAATACATGTGTCATTTGGACCAAAACTCTTTCCCTCTGACCCTGGGTCATTCTTCTTGTCAAGTCCTGTCTTAGTTCATATAAGGAGTTAGTCAGTGTACCGCTGCTTTCTTCCGACATGAGAGGTAAAATAACCCAGTGAAAAAAATGAGAGTTGGGCAATAACATACCAGTGGGTTTTTCATATATAAAGCTCACAAGCACACTGTTAGATTACTTTCACACAGAAATGGGGTGGGTCAATAACCTCCTGATTTGTTCTTTCTTTGTGTCAATTTACCTGCTGACACAGGCTAAATGTGGTAAGACCAGCATTGCTTTGATTGTTCTCTCCTTGGTCTCCTTTCTAACAAGAGAAAGAATAACTGTAAGACAGAGTGCTTTGATATCTTGACTGTGATTTAGGTCCTGTGAATGCAGCCTCATCTAGTGATGAAAAAGACAATCCGTTTGTGGTAGGTTTCATGTGCAACTGGTTAAACAGACATGCTTTTTTCAGTTATGACTTCTTGTATTGTCAGAATATGATTTTCATTTAGTCTATACTTATATATTATACAATATATAATTACACTGTCCAAATATTTGAATTTTTAAAGATTTAAAATTCTTTACTTTTTAATTTCTGTATTAATCTGAGTAAAAATCTGAAATATTACCATTTTAATTTTATTTTAAAAATGTAATTTATTCATGTGTTGCTATTAGTCTCCAGTGTCCCATGATCCTCCAGATATCAATCTAATGTGATGATTTGGTGCTTAAAAAACATTTCTTATTATTATCAATATGGAAAACAGTTGTGAGGCTTAATATTTTTATGGAAACCATGATGCATTTTTTTCTTTCAGGACTTTTTGATGAATAGAAAGAACAGTAATTTTTTGACGTGAAATATTTTGCAACATTATATAAATGTATACTGTCCAATTTGGTACCTTTAATTTATCCTTGCTGAATAAAAATATTCATTTATTTCTACAAAAATAACTGACCCTATAAACCTTTATGGCAAGTCAAGTCACGCCACCTTTATATATATAGTGCTTTATACAAATATTAATAAAAAATAACATTTATTCTGCTGTAATGCAGCTCTTCAAATACAATAGCGTTATTATTCAGCTCAAGTCAGTTCAGTGTGGATTCGATATGTACATAAGTTTATCTTGAGAATTATATCATTGAAAAATTGGATATTTGCTTTTTGTAATGTCTTTCACCATGCAAAAACTCACTTATTTTAATCTAAAGTGAAATTTTCCACACGTTTTAGGCACGCAGGGATTTCACAAGAGAAAGAAGAGCCGTAGAGGTGAGGTTGTTTTTAATCATTGTTGTTTATGTATATTTTATAGGCATGCACTTTTAAATGTACTTTATTATTATTTTTAAATACATTTTCATTATCTTTCTGTAACCTACCAAGGACTGTTCAGGTATGTGAATTATATTTTATTTATTATATTATAATATTAAACCAATTTGGAGATTCAATTAGTTTTTACCCCAAGCCAGTTCTATAGCTTGGCGTTTCCATCCCAGTAAAAGACTGTACAACATTACTAGAAAGTGTCAGTCTTATCATGTGCACTTCTTTAGGTCTTCAGAAAAATCTTGATGAGATGAAGATTAAATGCAGGGATTCTTACAAAGTAGCGAAGGATAATATTGATGGTGAGTCAACCATCTTTATTCTACTCAAACTTAAAAGTATATATTTACAATGCAGTTCAGTCTTGCACTCATATTCAACACAATATTGGTGGATATGTTTTCAGGTCTTAAAAGGCAACTGGATGATCTTTTTAAACAAGTCAGAGCCACCAGTCCAGCCAAGGATGGTATGTGGAAAATTATATTTAGGAACAAATGGGAAAATGACATTTTTTTGTAACATATTGTAAAAAGACAATAGATCGACTTATTACACTTGTTTTCCACCCATTCAGTCTTAAACATTCTCCAGAAAGTCATCGACCTACAGGAGATGGATGTGATAACGAACACTGAGAAAGATGGCGCAAAGATTGAAAGTGTGTTTCAATAATATTACAATATTTTATTATTAACCTGAAAACCTTTCAGTTTTCTGTGTATAGTCATGCAGGTATTTTAAAAATCAACAGGACTCGAGAAGCGTCGGAAGGAAAGCGATAGAGACTTGGCAGAGATGAAGAAAGTCTTCTCAGGAAGTGTTGAAATTTTTGAGAATGCAGGTACAGATACAGATGATAACATCCCTGTGCATGGAGCAATACCAGACTGACATTGCGTTTTGAGCCCTTGCTTAATTTTTAACTAGCAAGACAGTAATAGTTTGTTCTTTTTTCCATCTAGTTTCAAAGATAAAAGCCGAGACATTGAAAAGTGATGAGGCAACATCAACCCCTCTTAATGGTGTGTATGATTATGTCTGGATGTTACTTTTGTAATTGTCAAAGTTTCCAAGGATCAGCATTCACCCATAAAAGTGATTGGGCAGACGAAACCGTAAGTCGTAGAGACTTAAAACTGTGAGGGCTGGTAGTAGTCACACCGCCTACAATGCCACCAAGGTTTGCCCCGATCAGCCTGACATGGGACCAACAGCGGCCAAAAGTATGAAGACGGACAAAATGCCTCAGATTTTCTCAAACTTCAGGCACCATTTTCGAGATTTAAAAAAAAAATGTTTGGAATAACCTACTTTTGCTTACTCCGTATTTCAATTCACGGTCACAAAAAATGTCAAAATGTTCAATGTGACCGCAGCAGTCGCACTGTTACTAAAATGGCTGTAACCTACGAACAGAAGATCTATTTTTGCAGAACTCGGGAAACATGTTTATGAATGTACATGTTTAAAAAAAATTGTGCTGTTTGGCACTATAACAGGAAAAAAAAACATGAAAATGGCTATAACTACCCAACTGTTCGTTCAGTTGACTTGAAAACTGGCATGCCATGTCTTTGTCCAGGGTGCAAAGTCTGTCTATGAGGAGATTGTTGTATCTAAAAAAACATGACTGTCATTGACCAGTGAACATTGAGCATCTTTAAGACGAGGTTAACAGAGGCTGATTGGAACACAACCTGATATGGGTCATGAAGGAGCCTGAGAAGTTTCGAGCCAGTGCTTTTCAAGGGAGTCACCTCCTTAGACTCCTGAACCCTGGCTGAGTCCAACGTTACCAAACAGGCCAGGTTTCACCTTGTGGTTTGTGCAACGGTGTGATTTTAGCGCTTAAAAAGTTATTTATTTTACCTTTATTTAACCAGGCAAGTTACTTAAGAACAAGTTCTTATGTCAACCATAGACGGTTTAATAGATTAAACATTCGCTGTAACCGGTCGGCAAAACTCGAACACATCTTCCCTTTTTTAAGAATGATTTCAGTGCCGTTCTTTTCTCAGAGAAAAGCTTAACTCTAAGTCTTCCAGAGTCACGGTCAAAGCTGATTCGAAAGACCGCCGTTCGCCAGTTTCTGTTTTTACTAGAAGCACGAGCACAACTCGACCGTCGTCATTATGTTAAGCCCACCGACTCTAAACACGATGTGATTGGCCTGACCCGAGTTTGGTGTTTACAGCTCAGAAGGTATTGAGAGTTGCTAGACGACATTCCCGGCAGATTAGATTTGCTGCCGCTAGGGTGCGTCTAGATTTGTAGGCTAACGATCTAAGGCAGGGGTCTCCAAACTCGGTCCTGAAGTTTAGTTCCAACCTCGATAAAACACACCTGGGCTTAGCAGGAGACTGATTAGCTGGCTCATGCATGTTTATTTGGGATTGGAGCTAAACTCTGCAGGACAGTAGCCCTCCAGGACCGACTTTGGAGACCACTGATCAACGTGGTTAATTGCATGCTTGCTAAATAAGACATAATATCTTTTTACGCATGTGCTTAAAGGCCTTAAACACTTGAACTCTGATAATTGCTGCTTGCAGCTTTATATTTATTTGTATCTAATCTACAGAATTAAAGAAATACCTGGAAGACCAAGTCAAACAACAAGGTGGCATTGCAGATCAAGGTGAGTTTAATGGGAATGAGAAATGTGGAGCCTTTCAACCTGACCAGAAATACTTTATCAGTAATTGTGGGTAAAGTTCTGAAATATTTTGAAAATTTGTCTGCTTAATACAGTTTGTTTCATTTTTAGTGCTGCAGATTGTTAAATTGCAAATTGAAGCAATGGAAATTAAGACGCGTCTCTCTGGTAAATATAAGATGCAAGTGCAGATAGATGGTGAGTGTTTGACGTTTACAAAATCCTTATTAGGCTAGGAATTGTGAAGTTGCAGTTGTGAGATGGTCTGCATGGATCATTTTATATGTGCACATTCGTTTTATCTTATTTAATGTTTGACAGGTATTATAAGCAAACTGGAGAACAAAAAGGGCCTCTTGTCTGATTTGAAAGAGGAGCGAGAAGAGAGGAGAGAAAACCTACAAAAAATCGGTGAGTTATTATTCAGTGTTCGCCTTCTTTTTTTGTAGATCCACAATCTATAATCCACGTGATGAGACAAATGACTTGCGCATATCCTTCCCATGTTCTGTTTTGCATTCACAGATAAACTCATTGCATCACTGGAGAAAGAAATATCGGTCCTGAATGCGGAATTATCAGCGCATAAACAGACACTTGCTCAGCTTGATGGTACTGGAATCAGACTTGATTTATGATTAATTCAGCATTTTGTATTTCGATTTGTGAATCAATACTTCATCCTGCCAATGACTTGATCTTGTAGGACAGAAAAAAGATTTTGATAGGAAAAGAACTGAAGCAATGGAAAAAATTGCCAATTTGAAGGGAAAAGATGATTTAAGTAAGTTTCTTTAATTTTACCTGATTCTCATTTCTCGTGAATTATTCTCGTGTTTAATGTTTTTGCATCATCAGTACTATTATAATATTTTTTTGCTGTTCTTAGTTTCTAGAATTCTTACACTCCAGTTTGAATTTATGGAGGCGCTAATTACTGCACAGGGACAAAAGAAAGCAGACGAATTTGTGATAGCTGGTGAGATCTGAATGTTTAAAAATTATTAAGTTTTTTTAATATGTTTGATTTGATTGATTGATTGATTGATTGATTGATTGATTGATTGATTGATTGATTGATTGATTGATTGATTGATTGATTGATTGATTGATTGATTGACATGCTTTAATAAGCAGTTTTAGTAGAATTGTGATGTTTGCGTGTGATTTTGGATTATGCCTTCTCAGATCTCAAGAAAGAGCTTGAAAAGGAACAGGACTTGGCACTTAATCTGGATACTGACAACAAACGTAAGATCGATATATCATCTTGTAATTACTTCCAACCGAAGTTGAAAATGCAATTTGTCATAGGATTCAACAATATTCATTGTATATTGTTTCATTCCAAAATAAAACATTTATTGACGAGTGATCTGTAATGTTTTCTACACCCAGATTTACGCAGAATGCTGTTTGACAAGACAGAACAATGCAACGACCTGATGGATATGTACATGAGTAAGACATTTTAATCTCCTTTCCACCCAGCAAGCAACTATGAAATGTTTTGTCATGAAGTCAACAGGATACATTTGAAAGGAATTATTAATGTTATGTGCAGATTCAGTTAAAAACATAAAGGTTTATCTCACTATTATTGTGTTGGGATTATTATTTATTTATGTATGTATCATCTTTTCCAGGTACAGAAGCTGAACTGGAGGCTCAAGTAAATAAAATATCAGATTTAACCTCAAAGACAGGCAAGTTGAGTGAAATTTTAGACATACAAGATATAGTATATATACTTTTTCTTACACCCATTATTTTCAGTTTAAATGAATATACATTAAGTTTAATATACATGTCAACATTTCATTTCCACAGCTATCCAGATTATTTTGCTGAGCTTTGATATCGACCAAATAACGAAACAAATTAAAGCATCCTCATCTAATGATGGTATTTCCCCCCTGAACCTTTTTTTGTATTTCTGATTTCTGTCAATTTGAAAAGCAAACCGCATTAAAAATCTTTCTAAAGCTAATTGTACTACACTTTCTTTCCTAGTTTTAGTGCATACAAAATATTTATGCTATTTTTCTACATTTATAATAGATTTGAAGAGAATACAGGACAAAAAGCTCAAAGAACTTAAGGCTAAAAAGGAGGAATTTCAGAAAAGTGACGCAAACTCTGATAAAAGTAAGACTCTTTGCATTCAAATCTGTTTAATCATAAAGTTTTATGCCTATTGACTCACATCTATACATGTGTGTTTTTGCCTCTGCTTGTCAGTTCTTCAGGTGATATCCCAGATGGAGGAAATCTGGAAGCTACAGAGCAAAGACCAAGATAACTTAAATCAAATCAGTAGTGAGTGTGTAATGCAGTAGATATATACTATTGGGAAAAATGGACAGTAAAGTTTCAACTCATGTTCTTTTCTGGTTTCAGATATGCAGAAGGATCTCTTGAAAATGATTACAGAATTAGACGATAAAATGTCTGTAAAACCAAGTGAGTGGAGAATCATGGTTCTTGTTTGGACCTTAGGCTCTTGTTATTGTCAGTTATGTTCACACTCATACATAGTTAAATAATTACACTTTCTAATGCCTTAAGGCCAGTTAACACCAAGGACGATAATAATGATAAAGAGTCCACACCACAACTAGAATGATAACCGCATCAATCCTGCTTAAAAGAGCTTAAGCATTTAAAGCGGCAAATTACAAAACTGATGCACATGCCACTGTAAACCCAAATAAGTTGGCAAAACTCAAATTTTAGGTACTTAGTTACATCAATTCATAAATTCAAGGGGTCAAGTATAAGTACAAATGTACGAGTACAAAATTGAAATCTGCCAGTTCTGTTTACTTAAACTTTGAATTTATTAACTATAAAATCAAAGTTTAAGTAAACAGAACTGGCAGATTTCAATTTTGCACTCGTACATTTTAATTGCTCTAAAACATTTTGAGTGAGTTAATTCATACATTTAAACTTAAAATTATAATGTAATCTCATTTTAAATATTTAAATAAATCAATAACTAGCTTATTCAGCAAATGCTGATTGGTAACACAATGCTTTGATAACATTAGCATAGCAATTGCTGAAGGAATATGGCAGTATAGAACCTATTCTCAAACCAAGCTCATGCTCCACTTTTCACAATGACGGTTCATTACATTATTTTACGTTACACACTACTAAATCTCCCACTTAACAATAATCTTGCACACAAAACATTATATAACACTTCATTTTAGCATTTATCCTTTTCGAGTGCCATGGCAAAGCTTGCTGAGAAACAGAAATCCCATCCCAGTTTTAGGTTCATTTAAGTGTGTCCAAATGAAAAGAAACAAGTTCATTAAACTATTCAGATTACTTTAAATGTGTCAGTTTCGTGAACTCAAAATATAATTTCATTTCATTTGAGTTTGACCTACTCAAACCGATTCATTATTATTCATTATTCCTACAGTGTATAATAAACAGAACATTATCCTGAGTTTGTTGTGGATGCTAATATAAAGTAATTATTGTTATAGTTATCTTTATAGGTATCAATCTTGGTGTAAACAGGCCTTTATGAGTATTGCATTAGCTCAAATCAGTTCATCTCAAAATCCTCATTTTCTCATATATTTTTGGCAGAACAATCAATATTTCTTTGTTTATTTGTCTCAGTGCTGAAAATCTTGGCTCTCCAGTCTGATGTAACCTGGATAAGGGAAATGCTGAAAGAAGTGACTACACAGGCTGAGATGGAGAAAGTTGGTGGGCACTGATACTTTATAATAAAACTTTTAATAGTGGTAATATTTCTTAAAGAGACCATGACATGAGAAATCAAATTTACCTTGAGAATTTGACATATAAGATGTCTTTGTACAAAGCAAAGCATATGTTTAATCAAGCTCCAAAAGCTCTGTCTCTTTTTGATATTGCAGGATATCAATATATCCACAGAGGCAAATATATTTGCATATGACTTCCCTGCCTCCAGAGCAAGACATCTATGAATAGTTATACTGTCACATCATAGGCCTTATACCATCTGGTGTTCAGTCACTTAATGGCTGACACATGCCTACACTGGATGTAAACATTGTGTCAAAAGCAAATATAACCATATAACCATTGATTTCATAATGATTTGTCTGTAAATTACGGTTTTAGGGCCAGATTTACTAAACAGGGCAAATTAGCAAGTGAGCGCAATTCCAATAAGGGGATCGGACAGTTATGCGCGTGATCTACTGACAACGTGCAAATTAATGAACACAGACGCAACCGGATAATTCCATAATGACCAATACAATCTACCCGTTAGCGTCTGGTTTAAGGCACACATTTTTGGGAAGTAAATAATGACGCAAACACCATACTCTCCTCTCATGAATTTTGCGCCTGAAAGGGAAACTCCAACAAATGCATATGCAATACGGTCAGCTGCAAAAATAACCCTGTCCATTTTCTCAAAGAAAAGCTTAATTCCAAGTCTTCCAGAGGCGCGGCCAAAGCTGATTCGAAAGACCGCTGTTCTCTAGCAGAAGCAGCTATCTTCTTTGTTTTCAAGTAGCAGGGAATTCACGTGGAACCGGCACAACTCTGCCGTCATTGTTAAGCCTGCCCACTGACTGTATACACAATGTGATTGGCCTGAATAGGGTTTGGTTTTTCAAGCTTGCAAGCCAACGGAGAGTTGCTAGACAACCGTGGCTGCAAATTATATTTGCTGTCTCTAGGGTGCGCCTAGATTTCTAGGCTAATGCAATGATGTTAGCCAATCATAGCAGTGGCCATTAACTGACAAGCCTTAAAGGAGCCCCCCGTTAAAAATTGATCATTTCAGACAGAGCGTCAGAATGATTGAAAAAAAAATGTTGTCTGCCAAAAAACTTTATTAACATTATAAGTGAACCTCAAGTTGAAATGAAATTAATAAAAGAAGTCCATGTCATGACCCCTTTGATGGATTGTCAAAAATGGAGAGATAGTAACTACTTAGGTTGGATTATTGCTATATTTACACTGACTTCTGACAGGGCTCCAAAAAGCACTGGGCGACGTGGAACGTAAGCTGGCGGAAAAAAACAAAGAGCTGTCTACTGCGACCGGTGACATCAGTCAGTTACGTGAGTGAATTCTTTTGGAGACTTAAAACAGTAACTGAAATAAATAAATATCTGTCATTAAAATGCTTGATTTGCAGAGAGAGAAATTGCTCTTCTGAAGAAAGAAGTTTTGACACTGAAAATGCAAAAAGAAAAAGTTGAACAGACTGCAGAGGAGAAGATTAAAGGTTTGACCCATATTTATATTTCATCTCCTTCACATTAATTCAACAGCAATCCATGAATTTATTTTCATGACCTTGAAAACGTATCAATCAATTAGATTTTTATCTCTGTCACAGATCTTGAAGGAAAACTAAAACAGAGTAACAAGGCATTGGATGATGCAAATCAATTTCTAAAAGAAAAGGATGCCACACTATCACGACAAGGTAAGGGTACAAGCACTGAAGAGATTCAGAAAATGATGTCTGTTTGCAAACATGATCAGGATTGGAAGATAAAACATGCATTTGTGGATTTGTCTGCCAATGAACATCGGAACATCAGATCATTGCTTATATAACATTTTAACCTAATGTCCATCTAGTTACAAAGATCAACAATCTCATAGAAGAAGTGAAAACCTTGAAACAGCAAGTGCAAGAAAAAGAATTGCAAGTAAATTCTAGAATAGCTGGTGAGTTTCATTCAATCCATGCATCCATCAGTTCCAACCTCCCTCACTTACTTAAACAGTAAAGCATAAATCAACATTGGGTCTTTCCATTAACTTAAGAACGCAACTTGATGCTTTCCTTTTAGAGCTTGAAAGGGACCTGATAAAGAAGGAGAAAGAAAATGACAAAATTCGTGATGAGAATGAAAGTAAGACCTTCAGCAATAAAATCTTCAACAATAGGGCATTTCAAGTCATTGTCTAAAGAAAAATTCCCCATCTTTCCTATCTCTAGAGCTGCAAGAAAATTGTGTGAGCACAAGTGATTGCCCTGAACTCCAGAAGAAATATAAAGGTACTTTATCTTTATATCTGCTGTAAAAGAGTGTTCTTTCAGAACATTTGGAGAGTTGTATAAACAGGGTACTTGGTGACTGTGTTACAGAAATGCAGGCTAAATATAATGATACCATTTCCAAATTGAACAGTCAAATTCTTCAGAAGGGTGAGTGAAACCCTGGTTCATAATTAAATTATGTCTTATGTAAGCCTTATGTAATTCTACATCACTCTTATATTGTCACATAATTCTCTGTTGTTTTCAGTTTTCTTGATTAAAAGTCTGATCGATGAAGTGGAGTACTTGGATAGGCAAATTGCACAAGGAATGCCAGGTAATGAGGTGTATTTCTATTGATTCTGATGAGGCTGCATTTATTTGATCAGAAATACAGTAATTCTTTACTGTCTCCTAATCAATTTATTGTTCCTCACGAATAAATGTATTCATTTAATGATTGATTTGCTGTATATAAAATCAAACCAAAATGTATTCAGACACCTTTAACATTTTCTCACATTAGTATCAGTTTATTCGCTATAGTTTCGAAAATGGTAATAAAATATGACAAGTACTCAGAGTTAAACTGTGTCAGAACAAATTAATCTTGATAAAGTCAGATAACTTTGATAGAAAGGTATGTAATGGATTACAATCAACCAATCAGCTGTTAAATTTAAGTACACAATTAGATAATACCAATTTAGATCAACCAATTACCAAGCAATGCTTCATTTGGTTCAGTCTGTGGCTTAAAAGGTCGCATTAGCAATTAAAGAAAAAACACTTGAGCAAAACATTTTCAGGTCAAAGTGTCTGAATAATTTTACTGGTAGTCCACTGTATGAAGAATTGTTTGGTATATGTCAGTTTACGTTATTTTTCTAATCTCACTTACATAAATGAACTATAGTGCCCTGTACCCAAGAGTAAAATCTGCTGTCTGAAAATATTTTGGTTTGACTGCATATATATATGTGTGTATGATATTGATTTTATAATATTGATTTCTAATGTTAAGTGGTCTCTTAATTATTTCAGAGCTGTATATATTACTCTTACTGTCAACTTGGATCAATTTAATGTTTACTTGCTGAATAAATGCATTAACTTGTGGTGTATATTTCATATTATATGACATAAGCTATGCAGGTGTAAGACTTTTCATAATTATTCAGATCAATGAGAATCATGCATGCCAGTTGAACAAATACTGGCGTATTATACATACGAACTCCCCACCCCACTACCCTAAACCTACCCAAGAGGCCGTGTCATATATACGCCATAAAGTGCGTATCATATGCACGCGAAAAACAGCGTATCATATGAATACGTATGCATTGCACACTCGTACTATTTATACAGATTTATGTGTGATCGGGTTGGACTAACTACACTGAACCTTTACAAAAACTTTCAGAATACCAAAAACTCATTCTTCGATTCTTTTGCTTTTTCACTTTATGTGAATATAAAAAATGAGTAAGGGGGAAAGACCACGGTTTGACATGATTTTGTACCTTTTGTTCCATCTGTGGTTATCTTCTTTTCAGGATTGAGTGAAGAACTAGAAGAAAAGGAAAGACAATTGGAGGAGGCAAAGCAGCAACTTAAAGATGAGGGATCCATATCTGTCCTAAGTGAGTCAAACCCCATTTGGGCCTTCTTCAACTGATGAGAGACCGTTTCATCCTTACACTATGGTTTGTTACAGCCCTGGATGTACTTCAGCAACTAACGGAGTTATGGAAGCTGCAAGAAAATCCAACTGAAGAGAATTCAGAAAAGATTCGGCGTGAGTTGAAAAAAATCCTTCTTTTTTTTTTTACTGTCATAAGCATTTTCATTTGCTTTTCCTTTAAAAACATTTCATCCATTAGCTTAGAAATAGTGATGTTCTTCTCTTCTTTTAGGACTGGAAGCGAGATTAAATGGTTTGCTGGCTGAGTTGCAAAACTCTGGAGAGAAGGGGCTTGGACTAGGTGAGTCTCTTTTAAATTGCAATAGAATTAAAAACCTGTGCTTATCATCTTAATCTGTTTAAGATTTTTAACAATAATAATATTGTTGTAGCTTAAAGGGTGAAGCATGCATGATTTCGATATTCAGGGAATACATAAACTGATAAAATGTATATCTTGAATGCAATGTCGCTCTGGTTTTCTTATAAATTTATACAGCCTTGAAGATAATTTCTATAAAGGAATCAATGTTCAGACTAAAACAAGCACAAGGAAAAATACAAGAGGAATACAAAAGAGAAATTAATGGTAAGTTGATCTTAAAGGGATAGTTCACCCAAAATTTTAAAATTAGCCCATGATTTACTTACATACTAGGTATATATGACATTCTTATTTCAGACAAATAAAATCGGAGTAATATTAAAAATGTCCTGGCTCTTCCAAGCTTTATAATGACAGCAACTGTTGTGTCTAAAACAGACTAAAATAGTAGCTTCCGGCAGTCAGCGCCACGCAAGTGAAAGAGTAAAAAGTTACGGCAAACGTGTAACTCTTGACCCTTGATGCATGCGTATTGACGAACGCAGTAGCACAGAGAATAGAGCAAAACAAAAAGGCGGTCATGATTTAGAAGTCTAAAACGAGAATTTTTAATTAGAAATGGTGGAAGATTTCGACATAAGAGAAGAGGGGCTTGAAGCCCAGCACTATATGCAAGAGGCGTCAAAGCTTGCAATGCTCCTATTACATCGTGTCAGGGGTTACTCTTTCGCCGTAAGACGACTTGAGTACCACTGACCGCTGGAAGCTAGTTATTTTAGTCTATAAAGTCTTATAATTTTGAATATTTTTCTTACACAAACACACCACTTCACTTTATAAGGCCTTTATTAACTGCCTGTAGCCGTGTGGAGCAGTTATATGATTGATAGATGCACTTTTATAGACTTCAAAAGCTTGGAAGAGCCAGGACATTTTTAATGTAACTCTGATTTTATTTGTCTGAAAGAAGAATGTAATATACACCTAGAATGACTTGAGGGTAAGTAAATAATGGCCTATTTTTATTTGTTTTATTTTGGGGTACACTAACCCTTTAATCCATCTAATAATGATTGCTGAGTATATTTAAGTGAAAGGGGAAACAAAGACACTAAATAACTTTCTTTTTGTTGTTGGTCAGGTCTTAAGATGCAAGTTGATGACAAAGAAAAAGAGATCTTGCTTTTGAAGGCTAACTGTGGTCTGTCCGCTCAGCTGAGTAAGTGAGAATCATTTTATGGAGGAGATTTTACTCATTCTTTATTTTTGTATTTTCACAAAGGAATGACTAGCTGTGTTTAGTTCCTAGCAGGGATGTACTTTGCTTTTTAACCCACTATAATGTTATTACAAACATGTTGATTCTTCATTAACAAACAGAGGAGAGGATACAACAACTAGAAAAGGAGGCTGAGGAAAGCAAACAAAAATTGAAAAAACTACAAAAAGAGTCAGACTTTAAGATTGCGGGTACGTTTTACACTTGATGTGCTATTAACTTACTGTTGAGAGACAGACCTAAAGGACAGATCTTCATTAGAGGATAAAATATTTAAATTAATATTTAATCAAATATCATCATGCCATTTTGTTCTCTCAGCCCTAGAGAAACAAATTAAAACAAAGGACCAGCAGCTTGCAAACACTGAAGATGCACTTCAGGAGACGAATGCTAAAAATGCTGCTTTGAGTAAGAAAAAAGCTTATTTATGTTTACTCTATATTGTATTGTCACCTATGGATGAATATAGTCATTCCAAGAATTTAAGTTTTGTGTGTTTTGTTTTAGTCAAAAAGCTCAACAGTCTGAATGATGACATAAAGAAAATCACAGAGGAGAAAAACAATGCACTACACAAAGCAAAAGAAGAAATCATCGGTATGACAACCTTCATCTAAACACCAAAGAAATGTGCTTCAATTCGTTATCAAGTTCACTTTTCCAGTACGATATGATATGGTTAATTAAGATTGCTTAAGTGAATAGATGTGTTGGTTTTTATATAAAAATCATTTTGTCACTCTGGAGAGCAATAGTTTTTGATACAATGGAAGATAAATATACATGACCTATGATTTTTTGGGCCAGTGATTTTAATCAAAAAACTGACAATAAACTGACAATAGTGCTATAATGACATACAGTCAAGCCAAAATTATTCAGACACCAGCTATCATTTTTTATAAGTGGCTGAAGGACACTATAGTTGATTTATGCAAGTAAACTGAGACATGTTATACCCAAAAAGTCTTCATACAGTTGACTACCAGTAAAACTGATAAAAATTTGGGGCCAAAAGTATTCATACACTTTGTCCTGACCATGTGTTGCTCAAGTGTTTTTCCTTTATTTACTAATGCGATCTTTTACACCACAGACTGAACCAAATGAAGCATTGCTTGGTAAATGGTTGACCTAAATTGGCATTATCTAATTATGTAGTTAAATTTAACAGCTGATTGGTTGATTGTAAACCATTATATACTTTTCTATCAGTTATCTGACATTATCAAGGTTAATCTGTTGACACAGAGTTCTTGTCATATTTTATTACCATTTTCTAAACTATACTAAATAAACTGTGATAATGTGAGAAAATGGTGAAGGTGTCTGAATATATTTTGGAATATATTTGACTGTACTTTTAGTCCATATAGGGAAGTGAAGTATGGAATGCCTATTGGGGTTCTCTCTATAATACTCCTTTCCACTGGAGTCATTAAGTGTGCTTTTAAATCTTTATGATCAAATTCTATCCATTATACAAAGGTAGAATAAAATTTGACTAGTATTTCTTTTTTTCTCCTTTTATCAGGTTTAAATACGAAAGTGCAAAGACTGGAAAATGTGATTGCTAAACAGGACCAGTACCTAAAGGAGAAGGATGATACCATTGCTATATTGAAAGATCTACGTGACAATATGAAGAAAGACCTTGATAAAGTGAAGGAGAAAAATGAAGGTAAGTGAGAAGATATTCAAAGGGAATATTTGGTGAAAACCGGGGGAAATTCAGAGAACTTTTTAATCTCATTTACAGATAAAAGTAATGATCCTGTAAATTACACACTTGATGCGTGGTAACTCTATTTTTTGTCTTCTAGAACTAGAGACACAGCTTAAAACAAAGGACCAGCAACTTGCTAAAACTGAAGACAAGCTGAAGGAGATAAATGCTAAAAACCAAGCCTTGAGTAAGGATGAAATCTATGAATGACACAAATGTTCCAATATCAAATTTACAAAAAATGAATGCATATTTATTTAATTTTTTGCTGTTTGTTTTAGTTCGCAAGCAGGAGGAACTTGAAAGGGAACTCAAACAAATCACCGAGGAGAAAAACAATTTGCAAACTAAATTTGAGGAAGAAGTTGCTGGTATGACAATACTGTCGAAAAAAATTAATGATAAAGTTCAAGTCCATTTTTTTTTTACATTGCATTACATTGATTTGGATGTGCTCAGGAGCTTTAAATTTTATAATTTGGTATATTATATTGTATTCAAGCCTCAGACTGCTTTCTTAGCCTAAGTATTTTTCATCCCTTTTATCAGACTTAAAAAAGACATTGGATGCACAAAAACAAAACATTGCAAAGAAGGACCAGAAACTCCAAGAGAAGGACAAAGAAGTTGCTCAATTGCAAAAGGAAAATAGTGATATAAAGGCTGAGATCAAACAAGAGAAAGATAAATTCAACGGTGAGTCAATAAAAATGCAAATGTGTTTTGGTCAAGACCAAAAACCTTAATCAAAAACTCAGTTTTGCATGTATCTCTAGAAGGAAATCGGACAGGTTTTAACATTTTCACAATATTTATAGGTGTGGTCAAAGAGAATGAGAAACTTAGACAACAACTGGAAGTGACTAAAGAAAAAGTGGATGAACTTGAAAGTAAGATATATTTATTTTTTTCCTAAGCAAAAAAGTACTGTTACCTTTGTTTATTATCAGAATTAATGGCATATGGTTTTGATTCTTTTATAACCCCTTTCTTCCTAGAAATTATAGAAGAAAAAAAAGAACGTCCTAAGGAAGGTAAGTATGTGATTTTGGTCTGGTTATAATATACAGTGTTTCTGTTAGCTAGTTTGCAGAAATTCAATTAAACTGATAAATGTCTGTCTGTCTCCCATGCCAGAATGGCCGAGGTTCGACGCAAACACTGCCCACCGCAGACTTATCCTGTCGCAGGATGAGAAAGAGGCACGTACCTCTTTTTTGGCTCGGCCTGTATCTAACACCCCAGAGCGATACGACACCGCTATTGCAGTTCTGGCAAGAGACGGATATGATTCAGGAAAACATTACTGGGAAATAGGAGTCGTTGGAAGAAATTGTTATGTTGTAGGGGCGGCCAAATCATCCGCTCAGAGAAAAGGTATTATGACATATGGCCCTTCGGCTGGTTATTGGGTTGTTCTAAAAAAGAGAGATGGAACACTTGTTGCCATTGCTGACAATCAGGTTGAAATGAAAGTTCATGGAACACCTTCTGTAATTGGGGTACAGCTGGATTTTAAAAATAAAGAGGTAACTTTTTATAGTGCTAATAGTAAGCATGTAATCTATAAGTTCACTGGCAATGAGCTGCAGGGTAAAGTTTATCCATTTATTGAGACCTGCAGTGACTCTAATATTAATGACCCTCCCTTGATCTTACAGAAAGTTAAATCCTCAGATTGGCTCAAGCAATGATCATTATTAAGAGTCTTTTTATGTATGCAAAGAAAATGCCCTCTGCTTTTGCGATTTCAGGATGTTGCTCCTCTCTACTGCATTATTGAATGCCTTGCATCTTTCATTTTAATAAAACATTTGAAAATCAATATTTATCTAATGTTGGTGTCTTTTAACATTTAAAATGATAAATTCATGCAAAATCTGTCACTTACTCACTTTCATATAGATCCAACCTTATATATTTCCTCATAAAAGACATTTAGCAAAATGCCTTTATTTTCCCATACAGTGGAAGCCAATGGTAACTAAAATGGTTTAGTCACCAACATTCTTCAGAATGTATTATTAAATGAATACATAAAATAAATGGAGCTGTGAGTAAACAGTGATAAAATGTTAATTTTTAGGCAAACTATCATTTTAAAATCAGTGAATGTATGAAGAAGCAAATCCACATGGAAGAAACAGAATGAAAAACATTGTTTTATTTAGGAAGAAAAGGAAAAACAACAGGTTTTTGCTTCCAAACATGAACTTTTTGAGGTAACATAATGCTTGAAAATACTCACATGCATGCTCAGCTCAGCTTCCCAAAACCTCTTTAACAGTATAATAGTCAATAGGAGACTTGATTTCAGTTACATTTTGAAGAGTGAACAGAACATACAAAAACATTGTATGAAGTCAATCTCTGCCTGCTGTTCCAGCAACCTGGCTATAGAAGTATGCAACAAAGGTTGGGTCCTTTTCCTCTAAGCTGTTCAAAAAGGCATTTCTCTCCCCTTCACCCCATGAATCAAACCACTGAGTCCATAATCTTAACTGGCATTCAAAAATGTTGGGTGGGCGATCATTCACCTGAAACATAGAGACAAAGACAACACCTGTGTTAACATACAGATCTGCCTACAAAGCATCTTTTGAAATGAATGGATGGGGGAAAAATAAAACACCTGTAGTGTGGTGAGCTGATCTAATAAACTAGACACCTTTCCAGGCACAGCCTTTGAGATCAGATCTTCCAGAAAGCGTTGCTTCTGGACAGCGTTCCATCCGAAAAACCAACCGAGTACACATCGTTGCTCCTGAAGCGTCACGAAAGACAGAGGCACAGAGTCTTCTCTGGAGCCCATGTTGAGGGATGTGCAGGACAGTGCTTCCAGACGTTGGGGGACTATGGCTCCCGAGGCAGAGGGAAAGTCTCTAAAGGAGACTGGAGGATGGGTTGACCAACCTTGTCCATCAGACATTCCTAACTGTGTAATGGTGTGCTTAGAGACCTGTGTATGGGACAGATCTTCCACTGTAGGGGGCATCATGGATGCATCTGGCTGGCCTGAGCCTTGCAAAGCCTGGTGGAACCAAGCCATTTCTAAAAAGGTCAGAAAAAGGAGGATTTCAGAGAGCTTATCTTTGGTGGTATTAAACAAAATAATAGCGTTCAAAGAAACGGGCTACCTTAACGTTGAGCATTTTCATAACTTTATACATAACAAGGGACCTTCATGCATTTAACATACACCATCGGTTGAAACGCTTCGTAAAACTGTTAGTTTTGCATCGTATCATCGAAATAGGGCTACACTTGTATCCACTTCCTTGTTTAAACGCACTGTGCTTGCTAACGTCAGATTGCTAGCTGACCAAAACAAACGAGTAAACACTTAGCTCAAAATGTCATTTTAAAAAAAAGTGTCACCTTTTCTTAGCTGGATTTGTCACCTTCCGTCGAAAAAAGCATGCTGTTACTTTCCACGTCGGGAATCAGATGGGAAATAATCTCGACTGAGCCGTGGATCTCATTCTCAAACGGGGCCGCTTGATGTGTTCAGTAAACCGCTTGCATTGGCTCGGACACCAGGGGGCTTTGCATGATGTCCTATTCGTGAAATGAACCGTTCATTTCTATCGGATCTTTTAACCTTGTTCAGAAAACCGGTCTGACGTCTCGCTGACGAATCGGACGGAGTCGTTCATAAAATGTACTGAATCATCCCTTTTGAGTCAACAACAACTCACCGACTCGCTGAACTGAGGCCCGGTTCAATTGAACATGTCTGATTCGAAACATTCAGTAAAACATCTTTTTCATAATACATATTTATGAAAATGTGCTTGCCTGTATATAATATGTATATAATACATATTATATACAGGCATGCACATTAACCCAGATTATGAAGTTGTGCCTTGGCAGTGTGTTTTTTTTCTCGCCATAGAAAACCTATTAGGCCTAAGAAAATACCTAATGAGTTCAAAGTTGGAGGACACATTCACCACACAAGAATATAAACAGTCTAAACGCAAAGATTCGTTGTTTACCTTAATGGATTTATGTTAAAAGGACACTGAAATGACAAGAAGTAATATAAATATGTGACAAAAATAAATGTGTATTGCCTTTTACTTTGTAAAACATCAAACAACTTTGATGTTCTCTCTCTGTGCTTGCACCCGCCTCTTCCGGAAGCGTCGGTGACGTCCGTGAGGAAGGCGTTGCGGTCCGCGCGAGCTACAGAACGAGCGAAGGGAATCAAGATGGCGGACCTCGAAGACGTTACGCTGGACGGGAGGCCGCTCCATTCGCTCCGGGTGGCGGATTTAAAAGCTGCACTGGAAGAGAGAGGGCTCCCGAAAAGCGGACAGAAGAATGCTCTCATCAAGAGGCTCAAAGGGGTGAGTGGGAGTTTCTGTTTTCTTGGCTCCGCAGAGTCCGAAGACCGTGATTCGGAGGCCGAGCGTCGGTGGTCTCTCGCTAGCTGCTAGCGCGCACTAGCTGGGGTGCTCATGCAGTTTGTAGTGTGTCATCATGCCCCCCCGACTGCTGCCTGGTTGTGTTTATGTGTGTGACATGCAAAAGCGGCGTTTATTTTCTATGCATGCGAGGTTTGGGATGGAGCAGATGTCGCAAAGGGTTCGGGGCGATGCGGTTGTGTTTACAAGTCTCTGGATAGCTGTGAACTGTGAGGTTTTTTAAGTTGTCGGCGGGTTCGCGCTTTGTTAGTGCATAAGGTGTTGGGGGGTGGGGGTTTTGAAACGGGGGCGCGCTTACTAAAAATGTATTTTAAATATTAAGTTTTTGTAAGATTAAACGCTTCTTGCCCTTTGAATGTCATGTGCTTTTGCTGAAATAAATACTGAGGTCGCATCGCAGTTGCTTTGCGTCGGTGGGAGGATTTGATTGATGTGCCGCGCGCAGCAGCTGCTTTGAAGTTAGATCTGAAGTTACTGTAACTGAACAGATGTAAACATATGTCTGTCTGTCACTTTGCTGATTGGGCTCTTTTTTAATTTCGTGCATTTGCTTGGGTGATGTATGATGAAATCAAGTTATGAATCAGTACGCGTTACTTGATTTTTTTATGTATTTATTTAGTTTACTTATACTGCCTATATTCTTAGATATCCTCAAATATAAATAATGCTTATGTTCAGTATTGCTCAAAAGTGATGTTGATCTTTTACAAATATTATTTAAAAATGTGTTAAATATTTTCTAAGCATATTGCATACTTGTGTTTGGTGTTAATTTTATAATAATGCAAAAAAAAGCGTCAAATTGTACGGAAATAATTCTTGTCCAGGCTGTCATTAGAGTAGGCTATTATTCGAATTTTAACAATTCTGATTCTGCATATTGATTCCGGGATTTTTTTTAAAAAATTATATATATATATATATATATATATATATATATATATATATATATAATATAATATAATATAATATAATGTATGTGTGTATATATGTTCACATTTATCAAGTCCTCTTGCAAAACATTTCATTGTAACTGAAAACCATGGGGGAAAAAACAACTAGCCTAACAAATATAAATTTCAAGCATTATTACAGAAATGTAAGCACGTAGTAATTAAAAAAAATAACAAATTAACGATCCCAAAAAATAATAAATACAACTGAACGCAAAGTTGCGATTTTCAGGTATTTCGGTACAGAAACTGTAATCATATGTAAATGTAAATACACTACACTTTATAAAGAAAAATTTTACAAATATAACAACAAAAGTTATTCAAGAACAGTGAGTGAATTTTCTCTATTGTTGTTTGATTGGCATTATTATCGGCAGCAATATTAGGCTTCTGTCTCTTTAAGAGCTGCAAGGATCCAATACACTGTTAAACATGCATTTTCCGTCAACTGTTTTGGGCACATTTTCACATGTATTCATTCAAGTGCAAAAAGACACGAAAGAGAACTTCATTCAGTAGCATGCACTATAAAGTATGAGAGGTGGCTTTCTGTGCGCACGTTGCTTTAAATGTCTACACAGCACAGAAAACAGCGCACAGGTCTTCTTGTGCTGAATGGTGTAAACTCATATTAAAATGCACACACAGGAATCGATAAGGGGAATCAAAATGCACCCGTCTCAACGAATCCACGATTCTTGGAAATTTGATACCCACCCCTATCTGTCATACAAAGAAATTATGAACACATGCAAAAATAAGAGAGAACCAATATAAATATTAATGACTAATTATGATATAGTCAGTGATTTTTAATGTAAACTCTTTGTTTTCTATTACATTTTTGCATGGTAAAAATAAAACTTTTAGAGATCAGCTGGTATTGATTTTTGTTTTTATTAGCAATACCAATTATTTGCATGTGTATGTGCCCAATAACTGATATACAGAATTGATATTTATGTGAGAAAGTTATATAGTAGATGTTAATCAGGGATGGAAATTAGCACCCGCCACCAGCCAAATGCGGGTGATTTTGCGTTGTGGCGGGTAAACTCGCTTCACCTACCGGCCACCGTGGCGGGTAAATAAAAATAGCATACTGTTTCCCCTCTTTATAAACTGTGTTTAGTGAATGCGAGTGCGGCCGTATGTCCGAATATGACCAGTCGTTTTCGCCCTCATTACCCGGATGTAGTGCCAGAAGACGCGAATAATAACCATAATAACTCGCGCGCACTGAGAGAAGATCCGTCACTGTCATCCGGAAGCGCGCACCCGTCTCACAGCGCGCAAATATTGAGTTCTCTTTCAAGTCTTGTGCTTAAACGGACAAACTCACACAGAAAGTATGCCAACATGTTCATCTTGATGAGAATTCTAGCAGACATAGTCTGAATATGCCTTAAGTGAACTTTATACAGTCGTGAAAGATGACGGAAATCCCTCTATTGGGTCTTAAAGGGGCAGTAGCTTTTACTGCTATGTTTAATGTCAAACAAACGATAAGGACATCACTCACTGCTCTTGATTGAATAGCTTTTGTAAGTTTAATAAGGAATAATCTTTCATTTAAACAGTTAAATATGCAGTTATTTTACATTTGATTACTTTATTACATTTCTGTAGGCTAGTAGACCTGTACATTATTATTTAATGTACACATGAGTGAGATCAAGTTAAACATTTTACTTTGAATTTTATTTTATACTGTTTGATGTTGCAATGTGCTAAATAAATATTTGCATAATTTGTAATTGATTTATTATTTGAAACTTTAATATTAATTAATGTAATTGCAATGCCTTGATTTTTAGTAAAGTTACTCAGTCATAGCATTAGCCATAAATGCAATGGATAATTGGCATAATTTCTTTTAGTACTTCGGTTTCAGCCAATAATTTTTATTTCGGTGCATCCCTACTGACAATGTTCTGCTCGGTATGTCGTCAACACGCTTCAGAAGATGCCAAAACTAGTAGTTTCATTGTTGGTACTAAAAACCTAAAACTGGAAGCCATAAAAGAATCATCCAAATGCCACATCCAGGTAAAAAAAAAAAAAAAAGAGAGAACATAGAGCCCTACTCATTTAATGAAATGTATATCAGTTCATGGTTTGTGTGTGTATAAGAGTGAAAAAATGTCAGTATTTCATTGAGATTTGAGATTAAATAAACAGCTTAAGTATTGTAGAGCTTGTAGTATTAATTTTCACGTGCAGTTACACATTGTCGGTTAAAAACAAGAAAGTGGCTGGTAAAAACATGGAGTGGCTGGTAGATTATGAAATCCACCAGCCACAGTGGCCGGTGGACAAAAAAGTTAATTTCCATCCCTGATGTTAATATAATTTAATGAGTTTTAAACGAGTGGATCATGTTAAAAGTTGCATATGTTGGCCATGGTGGAGCATTCCTGAGGATCAACCATAGTGCTGAGTGAACGGCACTGAATTAACTTGATTTCACAAGACTAATGAGCATAGACCACAGAGAGAGAATTTAAATCAGTGCTTTTATTTCAATATGCACTTATTAATTTCTGTTTTATTTAATTCATGTAAATTTGCGTCTTTATGGGGACAGGACATGACGGATTAAGTGACTCTGTGAGTTTGTCTATTTTTTTGGTGCCAATTTTTAACTACATATCAAACATTTATGTAATATCTCATTTGTGCTTTAATGGCTGTTGTGTTAAATAATTTTGTAATAATTAAAGAAGGCAATTTATTTATTTTTTTACCTTTGAACTCTTGTTGACTCATCTCCCCTCAGAGGCAGAGCTTTGGCAGTTTTGCTCTCAATTTTTAAAACTCCCACAAGGTGGCGCCATTCATCTGTGATTTCGATATTATAAAACCGATGTCCGTTTATGGGAAAATACTATCTTAAGCCCCGTTTCCACCAAAATTACCAGGAACTTTTTTTTTTACTTTTCTCCCCCCAGACCTGCAACTGTCTGCGTTTCCACCGCGATCTAAAGTTCCGTGAAGATTAGGCAAATTAGTCCGGTGATGTAGGACAGCGCGCGACTGCTCCTCCAAACCAGTGACGGACAGTAATAATTTTTGCACGACACCAGCCGTGTTTACAAGCACACTTTTTTTGTCATTCCGATTGACAGATTTAGCTGATTGTTTACATGAGATGTTATCTAAACCGATCTGGTGTTTACATGTGATGACTTTCAATCGCAATCATTTTGTGACATGCAGTTTGTCTGCCGCATCAAAAATGTCAACGCTGTTTTCTCCACCAGCTGGAATGTGTTAACTGTAGCCATAGCAACTCTTAACGGCCACCAGGACTAATACAGTATTATATAAGCTATTTATTTGTTGTAAAGTGTAATAATCATCTCAGAAAAAAATAAATTCTCTTAAAATAAAAACTGCCTGGGGCTATATACGCGGTGTCATTATTCCAACATTATCTTCATAACTTACGAAATAAAAAGTTTACCCCTCAGAAAAATGAACTTTCCTCTCTTGTCAACATAAGCGCGGCGCACGCTGTCACGTCATGTAAGGACGCACACTTAAAAGTAATCGGTCAGGTAGGTTACATGGTGAAAAATAGACTGAAAAAATAAATAACGAGTATGGAAGAGATTATTCAGAAAGCATGGAAAGCTAGATTTAAAATGACAATGTATATTATTATCAGCTATTACGGACATTGAACGTGGTATGGCTGAGATGAACGCGCACCATCATACAGAGAGCACTGATATTTACTGAACGCAGAACGAACCTCACAAAAGACTTTTAAAAACTCCGCTTGAAATAAAAAGCTAAACCAATCAGCATGTTCAGCGCCCAAGTCCCGTCCTCGAAAGTTCCTAAACTTTGAAAAAGTACTACCTCGCGAGCAGGGCCGTTTGGAGGGGGAAATATTTACCCGGAACTTCATTTAGACCCTGGTTTCCTGCGGTCAAAACACACCGAGTACCACCCCAAAGTTCCTGGTTCCTGGGTAAAGTTCCTGCGGTGGAAACGCGGCTTTAGAAATCTAGAAGCAGCCTAGCAGCAGCAAATCTAATTTGCAGCCAGGGTCGTCTAGCAACTCTGTTGGCCTGCAAGCTTGAAAAACCAAACTCTGATCAGGCCAATCACATTGTGTACACACACGCGACTCTGGAAAACTTGGAGTTAAGCTTTTCTTTGAGAAAAGAACAAAAAAACGACACTGAAGTCATTTTTAAAAAGGGAAGATGTGTTCTGAGTTTTGCTGACTGGATATGGCAAAAATTTAATCTGTCAACTAGCTCCGCTTCACCTTCTTCGTTGCTCTGGTTGGTTGCAGCGCTATCCTATTGCGTGCAGAGGGACTTTGAAAGACAGCCGTTTATCCCGACCCATTAAGATTTTATATTATTGTAAGGTGCGCTTAAAGGGGGCACTACTATGAAATCACTGCTTCAGTGTGATATAAATAAGAAAAAGTATCATTTTATAGATATTTTCTATATTAGCTGTTTATATTAAAATATGTATGGACTTAATGCATGGCCTATGTTATTTATTTAGCAAAATTGTCCTTTTAAATTTATAAATTAATAATTATATAATAATTATTAATTTAAAAAAGGGTTGCTGTTCCAATAAAGCTCTGTTTGCTCCCTTTAAGCTCATTAACATTGGATGTCTATGTAAATACTTCATAAAACAGACTTCATCTTTTATAAAGATTAACTTGAAGAAATGGTTGTCACTTCAAGTTAATCTTTATAAAATGACTCCTTAAAAATGTTGTTTAAAATAAATAAGAATTTTCCCCCAAAAAACATGTGAACTTAAAGGTCCCGTTCTTCGCGATCCCATCTTTCAAACTTTAGTTAGTGTGAAATGTTGCTGTTAGAGCATAAATAATACCTGTAAAATTATAAAGCTCAAAGTTCAATGCCAAGCGAGATATTTTATTTAACAGAAGTTCCCTTTCAAAGCCTACAGCGAACAGCCGGTTTGGACTACACCCCTGCACTTCCTTGCAGGAATGACGTCACTAGAACCGTTTGTTGACTAACCCTGCACCCACAAGTACACGCAAAATAGGGGGCGTGGTCTTGTTGCTCTCTCACATGGAGAAGAGCGTGCATTCAGCGCTTGCATCTCCCCGTTATAGTAAGAGGCGGGACCTCTCCGGGCAAAGCGTGCTAAAGCCTAGTTCACACTGCCCGATTTTTGCCCCGATTTTGAGTCGCCGACAGGTTTTGTGAAATCGCCGACAAATGCCCGAGATCACAGGCAAATCGGTGCTCGTGCACGCGAGTGACAATCACGCAGTATGAATTATCAAAGACGCGATCAGAGAGAATCGCCGACGAGTCGCCGACGCCGGTGAGATATTTGGCATGCTAAATATCTGGAGCTGTCGGCGATTCAAACTCCTGCTGTGTGAACAGCGTTCTGACTGAAAATTACACCGACAGCCAATGAGAGCGTGAGATATAGGGCAGCGGGAGGTTCAGGGAGGAGTTATAAAGCAGAATTTCTGTATTTTAATAGATATATTTACAATTCTATCAAACAGAAACAAAGGCCAAACATTTGCACATCCATCCACAGGAGCAGCACATTACAAAATTATTTATTTACCTCAAACTGTCTTTGCAGAACAAAATCCTGGCTCCCTCTGTTTCTCCAACAATTTCTTCCGCCATAATCTTTTTTCTTTTTCTCCACAAATCAGCGCACATACAATTTGAAGCAAACTTTGTGCAGTTTGTCATTTTTAAAAACAATTCCAAGTCTCGCGCGAGAACTCCGGTCTGACGCACGTGTGATCTCGCGTTGTTTACTTGTCACATCGCACGTGTGTTTGGGAAACGTAGTTTGCGCACCGGAGAGAGAGAGAGTTGTCGGCGATTCTTCATCTTGTTCTGTCATGCAGTGTGAACTCCTCTGTCGTCAAACCATCGTGCAGTGTGAACACAGCAGTGACTGAATGATACCCCAGATAGTCATGCAGTGTGAATAGAGCTGTGACCCGACGAGTTTGAAAATCGTGCAGTCTGAACTAGGCTTAAGCTGCTGTCCAATCACAACAATGGAAGCGCTGGCCCAATCAGAACTCGTTACGTATTTCTGAAGGAGGGACTTCATAGAACAAGGAAATCATCAGGCCGTTTTTAGGATAGAGGAAACAGCGGTGCACAGATAAGTAAATAGTGTGAAAAATACTGTTTTTTTACACGCAAAACATGAACTCATGTTATATTGCACACTGTAAACGTAATCAAAGCTTCGAAAACACGCGAAGAACGGGACCTTTAATGGGAGCAGGGGTGTTCTTAAAGGGTAAAAACATTTACCCATTAAGCCTAGCCAGATTTTGTGCATTTAATGATGTATATCTTAATTTAAACACTTTTGTCATTTAAAATAAAATGAAATATTATTGTCTGCATTTTTATCGTTAGTAGCAGGGATGGAAATTAGCACCCGCCACCAGCCAAATGCGGGTGATTTTGCGTTGTGGCGGGTAAACTGGCTTCACCTACCGGCCACCGTGGCGGGTAAATAAAAATAGCATACCGTTTCCCCTCTTTATAAACTGTGTTCAGTGAATGCGAGTGCGGCCGCACTATGTATGTCCGAATATGACCAGTCGTTTTCGCCGTCATTACCCGGATGTAGTGCCAGAAGACGCGAATAATAACCATAATAACTCGCGCGCACTGAGAGAAGATCCGTCACTGTCATCCGGAAGCGCGCACCCGTCTCACAGCGCGCAAATATTGAGTTCTCTTTCAAGTCTTGTGCTTAAACGGACAAACTCACACAAAAAGTATGCCAACATGTTCATCTTGATGAGAATTCTAGCAGACATAGTCTGAATATGCCTTAAGTGAACTTTATACAGTCGTGAAAGATGACGCATATCCCTCTATTAGGTCTTAAAGGGACAGTAGCTTTTACTGCTATGTTTAATGTCAAACAAACGATAAGGACATCACTCACTGCTCTTGATTGAATAGCTTTTGTAAGTTTAATAAGGAATAATCTTTCATTTAAACAGTTAAATATGCAGTTATTTTACATTTGATTACTTTATTACATTTCTGTAGGCTAGTAGACCTGTACATTATTATTTAATGTCCACATGAGTGAGATCAAGTTAAACATTTTACTTTTAATTTTATTTTATACTGTTTGATGTTGCAATGTGCTAAATAAATATTTGCATAATTTGTAATTGATTTATTATTTGAAACTTTAATATTAATTAATGCAATTGCAATGCCTTGATTTTTAGTAAAGTTACTCAGTCATAGCATTAGCCATAAATGCAATGGATAATTGGCATAATTTCTTTTAGTGCTTCGGTTTCAGCCAATAATTTTTATTTCGATGCATCCCTACTGACAATGTTCTGCTCGGTATGTCGTCAACACGCTTCAGAAGATGCCAAAACTAGTAGTTTCATTGTTGGTACTAAAAACCTAAAACTGGAAGCCATAAAAGATCATGAATCATCCAAATGCCACATCCAGGTAAAAAGAAAAGAAAAGAGAGAGAACATAGAGCCCTACTCATTTAATGAAATGTATATCAGTTCATGGTTTGTGTGTGTATAAGAGTGAAAAAATGTCAGTATTTCATTGAGATTTGAGATTAAATAAACAGCTTAAGTATTGTAGAGCTTGTAGTATTAATTTTCACGTGCAGTTACACATTGTCGGTTAAAAACAAGAAAGTGGCTGGTAAAAACATGGAGTGGCTGGTAGATTATGAAATCCACCAGCCACAGTGGCCGGTGGACAAAAAAGTTAATTTCCATCCCTGGTTAGTAGCCTTTTTTCCAAATAATTTTGTCAGTGTTTTTTCTTCCTTCATGTTTAAAATAATGTTGCTGTATTTTGGTGGTTTTATTGAACTTGTAGGGTTTTAAAAGCAAATATAACTTTTGGTCTCTTCTATGTGTCCATGAATTTAAGAAATATAGTCAGCTTTGTTGTTTACCTCTGCTTGTGCAAAGTGTACTAAAGTATTTAGTATAGATAATGAAGCGTGTTTGTCATTCTGCATGTGCAACAGGCTCTTATGTTGGAGAACCTTCAGAAAACCTCCACTCATCACATTGGCTTGCAGCCTAACTCCCGGGTGAGCCAAACTGAGATGTTTTACAGTAGAAATAAGTGTGTTACTGTTTGTTCTTGTGTGGATGACTTAACTGCTCCAACAACTGTACTATTTTGGATTATGTGTGTGTTTGTTTAGATTGGGGAGGAAATGAGTCAGAACAGCTTTATTAAACAGTACCTGGCCAAACAGCAAGAGCTTCTCAGGCAGCGATTGGAGAGGGAGGCACGAGAGGCAGCTGAAACTGATGGTGAGTATCTGAAACCAAATGGCAAAAATAAACGTGTCTTGTACCTAGGCCTGTCCCAATAGTCAATAAATCAATTAATCGCATGATAAAAAAAAATAAGCTTGATCATTTTTCCGGCCGCGATAATTTTCCATTTAAATGCTCGTTTGTTTTCTTCGTCTCTGTCGCTGACTGCGCGCGCCTCGTCCGTTTGTAGAGGTGTTTATATTATACTCGACACGCAGACCCGGCGTGATGCGTGATGAGACGTCATGTTCGGCCAGATTCGCTTGGAACTTGTGCTTCTTCAGTTGCGGAGCGTCGCGCAAAGTTTTACAATTTTACGTGTACACCGCCAACTAAAATGGGGTCTCGCATTGATGTCATTTTTGCTGTGTGCACTTTCGCGCTCGTGCGGACGCGTCGAGTATAAGCAAGGCTTAAAACTACACTGAAGTTGGCAGTTTGATAAATGCAAGTTAATTCTTCAGTTCAATCTTTGTGTGCTTAAAAGGCATATGAGTTCCTTCTTGTAGAGATAGCAATACACATTCTCATTTTTTAATAAATGAAAGCATGTCATCGATGTCTTCTCTCTTGCTGTATCAAAATCTCTCCTAGCTTTCCACAGAGATGGTCAAGTTCAGATTGTGCATGATTACATGATATAACAATTAGTTTAATACTGTATCCTAAATTGTGGATAATTAAGCTATATATCATGTGCTGAAGTAAATTTCTGGAGTGTAATGATTAAAATAAAAAAAACAACAAGAACTGCACAGAACTGAAAACTGTGATATGGACCGAACCGTGGGTTTTGTAAACCATGCCGCCCCTAATATGCACCTAATACACAATCATCCATTGCAGTTTTCATCCATATGATTTATTGTTTCCGGTATTTATTCAAGTGAATTTTTTGTTAACAGACTGAGAGTCTATTGCTTTTATAGTTTTGTGTTGTTTTGTTCATTTATTGTGGCTATTTAAAATATTTTCCATTTTCAGTGTTAAATAGTCTTTAGAAATAAAAGTTTATTGATCTTTGAAAAGGTGTACCTGCATTATTACGCCATTATCATTATTTTAGATGAAAATGGTCTCAAAACGACAATATTATCGTTTATCGCAATAATTTCTTTACCAATTTCTTGTCCAGCAATTTTTTTTATCGTGCCAGGCCTACTACTAGTGTGTCTTTTACAGGGTGTCTGTGGGTCTTCAAAGTCTTAAATAAGGTTTTCCTTAAAAAAGGCCTTAAAAAGACGTAAAAATTGTCGATTATTTCCTTGCAATTGTAATTGCGATTATTACATACGGTTATTACAATTTACGTTGAATGATTTTTTTGAATAGTTTCTGCTAGGAGTGTAATGATATACTTGTCACGATTCGATATAAATCATGATACTTAACTTATCGATGAACTTATTGATATTTTAAGACAAAATAAAGTGGAATTTTTTTTTATTTTTTTTTTTAACAAAATATTATTATTAGGACCCACAAATATTCCCCTATTGGATTATTATACATTATAGGCCTAGTAGTTTACCTACACTTTCAAAGCAGGCAGCTTGTCCCTCCTCTCCCGCTATTAATGCACTATACATATAAGAATAAACCATCTAAAATGCTTTAAGAAATCATACTACTAAACCCAAATGTGATCTGGTGATTTAAATGATTTTTGCGCCTTCACTATAAGGAGTGCCGCTGCCGCTTTAAATGATGATTCCGCTTTGAATTTGAGAAGTGTCCTTCCAGCAGCACTCGCCCTCTTTATCAAGGCAATCCATCACAGTTCTAATCGTAAGAAAGCGTGTCAAAATGACTTCCTAAACTGTAAATGTTTAGCTCATCTAAATTTTAATTCTGCATGTACTCACTCTCATGTCGTTTTCGCGCGTCTCACAATCCTTTGAACGTCTTGTTTACTACATTATGCGACTCGTGGTAAATCTGTTTGTCAGATAAAGCAACTGTGTCTCTTCAGAAGACTTGGATTTGGATTAGACTCGATTAGTTATTTTTAGAGTGCTTTTATGACTTATTGGATCTTTTTGAGCCAAAGTTTGAGAGGAATGGACAGTCCCGTCTGGCTGTCTTGATGCCATAAGTGTCAATACTTTATGATTCCTGCGACACTGGGAATGGACTTAATTGGAGGGACAGAAATCTCAGGTTTTATAATAAACCTCTTCATTTGTGTTTAGAAGCTAAAGGAAACAACATATAGCCTAGGTTGTGTGCACGGCTTCTGTGCGATTTTGCGTCAGCGTACTGCTGTCACAACGTAGCATGCGATCTAAGCACGCAGAATAATATACTTTTTTTGTAGTAATCACGGCTTTGATCAATTACATAATCGTAGCATCCATGCTCGTAATCGTGATTAGAAATTCAATTAATTGTGCAGCCCTAGTGTGTGTGTTTATGAGGGGGTTTTGTAGTTCTTTCTTTCGCTAGTCCAACTATAGTTCACTGTATGACAACTACAAATGAGACCAACATGCATCTTATATGGCAGACAATGAATCAGCTTTCGTGTTGTAAGTCTCTTTCGCATTGCACCACAGACACTTAAAGGGATACTCCACGCGTTTTCATATTAACGGGATACTTCACCGCAGTTACATGAAAATCCTTCCTCACATCTCCCCCTCACTCTCTCATTTCTGTGAATAGGGGGGAGAGGGAGATAAGGGAGGATTTTTCGGCCGATACTTTTTACTGTGACGATCTGATAGCATTTAGCTTAGCCCACTAAGCCCAGTTCATTCATTAGGTACCAAATGAATGAGAAGAGATCAAGTTAGAAGCGACCAAACATCTCCATGTTTCCCCTATTTAAATACAGTTACACAAATAGCTGAACGACCAAGTATGGTGACACAAAATAAAACGTGGTGCTTTTCTAAGAGGGTTAAAAAGGAGAACTATTATGTATGACGGAATAGCACTTTTGAGAGTACTTCGACTTTGCGAAGTAAAATGTCCCGGCTGAAAACTCCCTCACATTTCCCCCTCAGCCTCTCATTTCCGTCAATAGGGGGAGAGGATTTTTCATGTGTCCATTGATTCAAGTAATCATTTGTTTGTTTATTAATTTATTTTTAGGAACAGACCATGAAGACCACACAGAGGCCAATGACAGTATATGTGCTGCCCCTAACCAGGTTAGAAATATTATAAATGTTCTGCTTCTACATTGTTTGCTCAGGTTTGGACTGTGAATTCTTTCTAAATTTATATTTTGTTTCTACTCGTGCAAGGTAAGGTGACATTTTTAGTTCTTTAGACATTTGTTACATGGCCTGAACTTACCATCCATGTCTAACACATGTATTTCCACCAGGATGTTGCTCCATCCTTAATCGACCAAAACAAAGTCGGTACAGGAGTTGGGGTGACTGCGAGTGAGAGTGATGATCTCAGAGAAAAAGAAACACCCGGTCAGCCGTCCCCTTCCGCACCTGTCCAGCCTGGTGCAATAGCCTCTTTGTCAGTGCGGGTTGTTCGTGAAAGAGGTCCGACTTCAAGCCATGTAATGGCTGACAGTGATGATGACAGCGAAGTTGGGGATGACAATGATGGTGAAGAGGAAGAGTGGAATGCCAATGCTCAACGGAGTCGTCGAGCACAGCCTCCAAAAAGCCAACCGGTGAGGGAAAGATCTGGTTGTTCACAGCAACAGCAGCAGCCACCCCCCCAACACATACCTTTACTATCACAGCAGCTCAGACAGCCCACTCCTCCCCCATCCCCTCCTCCTGAACTCTCTTTCCCACTCCCAGACACCCCTAAACAGAGCCCCCCTAGTCCAGGAGAGCCCCCGTCTAGGCAGCGCATATCTAGCTCTTCGAGCTCTGGTAGTTCCAGTAGTGACAGTCGTAGCAGTAGCCCTGAACCAGCCGGTGACTCCACAGAACGCAGACCAGGCCCATTGACATTACTGGCACGAAAAATGGAATCTGAGGGAGCTTTCTCTGGAGTGGGAAAGCGTGATAGGGAGGGAATTGATGGACAGAGAAGCCACCAAGAGGCTGTTGTGTCTGCAATTACCCACACAGCTAATGCAGCGTCAGTTCTGTCATACCCTAGTTCAGTGATCTCCAACCAAGGTGTTAGTGTCGTTCGGACAGTCATGACAGAGGAGAGTGATGGCACAAAGAAGGAGGGTGGTCATCTTTTACGGGAGAAAGAAAACAAAAAGAGGGAAAGGCAACGAGAACAAGAGAGGCTGAAAACCCTAGAGAAGGAGAGAGAGGAAAGGGAGAAGTTATTGGAAGAAGAGCGAGCACGAGTTTTGGAACGGGAAAGATTGGAACGTGAAGAAGCTCTGAAACAGGAAAGGGAGAGGGTATTACAACGAGAAAGAGATGAGAAAGAAAAGGCTTTACAACGGGAGAGAGAAGAGAGAGAGAGGTTGGAAAGAGAAAAAGCTTTAGAACAAAAAAAGCAAGAAAAGGAGAGACTGGAGAGAGAGAGGCAGGAAGCTTTAGAGCAGGAGAGACTGGAGAAAGAGAGGCTAGAGAAAGAAAGACAAGAACGAGAACATGCTTTAGAGAGGGAGAGATTGGAGAAAGAGAGGCTGGAGAAAGAGAGACAAGAACGAGAACAAACTCTTGAGAGGGAGAGATTGGAGAAAGAGCGTCTTGAGAAGGAAAGGCAAGAACGAGAACAAGCTTTAGAGAGGGAGCGATTGGAGAAAGAGCGTCTTGAGAAGGAAAGACAAGAACGAGAACAAGCTCTAGAGAGGGAGAGATTGGAGAAAGAGCGGCTTGAGAAGGAAAGAAAAGAAAGAGAACAAGCTCTAGAGAGGGAGAGACTTGAGAAAGAGAGACAGGAACGAGAACAGGCTCTTGAGAAGGAGAGATTGGAGAGAGAGCGTCTTGAGAAGGAAAGAAAAGAAAAAGAACAAGCTCTTGAGAGGGAGAGATTAGAGAAAGAGCGTCTTGAGAAGGAAAAGCAAGAGCGAGAGCAAGCTCTAGAGAGGGAGCGATTGGAGAAAGAGCGTCTTGAGAAGGAAAAGCAAGAACGAGAGCAAGCTCTAGAGAGGAAGCGTTTGGAGAAAGAGCGTCTTGAGAAGGAAAAGCAAGAACGAGAGCAAGCTCTTGAGAGGGAGCGATTGGAGAAAGAGCGTCTTGAGAAGGAAAGAAAAGAAAAAGAACAAGCTCTTGAGAGGGAGAGATTAGAGAAAGAGCGTCTTGAGAAGGAAAGACAAGAACGAGAACAAGCTCTAGAGAGGGAACGATTGGAGAAAGAGCGGCTTGAGAAGGAAAGAAAAGAAAGAGAACAAGCTCTAGAGAGGGAGCGATTGGAAAAAGAGCGGCTTGAAAAGGAAAGGCTAGAACAAGAGAAACGGGAAAGAGAACAAGCTCTTGAGAGGGAGAGGCAGGAGAAAGAAAGACAAGAAAGAAAGAAAGTTTTGGAGAGAGAGAGACTGGAAAGAGAGGCTGCTAAGGAGAAAGAGAGACAAGAAATTGAGAGGGCTTTGGAAAGAGAAAGACATGAAAAAGAAGCTGCTCTGGAACGCACAAGACAGGAGAGAGAGAGACTTGAGAAGGAGAAGGCTTTGGAAGAAGAGCGGGAAAGAAAAGCAGAGGAAGAGCGAGCTATGGAAAAACAGAGAGAGGAGCAGGAGAGTGCTTTAAAAGAAGAGAAACAAAGAGCCTCTGAAGAAAAAGAAATGCTTTTGGAGCAAAAAAGAGTGCAGGAGAAGAAAGCAACGGCTTTGAAACACGAAAAAGAGGAGGAACGAGAGAAAGAAAGCCATCTTCCCCCATTGAAGCGTGGTCGTGATATCGGTGGTTCCTCTTGTCCAGCACCCCATCCTGTTTCTCTCAAGAGTCCATCTGAGAAGCCAGATGAAAGTGAAGCTGGGGAACCACAAAGTGAAGACAACGATGCTCGATCTTCAGAATCGGTCCCTCAACAGTCACCCACACTTGCAACACCACTATCCCCTCAATCTTCCTCCAAGAAGTCCCGTTTCCTTAGAGATACTGCTGTGACGGTTCCCCTCCCATGCTCTCCAACTTCTGTGCTGAAGAGACCTCGTACTTTCTCAGACAGCCCGATGCCACAAGCCCCCACAATTCCATTAGCATCTAAACCTGAGGAACCGGTGCAAGAAGATGCTACTCAGGCCCCTCAAACATCAGTCCTTGTTGCAGCACCCCATGAGCTTGAGAGCAAGACCCCAGATGTGGCTGCCCAACGACATGCACCACAAGAGGAAAAGCAGATGGAGACATCAGAAGACCATGAGCCAAGCAAAGACTCTAAACATGAGATGAGAAGAAGAATTGAGGATGAGAAGAAAAGAGGAAGGGAAAGGGTAAAGAAGGAGGTGGAGAAAAAAGAAAGAAAATCATCATCTTCTAGCAGTTCCTCTTCATCTGACTCAGATTCTGGGTCTTCGTCCTCGTCACGCTCCTCCAGTTCATCATCGGAGGAGGAGGAGGAGAAGAAGAAAAGTCATTCCACTTCAGGTGGTAGGAGGGTGAGTGGTTTAAATGTTATGCATCTTTTTGTCAGTCTTTCTCTCTCTTTAAACACTTTGGAGACATCACTCATGAATGATCAAGTGTGAAGATTCATCTAATTACAGGCTTCTCAAAGAACTTGGGTGCATTAGAGAGCTGGCATAGAGTTCCATGAACTTAATAAGACTGAGCTATTAAGATTTTTAATAATTGTATTTAATGTATTTAACTGTTGTCTGTAGTTTTGTATTTTGCTTCCCTTGGCATGTGTAAATTAAATTAATCCTTAGTTACTGAGTCAATTGTTCACAAAGTGAACAAATGTCCACTTACAATGGAAATCTATTAGGCAAATTGCAATGAAATAGTTGACATTATCTGAGATAATTGAGCTGAAGTTATGAGTAACCCAGAACATACTTTTAATTCAAGTGTGATTTAAATAGGCTTTCGTTTTGATATAATTTCACTAATTGTTTATATAATTCACTGATACTGGCCTGCATTCTATTTGTAGAACTATATTTATAAATTGATATGCCCACAAAAGCATTTCTTAAACATTTGCTTTCCATCTGCCTTAGTCTAAACAGGCCCAGAAAGATTCTTCATCTCAGCTCATGGAAAAAGTTGGTCAAACTGTGGCTGTGACTGAAAAGCCTCCTACATCCCAGTGCAAAAAACGAGTCTTCACAGAGCAGGAGGAGAAAGACGTGTGCAATGTCATCCAAACCAAGGTCAGTAAGCAACCAACTTTTGGTAATATAACTTGGTTCTTACACCCTGACTAAGCCTAGTAGCAGTAATATTATCTTGTACTACTTTCATTGATTGTCATCTGCAAATCTTAGTCTACTCTTAAAGGTGCCCTAGAATAAGTTGAAACAATATGTTAAATTGTTCTCTGATATCTACATAGAGGGTATGTGGCTTATTTAAGGGCAAAAATTGTCCAGATACATTACAGGTCCATTTACAACCCTATAAATTGTCCCTAGAATGTAATGCTCTGTTTTTGCCTTATGGGTCCTGCACACTGTGCGATTTTTCAAAATCCTTTGCGAATGTCCCTTGTCAGACTGTACGAACATGATCCCCGATGTAAGCCATGTCATACTGTAAGATCTCAATTGTCATTAATTTTAGACTGCACGATAGTGAAGGTGCGCTAAAAACGGACGCGCACAAGAAAACTTGTCCGGAGTTTTATATCATCAATAAATGTCGCGTTCGGTGACAGTGAGCTGCATTACACGCGGGACTGAAATGCTGGCTGCAAAGAAATCTCTAGCTCTTGTTTTGGTCATAGTTTGTCTTGAAAAACGGAGATATTCGACTGTCGTCGTAGGAGAAGTCACACTGCAGGATTGTGTGGCAAATCTTCTGACACTGCCAGAATTTTGTCTGAGGTAAAATTTGATAGCAGCGGTCATTAATTGGCTGCCGGTGAACATGTCAAACTAACGACCAAAGACATCAGATTTTAGCCTAGGATCAGAGGAATCTTTTAGGATTTGCTAAATTTGTTTCAGCAAATCGTGGTCCAAATCGTGGTCAAAATCGCACAGTGTGCACCCGGCTTTACTTGGAAGAGTCATTAAAGGGGGGGGTGAAATGCTGTTTCATGCATACTGAGCTTTTTACACTGTTAAAGACTTGGATTCCCATCCTAAACAAAGACAAAGTTTCAAAAACTAATGTTGGACGTTTGATGGAGTATTTCTGTGTTAAAAATACTCCTTCCGGTTTCTCACAAGTTTCGGAGAGGTTTTTTCGAGTATGGGTCTACTTGACGTTAATAGAATGGAAGGTCCTTGTATGGGCTGTACGGGCTCTTCTCCCGGTAGGGTGCGCGCGTGCGTGACTAGAGGGAGAGAGAGGAAATGCACGCGCATAAACACTCTCAGGTGCAGATCCAGTCCTCCGTGAACACTAACGTCGGTTATAGTCGCGCGCCGCGCTCCACTTCATTCCTCCACTTTGACATTAAGCGACTTCAACGCTTCAGCACAGCATTCCGGGAAGGCAGCGCTGCATTTGAACGCAGAAATGCTTCAGTCGCATCGCAAAGTGGATCTCCAAACTCCAAGAAGTGTGTTTTTGACGGAGCCGTCCCAGTGATAAAGGTTCGGTCCTGCTTTGGAAGCAGCCGGTGAGTAAAACTCCTTCAAATGTCTGTGCTGTTGGCTATCGTCACGTATGTAAACATCAGTAAACTACACGATCGCGTGCTTCGTCATTCAAATGCGCTAACGGTTACTGTTCTCTGTATAACGTTAGACTAGTCTGACGTGCAAAACCGTTTTGCTTGCTACTAAGGTTTGGTCGCATACAATAGTCCATAAACCGAATCATGTCATCATAAACTGAGAGTAAAGACCAATGTTGACAGGCCATTAATACAGTACATACCACAGAGACGGACGTCCTGCTGTTGCTGTTTCTATTTCAGCCTCTGAATCATATCTATTAGCTGAGATCCATAGCAAGGGTTTCTCCACGCTTGAGGACGTCACCGCTTTGCGCATTTGTCATTCTTTAGCTCCGCCCACACGATACGCCTCCAGGCGCTCGTTTTTTTCCGGAAAGACTCGGTACAGCCCATATTTCTTTTACAAATATAATAAAACTAAAGACTTTTCAGAGATATGAAGGATGCAATACTACTCTATAGGTACTCAAGATTGACATGAGATTGACTGAAACTGAGTGTTTCACCCCCCCTTTAATATTAAAATTAGAGCTCTGCTCTGATTGGCTTATTTCAGCTGCTCACAGCACACAGCATTTCAGTTGTTCAGCAAAGCGGCTCGTGAGTCCTGACAGAACGCAGACTGAATGACACTTTAAGCAGATTGACATCTCTAAGACATCTCAAATAGAGATTTTTTTATCAATCTACCTCCAATACAGCCTACTTGTTTATTGGTGTTTTCAGATTATCCACGCACGAGAGAGAGAGCTTGCATGCATATGGTTGCCAGATTGTACATGTTTAGGTAAAACACTGGATATTATACGTGTTCTTTTCACAGAAAAGCTCTGTTTGGGGGATTTTAATTACTGAAATCAACTGAACGATCTTGATTCCCAACCAAAACCAGTGATTTTAGACTCATCTTTTTTCATCAACGTTATTGCATGTTTATCTAACGTTAGTCAGAATGTAGGCTACGCAGTGGCTGTGATGTACTCTGAAATACAAGCATGCAAAAACATACTTGAGTTCTCAAAAATATAAATATATATATATTTTAAAAAATGTATAGCCTTGTCAAATGACTATCGTTTTAACTTATATGGTGGAAAATGTGATGTTTGCTAGAAGGATCAAATGATCGATCTGTAAGAAAAGCATGGTTGTATTTTTGTAATACAAAATAATATTAACCTTTGTCATTAGACACACTAACTTATTTAGTTTTGTATGGTACTTGGTGTTTCCTGTTGTTACTGTACTAGCATCTTGCGTTATCTAAACAATGCTGTCTCTCTAAGAAACTTTCAATTTAATCAGAAATTGTTTAAACAGTCACTAAGTGGATAAAGTCGCTACTTACTGCTTGCAGGAATACATTTGTAATCATAGATATACATAATAAAGGCTTGATGTCTCGTGCGCGCTGTTGGCCAATGGAGGTCGACGTCCGCAACTGGCGGCCATCTTGTCACAGGCAGCTCGCTCACTCGTAACAGTGTGTTTTAATGGTGCATTTACTTTTAAATAGACATAACTTGCTAAATTTTCAAACTGTTTCATTTGTTATAAACATCAGAGATGTAGTTATGACACTACATTTTTATGAATAATTATAACCATTTGATCCGTGGCATAGCCCGTAGTTAGAAAAAAGGGAGAGCAGTCATAGACGCAAAGGATACAACAACAAACATTAATTGGGAAAGAAAAGGATTGACATTAACATTAATATTCTAAACCAAAAGTGCAGTTATTGCCTACATAAACTACCATATTTTCTGTTTAACTTTTATTAGACTCCAGGTCTAAGAAAGAAAAGTGCTTTTTTTCACTGAGCACATTCTCTGCAGTCCGAGCACGATGCACTGCAAGCTCCCTCTCTCTCTCGCATACCGGATGGTAAATCATTAACACCATCACCACTTACAGTACATGTGTTTTATTGAACTAAAAACATTACAATCGGCTAAAACGAATGCACAAGTTACTTTTCTGATCAAGAGTGCTCCCGAGTCCGTGTTCTTCACACTGTTCACGTGAGTTGCGTCACAGTTCGGCGCACACATACAAAATACCGGCAGTTCAAAAGGAAAAAGTTATTTTACTTTCCATGGGAAAAGCGTATTTCTTAAAGGGGCCGCACTATATTCCTACTCGTGGAATATTGACATCCTCCAGGTATGGTGTGGTTCTGGTCCGTTCACCAGTCCTCCTGACAGCTTTCACATTAACAATTTTTTATACGAACTGTGCAAGTGTAAAACTGCAAGTGTAAAAACTCCCTTTATATTCTTAAAATGAGAGAAATCACTGCTTGTTCTTAATTTTTAAGTTTAGGCTTAAGAGACATGAACAGTAAGTATGGTTTCACTAATAATAAATGTACATTAACATTTGCATAAAACATGCATATTTGTCCATACCATGTTGATTAGAGTATTAAAAACTTAATTTAAACTTTATTTAAGATGCATTTACAATTGCTAAAAATGTGCGTCTAAATTGCGATTAATCGCGAGTTAACTCATGACAATCGTGCGATTAATTACGATTAAATATTTTAATCGATTGACAGCCCTAATATATATATATATATATATATATATATATATATATATATATATATATATATACTTTTATAGTAAGAATATCACTATTATAATAAAATAATTTGTATTTTTTTAAAAATAAAAAAAAACATGTAGACTACGTTTATTTTAACTAGACAAAAGATTGGTTGTCATAAAATCATTATTGGTGTCAATAAAACCTATACAATTGAACAGCTCGATTGTGGTCTCAGCCTTGATGACGTGCATGTAAGTTAGCCGTAATACACAAGCTGCACGATTAAGTCGTTTATCGAAACGAAAAGCTGCAGTTTCAACGTGTTAAAGCATCCAGATTTGTAGACATTAACATGTCGTTTGTAAGAAACCAAACCATTTGTAAATCTGTCAAGATTTCAGCGAGATAAAAGTATTTATGTTCGTACGGATCACTCATCTTACATCAGGTTCCACAGAGCCCCACAGAAAGCTTGCCTGTGACAAGATGGCCACCGGTGATGACGATGGTGACACCGCCGTAAGACATCTAGCCTTTGTTAGGTATATCTATGGTTGTAATTGCCCCTTTCTTCAGTTTAAGACTCTGAGCAAAGCTTGCTTGAAATGGGCAGAACAAACGAATGATCTTGAATTAAATTGTTGCGGTATCTGATTATAAACATCAACCATGACTGTTGACATTTTTTATCTGTGGGAAGGGTAGAAAAGTCCTCAGGTCTCCTACACAGCCTAGAACATGACATGTGTCCATGAGAGCAGCTTGTTTACCTGCAGTCCCGATAATTCGGCTCCGTCAGTTCTGCCTGACAATGAACATGTTGGAAAAGATGCAAATGTTGGGGGCGTACATATAAATGATCCCCAATGCTTGCGTCACAGTTGGCCTTATGTTGAGAATCACTTATTTTTCCGTGGTGTTTTTGCTTCACGAGATTTACATATGAAGGAGGAGGCAATGGTGTTTGAGACTCACTGTATGTGATGTCCATGAATTCTTATTATTTCACTATGGCAAGGTTAATTAAATTTTTCATTCCAGGGCAAACTCTAGGAAATTCATTCTTTTTCACTCTAGGAAACTGGCCATAAACATTTTTATAAACAGTACTTGTTCTATTTACTTTAGAAACCCTGCCTTGAACTACAAGATGAGAAGTTGAAAACAAGAAGAGGAAAGGACGATATTGAGGAAGATGACACTAACAAAGACACTACCAGGTCTGTCTTTTTTCTACTTTGATTATACTTTTTCACAAGAAATAAGGGTTTGAATAAACACTTTAATAAGCAGGTAAAAAGGATGGACATCCATGGTGGTTTAAGAGGAAAGCATGTGATTTTTACAGTTTTACTGTCTTCATGTACAGTATGAAGTTGGTGAAATGTTTTGGCTGCCTATTTATTGAACCCAGGAAATGCATAAAATGTGTGTGTGTTCATGTGGAATTAAGTAATTGTCCTGTGCTGCCAAGGAAGCCAGTTGGATCAAGTACACCAGCAATATTTGCAATAATAAATTATTTGAAGACAGAAACTAACAGAACGATGTTGAAGCATCAAAGAGCCAGTGTTTATATTTGAATTAGTTTGCACATTAAACTGATAGGATAAATATTTTTTACATTTCATGCACATTTAAATCGTCCAAATAGCTGTGTGAGGTAATGCATAATGAGAAAACAGATGGGAATTGTAATTGCTGTCATTACAGTTCTGCATGTTGCCAAAATAGTGGTTATAAAGGTCTTGCTGGTTGCAAGCTGTTTTGACTACACTTTATGATATTAACAGATTTGCGCATGGCTGTTTTCCCCACTTCACATTTATTAGAGCTGCATGATTTTGTTTAAAATCTCAGTCATGGTTCTCTCACATTTCTTTATAGAAAACTAAACAGAATCGCAACTTAGGTTCTGACAAAATGTTAGTTGCTGCAGCTTATTTTAGAGTGTATCATTCTATCGAAATATATTTTTAATAGACAAAGTTGAATTGGGGAAAAAAATAAGTTTAAATCAAGATCACAATCTTTTAACCATTAATCTTGCAGCTCTACTTCAGATAATAAATGCATCACCTTTGTTGCATGGAACTAAATTATAGCCAATATATATATATATATATATATATATATATATTTTTAATTATGGACGAGTACATTAACCAAATACACTGTTTAAAACTAGCTAACAATTTATCTAAGTTGATTTTGTTGTTGTTGTTGTGCTGTTTTTGCGACCAAACTGAAGATTTAATTAAATCAAATAGATCGGCGAATAATTTTTTAACAGCTGGTTTATTAACTGATTCCAAGGCGATGCAACCAACATCACAACTTAAATATGCGCAGGTTTGAACAGATACTATTGTGCTACTACTGTAGTTAATTGAATTAGTAGTGTCTCTAGCTTATTTGTTCCTACCCAAAACGGCACGTAGTTTACTTTGAGCGCTTCATTATAGTATATGTGGATTACTGACAGGCAATCAGTGCGACTGCCTCTCAGCCGGTGATAATGGGGTCCTGCTGCAGTCTCGCGCACCTCCCTTTCTCTCATCTAAACATGGCTGTACTGCGCGTTTGACCAATAACACGGGGCTCAAGGTGGCCCATTAGATTTGGGCGAGCGGTTTTCAATGAATTCGTGAAGTCCCGTCTTTTTTTAGTCAATAGAGAGGCGCTGATAGGTGCGTGATCTCACTGTGCATTACGCTGTTCTGCTCATCGGGGAGGAAAGAGAGATGATGCTCAGCGCTACGCTCGTGTACTCGCATCTCACAATGCGGCGGAGCGTTGTTTGTCTTGTGTAAATGTGTGTGCTAGTGAAATGTTAGTGTAAGCGAGCACTTGAATCGACTAGTATTTTTGTCGGCCGTTTGAACGACCCAAAAAGGAATGATAGTAAAACAGTGACGTCTCGCCACGCGTGTCATTTCACTCTGCGTTTAGTCGACATGTAGCCTGGAGCTTTAATTTGGAGGTCAATGTGAAACTGTTTTCATGAGGTTATAGATACAGCCCAAAATGCCTGATGTTTTTATTTTCTGTTGAAGCAGGCCTATAATTGTTGTGAGTGTGTGTAGAGGTGATTGATCAATCTCTGCTTTGGAGGTAGTGGATATTGTAGGGATTTTTTAAGATGTGTGGGTTTCAGCATACACTGTTCAGTTTTACATATCATAATTTACCATCTCCCCCCATCTGGAACTGATCCTGGCTGAGCAGATTAGTAGTATGTTAATTTAAGTGTCACTTAAAAGGATGATGTCATAATTTATTCACTTATGTTGTTTTAACCTGCGTGAGTTTTTGTTCTTACATTGAACACAAAATGAGATGTTAGGCAGATATTAACCTCAGTCACCATGCACTTTCATTGCATTTTCTTTTACATATAATGAATGTGAATGGTGACTTAGACTGCCTAACATCTCCTTTTGTTTTGAGGGTGAGTAAATTACTTTTCATTCCTTTAAATTCCAACAACATTTTTTACTGTGTTGGTTTTTATTGTGGATTTAGCAAATTTGTATGACCTTTATTTTCTACATGCAACATCCACCCCTGATCTCTTTGCTCCTGTCTTTCTTAGTAGTGAAGTGAAGGAGGCTGTCATGGCGGAGCCTGAGAAGGTTCCAGATAGCAGTGAGGAGGTAAGAGTGCAAAAGAGTGCTAGGCTGACCAAACTCTACCATTCACCAGATATCCTCCCCATAAAGAGGCAAACAACATTTTATAAAGGGCTGTCAGCCTTTCTACTTATTCAGTCCAAATGAATTATTATGGGTATATGCAGGCATTCTTAAGCACTTGTATGTAGTTAAAATCTGGTTGTCACATGCTAATTTAGTAGCTCTATGTTTTGTTTGCCCTCTTTGTGGTCACAGATGATGTTTTATGAACCTTTGCTGAAGCTGTCATTGACAGAAACACTCTGTCACTTTGGCTGATGTTTAAAACCCCCTTGATTGCTTTGTTGTAAAGGTGCTCTTGCCTCTTCCATTGACCTTATTGGTACCTGCATACAACAACTACTACTACTACAGCACCTGTTCCACTGTCTCCAAGTGCCTTGGCTTTACCTGATAAGCCGAGTCTGCTCTGAAGTGCAACACACCTGGGAAAAATGGCAACATTCCCAGAATGGCGTTGGCTGGGAGCATCTGTTGATTGGACTGATAATGAAAGGCTGTGTAATGTGGGTTTGATGTTTCACTGAGTGTCTCATGAGCCTGTTTCAGTCTGGTTCAAGATGGCAGCAAGAGGAAAAGAGATCAGAAACCGTAAGCAGATAAATGGACTTCTTTCTGGACTGTTTGATGTGACTTTGTTGTTTTAATGGAGATGTTTTCCAGCGATAGTTCCAGTTGCTCACTATATCTTGGGACTATTTTTTTTGTCTTTATCCTGCCAAAGAAAAAAGTTTTATTTGTTCCCAAAAGAAAATTTTGGACTCATAACATTGTACTGCAGCCACGACAGCTGGATGTGCTGGATTTTACAGCTTTCTCATTTTCCTGTGGACTATCACAATCAAACATAACTGTTAGTTTGAAAATGGACTCAGCTGCTCGGTTTTGCGGCTGCTTGACTGAAACCCCTTCATTCAGCCTGAATAGACGGAAATCATGTGCAGTCGGACGAGAGATTGAAGTGCCTCAGACTCCGTAATCTAAAACATTTTGCAGCAGTTCGTTTGAAAGACTCCACCCACGTTCCAGTTTCATGCCAATACGATGGACTTCAAAAAAGACACTCAGAGCCTCACAAACTCTACCCACATTGTTCTACATAAGAGCTCTTCTGCAATCCAGCTCTATCTCTCCAAACTTCCCAGCCTTCTTTCATTGGACTATTGTTGCCTAGATACAGTACATACAGACGTGCGATTGGGCCATTCCCAACCCAGTGAAGAACATGTCAATGGTACCGGGAAATAAGTAGTCATTCTCCATTTTCTACTTTAAACGTTTTGCCTAGACAATGCAAATGTTTGCCCAGACTCCCTGGTAACCCTAAAATGGAGCTATTGACTACAGGATAAAGAGTACGTAGATGTATGTTTATAAGTAAGGCCAATGCAGAGCTAATATAAAGCAGTGTTTTATTTAATTTCCCCACTACAGTAATGCCTTTAAGGATATTTCAATCTGAGGGGTGATAACTGCAGCATGCCCTTTAAGAAAGTATTTTGGTGTAGGAGAGGTAAAGACCGCATCTTCAGAGCAGAAATAGACCTTTGAACTTGTCAAAAGACAACAAAGAACATGTACACGCTGTGACTGAAGAGGCGGTCTTTCCTTGTAGATTTCCTTTACTTCTTTACTCAATTACTTGTTGATGGCTCGCTCTATTTTGGTTTCTATTTGTCATTCAGTCTTGTCTCCCTCATACATATACAAAACCTTTTTTGTTTCCCCCTATATTCTGTCTATCTCACCTTTTCCCCTGGCTTGGATGTGTTTATTCTCTTTCAGAGCACCACACCAAAGACCTACTCTGCCCGAAAGATCTCTCTCGGCAGTGAGTATCTCCACAGGTTTTCCGTTGAGTTAATTGGAGAGATCTCTCACTGTATTCACTGTTGATAAATTTGTTGAGGGAAAATCTCACATGGACCGCATTCATTTAATCAAAAATACAGTACATTCAATAATATTGGAAAATTATTAATCTAAAAAAACGTTTCTATTGTAATATTTTTAAATGTCATTTATTTCTGTGGTGCAATTGAATTTTGGGTAGGGATTACTTTAGTCTTAAAGGTTTAGTTCACCCAAAAAAGGAAATTTATGTCATTAATGACACCCTAATGTCGTTCCACACCCGTAAGACCTCCGTTCATCTTCGGAACACAGTTTAAGATATTTTCTGTTCCTCCAATGAAAGTGTATGCACACTATACTGTCCATGTCCAGAAAGGGAATAAAAACATCATCAAAGTAGTCCATATGTGAAATCAGTTAATTAGAATCTCTTGAAGCATCGAAAATACATTTTGGTCCAAAAATAACAAACTTTATTCAGTATTGTCTTCTCTTCCCTGTTTGTTTTCAATCTGCAAACAAAGATTTGAGTGGTAATGAATCAGTGAATTGATCAATGATTCGGATCGCCAATGTCGCGTGATTTCAGCAGTTTGGCAGTTTGACGCGCGATCCAAATCATGAATCAATAAGCTGATAAAGGACAGTTTAAATCTTTATTTGAGGTTTGAAAACAAACCCGGAAGAGAAGACAATGCTGAATAAAGTCGTAGTTTTTGTTATTTTTGGACCAAAATGTATTTTCGATTCAAGACATTCTAACTGATGTCACATATGGACTACTTTGATTATGTTTTTTATTCCCTTTCTGGACATGGACAGTAAAGAGGGCATTGACTGCATTATGCTCTCGGACTAAAATAGAAAATATCTTAAACTGTGTTCCGAAGATGAACGGAGGTCTTACGGGTGTGGAACGACATTAGGGTCATTAATGACATCAATTTCATTTTTGGGTAAACTAACCCTTTAATCATTCTGTTATGCTGATTTGGTGCTCAAAAATATTTCTTAACCAAGCAGTTGTGCTGCTTAAAAGGATAGTTCACCCAAAAATGAAAATTTGCTGTTAACTCATCTTGAGACGTCTTTTTTTTCTTCAGTAGAACACTAAAGATTTTTAGCTGAAACTGTGGTCATTGGTGATTTCATATAATGTAAAGGCAATGGCTACTGTCACTTTCTAAGTAGTCAAAAACAAAATGAACACCTGTGGCTCCTGACAAAACATCGAGGTCTTAAGATGCAAAATGAATTGGTCTGTGCAATTAGCACATTTTAATTTTTTGGATGACTTATCTCTGCAAAATTTTTTTGTTGAAACAATGAGATTTTTAAGGATTACTTGATTAGAATGTTTAAAAGAACAGCTTTTTTTGAAAGTAGAAAGCTTTTATATAAATGTATTTTAGCTTTTGAATAATTTAATGAATTACTGCTCAATACAAGTATTAATTTCTTACAAAAAAATCTTAGAGTAGTGTATGATTTGACAGGGTTTTAATAAAACAGTGTCGATAAGTTTGACATAAAAAAAGACGGCCATATGCTATCTTTCCTCAGGCAGCAAACCGTCTCCTGGGGTGGTGAGTTCGGAAGGGGAAGCAGAGACTGCAAGCGGTGCTAGTGCTGGCAGAAAGAGAAGATGGGGCTCCAGCACAGCTGTCACTGCCAAGAAACCCTCCATCAGTATCACCACAGACTCTTTGAAGGTCAGAGAAACATCGAATATAACGTAGTTTAAAAGATGTTTTAATGCTAAAAAAAAATGTATTTCCCAAATGTCGGTTCTTGTCTTGTTTCATCTGATGAACAGTGCCTTAATGCAATCTCGATACTTTACAGTCTTTAATACCAGATATCAAGCCTAGCTTGGGTCAGGAGGCTGTGTTAGACCTGCATCCGGAGGAGATTCATCTCTCTGGGGAAGAGGAAGGAGGAGATAGGAGTGACCAAGACCTGAAAATTAGACGAACTGTAACACAGGTGCTTGTTATTCTTCTGCTTTAATTAAATACGCGTTTGATGGCTTACATGTGTTGGAATAACATTTTGATAATTATCCAACAGGTTGTACCTTCTGACACACAAGAGAATGGACAGAAAGAATCCAAAAGAAATGAACATGAGGATGAGGAAGAAAGAAGTGAAGGACTTAGCCAGGAGGATAAAATGGAAGGCTCCAATCAGGTTTCCATGGAGACAGAGCCGACTTCCCCTTGGCGAGATGTAGATATGAAGACAGGTGAGAATTACATAAGGAATAAATTCAAATTTTTACGGGTTTTCCTATTGATTGTGTGCCGGATATCGGTGGATAATGCTTTTATACTATGTTATCAGTTGTCTCTATAAACGCCGATCAGATTACCTTTTTTTATTATTATTACATTGCTCCTTTTTGTTTATTAATAACTTTATATACTAATCTTCTAAAATTGTGAAGCACTTTGGGCAACAAAGTAGTTTTTAAATGTCCTATATAAATAAAACTTGGAAGTCCATTCACCAGTCTCGTCTGGCAGTTCTACAATATGCGTGAAAAAGATAGGACTTTTTTTATTAAAAATTATTATTACTCATTTCACTGGAAAGATATATTTGTTACACTCAAAGCTGTTCCTAATCACCTCTAAGGCCGTGTGTCCACCAAAGCATTTTTTCACGCTGCTGGCTGGCGTTTTCAATTGTTTTAAATGAGAGCGCCGCGTTTTTAGAATGCCTGGAGCGAGTATTTCACACTCAAGCACTGAGCGCTCAGTGTTTTTTGCTGGTCGCCGAGAGTTGAAGAATGTTCAACTTTGAGTAAAACGTAGCGCTCATCACTGTCACTCTTCACTCAGCCATCCAATCACAGTGGAGGAGGGGCGGGACAAATACAACACAGACCTACTGCCACATTCTGCATGTCGTCATCAGATGGGAACAAAATGATTTAAAACAAAAGCCAGAGCAAATACTTTACATTGGATCTGCAGTTCAAACTACCTGTGAAATTAGTAAGACTTACGTGGATTTTCCGTATCATAACAAGCTCAACTGAAGAAAAAAAACGCTGCCTGCCAAAACACTCTCAAGCACTCACAGCGAGGCGTTTTCAGCAGTGCGCCTATCGTTTACAGCTGGCTTAACGCTTTGGTGGACACACGGCCTAAGCTAATGGAATGTTGCACATGTTGCTTGCCAAAAAATAGTTTTCAATTCATGATACTATCTTATCTTGTTAAGAATAGCTAAAAAATAAAAAAAAACGTGTCTATTTCAGTCCTATTTATTATGTAGTAGTATTTATTCTGGTGTTTGGTCATCAGTATCAGTCGATACTGCTTTTGGTGATCGGCCTCAAAAAAGTCCTTTTTGGAGCACTTGTATGAATTTTATTGCACTAGTGTGAAATTTAAGTTTTGGATAGAAATATCAGACATAGGGTTCCATAGAAACTGTCTTGAACAGTCTCTCCTACCCTTTTCTCCTGTTTTGTTTCCTGCTTAGTCACTCCCAGTGACACGCTGATTCGGCGTTCGATCAGTCAACAAAAGTCGGGAGTGAGTATCACCATTGATGACCCGGTGCGCGCAGCCAAACAACCATCTCCTCCTCGTGGCAAGCTGTCTAACATTGTCCATGTCTGCAACCTGGTATGTATACATGTTTTTTTTAAATCAAAAACAATCCCTCATAATCTTCTTTCCATTACTACTTCCCAAGGTTCAGAGATTGAGTTTGTGACTTAGTATAGGTATCTCGGAATATTAATTGATGCTCTCTCCTTTGGCCCTCATGGTTAGCAGTTGGTTAAAAGATTGAAAGTGAAATTGGGTTTCTGTTTTAGAATTAAATAATGCCTTTCCTTCGAAGTGAAAAAGAGGCTTGTTGCTGCCACTTTAATGACCGTCCTGGACTATAGTGACGTTATATTTATGCATGCATCTTCTCAGTGTTTACATGCTTTATACACTGTGTATCATGGTGCACTGAGGTTCATCACGATTCTTAAATCCCTCACTCATCATTGTGTGTTGTATGCTCGGGTTTGATGGTCTGCTTTGTCCATCCATAGACTAAAACACTGGCATATTTTTATTTATGAATCTATTCTGGGTCTACTTCCTTCATATCTTAATATGTACATCAGTAAAAAACATGTTGGTAGCTATAGCCTTCGGCCCCAAGAATTCTTCCTTCTGTCTATTCCAAGGGTACGTACTGAATTAGGGGAAAAGGCATTTAAATTTGCTGCGCCCTCTGCTTGGAATAACTTGCAATTTTCATTGACACTCAGGGATATGGTTTCACTGGACATTTTTAAAGTGATGGTAAATGATTTGGAGACAGAATCATCGGTTTGTAGATGTTTTTGACTAGTTATGTAATTTTTTTTTATTTTTTAAATATGTATGTATGAATGTTATCTGTTAAACCCACGTGAGATTTGTTGCTGTCACTCTTTGCCAGGACGCTCTTGTAAAAGCGATTTTTAATCTCAATGTGCTTCTTTTTCTTGGTCAAATAAAGGTTATAATACACACACATTGATGGTTCTGGAAATGTTTTAATGAGCTAAACATGCTACATGGATAATTTTGTAGCTGTGTCTGTGTGCTTGTCTCAGGTTTAATGACCTAGGACTTGTTTTGTGATGTTTCTAAGGTGAGGCCGTTTACCTTGGGGCAGCTGAAGGAGCTGTTGAACCGCACAGGGGCATTGGTGGAGGACTGTTTCTGGATCGACAAGATTAAATCTCACTGTTACGTCACAGTAAGTCTCTCCCCTGCATTTTTTTTTTCCTTCTTCATACCAGCTTGCCATTTCACCATCTTCGCTTTCCCACAGTACTCAAGTACAGAAGAGGCAATGGCCACCCGTACAGCATTACATGGGGTTAAATGGCCCCAGAGTAACCCTAAATTCCTCAGTGTTGACTTCTGCACACAAGAGGAGGTACTGTTTTTGTTTCATCTGCAGCATTTAATATCTATTTTTCTTCTATGAAAACTAATTCCCTTTCGTTCCTGGTATATCCCATTAGGTGGATTTCCACAGGGGTTTAGGTCCAGCAGGAGAAAAGCCCCCAGAGGAGCCCCGTGGGGCGGCAGCGGCTGGAGCTGGCCGTCCGGTACCCCTGCCTCTCCTGCCGGAACGTGACCAGTGGGCAGAACGAGAGAGGGAAATGGAAAGGAGGGAGAGATCGCGTGCAGAAAGGGAATGGGACCGAGATAAGGTGAGAGACTTCAGCAAACCTGGAGAGGAGCGGGAAGCTGGTGCCAGAAGATCACGTTCACGAGATCGCGAGAGGCGGCGCAAGGAAAGAGGAAAGAGCAAAGAGAGGAAAACTGATAAGAAGGGTGAAGAATATTTTTTGATGTTTAAATTGTATGTTTTCTATTTAAATTTTTAGATGATTTATTAACTGTTGTATTTTTATTCCAATATAAATGTATAAATTAAATAAAACTGTTATATTATTTATTTATTTACTTTAATTGTCTTTTTAGAAAAAGGACCCGAGGAGCCTCCCGCTAAACTGCTGGATGACCTCTTCCGCAAAACCAAAGCCGCTCCATGCATATACTGGCTCCCCCTCACTGAGGAGCAGGTATATTTCTTTGCACATTTTAGTTACTTATAAAGTGTTTATTTGCTATTGGGACTTTTTTTTTATAATATAATGTTGGTGGTACTCATTACCCACCGCACTTTGCATTGCAGGCAGCACAGAGGGTAGCAGCTCGTGCCGAGCGCATGAGGGAAAGAGAGAAGAGGTGGAAGGAGATGGAAGAGGAGGATAAGAAACGTGAGGAGGAGCACCGGGAGAGGATGAAGACCAGCGGGGCCGCCGGAGGGGACGGTGAGAGAGACCGGGACAGAGAAAGAGACCGAGACAGAGGTCGAGAGAGGGAACGAGAGGGAGACAAACGGAAGGAGGGATATCGCAGGCCTGGCGGAAACAGCGCAAGCGGGAGCAGGAGGTCACGAAGCCGAAGCGGCCCTCTGCCCAGAGATCGCAGACGCTAAGAGAAGTCTGGAACTGTTCAGTTTGTAACCCCCATTCCTGTATGTGCTGTAACAGCTCTATGCCTACCTTCCTGAGGACCAACTCCGACTTCATACAAACACACACGTGTACACACACTGCGTAAAGACACACGGGTGCACACACACACACACATTGGGACCATGGTGGTGCTGTGTCTCCATGTAGACTCGTCTCAATGTCTATTGACTGGGCTTTAAGACTCCTGGTGTTCATTTCCCCTCTTCAGTGTTAATGGACTTCTGGTATAAGTGGGTCGGACTGCAAGACATTCTCCAGGTTTGGTGACGTCCTCTTTCTCCTTCAGTGTAGCGTCAACACAGATCTGAAAGAGTGAAGCTGCGTCCAGAATGAGATGCTCTGAAAGCCTTTAGTGTCACTTAAGTCCTGATTGCTACTTTAATTTTCCTTTTGTTTCCCTCACATTCCTTGTATCCTTTCCCCAAACCCCCCATTGTCTGCCTTTTATGACCCCTTTGTTTTTACCAGGTTGCCATGGATAATGGGATGCATATTTAACCTTTTCACATTTGGTTTTTAATTTTTTTATTGTTTTAGCATAAAAGCTTGATTTTGTTTTCTTTTAATTTTTTTGTTTACTCTTGTAAGTGCTGAATGTACAAATAATAAAAAGGTTACATCTAAGGACTGGAGAAAAAAAAAGTTATTTGTCAGTTCTTGTAGGGGGTCAACTTGGAGCATTTATCTGGAGTTTATCCATTCCGCAGATTTGTATTGCATCTACACATCTGTTGTGTGTTGATCCCTCCGAATATAATTGCCGAGCTGTGCGCATGGCACGCACCCAATGCACAGCTTCAGTTGACAGATGTCTCACTTCTGTTTTCGAGTTTATTCGGTCACCTAACTTTCCAGTTTGTCAGAAGAAGAAAAAACTTGCAGATTTTATAAATGGTTTTCTATGAATTTCTTTACATAGGCTTGGTTACATCAGAGCAAGTCAATTCTAGTCTCTGGACTGTTATTTTAATTTTTTAATTTTTATATTATTATATCCATTTATTATTATTATTATTTTATTATTATTATTATATGCAATTAATTTGCAAAATATCTTAATATTTCATTTTGAACCTTATCAGTTTTTACATTCATTTTGCTGTTTTAATATAGTCAGTAGTTTTTCTAGCAATGTATTTTAGTCAAAAATAAAGTAGGAAACTCACCATTCAGCATTTCACTGTTGCTGAAGTCTAGACTTGAACTCTCAGCTGATTTTTGTTGAAAGTGGACACAAAGTTGAGATTTTTTCCATTGTGAACATGGTGTTGCTGGCCAGCTTGAATCATTCAGAATGTAAGATTTGCTCTCACTCAGGTAAAAAAAAAAATTAGCAAATGGTCTTTTCTGTTTGTTTTGTTTTGATTGTAAATTTCCACAATAAGCATTATCAGGTCTGCTGAGAAGTCACGAACTGTTGAAGATGATTACATTAGCCGTGAACTTACAAATAAAGGTTTTTTTTTTTTAAATGTAGGTTAATGTTGATTTATGTGTATGTAATATGAAAAGGGATAAGTATATTTAGAAGTTAACATTCATTTTGTAACAAATATTTATTTATACTCTTTCAAAGTTTGGGGCCTTTCAAGTGTTTTCGAAAAAAGTATCTTATGTTCAACAAGGCTGCATTAATTTGATTTAAAAAAAAATGTAATTGATTCCTGTGATGATAAAGCTGAATTTTCAGCCTCATATCTCCTTACTCTTTCATCAGGCTTCAGTGTCACGTGATCATTCTAACATGCTGATTTGGTGCTCAAGACACATTTCTTATTAATGTTGAAAACAGTTGGATATTTGCTGCTTAATATTTATGTGAATTGGGATTATTTGAATAAAAAGTCCAAAGAATAGCATTTATTTAAAAAATGGAAAGATTTTGTAGCAATACATCTTTAGTGTCCCTTTTCTTTATTTGAATGCATCCTTGCTGAATAGAATTTCTTGCAAAAAAATTGCACCGACCCCAAACCTTTGAATTGTAGTGTAAATGCTAATACCGCTGACAAGTTAAACATTAAAACATTTTTTAACTGCATGGCAGAAGCCTGACGGACTATCATTATCCACACGCCACAAGGAGGCAGGCTTTTCACAAATCTAAATCTACAAGTCACATCGACTGGCATTTTTAGTCCAGACGAAGGTTTAAAAAAAGCAGCTCCCTTACCTCAATTTTAAGCAACAAAACATTGCTAATGACTTTCTGCGTGTCATTGTTACTTGTAAAGCTCGTGATTGGTTGTGTGAAGAGGAAAGTGTTATGTTAGAGTTCTAAGCACATTATGTCTGAAACCTATTGTTGGCTGGTTACGTATTGCACACGAGCAGGTAAATATAATGCTTCAAATGTTGACACCCTGTCTGTGTCTTAACTCCCACCTTCTATTTTTATTGCATTGTTAGTTGCTTCCTCACTCCATTGCGCTCTCTCTCTCTCTCTCTCTCTCTCTCTCTCTCTCTCTCTCTCTCTCTCTCTCTCTCTCTCTCTCTCTCTCTCTCTCTCTCTCTCTCTCTCCATCCATCCATCCATCCATCCATCCATCCATCCATCCCCATGCTCGGTCTTTGACGTCCTTCCTGTCGAGCTCAGCAATGGTCCTCTGTAATTAGCGCCCTGGTGGCTGAGTGAAGCATTTTTCCGGCCTGATGCAACACTGCATAGGGCAGCTGAACTGGGTCGACCCTCCCGTGCCCACACACAGCCCAGCCCAGCCCCGCTTCCTTGACCTACAGTTCTTTCTCGTAAGTTTGTACACTAGGCACTAGATGCTTTCAGATGGTTTATTTGATGCTGCTGCAGTTCTTGATAAATGTAAAAATCACATTTATAACTTAACCAAGTATCCTACTTGAAATCCATTTCCCAGAGTTCATATTTTGCAGGGAGTTTTTGTGTCAGACAGATCGGAGACTCGGGGATTAGCACAATATGTTGCATCATGCTTTTCAAAAGTTTAGAGTCTGAGTCAGTTATCTTTTTTGTTCTTTTTTTCTTTTTCTTTTTTTGTGTGGCAAAAATAAAGTGGGTTTGGTTATCAGTGCAGCAATGTACGGTAATTCACAAATCACACTGCAGTTTAACCATATATAGGGCACATATGGGAATACGTTTTGGAGGGATATTCCTGGTTCAGTTCAAGCTGTCAACATCATTCGTGGCATACAGTCGATTACCACAGAAATACTTTAGCTTGTCTCTCATTTTATTTAAACAAGCAAGAAAAAATGTGTGTTTACAGTAATGCATTTACAATAGAGGTTTATGGGGCATTTCATTGGATAAATGATAGACCACTTTTGGTAACACTTTACAATAAAAGGACATGAATAATCATGTATTAATACATTAATTAATAGTTAATTCAACGTGAACTCCTGATCAGTTAAGATATGAACTAATCATGAATAAATGAGGAGCCATCCTTAATTAAGACATGAGTCATATGCATGAATACAGCAGCATTAATGTTAGTAGGCCTACATGTTTGGTGATTAATGCATTAATTAACATGTATGGGTAAACTAAATCAAACAGCTACCTTAAAATAAATAAGAAGTACTCTGACTTTTAATTAAACGTGATTTAATACTGTCATAATTTAAACTGTAAACTGTATTAAAAACTGCCATCAGCTTTGTGACATAACATGATTATTTAGCCATCAATTTCACAGATTTGTCTAATCAAACGTGGAAAATAGACTGATAACTACCACTAATCATTTTAATTTAATATAAACCATTTTCTGATTTTTATAGTTCAATTACATTTATAGCTATAGTTTTCTTCCCAGAACTACAGTATGTTTGGTTTGTTTCTGGTGGGACATTCATTAGTGGCCCTCTCGGTGCTCCTAGCGTGTTAGTTGTGTTCCTTCGGTAATGCTGGCATTTTATCAAATAATAATGTCGACTGCTTTGGTTAACCGAAATATATATATTTTTTTTTTGATTGCTTAAATGTATATGATTCGTTTGGCATTAGCCGGTGGATGTGCTCTGCTTTACATGTAAACACGCCTTGTGTGTGTCTTTAGTTATGTTTGGGCTTTATTTTATATATAAGTTTAATTATATAAATAAAATAACTAGCCTACACATACTTTGTGTGTTTTTATTTTTATTTTATTTTTGTGCCAGGGGTGATCCCTATATTAGGGATAAGGATTCTTTGTGTATATGTTAATTCATTTTGTAATTAATTAATAGTGCATCATAGTGTCTAAACTCATGGTTAACTAACCATACACTAACATCAACTCATGGCTTGTTAATCTTATGACTATGTCATGACTTTACTTGAGGGGGCACATCATGATTATTTCATTATTAACTGTATAATATCCCAGCGGGCAATTGACGTCAGTTTGACATCAAATATTGATGTCAATTTGATATCAAACATTGACATCAAAAACAGGTCAAAAATGCAAATCAAATTGATGTGAAAAACTAAACGTCAATTTGACATCTACACATTGATGTTTTCTTGAACAAAATAATGACACAAAATTAATAATAATAATTTTATTAATCAGTATACATAGCCTACATACATACATTTCAGACAATACTGAATTTTGTAAATTCAAATAAAAAATTGCTTTATTGGCATAAATCATACAATATTGCAAAAGCTATACTCTCAGAAAAAAAATGTGCTGTCATTGGTGGTACCCGAAGGTACAAATGTGAAAAGGTACATCTTTGTACCTTACTCACCCCTATATTAGTAACATAAAAAGATACATATCGGTACTTTAAGAGCATGTATTAGTAATGCAGTGGCTGTGGTCGGCCAAACCAATTATTATTTTTTTGAATGTGAATGCTGTTTTACGTGGATATTATGACACGAGTGAAGCACATCGCTTCACTTACTAAATAAATAATAGGTCCGCAATTAAATGTTACCTACCTCACAGCCAAGGAAACAACATTCATGTCAAACAGGAGAGGTAAACATTGTGAAGTGAGACAAATTTAAGCTTTGAGGTTTGCAATCTGGTCACCCGATTTTCTACGAATAGAAGAACGAAAATTAACAATAGGCTTACTCTATTTTATTCTACTGGACATGGAATCTCATATTTATTTTCCCAAATCTTAAGAGACATAAATTACGTTAAGTATCTCTTCGGTATAGTGTAAGTATAAATCTAAAGTATAATCTTCAGCATTATATGTTTCCATGGCTGCGAGGTAACATTTAATTGCGAAATTATTATTTATTACTTTATGTAACTAGTGTGATAATAACCTTGTCTAAACATAGTGCAATTCTTACATTCCTGTCATGGTTAATGCAGGTAACAAAAGGCACAAAAACACTTTGTACAGAAGAGATATATAAGCTCTTAATTAAAACTCTGCATTGCCCCTTGTACTTCCATTGTCAAAGCATACATTTTTAACTCAATGATGGGTTTTTTCCAATTTCAAAATGAAGAAAATGTCCAAATCTATATGCAATTCAGATCTGTCTATTACGCTCCAAAAATAAGACAAAATGATAAATTTGAAATTTGAAACCGAGGCCATATTACTTGTGCAATATATCCACTAATGTTATGTTCACAAATCTCACAAGGATTTAATTGTATTGTCATTAGGTTTCTTCTGCATTGGTTCGTGTTTTTGCTGTTACTGAATGTGGCATATTATTTTTGTCCTTTTTCAGTCTCAAACTGTCACTGTTTGGACAAGCGGTGCATGTACATGCTTTACACTGTTTCTTTTATGAATTCTAAAATAACAGCATGCAGGTGATATGAGGGTGAATAAATACAAAAAGTCGTTTTTGGGTGAAGTATCCCTGTAAATTCTTTTGAACCTGAAAAAACCTTTAAGGGAAGCTGGGAGAAGAACAACTGTGCATTTTGTCCTAGGGTAATGTAAGGATAGCATACTCCCCACTGCCCCGGCCCTCAGATCAGACTACACTGCCACATCCTGTCAGTCCTGTGATAATTGCTGATGAATGAGCAATGTAAACAAATTTTAAGCAATCTTCAGCAGACGCCCTCGTCCCACCGCACTGCCTTTTGTGTCCAAGAGTTGGAGAAACTAACCACAAGGCTCCTTTTTCAAAGCCCCCCTCTGATGTGGCATCTCAGAACTCTTTCTAACCCTCTTTTCTTTCTTTCACTACCCCCAAAGCTGCTTGGTTCAAGCTGTAAAAACTTGAATTCTTCATGCGAAAATTCTGCTTACAGCACAAAAGCTGGAAACCGCTGCTTTTCTGACATTTTACAAACACGTTTAGAAGGAAACGGTGTAAACTTGTATTTGTGCATCATGTTTCTTATCCGTTTCCTTTGCTTTGAGTTGGACTTTGATGACGTAGATCTATATATGAGAACCATGTGTTGTTTAGTGTTGGAGGAGGGGCGACAGGATCTAATGCAAGTAAACCTGATGAGAATAGGGAGCAGTGGGGGAAAAAAAGGAAATATTAAAGACAGACAAGAATGGGAACTTGTACCTCATGCTTTTGATGTGGCAGTCCAGTCATTTAAGTCATAAGGTGAAGAAGGATTCCAGTTAACTGTTGCAGGCCTGAACTGAAGCAGGGGGGTTTCCTGGAGGATGTGACTGGGTCAAAGTGAGGGTATAGCAGGGTTTGGTGCAGTAAGTAGGGTGGGGGAGGGTAAAAGACTGATTCAGCAGCTCCTGGTGGGGAGTCTTTTCCTGCCCAGTTTGGAAATGTTTGCCTTTTAAAGAAGGAGGGAAAGAACCAGCACTATGAGTGTTGAGATGGTGATTGTTTTACTTCCTATAACTCCCCCCCCCCCCCCCCCCCAATCTCTTGTCTGGGACAACGGGGAAAAAACTCTACTGACACCACACCCTGTCCTCAGTGTAGACTGTATGTTTCCCATAGCTCAACACGTTAATGCAGGTGCCTCCTCTTTTATGCACATTTCTAGCACACTCAGCATTGCCTAACTAGATTTATTCTGTTCTGGCATGTAAGAAAATGCAAGCTTTCAAGAAAAGAAGTATAATGTGTTTGTTTAGTAACAGAACATATGGTGTGTTTGCATTGATGGGATATGCTCTAGGGATAATATTTTTAATGGTTTTGATGGTTTTTAATGGTTTTTAAGTCTTTTATGCTCACCAATGCTACATTTATTAGGAAAAGTTAAATTGCTATTTTTTTGAATACTATTTATGGTGATAGTTGAAATCATTGTAATATACAAATTTGGTGCTCTAGAAACATTCCTTATCAATGTTGAACAGTTATTAGGGGTGTAACGATACACTCGTGTAATGATTTGATATGTATCTCGAAACTGAACTCACAATACGATATGTATCCCGATATTTTAAGCCAAAATAATAATATAATAATAATTATAATATATATATATATATATATATATATATATATATATATATATATATATATATATATATATATATATATATATATATATATATTATAATTATTATTATTATTATTATTATTATTATTATTTGTGTTTTATTATCAGGAACCACAAATATTCTCCCATTGCATTTGTATACATTATATTCAACATTATTTATAGTTGTTGTATGATTTTATGTAATAAGATTATTAATGTAATCACTGAAACTCTTTAAAATTAATTTTTTCCCCCTCGAGCATTATTCATGCTTTCAATGCAGGCAGCATCTCTCCCCATGCTTATGCCCTGCCTCTCCTGCTAGTATGTAAGAATGAACCATCTGAAATGCTTTGAATAATCATACCACTAAAACTAAATGGGATCTGGTGATTTAAATTATGTTTGCGCTTTCACTAAGGAGTGACGCTTTAAATGATGTTTGCGCGCTTACTTTGAGGAGTGTCGCTTTAAATAGCGCTGTTCCGCCAGCGCGCGCACTTCAGATGATCAATGCAATCCGTTACAGTTCTAATCGCAAGAAAGCTCGTCAAAATGACCGCTCTCAAACTGTAAACGTTTAGCTAATCCAAAAAATTTAATTCTGCATTTACTCACTCTCATGGTGTTTTCGTGCGTCACGCAATAATTTGAACGTCCGTGTTTACTACAGTATGTGAGTTGTGATAAATATATTAATCACATAAAGCCTTTGTGTCTCTTCAGAAGACTAAAGAATGTTTGGATTAGATACTCGATTAGTTATTTTCACATGCCTTTATGACATTCTTTGCATCTTTTAAGTTTGAGAGGAATGGACTTTAAAAATGGAGGGACATAAATAATATAGCAATAATAAGCCTACTACAGCAAGTTGAGCCTTGGATAAAACAACTCTATATCGCAAATCATCGTTTCCATCAACGATACATATCGTCATATTTTTATATCGCGATATATCGTTCAACGACATTGTTACACCCCTAACAGTTATGCCTCAATATATATATATATATATATATATATATATATATATATATATATATATATATATATATATATATATATATATATATATATATATATATATATATATTTGTGTGGAAACCATGAAATAATAAATAGAAATTTCTGAACATTTATTTGAAATAGATTTTTTTAAACATAAATGTCTTCACTGTCAATTTTGATCCATTTAATCTGTCCTTATCAAGTAAAAGTATTATTTTTTTTAAACAATTATTGAATTGTAGTGTTTATATAGAATTGTATAGAGACGAGTTTGCTTAATTTCATTTTAGCCGTTCTATATAGGTGTTAGAAAGGCCATTGGAACAGAATGATTCGCTGCTTTATGGCTGGATGATACTAAAAACATGTGTATCCCACATTAAGACTGGTATTTTTTATGTTAATTTACATCCTGTACAAGCCTGAAAGTACAGGCTGTGGAAAAACATGTGCTTGCATTTAGGAGCATCACATTCACATGCCCCACATTTAGTCCACATAGAAATACTTTTTTCCCCCTCCTTAACATAGGAATTTTTTCACCCATCACTATTAACCAATCCTTTTAAGTGTGACCGCCTTAAAATGGTTCGCATAATGGCTAAAAATAAATTGGGCTAATCTATTGTGGTCCAGGATTTATTGTGTTTTCCCTGAAAAGATCAGACTTTTTTCCTTAATTTAATTCCCCCTCGTCTGTTTAACCATTTTTTAAATGAATTTTATAGTATGAAAAGAAAGTTTTGCAAAGTAGCGTTTTTAAAAGTTATAATTAAAAAAAAAAAAATTGTATACATATTCTTTAAATCCGTTGTACTTGACACTTTAACATCTCTAGGTTTTCTCATAGGCTTGAAAAGACAGGAATTCTCTCCATAAGGAAAGAAGTGGATACAGCCTGTCAAGTAGGTGTTAAATAGCATGTGACTGATTTCACTTGAACTAGCAGAGCACTGCGAGGAGGACGTAAAATGGATCACAAAGGGCAGGCAAGACTCTTCTTTGCTAAGAGACCTTCAAAAAAGAGGGAATGTGTTTTAAGAGAGAGACTTGAAATGTTTGTGGTGCTGTTAATGTTTTTAGTTAAGCCTTAAAAGAAAGTTAAAAGAAAAAGAGAGTCACTTAGCAGAAACTTAGGAAACTCAACTCTACTTGCCGAGAGAGAGAGAGAGAGAGAGAGAGAGAGAGAGAGAGAGAGAGAGAGAGAGAGAGAGAGAGAGAGAGAGAGAGAGAGAGAGAGAGAGAGAGAGAGAGAGAGAGAGAGAGAGAGAGAGAGAATTGTGGGCAGAGCAGAAAGTGCTGAGGTTGTTCTTCGTACTGCAGAATCAGCTGGGAAAAGATTGAACTTGCTTAAAATGTGTGCACAGAGTGAAATAGATTGAGCACTTGTGTAGCACGATACACTCAAATACATTCAAAAGCCAGTGCCTCTAGGACGTTATACACAGCAGTCTTTAAAGGCTTGTCATTGTTTCTTATTCGAGCTGTTTATATACGTTTTGACATCTGATTGAAAAAAAGCTCAAGCTCATTTGTATTACTTCAACAGTGTGTGCACAGATAAGCTGTGTTTTCCCCTCTCTCTCTCCTGCAGTGTGCTGGTATTAAGGCAGTTTAGATTCCAGATGTTGTTGATGGAATTCTCCTTGATCGTTGGCCTCTGAACGTCCGCCTCCCCAAAGCCTCGTGACTGGACCCGGAGTGCCAAAACATTATCCATCTCCAGACGGTTATTCCAAACAGCAAATACATTCGGCTTCCTTCACTAAAATGGATACCAACGCCATAAATTGAGTGTCATCTCTCGCTTGTATGTATGATTGTTCCTCAATCAGTATCTGGAAGTGTAATTAGTCTCAAAGACGCACACGCTCGCATTATAACAGAGATATGTTTCCTCGCGAACAGTGCCAAAAGGGTTTGCAGAATTATAATCATTCCTGGTTTCACTTAATCCTTGGACCTAGCCTGCTTTTTCCGTCCCATTTATATGGCCAAGGGTTTCCGAGTGCCAGCAAAAGGGAGGAGAAAGAAGTATGGACTGAAATGACAAGAAAAAAGGTAGTTCTATGCAAAAGAAATAAGCTTATGTGGGGCATCAAGATTTGTGTGGAAGTGCAGGATGTTTGTATAGCTCTCGAGTCTTAACTTTGGGAGCAAAATCAGATGCGCTAATGTGAGATATGCTTGTTACACGGAGGTAAAGAGCAGTTTCGGAAAATATGGCAAAAGGCAGGAGGTCTTGGACTCGGATACAGGTTAAGAGGAGCAGCTGGAGATTAGGACAAAGAGATGCATGTCCTTTCCCTTCGCTGTTATGCAGCAGAGCTAGTGGGCTAAACAAACATGTTAACATCCGAGCACCCAAAAATAAAAATTCTGTCATCATTTTGATTCCAGTGTTTGACTCTCTTTCTTCTGCAGAACACTAAGACAATTGATCAATCATTCTAAAGAATGACTATTGAATTCCATTATGAGGGGACAAAAACACTGGGACATTTCTCAAAATATCTTATTTTGTGTTCCAAAAAGGAAAGAAAGTCATACCGGTTTGCATTTATGGAATTGCCATTTTTGGGTTAGCAGTTCCACTATGACTATGACAGTTTTAAAATGTTTGGTTGACCTACAAAGTCAAAAAAAGGAAAATCTGACAGCAAAGAAAACTTACAAAATATTTTATTTTTGACTTAAACATAAAAAAGGTTTAGAAAAACAAGCACAAATTATTTTTAGATAATGATCATCATCATTTAAATATTATTATCATTATTGTTTTTTAAATCCAACTTTAAAATTCCAATTAAAAAAGCACCACAAGTTATTAATAATTGTAAACACGAGCAGTGAAAATGTCATTTTCATATTTTAAAATTTATTTCATTTCAAAAATACAAACCCACCCATTCACTTTCCCCCAAATTAAGGCCACTTCTTAAGACATACATTATTGCCTGTCCAGCAGGACATTTTTAATGACAATTGTTAAAATAAAAAAAACACATTCTTGACATTGAGAACAATAACAATAGTAATAATCATAATGATAATGACATCATCATTATCAATAATGGTAATTATTCAAAATACAGTACAATATAAAGCCATACTACTGAAGGACACAGGCAGACAGCACAGCTTTGCAGGCATTGTTAGTGGGATAAGTATCAATTATCTTTGGAATGGCACAGGACTTTGGATTCTTAACCTGAGTTGGGAGTTACATGGGGTGGGAACAGACCCTGTGTTGGTTTAGGTAAAAAAATTAGCTTTCATGAGCCAATGCAGATAATGTTTCATGATATCTGGTGCACTTCAAAAGTACTTTGGTGGTCCCGTGGTTCAGAGATGGTAATACCGTGGTATGGAATGATTACTTTATTCATGCAGTATGGTATTTATATGGTACTACAGAAAATACCATGTTACTACAGCACTTTTTGACGGACTTTTATCGTTCATGCATCCTGGAAGGATTAAAAAAAACTAAACTAAAAAAAATCATTTTTAAAACTAGATTTACATTTTTCTAATTATACTTTAAGTTGAATAATTTCAAAATTTAGATTTTGCCAGGTTTTCCATCATTGTGAGGACCTTTTACCATCCAAAAACCTTTTACCAGGTACATGGTTGTACCTGGTACTTTTTTGTTACTATGGTTGCATGGAATGCAAAATGTGATAAGCATTGGCTGCAACCTGAGATAAGTACATAAGTCTTCTGATTGGGACAAACGCTGTTTTCAACAGTGGGTAAGAATTCACAATGAGTCAGACATACAACAACAATCACAACTTAAAAATGTCATTTACAAAAGGCTAAACAAACAGCGATGAGCTGGCGTCATGTTCTACACCAGAAGGGAAAGAAGAGAAAGACATTGAGAGAAGAGGGGAGAAATGAAGTGAAAGTGACACGGGGGGAGAAACAAGTACCATATGCCTTTGTACAGCGTGCAGGAAGAGCTCGGCACAGGTGTGAAAGCAAAACGTTCAAGACCACTAATCACAAAATATAAAAATGCAGAGATTTGTCTGAGTGGCATCATTTCTAAAGTAAACAACAAAGGGTCCCTTTTTGACCAAAACCATTTTTTAGACTTGTTTTTCTCATTTTGGTTTTGCTTTGCTAGTAAGTCCCCTTCTTCCATATTCTCAATTCTCTCCTCTCCTCCCGATTCCCTTTCTTCCATTATCCCTTCTTAAACCTTTAAACCTTGTCCAGTAGAGAGCGTTGGCAGTAGAGCAAGCGCCTCGGTGTGCCGTACCTGCGGAAGAAGAGAAGTGCTCCGAGCGTAAAAATCACGCAGACCAGCAACATAAGTGGCACCACGACGGCAGCTGCTCCTGCTCCACTGCTGGGTGCGTCTTCAACCTCGATTATGATCACCTCTGTTTCCTCCTTTTTGCCCTTTTCCTCAGTTTTGTCTTCTTCGTGTGTGCGGTCACGTTCACGCTCCCGCTCCCTTTCACGCTCACGTTCCCTTTCACGCTCACGTTCCCTTTCACGCTCCCGCTCACGATCCCGATCACTTCCTCCACCACCACCGCCTGTATTGGAGTCCTCATTAGGGCAGCCCATCCAATCTTTAAGTGCAGACTTGGGGTATCCAGGCTCCACTCTTAATAACTGGTTATTAAACTTCCAGTACTTATTGGCTTTGTAGAAGTAGGTATAACCTGTGAATTTAAGAGAGAAAATGTCAGAACTGTACAATAGTAGCGATCTTTCAATAAAGATACAGTAATTAAAGTGATAGTTCATCTTAAAATGAAAATTAGCCCATGATTTACTCACCCTCAAGTCATCTTAGGTGTATATGACATTCGTCTTCCAGACACAATTGGAGTTATATTGAAAATCCTGGCTCTTTCAAGCATTATAATGGCAGTGAATGGCTGTTGCTTTAATAAAGGCCTTCTGAAGCGAAGTGATGCATTTGTGTAAGAAACATTAACTTATTGACTCACGAGACTGGCATTCCAGCGTATGACGTAGGGCGCTCCGGTGAGAATATGCTAGTTCACGTGAGAACCCAGTTTTGTTTTTCTCTATCCTCTGTGCTTCCGTGTTCGTCACCAGAATTTACGCTGTGCTACAGTCTCTCATGAACACAAGTACGACAGTTAGCGGAAGCTAGTGTTTCTTATACAAAAGCATCGCTTCACTTCAGAAGGCCTTTATTAACCCTCCGGAGCTGCATAGAGCTTTTATGATGGATTGTATAGATGCACTTTTATGAACTTTTGAACACAAACTCAAAATATCACACAAAATTCACTGCCATTATAATGCTTGGAAGAACTAGGACATGTTTAATATAACTCAGATTGTATGTGACTTAAAGAAGAATGTCATAAACACCTAGGATGACTTGAGGGTGAGTAAATTATGGGCTAATTTTATTTTTTGGGTAAACTATCCCTTTAAGTCTATTTTTCTTGCAGTGGAGAGAGGCATGAAAATAATAGGTAAGAAAAAGAACTTGTGTCCTAACCAGGCAAAAAAAAAAAATTCAATATGCTGATTTGATGCTCAAGTATTATTATTATTGTCAATGTTTCCACAAAAATATTTAGCTGTTTTTAACTATTCTTTTTTTGAGGATTCATAATTTGAAAATAACAGCAGTTATTTGAAATAGAAATCTTTTTTACCATTATTAAAATCTGAGTGAACAGAAAACATCTAAATACGGCAGCTTATAAATCAAATGACTTTTTTGTCAAGTGAAACATAAAAAAGTTCAAGCGCATAGGCTGAAGCAGAAGGCGAGGACTTACTTTGATCTCGACTCATGAAGGCAGCCTTTATGTTGTCTGGAACGCCTTGCCATTTACTGATAGGTTTGGGGTAATCTTGATCCACTGACTGCGTGTCTTCATTGTAACGATAATATCTGATTGAAGATTAGAAATGGTTTCAGATATAAGCTCCCTTTGTGCACATGGCTTAAATTATGGAATATCAAAGCTACTGACTTGTTTCCTCTGAAGAAGTAGGTGTTGCCAGTAAGCGTGTAGAGGAGTGCTGCGTCTATTTTGTCCTTTGGAAGACCATTACCCATTTCTCTCAGGGTCTTCGGATAACCTGACTCCAAGTTCGACTCAGTGAACACCCAATGCTTGTCCCCTGCAAGCCAGCAATGACAAAATATGTTACTTTTGGAGCAATAAGAAGGCCTATTAAAGCCAAAGCACAAATCCCTTTTCCCCCCATTGAAATCATGTGATAGAAGACGACTAGTACCTTTAAAGAAGACAAATTTCCCATCTTCTCTTTCAAAGGCAGCATCGACAGTTGTAGGCAGACCTCTCCAGAAATGTCCAATTGGCATAGGGTAATTTTCCATAACCCGATTATTACGAACTCGCCAGAACCACTTATCCTAAAACACAGGTAGAGGAACTGTGATGAATACACACATACTACATGATCTCCAACTCAATGCTCACATATACACACACAAATATTGTCTTTGTACCTTAAACACAAACATTTCTCCTCTGAAAATGCCAATGGTGTCAAAATGGCCCTCGCAGATGTCAGGACCAAAGGAAGGTCCTCCGGGCCTGTATGGTGTGGGATATGGAGTGTGGTGGGGGGTCTGAGGGGTGACAGGTGGTCGTGGGCGTCCTCCCGTGTTTGGTCCTGCAGAGTGCAAAATTTCAGTTTAGTGAATTAGGTCATTGATGAAACCTAAATATTTGGTAAAATGCTGCTGTTCATCACTATATTTTCCACTGTTATTTAGATTTCATTAGTTTTAATATATTGTATAATGTTCTATTCAAAGCTTAATTAGCTTGTTTTCATTTACATATATTTTATTAATTAAAAAAAAATCCAAAATAAATAAACTTTGGATAGCAAAGCAGCATAATTTGTTAATGCTAATTTAGTTTGGTTTTGTACCAGATAAATGATCTGATTGCATAATTAAATGGTATTATAGTGACAGATGATTTATGTAGATATTGTTCTCTTAAACGGTATGTATAGTTAACTACTTTGTGTTGGTAACTTATGTTCAATTTTTGGAGTTTTGGTGGACTGAAAACACAAACTTCGGAAAACTGGTTTCAAAGTACAAGTTTTTGAAAATGATACTGTAATTGTCTCCATGTACAAAAATGCAAATTTGTGAAAAAGGTGACATCATGCACATGTGTATTATGTGTTCAATCTATAGGCGCGTAGTGTTTCTTTACAAAGTGACATCACCAACTACTGTATGCCATAATACTGGGTTTTTAATCATTTTCACAGATCTGTGAGATCATTTTGACAAATTTGTTGTCTGTGCAAAAAAAAAACAAGCGGCAACCTCTGCCGGTTTCTGTTGAAGCCAATACGGAATTAATTTAAACTGCAATACATCGACTGGCCGCTAGGGACAGGCTCCAGAAGGGAGCAGAATCTCACTGAGCCCCATGTTAAAATTCCAAACTTTACAGCAGAAAAAAAACATGTTTACAGCCTGGTACAAATTGTGGCTTTTGTCTATCTGGCTAATTTTTGCCTTTCATGACAACTGTGAGGGGGTGAATTTTTTTACAACTCATTCATTTACATTATATAAAGCCTTAAAGTTTTGCATAATTAAAGGCGTAGTTACTTTGAGTGACATGTGGATAGCCATTTATCTGCTGTCTGTTAGACATTGCGTCACCTAAGCTCCGCCCACATCCCGCCTCTTTGCCCATTTTCTGTTATCTGGGCGTGACTCCCGATGACCCGTTGCCATCTCATCTCTACTTTACGCTTCAGAACGACTTATCGGAATCCTATGGGTGATGTCACGGACACTATGTCCATATTTTTTTACAGTCTATGAAAAAAACGCAAAGAAAAAACTTTTCCGTTTTTAGTACATCGTCTTGTAAACATACCCTGAAACTCATGTCAGTTAATTGCCAAGGCAACATTTCTAATATACATTTAGCTTATGTTTTTAACAAATATTCTCTATATTTAATAGTTTTAGTCTTAGTTAATGATGATAACTCTGCCTTGAACAGAACTATTGTAACATACCCACTGGAAGCAAGTTGCCAAGTGCAGTTTTATTAACATAAATCTGAAAGTTAAAAAAATGAAAATCAAACAACGCCTGGCTTAGCTATTTATGTTAGGATTTATGTTTAATAAACTGCACCTGGGTTCTGCAAGCTTGCCTCCAGTGGATCTATTGTAACAACTATGTTGCGGTTTAACAATTAAAGTTGTGATGAAATTGACAGTTTTACCATAAAGCTGCTGAATCCCTTTACGGTCATCATCAGGAAGCTCAAAGTTTTCAGTTTCCATCCACTGGTAGAAGGGAGCCATGATGGCGGAGGGGTCATTTGAATGTTCCATTCCCAGGGCGTGACCCAGTTCATGAACAGCCACCAGGAACACATCATTACCTGAATGAAAGTAAGCGGTAACCATGTCAGCACAGGATAGATTTGGATAACCTTAAGAAGCATTCTGTATAATTGTGTAGTGCACATTAAAAACAACAATTTTGAGATGCTAAAAATAGATAGCACAGAATGACTGCTGAGAGGTGGTATTATTTTTCTTTCAGAACTTGCTTTTAGGCATTCATTCCACTGCAGGGAAACATCAAAGAATCAATAAACCTTTTTAAATTGAGACGTTTCAAACAGTCTCATGAAAAGGTGAGGTTGATTCAACTCAATTTAATTAAAGTGTGCACAACACTTGCTTGGACTTGCCTTACTCTTTATTGCAAAAATATTCAAACCAAGCAGGCTTAAGATTATTTAGAACTAATTTGTGCATGTCTAAACAAGAACCACCATCCATACTGACAAAAACAAGTGAGAACCCTGGGAAGTCTGGAGTATGCCCTAACTTCTGGTGGTGGTGCTCCTTACCCAACAGGTCACGGTTGCCGATGGTCCAAGGTTCTGCTGCATCGAAGTGCGTGTCTCCTCCTATGCCATTGCCTGGGAAGTAAGCATGGGCCAAGAATCCTCCTTCACCGTCAAACGGACTGGCGTCTCCATGAAAACCATCAGCGAAGAAGAGCATGATGTCTGCAAAGTCTTCAACCTTGTCTCTGATGTCACTGTAAGGGATCTCTCGGAATCGCAAAGGGGTAACGCTCTCCCACACTTTGAAGGCTTTTCGGATGGCCTCAAACGTCTCGTATTCCCCGACTTTTGGTGTATAGTTCTGTATGCTGAGAAAGAGATAAGAAAAGGTGGATTGGAGAGGCAATCAGAGAAAAGTAGGCCAAAGGAAAAAAGAGGAATATAGAAAGGAGAGGGGGAGAGAAAATGATTTACATTACAGACAAGTCACACAGGAATTTTGGCCCTGGGTGCAGTGGAGCAGAATCGTATAGTAAGGCCAAAGATGACTTTTCCATAAGTGTGGTGCGTATTTACTAAAGCATAGCCACAGCCATATCTAAACGTTTATGACAGCAAACCTCAATTAATTGGTAATGGTTTGGACGAGAGTTTTGCGCCTAAAATGACTTCAACGCAGTTTAAAATGCACTTCTCCTTTATTGATCCAGCAGAATAGAGTTAAGGTTGTCTCTTACCAGAATGTGAGCTCATTTCTCTCCCATTTCAGTCCCTGGATTGCGTATCGCTTCTTTCTCAGGTTGCTTTTCAGTTCGGCTCCAAACTTGTCTGGGACGCCACAGCGGGGCCTCTTCATTGCCCTGGCGATCACAGTCCAATACATTAGATCATCCACCGCACAACATATTTAATTTCAGTGATTTTGGACAGGATGGTCATTAATTTCTGTCCTCGTATATTCTACATCTTCTGTGCCTCATTGCACACCAGTGGAGGACTGCTGACACAATGCTCTAGTTTTCCATTCTTTCCTTCCATGACTAACAACCTCATAACTGATGGGCCAAAATAATTCCACAGAGATATCTATAAGCTCTTGAATCTCCTGAACTAGCCACAGGTGTTCAGAAAATGCAAGACGGGCCCCATGGAGGAAATAATCAGAGAGACCCATTTTTTTGTGAGGAACAAAATAAATATTTATATACATGGCAGCACTGATTACACTACAATATACTGTGGCTGTCTCCTCAACCATGTGGGCAGCTGACTTACTCGAGAGTATTGGAATCCATGTTCCCAGTGATTTTAAGGCCATAGAATCTCTGCATGGCAGCAATAGCAGAGGTGACGGAGTGAGGAGAGCGGGCCGTATGTGTACGGAGATCACCAGGTGGCAAATAACCATATTGCTGTAGCCATGCCTAGAATGAGACAGAAAGAGAGACAAATATATTCATTATTTACTGAACTTTATTTTTACAACTTAATGAACATATATTTAAGTGATGTTTTCCTTTTTTATGTTAAGATGCATGAGGACATACTGACATGCAGATCTGTTATATGACTGCATTGTTAAATTCAGTTGCTTGCTAAAGTGTCCTATTTCACCTGATTTCTTGATTCTTAGTTTGCCTTGTTATCCAGTAAATGGAAAAAAGGGCTAAATTTGAGAAGTAAAAAAGTTTTTTTGTTTTTAATGGGCACACTACCATTCAAAAGATGGGGTCAGGGGGTCAGGCAGTTGATCAAAAATGAAGACTTTTACATTGTTACAAAAAATTAATGTTTCCAATAAATTAACTTTTCCATCTAAGAATACTAAAATGGTTCTTGAGCTCCAAATCAGAATATTAGAATGATTTCTGAAGGATCATGTGACACTAAAGACAGGAGTAATGCTGCTGAAAATGAAATCATTTAATTTAAAATATATTAAAATAGGAAAACGTTCTTTAAAGTTGTAATAATTTTTTATCAAATAAATGCAGTATTGGTGTGCATAAGGGACTTTCAAAAGCCGTATAAAAAAGTATTGCAACCCCAAACTTTTGAACAGTATTTTTATTTAGTATTATTTATTTAGTATTATTTTATTTCTCTTAACCCATTCCAACAAAATTTAGCTAGATTCATTATAAACCAAGTTAAAAAACTAAAGATTTATTATTATTATTATTTTATGCAATTGTGATTCTCAATTAAATGTTAACTTGTTTTAAGGATGTTAATTTATTGGACAACCAGACAAAATACTGATTAAGAAAATTATTATTATTTTGCATAAAGATGATATATATATATATATATATATATATATAGTAAGTAGGAGTGAAACTCACCAACCCAAGGGATTGGGCAAGGTTCCTTAACCAAATTCATGAAACAAAAGCTCTATAACAGGGTCTCTCTGTGCAAAATTCACTTTACTTCTAAACAAATCTATATATCCAAGTGTGTGTCTACTAGACTGATTTATGACCTTGCTTTCCTTTGAGGCATTAGAAAGAAGTTGCATCTGAGTCAGCGACGGCACAAATGCATTTCTGTTTGTAGCACTATAGGATGATAGATGATATAATGAAAGGTGAAATGTTATCTGTCTGTGACTCCCTCAGGGAGACGAGATACTGTCTCCAGTTAAACCAAACTGTCAGTCAGTAATTTCCATGGGAATTTCTGGTTAATACCATTGAAACCTCAGAGACAGAGCCCTTATCCCGTAATCCCCCTTTTCCTACCTCCTCCAACACTCACACGCACTCTCTCTCTCTCTCTCTTTCTCTCTCTCTGGAATGAAGGGCAACAATGTAGACACACCCTATGGGGCCTCACTACACCCTTGTTCAGCTGTAGCTCATATAGAGAAAAACATGTGGATCACATGATTTGGCTGTCGTAGTTTGTGTGGTCTTTGTGAGTATCAACAGAAAGAGGTTCCTCAGCATGATCAGCATGTTTTATGTCTATTGTGGTGCCCTCTGGCTGAATGTTTTCGAATGTGTTTTGGCTGCAGATGTGATTACGTCCACAGTCAGATGCTTCAGAGCATGTATTCCAAGTTGATGTAATCCTGGATTTTTTTTTCTTCTTTTTTGTAAGAACTTCCTGTTTTCCCGTACTCTTTATTCCTCTATTCTTATTAATCTATTTACTTCATTCCTGCAGTCTATTTTTGTGACTTCTTCTTTTCTCGTCTATATTTTCCTCCCAACTTCCTCCCAATGCTTCTCCATTTCTTTCTATCATCAGACACTAAATAGTCCAGTTTCTCTGGCTGTCTGTGAGTCACTCTCAGTTCTCCACTGCACAAACAAAGCTTCAGTGTATTATATCCATATGAGGGAAAGAAGACTGTTAATGGGATATGGATTGGTGGGGGATGGCTGAGATTTGAACACTGCGCATAATGAACTGAAACAGGACAAACATCACGTGAGATGTCTTTACGGTTGCACAACATTTTTTGCATCTCTCAAAAACAAGTTTGCAATTGGAACTCAAACCCATCCTGGGCAAGTACCTGCTGTCTTCCTCGAAGAGGAAGTCGTTTCCACGAAAAAAAGGATTCTTTATAGTTGCACTGAAAAGTTAACTCATTCTTCCCTAAAGTTATAAATACAATTTGGACTCATGAGATCCACATGAATTACTGGCTGTGCCATCCTTGCCTTCTGTGGTATGCTAAAGTGGTGGTGCCAGCTTCACAAGATGACCGGTCTATGATTATGTCATACTAAGAATCAAGACCAAGTACTGGGGAATACTTACATTTGCAAAGATCTATGTTGGGTTTGTGCCTGTAAGTATCCAAAATAGCGAATGTTTAATCATTTGAAATAACTGTGACGTCCTTTGTATTTCATTCAAAATTGGAATTCTGTGCTTCAATGAGGTGATCTTGTAGCCATCTAGACTTATTTCAATGACTAAAACCTCTATTTGTATATTATAAAGAAAAAAGAATTACCACCCCTCACACACCTGGGTGGTTTTAGGTGGGTGTAATAAATCACTTCCAAACCCAATGGAAAACACAGAAACAGGTCTGCTTGTAGTCATAGCTTGCAAATTGTATTAAATAATTTCAGTCAACCTTAATTTTAACTTGGCACATACCTGAAAATGTCTGAAAATTCAGAAATGTTTTATGAGGTATGACACTGACAGCATGCAATACCTTTTCTAAAAGGAGCAATAGGCACCATTTTGTGTTTGCGCGCAGATGCACTGTAAAATCAGGGAGACTTGAGAGAAAGACATGCAATTTTAAGGGAAAATGAGTCACAACTTCCATTTACTCTGGGCCAATGGAATAACACAGAATCTGGGTGAGCGTGTGGTGAATCCAAATCCAATGAAGCCAAATCATAAAAATGCAGTTCAGCTGCTCAGGTTACGCTAATGAACCTCAACAGCTGGCTAAATGTAACATCAACAGAAAGATCCTAAATAAGAAATGGCTAATGTCATCAGAGTTCACACTTTTACGAAGAAGTTTACCTATCACGATCCACTGCGATGCATGGAAGCCCGTTTCCACCACTAAATAAAAAAATAAAAAGAGTAACTATGACTTTTTATCTCAGAATTCTGACTTTTTTTCTTACAATTGCGAGTTATAAAGTCAGAATTCTGAGATATAAACTCGCAATTGCATGATATAAAGTCACAAATCGGACTTTTTTTCTCACAATTGCGAGTCATAAAGTCAGAATTCTGATATATAAACTTGCATTTGCGTGATATAAAGTCACAATTTTAAAAAAAAGTCACAATTACTCTTTTTATTTTTTATTTAGTGGTGGAAACGGCATAGTGATTCCCCTAAATCCATTGTATTTCCATAAATTATATTCTTCTGTGGTTCTCTGAAGTAGAATGTATCCCAATTTTATTTTCAATTAAAATATATATACTCTTATAATCATCTTTCCAGACAATATATTTTAAATATCAAATGATCACATTTTTACACCTAGGGAACTTGTTTGATGACAGAAAAATAATATATTTAAATGAAAATCATAATAGGAACATTAGATGATTAGGAAAGGGAGTTGGGAATTATCTTTCCAAGACTTTTTCTTACTGCAATAGTCTGTAGGTTGTTTGCCCTGAAGCGACACAGTAACTGGACCATTTGTAGTCCAGTTCAGCCTTTCATTTCTCTGTTATACTATCATTTCTGAAATGACATCACTTTTCAGCCTACAATAACTTCTATTCTTTATGCAGACTAGCATCATTCACACCCCACCACATTTCCTGCCTGAAAAGATCAATCCCGTTTTTTCCCCCGATCTCTTTGTGTCTCTTTTCTGTAACATGCCACCCCCTTCCACATCCCACTTCCTTCCTTACACTTTGACACAACATCACTAACTGTTGGCATCATCTCACATCTGTTCTAAATCCATGTGGTCAAGGCTGTACGGAAAATCCCCAGGCCATTTCCTCTGGTTCTGTCCTATAAAGGATGTGACTGCCATTTGTGGCCGAATACACATCCCAATAAAGTACTATAATGCAAAATTCCTTGGAAGTTTTTAATAAATGTAGTACCACTCATCAGGTGACTTATGCATGACCTGTCCATTGCTGTCAATGATGAAAAGTGCATCACAATAATAACGTGTCATGGTTAGTGTGGGAATATATAACCATAGTCTGACTTTCACAACAAAGAGAGGTGGATATAGACACACAGATGTGGATGAGTCTATAGCATAAGGATATCCTTTAGGAATCAGGAAAACTTCCTGCAGGATTGTGATAACTTCCTGTTAAACAAAGTGGCGAAAGAGAGGAAGAAAAGAGTCCATATGCAGTTTTCTGCCGTGTCTGAACCCCTCCTCTCATTTTTGACCATAACCAAGGACAGATGTCATTCATTATATGCCGCAACTTATAGGAGCAGAAAAAATGTTTCCCCCGCAAACTCATCCTCAGCATATCCATCAACTCCTCTGACCACAACATTGCAGTCAGGACTTTTCTTCCTGTTTTCTTGTGGTAATTGGTCGTTCTGTTTTGCACCCTCAGCATCTTTCACTTTCTGCGGTCTCTCGCTTGACCTTATTTCAGAATCCTCCACTTTATTTTCTAAGTGTTTCTTTGATCGCTGAGCAGAAACATCAGAGATTCTTAAAGCTAAACATCTGTGACTGAATAAGGTTACTAACCGTCAGCTGATAAAGGCTTTTCCATACAAAGATATGATTTCAGAATCTCACAATGTTAATAACATCCATAATATAATCCTTTCTGGTTTCCATTCAGTTAAAAAGGAAATTATAGTGTTATAAAGGGGTCTATAAAACTTTTCCATTTCAAATGTTTAATTGAGTAAATCTCTCGTTACATTTTATGAAGCCTATTTTAGGACTATCGAGTTGTTTTGCATCATGGCATTATTTTCATGACACTTGAGCGTGTTCCCTCTCTAATGTCTCTGGATGTGTATTTTGAAACGATGATTCTCATAAGATTCTCAAAAGTAAGGCAATTAAATATTTTTAATATCCATTTAAGAAGCAGCATAAATAAAAGATAAGAAGTGAAATAAGACATTGGCATAATGCACACACACATGGATATATACAAAATCTTTAATGAGAATGAGATTTTTTGTTTGTTTGTTTGTTTGCTTCTGAAATTAAAATTGGAAATTTTAAAAATGGTTAATGCCACAATGTAAAAAGTTCATTTTCTTTATGCCAGATATAATTTTGTATTTCCTGATTTTGTGGTGAAATATGCTCCCCATTATGTTCTTGACAGCTATTGTGAGATTCACACCATTAAGACTTTAAATTAAGGTCTCACATTATTGAATTTTAAATTTGAATCTCAATTAAATTAACGAGTCTATGTCAAACAGTCTGTTTTTTTATGTCAAGCATCGACCTACTTCAATAAGGGCACACGTGTGCACGCATGGTGTTGTATAGTAACTATTGTCTTTAGAGGTATATTTGTTTAAAAAGTGTTGCATTTTGAATTTTATTAAATTTTATATGGATTTCAGCAATAGCTACAGCGTATGCATTGGTGATCTCCAGACACAAGCTAAAACATCTGCCACCGGACAATTAGATCTAGATGTTATCAGGGATGAATGTATCTATTAAGTATCGACAATAATGCAGGATACTCACCTCAGGTTTCATATCTTGTTTTGAAGACGATTTGTGCGCGCACACAAATAACAGGAGCAGCAGCTCCGTTAACCCGCTCCAAATCATTCTTCAGTCGATGAGTCCTTTTTGTTGAAAACACGTTTATTATTCTTAATAAAGTTTGGCTGCTCTTTGGAACTGTCAAAACATAACCACGCTTAAAAAATAAATTTAAAAAACTAGCAACTACCACTTTTGTGGTACGAAAACGACGAGAACTCACGATTTCTCCAGGGAAAAGATAATACTAAAGTTTATGAAATGTAAACAATTACTGTTATAGATTACTATTGCATCGCATTGACTGTAACTATAGTCCTAAATTCATAATGTTTTATGCACTACGCGCTGAAATATTGCATGGAGAGAACGCAGTGTAAATATAAAGTTATCCTTGGTAAATGTCTCTTGTCTTATTCTCTTTCATTGCGTTGTTGGTTGAAATCCTCGGTTTCATATGCACAGCAGCCCCTTTCTCGGGGCTGTAGACGTGGTCGCTCGATAGGTGTTGCCAAAAAACTGATCCTGAAAAGCCAAAGCCCTGCCTCCTACATTAGTCCATCCCCGCACTGCTCGAACTTAATGGCCTTGCTGATGATCTTCAGCCGCCCGCTTTTTTTGGATAGACCTTGTGGACAGAGAAAATACTTCATCTGCCGCAGCTTCCCCCCTCCCTTACTGGCCTATTGTTTAGCTTTTGCCATTTTAATTCATGGTTATGCTTAACATTCGTTTGGTGTTTTGTGGTACTTTAATGACTAGTCAAAACTTGTTTAAAGCAAAGAAGTTTGCAAAATGATTCATTTCACCTGATTAATGGAAAAATATGTGCACAAGGCCATTGCTTTAATATAATTTAGATTTTTATGTCATTGTGATAGTCATATAATTAAATATGAGTGTGTATGGAAGTCATTGGAAAGTCCCCACCATTATAGACCTATATCCATTTATTTTGACACAGGTTTACGGGAATGTGATTAGTTTTATTATTTTTCTATATAATGACGTTTTTAGATCGGGAGCATTTTAATTAGGTTAGCAATGGTATATATTATATCCAGGTTCTTTAACATGGCAAATTCCCACAGTCCATTATGTTATGATTTAACAGCGTTTCAGTTGTTGACTGATGCACAATACCTTTCCATTTATACAGCTAAGGTTTAACACTGCCACCCACTGGTGAGATTCTGACATTACATGTTGCATCTATTTAGATGAAAAGAAAATGTAAATATATTTAATACCAAAACTCAGAAGCCTACCTTTTACTTTTGGAATATCTTCAGTCCTTATTTCGGGGCTGCCATGAACAATTAACAATTAAGATAGAGGTGAAAATGTGAATCTATAAAAAGGTGAAATTGTCATGGTATGTTCACTTCAGAAGACATTATATGAGATATAATGGTCAAAGATTAAAAGATAAAGATTCTGACATTACATGTTGCATCTATTTAGATGAAAAGAAAATTTAAATATATTTAATACCAAAACTCAGGAGCCTACCTTTTACTTTTGGAATATCTTCAGTCCTTATTTCGGGGCTGCCATGAACAATTAACAATTCAGATAGAGGTGAAAATGTGAGTCTATAAAAAGGTGAAATTGTCATGTTCACATCAGAAGACATTATATGCGTTTTGAACCCATCCTGGTGTTTCTGAAACTTTAAGTTGTTTTACGAATATGTATGTGCAATTATCAGTGTATAATTATTACTTATATTGTGTTCTACACACAGGGGCGTAGCACCAAATTTTGGGCCCTGGGTACAAACCATCTTGCTGGGCCCCTGTACCATGTATGTGTATGTATAGAAAACGGACTTCCCTGCCTTGGGCCCTGGTTACTCAGTACCCTTTATCCCCCCAGTCCCACGCCCCTGTCTACACATACATAGCCTACATGGTGAAGTCACCCTTGGCTTTCTCTTATAGTAAATCCATTCAGTAGGTAACAAAGTAAAAGATGATTTATTAAGCCATATAAGGTTTTCCAATGCTCAAGTCCAAGCTTAGTATGCCATATTTTGTGACTCGGTTGCTTGGCCTTGGAGACAGGCTTTTTTTTTTCAAATGCCACTACGGCCATAAAGTCCAGCTTTGTGAAGTTTACGAATAGTGAGCTTAGACACATGACCCACTTTGTGATTGTAACAGTAATTCTGTAGCCTTTCTTCCCTTTCAGTTTTAGTACTCACTTTTAAAACCCATACATCACAGCAATATACACATACCCCTGCACACAAACACATAGACTATACACTTTTGCCCCCTGTCTTCCTTATGTGCCTCTGCATGGTTGTCATGGTGCAAGAGATTAGAGGCCAGTGCTCAGACAGATTGTCAACGCTTCCTCCAGTTTCTCCCTCACTGCGCTTGATGTGGCACACACAGAAGCAGCGGAGAGGAGTTTGATTGTGTTAGGGAGTGAGCGGATTAGGGATGCCTGTATGTGAAGAAAACTGTTTCCCTGAGACCACCAAGGAAGAGTAACATCACTGTTAATGAGATTTATATATATAAAAAAGAGTGCACAATTAAAAGAATGCCATATTCTTGTTCTTGTCATGTATACACTGATTTTTATTTCCATTTTTATCTTTTAGCTTTACCATGAAATTACAACTCACAGTCAGACCATACACTCAATTCATTTCTATGGAAGATACATGTAAAAGTATCCAGACAAAGAACAAACATCACCATAGAAACAAACATTTCCACCAAGAAATATAGAAAGGGTTATCTTTTAAGCTAGATAGTGGTTCATCTCAGAATCAGTCAAAATTCTACCTTTTTCAATAGCTACACTGACAATATTAAAGTAACAAGAGTTTACACTGACTAACATACAGGCATTTTAAACAATCTTTCCCGACTCTTTAGTCTAGTTGGTGTTAAGAGCAGTATATTGTCTAGTACTGTACAGATGGACAGGACAAACATGGACACAATGGACATGGGTTGACAGGTCATATTTACAGTTTGGTGCTTTTCAACTTTTAAAAGTAAAAGCCTGTTGATTTAGTACAAGAATATTTCATATGAATTTATCTAATGTAAATTATATGAGGTGTTTTAAATATCAGCTTGTCGAAAGCACTGGTTCACACTTGGTTGGATCTAGGAAAACTATTTTTGTATGTAAATGTATTTCCTCTGGGCTCCAGCTGTACTTTCTGTGCTACGCGTTTTGAGAAGGATATCTTTTCAAACAATTGAGTTTATTAAGAAAATTAATAAGAGCTTGAATTTTTAGCCAAATGTTAATAATATTGTCCACTTTGTTCATGACTGCCCTCAAAACATAGTGGAACAAGGAATACTATTGACATAGTCTAACATGATCTTTGACCAAATAAAACCTTCTTAGAATCTGTATTTAGTGCATTTTAAATGATTAATTAGTATACTTCTTAATTTGAAATGTACTCCCTCCAAATGTTACCATCCTTTAATACAGAAATAGTACATTGATACAGTGACTTTTAAATAGGGAACAGTCAATTGTCTTTATAAATTTTGCTCTGAAATTTTGCAATCATAACTTTGGAAGAGTAAACAAAACCATCATGACAACCTTGCACAGACAAAATAATTTACATTCATCAAAAAAGAACATCACATAATATCCAAGGAAGTACTATAAGATATATTTAGACATTATTACATATATTAAAATACACAATGCATGTATTTTAATATAAAAGATCAGAAACGTTTTTTAAACCAAGTTAAGACCCTCAATGTGATTACTGTGTGTGTGTGTGTGTGTGTGTGTGTGTGTGTGTGTGTGTGTGTGTGTGTGTGTGTGTGTGTGTGTGTGTGTGTGTGTGTGTGTGTGTGTGTGTGTGTGTGTGTGTGTGTGTGTGTGTGTGTGTGTGCGTGCGTGCGTGCGTGCGTGCACATGTGTGTGTGTTTGGTGAACAGTCTAGGATCATGGTCCATAATTATCCTTTATAAGTTCCTTTTTCTTCTCAGCTATTAGATTGATCTCAACACTTTGTCTCTGGTTACTTTACCAGCGATTGGTGGAGAGCTCTCTGATGCTTGCTGATGTTTTCGGAGGGCTTGGTTTAAGAAACTCATTGATGTCCTGGTGGCAGGAAGGTTGCAAGGTGGTGAGTTTGTGATCGCTCATGGTGCGACACTTTCTCTGGGCCCTTGGTCCTTGCAGGGGTTCGAGGTGCCTTGACAACTCCTCCATGGTGCTTCATATGTCCCTAGAAGTTATAGTAAGAGATGTTATTTTATTTTCATGTATCTCTAAAATTGCAACAAGACAAGACACAAGACAAGACATTGTACCATGTTAAACTGTATATTCACATTGGATGACAATAATTGTTTAGCTTAATGAATTCAAAAGGCCACTCACCTTGAGTCCACTGCGACTTGCATACTCTTTTCCACATTCAGAACAGTGGTAAATTTTTTTCTCTGGCATGGGAGGTGGAAGACTGGGAGTCAGTGATATACATAGAGTTGATTCTGTTTTGTCCATTTCAGTTCCTGTATCTTTATGGTCCACTTTATCCTTTGCGGTTGAACTAGAGTGAGTTTCCTTTATGATCTTCTGCACATGCATGTCAGGCTCCTCAGTCTCACCTGCATCCTCACTTGTCTGGTCAGCAGTGTCTGACGCCATATCTGCATTAATGCTCAAATCTGGAGTTGCCCTTTGACCATTCTTTGGTGTTTTATGTATTTTATCTTCCGTCTTTTCTTCCTTACGGAATTCTTGGGGGATTGATTGGGATGTTTGGTCAAGGCTTTGGTCAGGCTCCTCTAGGCGTACTGTATGAGAAGACACACTCCCAGATCTCAGCGCAAGAAGAGAAGGTGGTGTTGATGTTTGACGTGGCCGAGGAACCCTGGATGCATTATGAGCTTGTAAGCCAAGAAGATCCTCTAGATTTGATCTGGATCCAGAGCAAGAAATAGGTGAGAGAGATTTATTTTCACTGAGTTCAAAGTCATCTCTTTGTGGACTAGCTTTCATTAGAGCAGGGGAGCTTGAAATCTTTTGGTCTTCCAAAGAGGCAGTATTGCTGGAAAGTTCAAAAGATAGTTCATTAGTGGCAGAAAGACCAGTTGTTGCTGATGCTGACTGGGTGGCAGGAGGGATGAGCAAGGCTTCAGATTCTACTGGAGAAGGTACACTGAGAGAGAGCTCAGGGGGATCAGGTCTGTATGTTGGAGGTGAATGGGGGGTTGGATTCATGGTGGGATCAGGGCTTAGGTCGAAGGGTGGTATACGACCTGAGCTAAGTGATGCAGGTATGCTGGAGGTTACGGGACATACTGTGGGAGTAGTGCTGACAGCAAGGGATTCAGTATGTCTAGAATCTGAGACTGTTTGTAAATCAGCATGTAGTAACTGAACATCCATAGTGCTAGGGCTTATCTCTGAAGCAGAGAGCTCAATAGACTGGGAATGGGACAAAGTATCACATTCTGTAGAAGTATCAGGCATGTCCTCTGGTGGTAGCTGTCCTCCTAAATGCATACGGATATGATGTTGCAGGACAAGGGCATTGGTAAACTTCCGTTGGCATAAGGGGCAAGAATTCTGGGCACGACTATTTGGTGGGCGGGCTCGATGGGTAGCAAGGTGTGCTCGAAGGCTTCCTTTAGTTGAGAAGGAACGACCACATAGCTTGCAGGGGAAGGGTCGCTCACCTAAATGAGTAGCCTGATGCAAACGCAACGCTCTTGGGCAGCTTAACACCCGCAGGCACACACTACACTGATTTGGGGCAAGTGTCCCAGCAGAGTTCATAAGTCCCAGGTAAGGTGACTCCTTGCTGAAGAGGGATGATGGTATTTGCATTGTAGATGATGGAAGTGAGGTAACCACATTTGTACTAAATGTGCTTGTGCTCATTAAACCACTGCTGCTATAGCTTAATGCACCTGCTACACTATGGCTGCTGGTAGAAGTCTCCCCAATGGATGAAACCCAGTGTGACTGACTATGTGGTTCTTTCTCTAACTTTTCCACCAGTCTCTGCAGCTTTGATGTGTCAGAGGTTGGGGTTGAGATGGAAGGGGCAGAGGAGGAAGCTGAGAATGGGAATGTGATATGTTGTTGCGGGGATGGCAGGAATGATCCGGCTGGAGTTGTCTGCCTGAGAAACCCATGGCCTGGAAGATGGTGAGTTGAAGATGTTGGAAAGAAGATTTTGGGTAAGTTGGCAAGCTGTGAGTATGCAGATTGGGGCAGCAGAGTAGGTATAGGTGGGGTGTTCTCATCAAAGCGCTGCTGTTTCACTCCTTTATATAGACCAGCAATGGAGGAGGTGGATGAGGCAGGAGCTGAAAGAAGGGTTGAGGCCAGAGAGGATGATGATGAGGAAGTTATTGAAGAGGTACTAGATGTAGAGGCTGCAGCAGCCGCAGCAGCAGCACGGTTGAGCTGAAGGAGAGAGTGTGCAGTGGTCAGCAGAGCCAAGTCAATACTAGGAGGCAGAGATGAGGTTGTGGCACGTGTTGAGGCATTAGTGCCCTCAAGATTTTCACCACACAGATCATCCTCTTGCTGTTTCTGATGCTTCTGAATAGCATTTGTATTGGTGGAGGTGCTAGTTTGAGTTTGTGCTGATCCTCCCATTGATCCCCCAGTTACAGATGCAAAAAGTGAACAGGGAAACAACGAAAAAGAAAGTTCAGGGTTTTGCTCACGATGGCGTAAGAAGTGGACCTTGAGGTTCCCTCGTGTGGTAAATCGACTGAAACATACAGGGCACTGGTAAGGACGCTCCCCTGTGTGTGAACGCAAGTGTATTTGTAGGGATGAATCACTGCTAAAGAGTTTCCGACAAAATCGACATGCATGCTGCATACGCCCTGATGATAAGACAGACGAACCTCCTTGAGCAGAGAGTTTTGGATCCTGTGAGGAGGCAGTAGGGACAGCAGCTGCTGGTAGAGATTGGTTTGAGAAGGTAAGACTACTGTTTCCACTGGCTCCTGTGGTGTGAGATGATTTTTGTGATGATAGTCCAAGGGAAAGTGCAAGAGGATAGTTTGAGACAGCAGGTGTGGACATTGATGAGGATGTGGCAGCACTTGTATGATTGGTGAAGTTTACTGGAGTAACTACTCCACTGTCATACTGTGCCTTATGGGGGCGTAAGACATTCAAGAGAGGGTGGGCATGCTTGGGAGACTTCGAGGTGGTCTGAGGGGGTAGCAAGGATGAGAAACAGGCCAAAAGAGGAGCCACAGAGGTAGGGGGAGGTGATGACTTTGGTCGGGAGGGTCTGGGGTTGTTATCAGAACCTTTTAAACAGAGCTGTGGCAGAGATGGTAGTATAAATGGCTTTGAATCCACTTCACAAGATCCTCCTCCCAGTCTCAACACTTGCCTACAGATTTCCTCAGTCATCTGCATCTGATGGATTTGCCTCTGCTGCAGTACACGTAGCTCCTCCAGGATGAAAGCAATACTGACGGGTGCACATGATGGGGCTGAAGGGACTGTGCTTGGGCTAGAAGAGGGTGTAACTGGACTTGGGGGACCCTGAGGCACAGAATTAGGGCTTCCGGGATGTGGGGGCACACAGAGAGAAGCAGCAGTGGAGGAGGAGGATGAAGAGGTTGTGGTTGCTGACACGCCTAACTTTGGAGAAGCCATGGGTGAGTGAGTGTTGGTGTGAGTACAAAGCACAGTTGGTGCAGTGGTAGTGATAGGCTGATTAGTAGAACGGGATTGGATGTTAGGAATTTGGGAAAGGTGAGACTCTGTTAGGTTTAAGGGAAATTTTATGGGCTGGCTGGGGATGTGAAAGATTGGAAGGCTTGGTCTGGTCAAAGAAGCTGGTGTGAGCCTCTCAACAGGTGGACTTCGGATTAAGGTAGATTGGCAGCTTTGAGTTGTAGAGTATGAAGAAGAGTAGGAAGAGTTCTTTTCAAGAGTAGAGGTGAGGGACTTCACTGTCAACTGCTCCTCTAAGAAATCAGAGAAAAACTATTTATGCAACAAATCATACCATACATATACTGGTCTATTCTAAAGTTTAAAGTCCAATCCAATATACAAGAACTAAAAAGGGTACCAGGTTGGAAAACTTTATATTTATATTTTTATTTTATTTCAAATCATAACAACTGTGACAAGTAGCCACTACAAAACCTAATAATTAGGTTTCAGTAGAATGTGCAGTTTGATTAATCATTCTAAATGTATTATTTTAATTTAATTACATTATTTTAAATCAGTCATTAGGTGATTGAGTAGAGAAAATAGATTGTAGATATTAAATTGCACAATTAATTTTGTCCTCTCTAGGTTATTGCGTGTTCATTGTTTGTTGTCTGCCATATTATTGTTGTTATTGCACTTGTGAACTGACAAACCCAAATGCTTTTAGCCTTATGAACCACTTAACCCAATTTCAAACCTTTAGTACTTTTCTGTTTATTTAGGTTGTTGTTGCCTTCATTGCTTTCTGATTGTTTTACTTACTGCTCACACAAGCATGACCAAAAGAAACATAGCATATGGGGAGGCTCACACATGTAGAGGATACCTCTGACTGACCTGTAACACTGTATTTCTATTAAATGCCAACCAAAGTGTAGTATTGCTGTTCTAACCAAGGCTCCCATGAATAGCACCAACTGTGCCACTTGAACTCCCGGTATCATAAATATTAAAACTTAACTTGTAATATTTAAAAAATATATAATATCTCATAAAGCACAAAGAACATAATTTGTACTTTTTATTTGTACCTTTTTTTAAAGTCTGTTGTACATGGCTGTCTTTCTCTCTCTATCCCCTCACTCGCTCTGATCTGAAATCCCATCCCTTGACCAGCTTACAATGCTTTTAGCACCGCTAACAGCCAACTTTGTTTCCACAGCAACAATGAACATGGACAATGAACCTTGCCACAAAATTCCCAAAACACTTCACTGACCCACCTACCCAGCCTCTAGATTGTGAAAGTGAATATATGCTATTACATCCCATATATTTAAACAGATCTTCTCTCCTAACCCAGCAAAGCCTGAAAGGTCAGTGAGCCTTAGTGCCATTGTCAACCACTAAAACAGCTAGACTGCTTAAAATTAGTGACCTTTAGCATTAGAGCAATATCCAGAAACCAATGTGAATTCACAGAGGACATAATAATACAAAATTGGTTAGCAATGCATATACACTCTTAAACTAGAAAGAGATGCATAAAGAGTTTCCTGAACTTAAAGAACTATAGAATTTAAGTCACAGATCAACACACTCTTATGCACGTACTTCCTGGCAGTTAATGCCTGACTGCACGACCACAAAGCCTCACAGAGACAATTAAGTCTCATGCCATTCCCGCTCAAGTGGCTCCTTCTTTTTCAAATGTTGTTCACCTTTTTCCACAGCCTTTTTCTAATCCCCTTTTCAAATACAGTTCAGCATATTACTCACCGCTGTTCCCTTTAGGTTCGCTTTGCTAATTGGTCTTATTTTTCTTTAAATCATTCTCACCTAGCTATGCATACAATATCGTGGGTGGTCTAACTTCTTAGCTTGGGTCAGACATAAAATGAAAAGTACTAATTGGATATTCAACAGAAGCTGTCGGGATGTATTTGTATGTAAACATGACTGAATTTCCATTTATTTTTACTTTGCTTCATTTGACTTTTTCTTAAAACTAGATCAGCTATTGTAAATGTATGAATCCGTTAATGTCACAGCAAATATCTCGAATGGCATTTTCAAGATGGCTCGCTGGCAGAAACAATGGAGCTCTCTTACTAAACAGTAAAACATTTCTCACCATGTTGAAGTAGCCACGAAGTGTTGTGGATGGGGCTGAAAAAGTGCTGAGGTCTTTTCTGTTTCCGGCGTGACATGATGCATGGGAAAGTCAATGGCTAAATGGCACATGGGTTGAATCAGACTGAAAATCTTTTTTCTTTTAACTAAATTACAGTAAATCTCACGGCATCACTTCTGAGAAACAATCAAAAATCCATGTTTCATTTATATAGAGAGCTCCAAGGCCAAATGCCAAGTGCATACATGAGCAAGCAACGTCTCAAAAGTGAACTAAGCACTTGGCAAACTAAATCTATTCAGTGTCTAACTAAAATCCAAAGACAACTCTCCACCTCCTTTTCCCTGTTTCTCTCTCAAACACAGTCTCGGCTTGTTCTCTCTGCATTTGCATTCAAATAACGCAGAACACCACCTACTCATGCATATACCCCTCCTTTCCTTACACCCCCAAGTTAAGGCGTTCCCCTGAACCTTTTTTTAATGATAGAGTATTTAATAATTAGACACCAGGTAGGAGCATGTAAGGCTGAGATAATGTAAACACTGAATTATATATTTAATATCTTGTAGCTTGTTGGCAAAAATCTGGCAGGGGACCAAATTATTCATAGTTAACATAATAGTGTCATTTCGTTTTATAATGTCATATTCTCAGTTATATGAGTGCCTTTTTAAATTAATCTCAAACATGACTAAACTTTAGCTCCTTATATAAAGTAATGCATTCAACAGGCCTAAATTAAGTTCATTAGAACTAAAAGGACCTGCAAAGATTCTCATGTCAACAGCATCACTGTATTAGGCCAAATAACAGATTTTAAAAACATATCTACATTTGGATTGTCTATTACATGTGTATAATGTTTTAAGTTGCGTTCATTTCAGTATCACAATCCATTATGTCATTTAAAAAAAACAATAATAATATATCCTTGTTGTCCTCCTAAACACTGATTCATGTGCATGCTATTTTTTTTTTTTTTTTATCATTTGGCTTTCGCAGCATTTGTTGAAGCTCAAATTCCTTACATGTGACCTTTTTATAAATGTATCAAAACTCAAGACTTTATTGTTAAAACAATATTAATGCCGAAACACAATAAAGTGTTTAGCTAGCATTTCGATTTATGCTATAATACACCTCGTAAAATTCTTGTACAAATGTCATAATTACGTCAGCCAAATGCACGCGCGAACTACAGCTCTACTGTACGCGCGACCTGTTGCGTCCTCCGGCGCGCGCTCTATGATCATAACCAATTATGATTCATATTTCTTATGACTACATGAAATACTTTGACGTAACTGCTATTTGGAGTGTACGGATTGTAAATAGTATAAACACTTACCAGCAGACGATAATCTTTCTCGGCTGTTTGTAAAATTAGGATAGATTACGTCGTACAGTGTCTGGGTCGTAAGATCATCATTGCTGTTCCGGCATTTTGCCACCGTGATGCGCAGTCGGCTTTGACAGCAGGCAGTTCGACAGCTAAATTATTTATTTGCTCTACTGTCGTTAATACACTGTATATTCTGTTGTAGTCGTGACTGGTCACTTCTCACCCATTGTTCAGTGTTTGGTTTGATGGCACATTGCGATTTCGTAAAGTGATATTTCGCTATTTCTGTCATTCCCATAGTCCTCCCCTCCCTCGCTGCTCTGCTTCCTTTGTATTTGGTAAAAATGGCCCTCTCCCTGGCCTGAGCCTTTGTTGAGCACACTAGCGCTGCAGCATCGACGGATGTCTGTCTGTGAGTCTGTCGGTCCAATCCGGACACTGTCTCTGCAGAGTAATTAACGAGCCATTACGAATCATCTTTGTTTTAACTGCCTAAAGTGCGAGGCCTTTACATTTGCTTCAAGTCTGTGACACAGTTTTCAGTTTAACATAGGCTACTTTTTTTTTTTTAAGAAAATCATCTTATATGTAAACTAATAATTCTTAGGCTACAAGAAAAAAAAGCCATTTATATGAGAATGGTGTAAATATGCCCACGTGTTGTTCCCTTTGCATGTCACGTTTTAGCAACAATATTGGAGTTGTTATATTGCTTTAGAGTTACCGTGAGAGAGTAGGTTGCATCTGTTCAGATTACAGGAACACTGAGCAGCTGCGTTGCTAACAAGTTGCTAAAATAGGACTACAACTACCACAAGGCTGTGAATTTATGTGCTTGATGAGTTGGACAACAGTTGTAGTCCATGAATAACATGAAACCTAAGGCAGAGAGTCAACAAATTATCTTGAAGTTCAGAGTATTTTTCCCCACAATAACTTTGCTTATATAGTGCAATTATGTGGTCTTGATTCATTAATACAGTGTGAAGCTACTTTTAATTTTTTCTTAATTTACCCTGAAAGAAGGGGCATATGCAAGTGGCACATTATAATATAATGAGAATATGACAACTAAAATAATGGCAATTTTCAAATAATTTAAAATAAAGTAATTTTGAAGTTTGGCAATGAACATACCACAAACACACAGCTATAAAGCATATCATTTCTGAATATTGATGCAGTCTATTTTCAGCATCATTGGGCTACTCCAGTCTTCAGTGTTATATGATCCTTCCAAAAATATTGAAATTAGCACCAAATCAGGATCATTTGTTTATTTATTTTTATTTATTTATTTATTTATTTAACATCAATGTAGTCATATATTCCATAAAATGTTTACAATGTTGCCTTGCATTCTTGATTTTTATGTCAATGCAAATCCATTTGTCCAAATGAATGACTGACTGAAAAACATAAGACATGCCATGCCATTATTAAGCCATGTATTAAACCATGTTTTCACTATTGACTGTTTAAATCCAAATGAACTGTTCCTCAAATTTCTATGCAATATTAAAAGAGGATTTTGTGTAATTGAGTTTGTGCTGAATATTGCACTGTGATGTAATAAAACATTGTAACATCTGTGACCCTCAGGAGTAAAAAAAGCATAATATTTTCCAAACCGTAATTAAGTGACATTTTATACAGTAAAATCACACGCTCTGGGGAAAAATAGTTTAATATATGCAATATTGGTTTGCTGTTATTTACATGTTTCAGTATATTCTAATTTGTTTCCTGTTGGCTTCATGTGTATAGAACTGTGTAACTAACAAAACAATAAATATTACAGTTTTATCAAAGCCCATATGACATGGTGGAAGTAACATCAAGTCTATACATATACATCTATACTCACCTAAAGGATAAATAGGAACACATGTTCAGTTTTATTGTTTTAAAAAATATATCTAATCAACCAATCCCATGGCAGTTGCTTCAATGCATTTAGGGGTGTGGTCCTGGTCAATACAATCTCCTGAACTCCAAACTGAATGTTAGTTTCCACCAAGGCAGTTCTGGTGCTGGTTCTGAGCCAGAGCCTAGTTTCAAATTGGTTCTTTTTTCTTTCCAGAAAAGCACCAGCTCCGAACAAGAAAAAGTGGTTCTTAAATAGCACCAAAACATTGCTGGGCTAGAAGTTAGAACCGCTTGCATCAGCGGCTGGGGGCAGGGTTACCGTGACCAACAAGATGAACACAAACTTGTTTTTTAAATAGCAGCTAATCAAGCTAAGAGCTGCTTGATCTCTGTCTAGTGAGCTGCATGGATGTGTTGGACTTGCAATGTTTTTATGCTAATATAGGATCATAAAACCATGAGCCGTTGATGCAAAGCTTGTTCGAGATGCATCGGCACACGCTGTGTAACCCGTTCACCGTATAACATCAAAATACAGTGAGAGCAAACGACTCCTTATGCTTTTGAATCGCTAATGCAGTATTTTGATATCATAGGCAGATCGGTCTGCGTAGCACCGATGCATCTCGAACAAGCCTGGAGTGTTTGTGTTTCCCGATGCCTTGCTAGCATTGCTGAGAAAGATGAGACGTATACATTGATGTACGACCTGGCTCTGTGCTGCCTCTCTAGCCTGTGGAAAGCCAAACTGGTTCTTAAAGGCTCGTCAGTCGAACTAAGTTAGAACTGACACTTGTACTGGTTCTGAACTAGCAACCAGTTCATTCTGGTGGAAAAGGGGTATGAATGGGAAAGAACGGTGCTTTAAGCAATTCTGAGCGGGCAAGGTTGTTGGTGCCAGACGGGCCAGTCTGAGTATTTCACAATCTGCTCAATTACTGGGATTTTCACGCACAACCATTTCTAGGGTTTACAAAGAATGGTGTGAAAAGGGAAAAACATCCATTCTTTGGGCGAAAATGCCTTGTTGAAGCTAGAGGTCAGAGGAGAATGGGCCGACTTATTCAAGCTGATAGAAGAGCAACTTTGACTGAAATAACCACTCGTTACAACTGAGGTATGTAGCAAAGCATTTGTGAAGCCACAACACGCACAACCTTGAGGCGGATGGGCTAAAACAGCAGAAGACCCCACCGGGTACCACTCTTCTCCACTACAAATAGGAAAAAGAGGCTACAATTTGTACAAGCTCACCAAAATTGGACAGTTAAAAACTGGAAAAATGTTGCCTGCTCTGATGAGTCTCGATTTCTGTTGAGATATTCAGATAGAATCCGAATTTGGCGTAAACATAATGAGAACATGGATCCTTCATGCCTTGTTACCACTGTGCAGACGGTGGTGGTGGTGTAATGGTGTGGGGGATGTTTTCTTGGCACACTTTAGGCCCCTTAGTGCCAATTGGGCATCGTTTAAATGCCACGGCCTACCTGAGCATTGTTTCTGACCATGTCCATCACTTTATGACCAAGTAAATTTAAATGTACCCGTCCTCTGATGGCTACTTCAGCAGGATAATGCATCATGTCACAAAGCTCGAATCATTTGAATTGGTTTCTTGAACATGACAATGAGTTCACTGTACTAAAATGGCCCCCAAAGTCACAAGATTTCAACCCAATAGAGCATCTTTGGGATGTGGTGGAACTGGAGCTTCCTGCCCTGGATGTGCATCCCACAAATCTCTATCAACTGCAAGATGCTATCCTATCAATATGGGCTAACATTTCTAAAGAATGCTTTCAGCACGTTGATGAATCAATGCCACGTAGAATTAAAGCAGTTCTGAAGGCGAAAGGGAGTCAAACACAGTATATGGTGTTCCTAATAATCTTTTAGGTGAGTGTATTTATCTCTTTTGGGCAAATGTGGTGCACTGTTACTGTTTGCTTTGTTTTTACATATGTCATTGTCTGGCGGCCATTGGTGTCTTTGACTTTTGCCTTTGTTTCTCTTCAATTTGGTCAATCTCTGACAAGTCCATCATGGTCCCAAAATTTGATACACAACTAAAATCTTTCATCCACTTTTCAATATTTGCTTCATCCACTAGGAAGAGAAATTAAACAATTACTCCTACTACAATTAGCGGGGAATGTTTGATTACTTAGCTAATTATTTAAGAAAATTAATATAATATACAATGCATGATCAAATTAATGATAACATCATTTGAGAAAGAATGTTAATACTACTTACTGAAAGGTGGATCCAGCAAGCTTGTTCTCTCTTTCACATACCAGCTGCCTCATGATCACTGTCATATATTTTCTAGTGCTTCATCCACAGCTACTGGGAGCACTGTGTTCAGTCTAGCTTTCTCCATCAACTCTCTGACCTGTTTCCCATCGTCCTGCTCCATGTAGTTAAATACATGATACCTGTTTCCACATTTGTTGATCAGCCACTGCAGATCCTCTCCTTCACTCTCAATGTCCTCTTCAATTGTGGGGGTCCCCATCCAGTCGCCCCTGTTGAACACTACTATACAGTATTTCCAGACATTTACTTGGTAATACATATGTGACCCTAGAGCACAAAACCAGTCAAGAGGGTATTTTTTAAAAATATATATATTTTTTAAATTCTGAAAGTTGAATAAATAAACTTTCCATCGATGTATAGTTTATGATATTTGGCCAAGATACAACTATTTGAACATTTGTAATCTGAAGGTGCAAAAAAATCTAAACATTGAGAAAATCATCTCTAACATTGTCCAAATGAAGTCCTTAGCAATGCATAATACTGCTAACAACACATTTTCAATATTTACGGTAGGAAATGTACAAAATATTATTGTGGAACATGATATTTACTTAATATCAATGATATTTGGCATGAAAAAAAATGACCCATACATTTTGACCAATGTATTATTGGCTGTTGCCCGCAAAATATACCAATGCGACTTATGGTTGGCTTTATGGTCCAGAGGATCACATATGAGTATGACATTTTTATTGTATACAGTGCTATTGTTTTCTTTATTTTTCTATTTTTGATTTCTGTATTTGCCACTGTAAGCCATCAGTGATCTTGATTTTGTGTGACATTCTCAGAAATGTCTTCTGAAAAGTCTGATAAGCTTCTGTAGTCGGTCACAATTTCCAAGTTTGTAAACCATTTTTTAACATAGACTTTATACAGGAAGAAATTCAATAAAGAATACAGCTTTGTATAAACATGTTTTACTAACTGACAGTAATCAAATCATTGTTTTTTCAGGCTATACTTACTCTCAGGTGGATCCAGACCAACGCTTCCTCTCTCTAACATGTCTGACTTGTCCGATCCATATCCACTGTCACTCTCTTCTTTTCCACCTTCCACAGGTTTCAGGAGATCTGTGTTCAGTCTATGGGACCTCTGTGTAACTCCTCTATGTCTAAACTTTATTATTATCATTTTAACTTGAGATATATGTGTAAAATATCATATTCCATAAAACATTTTAAAGGCTTAAAGCTACACTGTGATATTTTCCATCTAGCCGTGAAAAGGGTATATGATCATCCAGTGAATAATAGTTTCTGTTCCTCTCCATTCTGATTTTGTTTTAACTCCTACGGTGGCCGATTTAGTCCAAGATTAACATGGCAATCCCCCTCTTCACAATCGACACGGTGCCATTGAGTGTTAAAACGCGAAGGGCGAAGCTTGAATTTACGGGTATGTCCCTCTTTGGCTAATGTACTGTCAAGATGGAGGGGCAACATGGGGACCAGCATTCGAACCCCTCACCTGTATGTATTTTCAATGGCATATAAACTTATGAGAATACTTTATTACTTAAAAGAAGTAAATATACATTAATGAGCACATATATTTTTGAAAGAACTAAGTGTTTTTAGCTAAGAATAAACTAAAAAAGTTACACAGTGTAGCTTTAAGAATAATTTTCAGTTTTTTCTTATGTGATACATTTGTATTTGTATGGTTTATCAGCCTCTTTAAAGGGGTGGTTCTGTGTTTTTTTTTCTAGACTTGGTCTAGGCTTGGTTGTGCTTATGGGGGTAGTATAACATGTCTTAATACTTCTTTTTTTCTTTTAAACGCCGTATTTTTCTTATATTTTACTTTTATTCCACACCGCTGTCTCTATCATCCTTTGAACGTCTCGTTTACTTTCTGCTTCTATAAAGGCCAAACCTTTCTGTAAAACGCTATGGTCTTAGATTGGTTAGATGACCAAATGTAGTTTCATGTATTTTTATTGGCTGAAGTGCCAAGCACAGGTTGTCGGGAAACGGCACACCCCTTACCATTACGGGCAGAAGTCACATCTGTGGTGACTAGCAAGGGTTTATGATGTCACCAACCCGGGAAGAAGCTTGTTGTAGTCCAAACCAGCCATTTTTGTATAAACTGCCATAACTTTGAAAGACAATATCTCTGTTTGCATTGAACTTTTAGCGTTGTAACTGTTTATGCTCAAGCAGCAGCATTACACACTAACTAAAGTTAAAAAAGTGAAATCGCATGCAACCACCCCTTTAACTTCATTGAACCCGACATATATGCACGGATAAACACATTCAGTCACTCAAGATTTTTATTCATCATAGCATAGTTATTTAATGAATGAAAGTAGTAGTACAGATACATCACAACAGCAAAATTTAATGCAATTGAATAAAACAGACAAACGGTTAATGACGACGTTTTAAAAGAAGTTTTTAGTTCACAAATATACGGCAATTTACAATGTGAATCATGATGGATGATGAAACACTAGATTGTCTTTATTAAGTTTTTAGATTTTGCAGAATACAATCAAGCAATGTTTCCTTGATTATGAATAATGAAAGAGCAAATAATACACATTTCCAGCACTCTATTAGAGCAAATACAAAATTGCAAACACATATTATTATTACAATAACGATGCATAATCGTGTGATTACCATTACAAACAACATGAGTCATGTGGTTGAGCTGATGATATAAGCTGATTACAAAAGTCAAGTTCAAAACTGTTAAAATGGCAAGTGAATGATTTCCCATCCTGCTCTCTTTACTTGTCTGCATATTTCTATTTTTTTCTTCTGTATTTTCCTCTGCAAGCCATCAGTAATTTTAGTTTTGTTTGACATCCTCTGAAATGTCATTAAAAGTGTCTGGTAAGCAGGAGTGGTCAAACACAATATCTTCAAGCCATTTTGTGATGTAGTCTTCTTCATCCACTATAGGAAGAAAATAATGCATTTTATATTTCTAATAATAATTTATATTAATGAAGTGCGATAATAAATAATACTTTGTATAAACATGTTTTACTGACTAACAGTAATTAAATCATTGTTCTCTATAGGGAATTTGTCAGGATGTACTTACTATGAGGTGGAAGCAGATCAAAGCTTCCTCTCTCAAGCATGTCTTGGATAGATCCCAAACAACTGTCGTTTTCTACAGGTGTCAGGAACTCTGTGTTTCCTCTGGTCATCATTTGCACTTTCTCCAACAACTCTCTGACCTGTTTCCCATCATGCATTTTGTTTAGAACATGATACCTATTTCCACATTTATTGATCAGCCACTGCAGATCCTCTCCTTCACTCTCAATGTGCTCTTCAATTGTGGGGGTCCCCATCCAGTCGCCCCTGCTGAAAACTACTATACAGTATTTCCAGACATTTCCACCCAGGAGCTCCATGTGCTCCTTGACAGACCTTCTATGTGCCTCAGTGAAGGCGACACCAGGCCGCAGAACCAGCAAAACTGCATGAGGTCCTGGTGGACACATAGTAACACTCGACATGATCTCCTTCTTAACTGGCTCTGAAGTCTCCTTTACAGACGCGTACGGCCACCATCCAGGTGTGTCAATTAAAATTACCTTTATCTTGTCAACTTCTCCTTTGCTCATCACACACTTTTTAGTCCTGCTGACGACTTGTTTATTTTTCAGGATGATGTTCACCGCTGTGGACTTCCCAGCCATTTTTCCACCCATCAAAACAATCCTTAACTCTGGAAAATCAATACTTTTCTCTGCAGAAAAAAAAGAGTTCATGAACAATGCAGTTAGTAGATGGTATTGATGGCCTACATCATTGTTTATCTTTTAATAATTGTAAAATGCTGATGAGTATTTTTGCTTTAATTATGCACTATACCTGTTAGATGCTCTTTCAAGGTTTGCATCTTTGTTTTTACTTCAACCTCTCTCTCCTCTGCTCGTTTCTTCACAGTTCTTCTCTTTTCCTCCATATCGTCAAGCAGCTTGCTGTCAATTTTAAAGCACTGTCCGTCATGCTCAGCTACCAAGTTCTCTATCTTATGAAACAGTTTTTCCACATTTTTCCCTCTTCTGACAGTATAGTTGAAGACATGAACTCTATTCCCACATTTCTTTATTAATATATCCAGCTCTTTTCCTGCTCTCTCAATTAGCAGCGTGTTATCTGCATGTCTCTGCTCTTTGTTGTTATATATGAGCAGAACGATGGTGTGATTCCAGATCTGCTCCCCCAGAATCTCCATGTGCTCCAGCACACTGTTTAGGTGCATGTCTGTGAATGGTTTGTGAAGATTGATGACTAGAAGGAAGGCGTGTGGAGCAGGACACAGTTTTAAACTGTGCACAATCTCCATCTGTATGTACTTTGCACTTTCATGCAGTGTAAAGCCCCTCCACCATCCTGGTGTCATTACCAAACTTACAGACCTGTTCTGAACCGTCCTCTGTTTCATTTCACTTTCGATGATCTCTTTTCCAACTCTAAACTCATTCTGACTAAGAATTGTATTAGCTGCATTGCATTTGTATTCCCATTTACTACCTATAATAATAATATTCATCACTGGAAGAGCAGGACAATCTGCAAGAGAAAATGAAGGAATCTTTAATTATCACTTATAGCAAACATGAATTAGGATTGATCATCACATTTCAAATGCTTAGTTAAATGTATAGTGTGGATATCATGTGCATGTGGTTTGTACATCTTTAAATCATTTAGAAGACATGCATAAACAGTTAATGCTGTAGTTTACCTTGCATTGTTGTTGTGAGTTTGATATCAGATGACATCGCTACATATTTTTGACAAATAGTCCCAGCATAGCCGTGTGAAAATGGAAACTTGCACATTTATCTTTTTAACATTCGGCATTGTAAGGGCATTGTAAGCTTTGAAAAGTGAAACCTTTAGTTTTTATTTTCACTGTAGGCTATAGCTAAAATGTAATAGGCAGTCTGTCATCTCTGTATGAAGTAAAAGGCTTTGGCTTTACAATATTGATGTGTAGGCCTACTATTGGGGAATTAAATCTGATATGCAATCCTAAAGGAATGTTGCAGCCTTTAACAATGTACATTTCTGTTCAAATATATAATTATGATATTTTGATGATTTACGATTATTTAATGTCTAAAATTATGTTAATTATATAAGATTTGTTTCAAACTTTTAAATATTAAAATGTACGACATTAAGAAAACTCACCCTCATGACGATCCGAGTCCTCTCCGGTCTCCATAGTGCGTCACAGGGCGAGTTTCTTACTGAAGTTTGCTTCAATCTTTCTGTCACTATACTTTTCTTCAATCTTCTTTTCCTTAGTTTCCAGTGCTTTCTCTTTTTTATATATAAAAAAAAAACTAAAATGTAATCCTTTCCTGTGTGTTTTTGTACGTGCACTCAATATCTTTCTGCTAATAAAACTTGATGAACTGGTTCATCAACAGGAGAGCTTCCTCGTGAGAACCTATACTGTAGTAATAGCTCCACCCCTTTATCATTTTGCTGCATTGGTTTTATACAATGGATGTTAGAGTGACAAGCATTCTTTCACATTTTTTTTCTTTTTCTAAATGTTAGTGACGTTTTGTTTTCTAAAAATTTAACCAATGACACTAATGATGTAAATCATGCACTTCTGTAATCTCTGCTGCTTTCATTTGTGCTAGACTATTCAAAATGCATTTTATAAGAAAGTTGTTGTAACCAACAACATACAGCTTGGGTGTGTCTGATGACAGTTTGTAATTCCTTTTAATGCACCTTTAACAGATATGTAGCTACATAAACATGACATGCTGTGATGGTTAAATTGAATTGATCATATTACAAGTTGCAACCAAATTAATCATATAGGCCTACAAACTCTGCATCATTAAGAGATAGAATAGTTCAAACTGAGAGTTGCAACTTTGGAACTGTTTTCATTAAACTGGAAATTAAATGACATTTCAGTTAATAAAAAGACACAAGAATATTTTCAAAAGCCTGTTCTCTCAAGTGAGCTTTACTTTCACATTCTTTATTATATAAACATGAAATACACACTGAAAAAAAAAAAAAAAAAAAAAAAAAAAAAAAAAACATTTGTTACACAGAAAAGCTTTACACAATGTCAAAATGCTCATTTATATTAAAGGGTTCCTACAGCAATTAGCATTTGGCTTTGTAACAGTAGAAACCCGGGAGTAGAAACCCAGTACTTATTACTTTAGTAGTACTTTCCAGTACATACTTTTACTTTTTACTTTTGATACTTTTGAAAAAAAATACTTCTAAGTAAAAATCTGTACAAGTTTCATTTGTAATGGATTAATGTTTGACCAGCAGTACTTTTACTTTTACTCAAGAAATTAAGTTGCGTTATTTGTCCACCTCTGGTAAAATATGAAATGCTGTATTAGAAAACACTCAAGTGATTTCCGTTTCCGTTCTTCATGAGGTTAAGCTGATGGTATAAATAGTCAAGCTGATTGCAAAAGTCAAGCCCATATTTACCATTTAAAACAAAACTTAAATTTGCCAGTAAACAAGTTACCATCCTGCTCTCATTACTTAGTTGTACATATGAGTATGAAACATTATTGCGTGCAGTGCTATTGTTTTCTTTATTTTTCTCTTTCTGTTTTCTGTATTTGCCACTGCAAGACTTCAGTGATCTTGATTCTGTGTGACATCCCCAGAAACGTCTTCTGAAAGGTCTGATGAGCTTCTGTAGTCAGTCACAATTTCCATGTTTTCATGCCATTTTTTTGCATAGTCTTCAAGCCATTTTTTAACATAGTCTTCATGCACTAAATAGCAAGAAATGTAATAATTAACAACATTGTGTACATTTTACTAACTGACAGTAATCAAATCATTGTTTTTTCAGGCTATACTTACTCTCAGGTGGATCCAGACCAAAGCTTCCTCTCTCTAACATGTCTGACTTGTCAGATCCCCATCCACTGTCACTCTCTTCTTTTCCACCTTCCACAGGTTTCAGGAGATCTGTGTTCAGTCTAGCCATCATCTCTACTTTCTCCATCAACTCTCTGACCTGTTTCCCATCGTCCTGCTCCATGTAGTTAAATACATGATACCTGTTTCCACATTTATTGATCAGCCACTGCAGATCCTCTCCTTCACTCTCAATGTGCTCTTCAATTGTGGGGGTCCCCATCCAGTCGCCCCTGCTGAAAACTACTATACAGTATTTCCAGACATTTCCACCCAGGAGCTCCATGTGCTCCTTGACAGACCTTCTATGTGCCTCAGTGAAGGCGACACTGGACCGCAGAACCAGCAAAACTGCATGAGGTCCTGGTGGACACATGGTAACACTCGACATGATCTCCTTCTTGACTGGCTCTGAAGTCTCCTTTACAGACGCGTACGGCCACCATCCAGGTGTGTTAATTAAAATGACTTTTCGCTTTTCAACCTCTCCATTTCTCATCACACACTTTTTCGCCATGTTCTTCTCTTGTTTAATTTTCAGGATGGTGTTCACCACTGAGGTCTTCCCAACAACATTGCCACCCATCAAGATAATCCTTAATTCTGGGAAAGATTTATCTGCCAGAAATAACATGAAAGTTAATGCATTCAGCTGGAGTCATATTCCAACTTTTCTATTAATTCTACAATGTTTTTGCTTTTTTGCACTATACCTGTTAGACGTTCTTTTAAGGTTTGCCTCTTTGTTTTTACTTCAACCTCTCTCTCCTTTGCTTGTTTCCTCACAGTTCTTCTCTTTTCCTCCATATCCTCAAACAGCTTGCTGTCAATTTTAAAGCACTGTCCGTCATGCTCAGCTACCAAGTTCTCTATCTCATGAAACAGTTTTTCCACATGTATCCCCTTGCTGTCAGTATAGTTGAAGACATGAGCTCTATTCCCACATTTCTTTATTAATATATCCAGCTCTTTTCCTGCTCTCTCAATTAGCAGCGTGTTATCTGCATGTCTCTGCTCTTTGTTATACATGAGCAGAACGATGGTGTGATTCCAGATCTGCTCCCCCAGAATCTCCATGTGCTCCAGCACACTGTTTAGGTGCATGTCTGTGAATGGTTTGTGAAGATTGATGACTAGAAGGAAGGCGTGTGGAGCAGGACACAGTTTTAAACTGTGCACAATCTCCATCTTTAAAGACTTTGCACTTTCTGTCAGTGTGAAGCTCCTCCACCATCCTGGTGTCATTACCAAACTTACAGACCTGTTCTGAACCGTCCTCTGTTTCATCTCATTCTTTACTATTTCTTCTCTCACTTTACAGTCTTCCTGACCGAGGATGGTATTAGCCGCACTGCGTTTGAATTCTGCTTTACTACCTATTATAATTAAATTTATCTCTGGAAGAGCGGGACAATCTGCAATAGAAAATGTGAGAAACTTTTATTATCCCTTGTAATTTACAAATGAGTTATCATATTTCAGTCAAATATATAGATTTCATATTTTCCATGTGCATGTTCACATGCATCTGGTTTGTAGTATTAAAGCAATTAAAAAATGTAAAAACCATTGTAATTACATAATAGCCAAACATGCTGCCTTGCATTGTTGTTGTTATTTTGAGCCTTAGTTGAGTTGCAAGTCAGAGGATAGCTTTGACAAGGTTACAAAGCTTAGAAGTGTGAAAATGGAAACTTGATGAAACCTATAGGTTTTACTTTCACTGTAACTACAATGAGTTCTCTCGCAGTTGTAAGTAAAACATTTTTTGCCTTGTATTATTGCTTTAATTCTTGGGAATAAAATCTGTGATGTACCATCCTTAACAGCATCTTTATACATTTTTTAGCCGTTGTGTAACAACAATAGTGACTTTATTTATAAACTTTATATTATAAATTCAATATTTTTGAAGACTTTCGTGTCAGATCATCCATCACTCATTACAAATATATAGGGTTCTTGTCAAACTTTTAATAATTTATGTACAAAATTAGGAAAACTCACTGTCATGATGATCCTCTCCTGCCTCCATTATGCGTCATACACTATCCGTTTAAATCCGTCTTCTTTTTTCTCTCTCCTTTTTTCTCACATTCAATTTCCTTTTTTCTTAGTTCTTAGTCTTTCCCTTATATACATTATAAAATAACGAATCTTCAAGCATTTTTAGTTTGATCATGTGAATGTACTAAATGTGTATCTGCAGTTGATAAACTGGTTTCTCAGCTTCCTGATGAAATAGCTCCACCTCCCAAGTGCTCTGTTCATGGCATCGCCCAGTGATCTGGTAACTCCCATTACTGTCCTCCAGAGACCTATACTTGAAAAACAAGGATCTTAGAGTCACAAGCATTCTTTCACCTTTATTTTTCTTCTAAATGTGTCTAAACTGAACTGCCTGCATGAATAAAATGCTTAAAAACAAAAACCATGTCAGTTTTTGTCTTTGTTGTGTTTGTGTGTATATTTGTGTTGTCAAACCAAAAAAATAAAACCATAATAACCGTTTAAGGTCTTTTACAAATATACTATGTGACAAATTTTATAGAACTATTTAGCTGCAAGCAAGAATTAAAAGGCTGAGCACACCAATATGCACATTGTAAGACTTGGTGGATTTGTTTGGTTTGAGCACTCTGCTGAATTTAAAGGAATAGTTCACCCTGAAATTAAATTCCTGTCATCATTTACTCTCCCTCAACTTGTTCAAAACCTGTATGAGTTTCTTTCTTCTTTTGAACATAAAAAAGAGATTTTATAGAATGTCGGTATACCAGACTGTTGATGGTCCCATTGACTTCCATAGTAGGCAAAAAAATAGAAGTCAATGGGGACCATCGACTGTTTTGTTACAGACATTCATTAAAGTATTTTCTTTTGTGTTCAGCAGAAGAAAGAAATTCATACAGGTTGTGAACAAGTTGAGGAAGAATAAATAATGGCAGTATTTTTTTATTTTAGGTAGAAGTATTATTAAGAGTTGTTTATTATATTATAATGTGTACATTGCACCGTTATTTTTTAGGTCACCAAATGCTTAGGTCAATGTGATATGTAAAAAATGAAAATTAAATATAGAGAATATTTGATTTAAAAAATACAATATATAACATTAACATATTACATTATGTAAATACATACTGACATACTTGAAACATGCAGTGCTTCCAATATACAGTTTCAATGGTTTAAATTCACTGTTAGCATTTTAATGTATTGCTTGGTTTGTATCTTCAGTAACATATGTGTAGCATTACAGCTAATATATAAAAGAATATTTTATTATACTATATCTTGATTTATTCTAGCTTTCAGTGTTGGTTAAACATTTTCCCATATATATCCCTCATATTGCTTCTGTAAGGAACAGGTCATGTGATGGCTTAAGTTCTCTATGTTGAGAGGTCAGTCAGACAGGTTAAAAAGTCATTGCAGGATAAGCCAACTGCCCCACAGCACACTCACATGTACATTTGAGCTGTGCTTCTGTGTGGAGACATCCTGCTTTCACAAAAGGCAGCAGGACACAAAAGGTAAGTCCATTTTTTTATTCCCCAGTTTTATATAGGTTATGCATCATAATGCCAACCATGTAATTGTAACCATCTAATTCAGGTCAAGAGGCCACTGAGAAGTTGAACTCTTGATTCCCCAGCTGGTCCTGGCAAACTTTAGGGTTAATTATGGCAAATGTGTTATAAATCAAGTGTCAATTCTGCATTTCTGTGCCTTAATCACTGATTTCAACGAGTTACCGAACACTCTTCCATTGCCCTTCAAACTGATCTCATCCCAGTCATCGATATAGTCTGCAAACGGCATTGTTCTGATAGTGCCAGTGTGCTAGCGTTTACACTTTTTGGAGGAATAAACCTATTTAAGATAGAGTATCTTAAAGTTGTCTCAGCATATTAAATCACATAGACAAAATAGCAAACAAAAAACACCTCTAATATCTTAATGACTTCACGAGAAGAATTAATGGGAGATTACCTCATTTATCTGGTAGTAAGAGAACAGCTTTCTAAAAATAGTTGATTAGGAGACAGATTAACTCAATAGTAAGCTAATTAGCTTTGTGCCAAATGGGTCTGTATTAATCTGTGTGCCATGATTTGACTTCTTATGAGTCACCAATCATTTCCTTGCTTTTACTTAAGTGGATATTTAAATTATTATAAAAATGAATTATTCACAGATTTACAGCTGCTATGGGCTCCTTGGAGGAAGAGCACACATGCCCCATGTGCCGTGACGTGTTTGTTCGAGCTCAACCCTTTCCTTGCGGCCACAGCTTTTGCCTGGCCTGTGTGCAAGAGACCTGGAGCCAGAGCACTGGCAGTGGCAAGCAAAGGTTTGTATGCCCACAATGCCTGGAGGAGCAGGGGCTGGTTGTATGTGACTCTTGTCCGGAAGGAGAGGGTGAGAAGGTCCAAGCAGCAGTGAAGACATGCCTGCGATGTGAGATCTCTCTGTGTGAGCAGCATCTGCAGCCACATCTGCAACGCCCAGCTTACAGCACTCACCTGCTGGTGGAGCCATTGGTGGACGTGTCCCGCCGCAGGTGCCTCACCCATCAGGAGGTATTCCGGTATTACTGCATGGATGATAGGGAGTATGTCTGCCAAGATTGTATTCTGGAAGGACGGCATTCTCGACACCAGGTCAAAGGGGTGAGAAAAGTGGAGGAAGAATATAAAGTAAGTTATTAGATCTATTGTGCGGCTATTTAGAAGAAAGTTGTCCTGTAGTAGGATTTTTAATAATGCCCTAGGTATATTTACACTGCACTTTACACTGGTTATTTGTAAAAACACACATAAAAAAACCCTCTTTACCTGGATTCTGAACTGTAAAATGCCTTCGTGCTTGTAGAATTTGCAGTTGCAAGGTGTAAACTCATACTTTTCTGACAGCTACAGCCTTGTACCATGTGTTCCCTGCACCACCTGACCACTGTAAAATTCCCTGTTGAAAATAACTACATATGCTGGTTAGGTATGTTTTGAAGCATGGCAGCTGGTTTAAGTTGGTCATGAGCTGGTCCTGCTGGTCCTAAGAAACTGGCTTCAGCTCAGGAACAGCTTAAACCAGCTCATGACCAACTAAGAACCAGCATAAACCAGCTCAAACCAGCTGCCATGCTTCAAAACAAAGGGTTTTCAACAGGGTTTAAGGTTGTCCAGCCGCGCAAATTGATTAGCAATCCGAAAGCATATTTAGACCTTTACTTACGTTAATTACTTCAGAGTGTGGCGTCAGAGAGTCGCTATCAATATGCGGGGGATTAGGGCCCTTTCTTATGGACCTACAGTGGCAATTTTAGCTTTCAGAAGGGTGCTTGCAAGCACCATCTATGTAGTTGATATATGCCCTCGATGCACACTTTTGCCAGTCCCGCACTGAAGCAGGCTCCATAGCAGACTTCTTCCCCACAATGAAAACGACATTATGTTGCGAATGACTCGCAGGAAGACTGCAGGTGTTTAGGGTGTCATTTGGGACAGGTCTAAGAATTATTCTAAGGGCACTAGTCAGACAGGTGGCCCACTTAGACACCATGTTATATTTGTGCAGTGACAGTATCTTAAAGCTGCACTATGTAACTTTTCTGTCCTAACTTTTACTTTTAGAGGGCATATGTATGTATTCAAAACAAAGGCGTAGTTTGATGACGCCAAGTTTGAGCACAGCATCTTGGGACATGTGGTCTTTACCTCACAGCCGGTGGAAAATAGGACACAGGCAGAAATCATGTTCATGGATGTGGTTATTAACGTTACTGTAGTATGAAGCAGAGCAGGACTGAGTGTTTTGGAGCTGAGCAAGGCCGCTGGAGTGATTGTCACGTAAACATATGTGAACAACGGGACAGTTTTATGACTTTTATTAGCGCCATTTCCGCTTATCCGGTCATGAGTATGAGGAAATGAAGCTCTGTTTATCATATTAGATACATTTAAGTGTGTTTAAAATGATGTTATGACGTTACTCTGTGTGTTCGCCCAGCGGCTGCTGTGACACTTGTTGCATACTGCTAAGAGTAAAGTGTTTCTGCCAAATAAAACTGGAAACCGAGGGTAAAGCAGATAGAACGCAATTGACAGACGACTCCCTCAGATGTCTCGTCTCCTTGGTTAATATAGCAATTTTCTCACAATATACAAATAGTTAGAAACATTTGGGTTATTGTAAGAATGGACCCCCTAAATAGTCTTGGCCCCTCCGTGTATAAAATTCTAGTTTCCGCCACTGGTGAACCATAACCTGAATTCCTAGGATTAATTCTTATAGCCCAAGGTATAGCCCAAATATTGACTATTGTGAAACAGGATAGAAGACAATGAAGTTAGGTTTAGTTCACTCAACAATGAAAATGACCCCATGATTTACACACCCTCAAGTCATCCTGTGTGTATAAGACATTCTTCTTTCAGACAAATACATTCAGTTGTATTTTAAAAAATTTCTTGGCTTTTCCAAGCTTTATAATGGCAGTAAATGGCTGTTTTTGCTTTGAAGTCCACAAAAGTGCTAGCCTAGAAATCTAGACGCACCCTAGCGGCAGCAAATTTAATTTGCCCGCAAGTGTGGTCTAGCAACTCTCAATTCCTATCTGAGCTGTATTCCTCAGAATCTGGATGGCCCAATCACATCGTGTAGGATATAGAGTCGGCGGGCGGGGCCATAATGACGACGGCCGAGTTGCGTTTGCGTGCTTCTAGTAAACACAGAAACTGGCAAACGGCAGCGGTCTTTCGAATCAGCTCTGCCCGCGCCTCCAGAAGACTTGGAGTTAAGCTTTCCTCTGAGAAAAGAACAAAGAACGGCACTGAAGTCATTCTTAAAAAGTGAAGATGTGTTCGGAGTTTAGCCGAACGGATACGGCGAATGTTTAATCAGTCAGCCAGCTCCCCTTCACCGTCGTTGCTCCGGTTGGTTGTAGTGCTATCCTATCGCGTGCAGAGGGAGTTTGAAAGACAACCGTTTATCCCGCCCCTCGGATTGAGCCCTGTCTATGGTGAGTTTCCAGAACAAACATCTTGATGTGGGTCTGGCTTGTCAGGCTACAAAAGTGCATCTCTCTGTCATAAAAGTGCTCCACACGGCTTCAGGGAGTTAATAAAGTCCTTCTGAAATGAATCGATGTTTGTGTAAGAAAAATATCCATATTTTAAATGCTTTCCATATTCAACTTACTGAAAAAGTGTAGCGCCCGCGCCTCTCGCAGTTCAAAATGCGTAGGCTACGTCTGACGAGCGCAACTGGTGTGCATTGTCGTCAGACATGTAGCATTAGCATTTAACACTTGTTTCGTAAGTTGAATATTGAAGCTAGATAATTTATAAAGTTTTAAATATGGATATTTTTCTTACACAATCACATCGATTTGCTTCAGGAGGCCTTTATTAACCCCCAAGAGCCATGTGGAGCAGTTTTATGACCGACAGATGCACTTTTATGGACTTCAAAAATTATACAAAAATCACTGCAATTATAAAGCTCTGAAGAGCAAGGACATTTTTAATATAACTCTGATTGTGTTCTTCTGAAAAAAATAATGTCATATACACCTAGGATGACTTTAGGGTAAGTAAATCATGGGATAAATGTCAACCCTTTAACCAAGGGTTCAAATTTAATAAGCCCTTTTGTAATATTTTATAGGTCAAATTACAGCGCCTGTTCAAGAAAGCAGAAGAGAAAATAAAGCAAGGTGAAACTATGCTTCAGGAACATCAGAATGCTTGTCGTACCATCATAGTAAGTTCAAGCGTCTTTGGTGTCTCATATAAAACTAACAAATTATTCCTAACCTGAAGTATAATGATTACAGGTCAGGATTTCAAGCATAACTGAATGTGTGCATTATGTGTGTTTGTTTTAGGAGGACTCCTCTGTAAGTGACGTCTCGCAGGCGTTACAGATGGGCTCAACCCTGCAGACTCGGGTGGGACGACTAGTGTCAGCTGTAATAAACATCACTGAGCAGGAAAGACAGCAGGCCATGGAGAGGGCGCAGGAAGACTGCAGCAGGATGAAAGAAGATCTGAACCAAACTGAGAGCATCCACCGCTTCTTCGGCTCCCTGCTGGACGAGAGCGACCCCTTCCTGTTAATCTGGGTATGAGGACATGAAGGTGATGCAGTCGTGCAGTAATGTGTAGAGGACTACTAAAATGAGGAGCCAAAGTAGCCTCTCCAATTGAATTATTTTCATCTATTTGATGTTTACATGGTTCCAGGTTAAATGTGCATAAAAAGTTAATTTACCATACACTAAGATTCTAAGAACAATGCTATAATTTCTTAATGTTTGCATTGTAAGGAATTTGTATAAAACAATTGCAGATACAAGCTAATTCGTTTTTTGGCTTTGTTAACTTTTAATGCCACATATATTTATGGCATCAAATATCACTTACTCTATGAAGGGTCTTTAAAGATGTCAATCAGAATAAAAGAAACTAAAATAAGAGATACAATTTTGTGACTTTTTGTTCATTGTAGTCCTACTTTTTCACAGGCATACCAGACAGAGGATTCACAGTGAGTCTTTAGTAAAACCGTGATTGTTATTGTCACAGAAATATCTTGTAGTTGTATGGTAGTTTGCATTTGAACAAAATAGAGCAAGTGTGTAGCCTATGGCCTGGTTTCACAAACAGAGCCTTAGTTCAATTAGGATATTTAAGTAGCTTTTTACAACTTTTACTGCTTTTCACTGCTGTGCATCTTGAGATAAAACAATGCACTGAAATATTTTAAGATATGTCAATGCAAGTTGCGTTCAGTTAAAACAGCTCAAACATGCATTTGAATCTGGAATAGGTTTAGCCGTGGCAGCGGTAAATATTTTACTGTATTCGTAGCTTTCTTCTTTCTTGCAGGATGATGACCGCTCTCAACTCACCTCTGTTCACACCACCCCAGCCCAGCGTGGATAAAAAACGTGTCTTAGAGAATGTGGAAAATAAATACAGGGAATTCATTGCTGATACCCTGCGCTGCCTAATTGATCTCAAGAGAGATCTCTGTGCGTATTATTATGCTAGATACATTTTTATTTTTATTTTTATTCTTACTATTGATTTCTAGCTAACCTAAGCATGATGCTAATCAATATTTTCAGCAAGTTCTTTATTGTTTACCGCTTTATTGCTTCATTTGCCTTGTTCAATGTTGCCATCTAGTGGTTACATTTCTAATCCCAGTTTCTCTTTGTTATTTAGTAAGCAGTCCATTAACCTTGGACAAAAACTCAGCCCATCCACTCCTGAACATCTCTGAAGACCTACGCTCAGTGACGAGGGTAAAAAAACGGTTGCCTGTTCCAGAGCATCCTGACCGCTTTGACCACTGGTCTCAGGTGGTCTCCTGTCAGATATTTTCTTCAGGAACCCATTATTGGGAGCTGGAGGTGGAGGGTTTCTGGGATATAGCAGTGACCTACCACACCATTGGGAGAAAAGCAAAGGAGGGCACGGCCTTTGGTTGCAATAAGGTAGATTGTGTATGAGAACCCTAGGGGTTTTACCCCCAAATATGAGGCCACCAATTCTTAAAATATAAATGTAGATATTTTAATTCATATTTATTGTGTGCAATTTTGTAATCTTATTATTTATGACAAGTGTATAGAAACCTGAAGAAATAATGTCAATATTTTAGTATTATTATTTAATATTTTTAATAATGTAATATTTACATTTTTTATTCATCGTGATCCTCTGAAGATATATCTTAAGTAAAATTATATAAAAATTTAACTTGTTTATTATTCTAAGCATCAAATGTCAGAGGCCTAACCCATTTAGTATATATAATCCATCATTTCTTGTGCATTTCAGTATTTGATTTTCTGTTATCTTTCTCAGATATCCTGGAGCCTGACACAGCAGCATGACAGAAAACTTGCTGCCTGGCATAACCGAAAGAAAACCCACCTCTCCGTAAAAATGTCAGGCAACCATTTGGCAGTCATTCTGGACTATAATTCTGGCTCTATCACCTTTTCAGAAGTAGGATCATCTTCCACCATGCTCCCTCTCCACAATTTCAGCACCAGTTTCAACCAGCCAATCTGCCTGGGTTTTGGCCTCTACAAACCAGAACTGAACAGCAGGGTCACCATCCTCAAGAAAATATGACTGCATATACCTCACCGATTTGGGTAAAGATGAGAACTGTCATTGCTGTTTAAATTTTATTTCATAAAGTGTTTTATATTTTTTGATTAATATGCCTATATGAATTTTAGTTTAGTCATCTAGAGGACTTTGCCCAGACTGAAACCCCACGGTACGCTACTGTTTGTTACTCATTACAAATTAATATTACATGGCAAAAATTATAATTAGCAACTGTCACGGTTATGTCCGTTAGTTTCATTTTCATTTACTTTTTGTTTGCATTCATCTGTTTCCTGTCTTTTCTGTTTTCAGTTTCCCGCCAATTTGTCTCTTTGGTTACTCATTACATTCTAGTTAATCTCTTTGGTTACTCATCAGTTCCCCTGTTTCCCGTTTGGTATTTATATGCCTGTGTTTCTGTTCCCATTGTTGGTTTTAGTTACTGTTAAGTTAAGGTTTGCGTTCTGTTAATAAAGTCTATTTGAATGAATCTTCTTTGACCTGCCTCCCACCATACTTGGAAGCATGACCGAGGAACTGACCAACACAAAGAAAAGACAAGCATGGAATTTGCTGCAGCATTTTCTGCCCTCTTCCATGAAGGGCTTCCTTTTGTGGACTACACCGGACGTTTTTGCCAGATCACCCAGCAAACGTCTTTAAAAAATTAAGCTCTCAAATACCTTTACTGGATTGTAGCTAACTATTATTTTCCATTGGACTTACCTGATTTGAAGGAAGGTAACTGGAGAGAGGCAATTCTCTGGTGTGTGGAAACATCTGTGTAAGAGGGCAATGTTGGTGGAGCTGGACACAGATGAGAGGCTTATGACTGGGAGACAGAGGTAGTACTTCCCATCCTGCCCACCCACAAACTCTTTTCGCCACCAGTCTACCACTATGAATGACTGTTCGTCATCGCTGGTCCGGGTCCAGCCCTTAATCGTCTGTGCTTTCATTGCTGCTTGTCCTGTTTACAAAACCTGTATCATCACCAGCACTGACACCAGTACACTGGCCGCTGATCTTGTCACTCAAGCCCGGTCCGTCGCCCTGACTCCTCGGCCTTTGCTCCGCCTTCCTTCGGCTCCACCAGGGACCATTGGTCATATGGCTCCACCGGGCTCCCTCGGACCCCCGGCTTTACCTTGGTCTGAGGTAATCCATCCTGAGCCACACACCCACGAGCCATCTGCTGCCCAGGTTCCCCCTCGTTGCGGCTTCCGGAGCCTTCAGATTCGCCCGGCTCCATTGGCATTCCATTGTCGCCATCAGTCGTTTTCAAGGAAATCCCCACCATTGCTCCTCTCTCCTTCAAAGACATTGTGCTGTTGCCTGGCTGTGCTCTAGGATACCCCCATGGTATACCCCCCTTATCTTCACCACCCTGGCTCCTTCTACCCTGGTTCCTTCCACCGGGACTTCTTCCTTTACCAGCCCTTCATCCGCCCCCCCTGAACCACCTCCTCAGCCATTTTTACAGTACGAGGCTGGGGATGCACTGACACAGTTATGTTTCAACCACAGTTTATTTTCATTTTCATGGACTTTTAGTTTGCACACTTCAGTTTCATGTCTCCTTTGTTCTATATTTCCCACCACTAATTTGTCACCTTGGTTACTCATTACAATACAACAATCATCTTTTCGTTATTTATATGCATATGTTTCTGTTCCCTTTGTTGGTTCTCTTTAATGTTTACTCAGAGTTTGGTTTAGCTTTGTGTTCTGTTAATAAAGTCTATTTGAATTAATCCTATTTGTCCTGCCTTCTACCTACACCACACTTGGAACTGGAAGTGTGACAGCAATCTAATCTATATTACTAATTTTATGTAATTTATTCTGTCTTTTGTATTAATTTTAGGGCTGTTTACTCAACACCGTTTTTAAATAAAAACAAAGAAATAGAGAGAATCAATCGATTTTGAATCTACTATTGTGTGAATAAGTAACTGTAATCTGATTATGATCATTTTAAAACATTTTCAATTTTTTTAATCTGATTACAGTCCAGATAACATGTGATCAGTTACTTCCCAGAACTGGAGTACTGTCCACCGTCTATCCAGAGTATACTTTGGGCTTTAAATACATAAAATAGATATCTCCCTGTAGGCATCCTTTTACATCACAGTCTATTGTGAAGGGTTTGTGATTGTTTAATGATTGTGTCTATTTTTGTGGTGCCATAAACCAGTCAGCACTTTAAGATGTCATTTACAGTTCATGATTGGCTCAAAAAGTTTGATGCTCCCATGAGCAAAGATGAGAGGGTTTTAAGTCATGTACTTCCAAGTTGTTCTGCACCGGCTGATAAACTCCCATTGAGATGAAAAGGTAAAGCAAATCTCTCATTTGTTGAGATACACTTTCAAATAATAATACAAAATACTTTGTATACTTGTGAATTCCTGATTTTACATCAAAGAGTACTTGAATACTTTGAATTACATGGATAGGATCATTACAGAAACGGAGAGAGGGAGAGAGGGAGAGGTGAAGCTGGTGGAGTGGGTGGGAAGGGGAGGGTCTTGAGAGACAGGATGAGTAGGAAGATCAGTCAGATTCAGTGTTTCTCTATAGAAGCTTAGACACCTCGCATCATTGCACCTGGGAAACCGAGGAACAGCCCATTAAATCAGGTGATTTTGCTATTTTTTCCTATTACAAAAACTTAAATGTCATCTTGTGTTACTCCATAGGAAAGAGGCTTTAGAAAAATATTGTTTAGCACACACACACAAATAATTTTCTTATATATTTTCAAATATCTAAACATCCTTGAAACCTCAGTATATTTTATTAGATGTGTGCTTTAATAGAAACAAACTATTTGCCAAGGAAAGACATTTTCTGAAAAGTCTTATAATCCAACACATTATAATTCTTATAATCTTTTACTTCTTAAGTACATTATTCTGTTTTAGGGATATTTTACATGAAAAAAAGGCAAAAAAATTGCTTTAGAAAATTATTTTTTTAGGAGTGTAAGATGATTCAGAGTTTGGAATATTGAAAGATTGATAATGTGTTAATTTTGGGTGAGTGAAGTTTTGTGACGTAAATAACGCTGCTGGCTTGTAAAAGAAGAGGACTGCACTGTCTGGACTGAGCTGAATTAGTTCTTATTGAAAGTGCACAAACACTGAGGTTTCACTCAAGACCAGACGCAAAGAAAGTTGACCTTTGTAAATGTCACTGCTTCATAAAGACTATAAACATGACTTGAATAGTAAATTAACTAGGTGAGTGGTGCCAATTAAGACCTGATATAGATGTACAATACGTTGATAATCCGAGACGTACATTCTTTGGTTTCAAGACTTACATATTGTTGCCGTTGTAGCGTGCCAAAGCACAGAGGAGAGAGAGAGGGTTCAGCCAATACGCATGTGCAAAGGAGAGAGGGATAGAGGATCTGTGTGGGGAGGAGAGAGGTCCTGCATGTTGTGGAACGTCGGGAGGGAAGTGAGAGCGTGTTAAAGACAGATGGTCTCTCAGTGGAGTTGTTCTTTTTTCTCTCTCTTGTTCTCACTCTCTCCTGGACGCTATACTCCCCTCAGCTGAAAGAGATCCAAAGTGTTACCTCATGATCTTCATCCTTCACTGCTCCTCTTCCTCCTCCCCCATAAACACATGCATACCTGTTGGCTTGCAGAGCTCCTCTGACTCCCTCTCTCTGTCTTCTCACAGGTTGGCTATGATGATGGATTTTTTTCGGGATGATGAGAAACCTCTAAGTGTCCTTGCCTTTGGTCCCCTGCAGGCAATTTAACAAGATAGCACAGAAGTAGATCTCCGTCAGGAAACTGTGACAGACAGGAGGGTGACTGCAAAATAGAGAGCAAGAGTAAGGGTGAAAGACAGAGCCAAGGATTTAAAGATAACTTTTAAAATAGCCCATAACATCTGTTTTTCAGGATCTTCACTTATTTCTCCCAAGTTTCCTGAAGACGACAAACTTGACCAAACCGCAGGGAGCATTTGCACCTAATTTCATCTGAAATTTTGCAATTAAAAAAATAATAAGACAATGCTGCCCAGCTCTGGGCTGCCAATTCTAGCTCTCCTTCTGCTAATCGTCCCTCTAGTGGTCAGAGGGCAAAATGACACGGAGCCCATAGTACTGGAGGGTAAATGCCTGGTGGTCTGTGACTCAACACCCTCCTCAGAACCATCAGGTAACGCACTGGGGATGTCTGTGCGTTCAGGTACCGGCCGTGTGGCCTTTTCTGCCACACGCCAAACCAACCATGAGCCCACAGATATGAGCAACCGCACCATGATCATCTATTTTGACCAGGTAAGACATTTTTCCACATAAATAAATACACTTATGTAGTATTGCTCTGTTTAATCAGTCAATTTTTGTCAGATCTTGGTGAACGTTGGCAGTCATTTTGACCAAGAAAGCAGTATCTTCCTTGCTCCGAGACGAGGGGTGTACAGCTTCAATTTCCATGTGGTGAAGGCATACAACAGACAAACCATACAGGTACATACTTTTACTAGTTAAAGTTCTTTATAAGCATCTATGGTCGATGAAGAACCTTTGAAAAATCCATGGAACCTTTCCATCGCGCAAAAGGTTCTTTATAGCGAAAATTATTCTTTTAACTGTTCTAGATGCACTGAGAAACAAAAAAAGTTCTTCATTGACAAAGTTCTTGTTCCCCTTTTGGAACCTTGATTCTTAAGAGTGTACAGGAAAACACGCATAGCAACTGTAAATAATTAGTAATTAATACAAAGAAGTGACATTGTTTCCCATTCACAGGTGAGTTTGATGTTGAATGGATGGCCAATGATCTCAGCCTTTGCTGGAGACCAGGATGTGACACGGGAGGCAGCCACGAATGCTGGGCTTGTGATCATGGAGCGAGGGGACAAGGCTTACCTCAAGCTAGAAAGGGGCAACTTAATGGGAGGCTGGAAGTACTCTACTTTTTCAGGCTTCCTGGTCTTCCCCTTATAATGAATGACCGTGTGGGGAAGAGAAGAGGTGAGAGGGTGACATGCTCTCTGAGGATTTATGTTAGGAAAATGAATGCCATAGAAAATGTCACGTCTGTTCTTCCTCTCTTTTTAACGGGTGAAAATGGGAAGCTAAATATTACAATTAAATATTATTTATATTTTATCATGTATATTATTTAGAAATATTGTTAATAGTCTATTATTATGATATAAATAGTATTAAAATTGAATAAAGATTTGAAAAAAAGTTTCTAAAATTGGTTTTATTGTTTTTTTATAATGTATTTCAGATAATATGCTCAATGTGTATGGTTAAACTGAAAACTGACATTGGGGGAAGATACAATGGGACTCTCCTAATAATATTTTTGAAATTTTTGACCAAAATTCACTTTTAATGCGGAAGGAAACATTTTAACATTGGTTTTCTTTGTGAGGTTTCTGTTTCTCATGTCTATGTTTGCCTGCTTATGGAGCTGTGTGTGTATATTATAAAACTATTAAAAAGATAAATCTCATTAAATGGAATCCCTTAAAAAATCCTCATTATTCTGTGTGAAATGTATGTCTTGTCCTCAACCCGTGTTCCTTCTCTGAATGAGGTAGTTTACCTGTAACAACAGCTGTTTGTAAATATAGCTCTCAGCACCAGAGCTGGCATGGTTTGCAGGAATCATCACAGATAGCAGCATAGGCATAATGGATAACGGATACGAACAACGGCGGTGCTGGTCGAGCAAGGCAGATGGAGTTTTTGGCAAGCAGAAGTGCGAGTGTACGCTGGACTCCTAGGACTATGCAGGGTGGGCTGTCACAGTCAATATGTTACGCTGCATTGGTTTAAAGACACACTTATTCACACATACGGAACAAGGAAAGAAAGAGATCAGGCAAGTGATAAGGAGAGGGAGAAAAGAAAACTGAAACAAAAGAATCACTGATGTTAATTTAATAATAATCCATTTTTCTAACCTGTCTGTATAAAAGAAAGAAAGAAAGATCACGGTTTTGTCACGGTGTGGCCTTTCACACACACACATATATATATATATATATATATATATATATATATATATATATATATATATATATATATATATATATATATATATATATATATATATATATATATATATATATATATCTGTGTGTCTGTGTGTGTGTAAGTTGGACAATGATTCATTTGTCCTATAGCACGTGTAGCCTAATATTTATTTTCATATGAATTTTAGCTCTTATTACTAGAATTAATAATTTTAATAGCTATTATTGAAAGTGGCTTTAACATCATCCATATAAAGTCTGCTGTTTGTGATTTAACCATGCTATAATGTTGATGTCAGTTACTCATTAATGTGTCCAAAACATGTAATTTAGTGCAGTGTAAAATTAATAAAGCCTTTATAGGCTATGCATTTTTACATAATTTTTTGTTTTAATCAAAATAATGAATTATGCAAATAATATTGAAAGTGTTTTTAACATTAAGCATTAATTTTGTGTTTAATTAGCTATATCTTTATGTGTTTTTCAAGTAAAAATCGGTAGACCTCTGTTATAAAACAGCACTAAACCCATCTACTAAATTTACGAATATTCTTGCATCCATTTAAGATAAATTAAATAGCCTACATAACTATAGCTACTATAAAATGCGAGTATCAGTGTTTCATTCAGAATCTAAGCTGTATGGACATTTTGATACATTTGGAAAAAATAAAAAAGGCTGTGAGAAAAAAAAGAATTTCTTGAGGTAAAATTATTAATTAAGAATTGAATCAATTGCCGTTTAAATTCTAACAAGAGAGCGAGCATCTCACACCCGGTGATAACAAGTAGGCCGCATTTAGTGTAGCCTCAACCAAACTACCCGTACGACCGATACCCATTAATGTCTCCCGCCCTGTAATTCCGCACACTGGAATGACAGACAACTTGTTCCACCAATGTAATGTTTACCTTTTGACAGCCCTTCTGAAGATGGGCCAATCAGCGAACAGCAGATGAGATCGGGGGCTGCGCGTTCGACCTAGCGCTGGCAAGAAGTTAGTTCCTGCTCTACGCTGGCCGTTTCCTGTAATCGTACAGTGTTGTGAGACGGAGAAAGCCATGTGTGTCGATGCAAAGGTAAATTTAGCACCCCGAAATTATTGCGGGGAAAGTTGGGGCAGTGGATGGCAGCGTTATTAGGGCATATTTTAGTAGAAAATACGCCCTAGCCAAGTCGAAACAGCTTTGCGGCCTTGTCCATGTCTGTTCGTAGTCGGGCTATGGTTTTTGTAGCACGTTGCCTTTGGTTTGGTCCGGTTTGTTGATGAGAGAGATTGAAAGAGAGTCCGAACGAGAGACTGTGAGATGTATTATGAATGATGGAGGCTGACTGATACAGCTTGAATCGGCCGTCAGAGATAACCAAAATGATCAAGCACATATTTAGCATTTATAGCAATAGGAATCGCCATTGTGAACATTGATGGGGTTTGTCGAGTCTCTGGTTTAGGACTGTTGTTCCACATTGATGTCAAGGCAAGGGAGGCAGTATTAATTAATTTTATCTAAAAATCAATTATATGATTTGCGATTGACTTTAAATACAATGACACAATACACATTAGCTCTCTTTGACTTTTAAAAACAACGTTATGATACCCGTTAAGACACATCCAGATCAGTCAGACATGATGCCATGTGAAGTGAGAGTACTGTCATTCAACAAGATGTAGCAACTCTTTAGTATAAATTTATTTAATTAATGTGTTTTCCTGCCATTTTTCCCTTGTGTTCTCCAGAGCATCAATACACACATTTATTGATGGATCTCTTGGTGTTCGCTCCAACCAGAGAAGCAAAAAGTAACTTCAGAGAGTAGGAGAGGATAGAGGGGAGGAAGAGAGAGTCAAGGAGGGTAAACCGGTGGACTCTCTTTTCCTGTTCCTCGCTCCCTGATCATTAATTTCAGGTAAGTTTACCTGTCATCCAGTGGAATGCAATACATTGGAATTTAGATATTAGGTATGATGGATGTTTGCAATATTAGTACTAGAAGACGAGCTATAAGAGTTATGATCTATAAATGTGAACTTGATACTAGTGAGATTTGTATATACACACATACTCACTCTATAAAGCCTGCTGTATGTGATGTAATCATGCTAAATAATGTATGCAGATGTAAGTTATTATCATTATTATCATTAACATGTAATTTATTGAACAGCGTAAAATGAATAAGTGCTTTATTTATATATATATATATATATATATATATATATATATATATATATATATATATATATATATATATATATATATATATATATAAAATATGTATGTGTGTGTGTGTGTGAGATAAATAAGGTCAATTATTTAATTACATCCTTGCTGCATAAATTTGATCCAGACTAAAATCTTAATAAGAGTGCTTACAGTTAATCTCTGTTTCTCTTCCTTTCATTAACAGCATACCTACAGAATCTCTTCAGACTCATTGGATGTTTTTGTACCGACACTGGATATCACACATTCTTTGCTTTTTTTCACAAACTCTTTAACAATATGGCAGACCCTATTATGGACCTCTTTGATGACACACCACTGTTCAATTTGGATTCCCTGCCAGAGGATGCCTTCTCCCAGGGCTCCTCAGACCCAGTCGAGGAGGCACTGAAGTTGGCACTGGGCCAAGTGGACCCACCTATGGATCCCACACCGGATCCTGGTGTCCCCATGCTCAGTGATGTTGTCACAGATCCAGCACTAATCCCGACACCTGTTGCAGCTCCTGTCGCTGTCCCACTGCAGACCCTTCCAACACAGCAGGCCACCCAGATGTCGCATGAAGTCTCTGTTAACCCAGCTCAGATTTCCGTTCAGCCTTCTCTCTCAGTGGCCAGTAACAGCAGTGGGGCGGCAACGGTCCTGCTGAGCTCCCCCCTTGGAGTACCTGTGTCAGGGGCTCAGGTCACCACCCAGCAACTGCAGACTCAGCAAATTACTGCTGTTACGCAACAGGGAGCAGGGCAGTCGGGTCCAAAAATTGTAATTCTGAAAGGCCCTCAGGGTCAGACTCAAGTACTGCAGGGTGTCACAGGAGCCACAGGCTCTCCAGGCAAAGTCACCCTCGCTAGAGTTCTGACAGGGACCCCTCTTAGGCCAGGGATGGCGGTTGTTTCCGGGGGGACTGTATTAAATGCAACGTCTCCTGGGCAGGGGCAAGTCAAAGTGGGCACTGGAGTCCAAAGGCTGGTTCAGACTTCAAATGGCCCGATGAAGCAGGTGTTACTAACCTCAATGCCCCAGACCCAATCGCAGGTGCAGATGCCTGCACAGACGCAGATGCAGTCACCATCACAGCCAGCACAGGTTCAAGCGCAGGTGCAGCCTCAGACACAGATGGCATTGCAAACCCCAGTACAAACACAGGCCCAAACATCGACTGTTACTTCCCCTGGAACGACAGCAGCGACCGTCCGACCTCAAGGTGTCACACTTTCAGCAGTCCCACAGCAGGTCAGTCTCCGCCAGGGTTATTCTCATTTAACTGAACACTCAAACCAGAAAAATAACACTTTGGTTACTTGAAGTAAATAACTGTTAATTTGAAACTATTTTTTAAAAATATTTTAATTTGGCTTGTTGCCAAGGCAACATTTCTAATATGTTAAATTTGAAGAACTAAAATTACTTTAAAAAATATATAGGTATAAAAAAACTACTAAAAATAAAATTATTCAAAATATATTTCAATGAATACTTTAATGCAATGGATCCTAAATAACACTGGTCTCGGCACTCTTTGTAGCAGTTTGTATTTTTTTATTTGCTTTCAGAATCCTAATAGCCCCTCTTTCTCAATTTAGGGTGAAGCAAAGAGGATCACTCTGGTGCTACAGCAGCCCTCGCAAGGTGGAGCTGGCCAGGCTGGGACGCTGACATTAGGGGGAACCTCAGCTGCAGGGGTGGGTCAGCAGGGCCAGCAGCACAGGCTGGTGTTGGGCTCTCTGCCAGGGAAGTTGGTCCTGCAGGGAGGCCAGCTGGCAGCTCTCGCTCAAGCTAAGGGGGGTCAAACGGGTGCACAGCCGAAAGTGCTCACCATTCAGCTGCAAGTTCAACAGCAGCCCAACCAACAGGGAGCCAAGGTGAGTGGAAGGACAAGGCATGTGTGTTGGAAGATGTGCTTTTCCTTTTAACCCGGTGGTGAAGAGAAGTTTTTTCTGTGTTTTCCACAGTTTCAATTGGTTTCTGGGGCAGCTAATGTTGGTGGCAGCCCTCAGGTGGTGCAGATTTCTCAAGGCCAAGGAGGACAAAGACTAGCAGTGCCTCTTAAACTACTGCTGCAGCCACAGGTAGGACATTTTTCATGTCTGTTTTATGGCTCTGTGATCTTTCATGCTATTATTTGTGTACCACTTGGAATCTGAAGAATATAAAGTATTGTTTTAAAGGTGTTTAAAAACGTTCGATATTATGTATACAATTTTCTTAAATATATATATCTGTTGTTCTTGTCTCCAACCATTTTGTTGAGATGCTGACAAAATAGTGTTTGAAGTAAAATCACTTTTTCCCTGCAGTCAAACACTGTTTCCAGTGCTGGTGGAACTGTTTCTGTGGTTAAAGTTATCAATACCTCGGCTGCCGGCTCTGCATCCGTCACCACCACTACAGCTGCATCTTCCGGTGTACGCCTGGCAAAGGCCCAGGAGCCTGTGCGGAGAGTAGAAACCCTGTGCAAGCAGGAGAAAGCAAATCGCATTGTTGCTGAGGCCATCGCACGGGCCAAAGCCAGGGGCGAAAGGAACATCCCCCGTGTGCTCAACCAGGACGAACTGCCTGCCGGACAGACCTCAGCAGACCTAGAGGGTGTTGCAGGGGCTGCTGGAGCAAAAAAGAAAGGAGGAGGTGGTGGTGGTAGTGCAGGGAGCAAGAAGAAAAGCCCAAGTGTGGGAGGAGGGAGAGTTGTGGTGGGAGGAGACAAGAAATCTAAGGCGAAGACTCCAGGAGTGATTGCTGGAGGTGGAGGCAGTAAAAGTAAATCCAAAACTAAGCTCAAGTAAGTTATGATTTCTTATCCTCCCTAGAAGAGCTTGACTCATTGATGTATTTGCCTCTGCCTGTTTTTGTTCTTACACTTTATTCCCTCTCTATAGCACCATCACTCTAGTGGGTGGTAAAAAAAGGAAAAGAAATCCATCCTCTGACCACTCAGACGTAGATCTAAGCCCTCCTGTTTCACCCCGCACACTGGAGGAAGAAATGTCACAGGTATTGCACATTTTACTTATTACTGTCTCATATGTGCCATATTAAAGGTAGGATAGGTAGGAATTGGTTAAAAAACTTATTTTCCAAATTTGTTTAAACTTTCTTTATATATCAATACATAATTAAAATGTGAGTACTCTGAAAAAGAAAGTATAAAAAATGAGTGTCTGTAGACCTCTTACAACTGTTTTAAAGACAGCTCATTATTTCCGTTCACTCTGCCTTCTCCCTTCTGGGCTCTTTCCAAAGCCACGCCCCCAAAATACATGAACACGCTACTCCGGCCGCTCATCTAGAAGACACATTATTTACCTCAGACGAGCAGTGTGCATGTAGTGACATCATGTCAGAATCACATGTAATAAAACATCTAACTTTATCAGTATGAATATAAACAAATAAGATGTCTTTTAGTGCTCACTATCAAGCTAGAATACAGATACTGGTAAAGTTTAAAATATATTGTTGTTTGATTTGGTAACGAGCTAGTTATATTTATAAGGCAAAGAAAACGGGTATCATCATGTTTTTCCAATAACATCAGTTATACTGTAATGAAGATGAATTTCGTGTAAGATTCATAACATATACTGTGTTTTGCATGTATGAGTTTCCACGATGAAAGAATTGTTGATTAGTAGTAGCTAAAGCTAACTTAGCTCTAAAAAAAAGTTCCTGGATGCGGTGTACTAGCTTTTACACATGCATTTTGTTATCTAAAGTTAAATTTTGCGAAATTCAACACGACAGCGATCAACTTGAGCTAAGCATATTGTGTATTTATCATCTCTACTAATGGCTAAGTGTATAACATTGTAACTTTATGCTAAGTAATGTTATGTTAGCTATATTAGGCAGCTTCATGTGCTCTTGATACTTGGAGCTTCATGAAAACATAAACCAATTTTTTTGTTAATCAAAATGAAAGATTACCTCTCCAGCAGAAATACAGCCAGCAATGATTAAAAAATGAGCGGTGTTTATTGCAGATTGAAAAGTCTAGAGTCACTCGATTTTTATACTTTCCTTTTCAGGGTACTTACATTTTAATTATGTATTGACATATAAAGAAAGTTTAAACAAATTTGGACAAAAGTGTTTAAGATCAGTCCTACCTATCCCAGCTTTAAGCCATTGAAGGGTTGTAAATGTGAGCAGGTATTAGAAGTGCATTGTGTGACATGAATTTTCAATATAAAGCATTTGAATAATGCCATAAACCAGATTCGTTGTGATTCTGTTCTCCCAACAGAAGCGACGTTCTAACCGCCAGGTGAAGCGGAAGAAGTACACAGAGGATTTGGATATTAAAATAACAGATGATGAAGATGAAATGGATGCAGACGTTGATGTGACCACAACTCCTGTGTCCGCTGCAGGGCACGTCCAGTCCATGGGAGCGGAACTCCAGCAGGAGCTTGATGGGGATGGTCTTCCAAGCATGCAATTTTTTGTGGTGCGTCAGCACACTAGTCATAGCGAGTTGAACATTTTTGGTTATTGCCATTTGTTTCCTTTTCATAACTGGTTTTGCCAGAATTGTATCGGCTATTTACAGTTTGGCACAATGCCACCAGTCATAAAAAAATAATGCTTATGTGTATGTAACGATCCTTTTTATCTTTATGCTTCTGATTTTTGTTGCAGGAGAACCCAAGTGAGGAGGATGCTGCTATTGTGGATAAAATATTGTCCATGCGGGTGACCAAAAAGGAGGCAAGTATCTGTTCATGCCACTTGCTGTCATTCACAACATTTTTCTGAAATCTTATACTAGTTTTTCTGACTGAACCTTCATGGTATTTCTTTTGTCCTTATGCAGGTGTCTCCAGGACAGTATACTAATGTGGAGGAATTTTTTGTCAAATATAAAAACTAGTAAGTCATCATCTGTTTTTTCAACCATTTTTTGTAGAAATGGAATGCTTATCCCTTGAAAATATTGTAATGTTTTTCTAGCTCATACATGCACTGTGAATGGGCCAGTCTTCAGCAGCTGGAGAGAGACAAAAGGATCCATCAGAAGATGAAAAGATTCAAGACAAAACAGGCACAAATGAGGAACCTATTCCAAGAAGTGAGTCCCTGTATAGTTGAAATTGGGCAAATATTACTAGTACATACAAGTCATGTGGCTTTATAAAATCTCACAAATTTTGAGGATATTTTATAAGTATATCTGGAACTTTCCTGTTTTAGGATGAGGAACCTTTCAATCCAGACTATGTGGAAGTTGATCGTATTTTGGATGAATCACATAGTGTTGATAAAGACAATGGGGAGGTAAGGATTTATCGTCTGCAGACTCAATTTTCATATATCAAATAAGAAGCTTGCTTCAAACCGATAATGCAATAGTGTGGAAGTCAGTTTGACTCATTCATTAGTCTTTTGATCTTGAATCAGACACTGGTTTACTGTGGATAGCCAAAAATGATTGCAGTGCTGTGTGATTTAAAAAGACATTGTGTTTGCTTACGACATTGTTTCTTGGTACCTCTTCTTATCTAATCGCATTTAATTAAAATTGCACATATTCAACTGCCAAAAACACTGTTTTCCCTCTTCTAGCCGGTTGTGTACTACCTGGTGAAGTGGTGCTCTCTGCCCTATGAAGATGCTACTTGGGAGCTGAAGGAGGATGTAGATGAAGGCAAAGTGGAAGAATTCAGGAAGATTGAAAGTCGCCTGCCCAGACTCAAAAGAACTGTGAGACACTCTCTTGCTTTTATCTGTCCTCTCAGTGCCTGGTCACCAGAGCATTTTCACCCTGTCTGTATTCTTTAGTTTTCATTAAGAAACAGACACGACAGTGGTGAATTATTAACACAACTTCCTCTTCCATCAGCCTCGACCTGCTGCAAGTGCCTGGAAGAAGCTCGATGAGTCCAGAGAGTATAAGAATGGAAACCAGCTGAGAGAGTACCAGCTGGAGGGAGTTAACTGGCTGCTCTTTAACTGGTACAACAGGTAATTACCCTGCTGATACACAATAGAAGTGATGACAATCGAAGCTTATCAATAAAAAAGGGTTTTTAAAGACATACACACCTTTTAAAAATCATCATCTGGTGAATGTTTAAATGTGACAGTTTTTTGTACCTTTTTAACCCATGTCTTTTAGCTCTGATAAACAAGTAGGCTTATATAATCCTAGTTGACAAAAATAAACACACGTATGACTTTTTAAATAGCCAGCTTTCTCTTCCAGGAAATTCTTTAGCTTTTTCAAAACAAAAAATATTGATGATTCATTCACTGTTCTGGGGTGCATAAAAATGCTTTCTAGAATAAAAATTTTCCCGCCCCCTCACATATAAATACCACCTGCTACTGATTAAATGATACAGCAGTGAGCAGACAGTAGCTCAGAGATACAATATCATAAGGAAATAATTTGACAGCATACTATTTGGACACATCAACAGCCTCCGGATAATTGTCGTGGGCATCCTTATCAGAACAGTCACCCTGGGGTCCTTGTTTAAATTATGGTCTTATTCAAATGATAAATGCAGGCTTATTTCTTCATTACTATCTCATTCTGGCAGGACTACAGGTATAGGTGAAGATAGTGCTAAGAAATGAGCCACAATTGATTATGAAGTCTCTTAATTGATTTTGTCCATGGTACAATCTACTGTGGTCAACAAAATTGTATTCATCAAACAATTTTATGGTCAGTAATAGTTATTTTAGTGCTGAGATTGAATGGATTGGCAAAGCGATAGGGTTGAACTGTTTTATTATTTATTTTGTGGGGGGTTTTCTGGACAGAATGTTCCTCTTTATTCAATTTAACACCCTCTCTTCTGTTTTTGTCACTTTCCACACAGGCAAAACTGCATCCTGGCAGATGAGATGGGTCTGGGGAAGACCATTCAATCCATAGCCCTGCTGTCAGAGGAGTTTGCCACAGGGGTCCAGGGGCCGTTCCTCATCATTGCCCCTCTGTCCACTATCACAAACTGGGAAAGAGAGTTTTCCACTTGGACTGATATGAATGCTATAGTTTACCACGGCAGTCTGGCCAGTAGACAGATGATCCAGCAGTATGAAATGTACTGCAAAGATGACAAGGTTGGTGTAGATGCATTCCTTGTTTCTTTCTCATCAGTTCGATCATTACTGAGTAGGTGTGGTGTTAATATGAACTAAAACTATGTAGGATTTGTGCAGCAAAAAAAACATCAGGCCAGTGTTATATATTTTGTTTAGTTGAGTACTTGCAATTTTCCAAATGTTTCCAACTATTTGTAAATCGTGAGAAAATTGCTATGTAACCAAGGCACCGGGACGTGTGAGGGAGTCGCCTGTGAATTGTCTTATATCCGTGTTACCCTCAAATTCTCTGTTTTTTTTTTCCGTTTTATTTTGCGTAAACACTTTACTCTTACACCTAAATGTATCTAATATGATAAACAGAGCTGAGTTACCTCATACTCGTGACCAGAAAAGCAGAAATGAAATAATCTTGTTGCGCCACTGGACAGATGTGTATTCAAAGAGATGCCAAAGTTTTCAAATTTCTCAGGAACTTGAAGGACATATAGTCAGTCATCCCCATCAAATTTTGTGAAGATATGTAAAATATTTTAAGATATTGTAATGTATGACAGAATTCTAAATGGCTGTCACATGGTTTGTCCGATCCTGGCAAAACTGGAATCCATGGATTCGGCATGGCATGAGGAATCCATTGACACCAAGATTTTCTTACAAACTGTTTAAAAGTTATTAGCAGAAATAAACATTTTTCAGATCTCATCACCTGAAGGTGATGCTGTTCCCAAATTTGGCATGGACCCTCAGATCATGGTTCCAATGAAGCGTACCAATTTACGTTTAGATTGATCAAAGTTTGGCCAATATACAGCCGTAAAATCAATATTTGGTCAACCTCGTTAGTTTTGTGACAATTTTTTTTTCACCCGTAGGTAAAAAAATTCTGTTCTGTCATTTCTGTGCAGCTCAGTCCAAATATCTTTTCATTGACTCCGATTCGGGAATAATAATATTCTTTTATATTAAAGGTGCCCTAGAATGAGTTGAAACAATATGTTAAATTGTTCTCTGATATCTACATAGAGGGTATGTGGCTTATTTAAGGACAAAAATTGTCCAGATACATTACAGGTCCATTTAAAACCCTATAAATTGTCCCTAGGAAGTAATGCTCTGTTTTTGCCTTAATTGGAAGAGTTGTGAATATTAATGTTGAGCTCTGCTCTGATTGGCTTATTTCAGCAGCTCACAGCACAGCAGTTTAGTTGTTCAGCGAAGCGGCTCGTGAGTCCTGACAGAACACAGACCGATTGAATGACACTTTAAGCAGAAAATCTCCAATGCAGATTGATAAACTTATTTGTTTATTGGTGTTTTCAAATTATCCGCGCACCAGAGAGAGCTCGCGTGCATATGGTTGCCAGATTGTAAATTTAGGTGAAACACTGGATAGTATACGTGTTCTTTTCACAGAAAAGCTCTGATTGGGGGAATTCAATTATTGCAATTATTGAAATCTGGCAACCGCAAGCAAGAAAGCCCCCCCCCCCCCCCCCCCCCACACACACAACCACATACACACACACATATATATATATATATATATATATATATATATATATATATATATATATATATATATTAGGGCCGGGACTTTAACGGGTTAATTAAGATTAATTAATTACGTGACTTTAACGCGTTAATTAATTACAAAAAATAATAATAATAATTTAACCACACTTATTTTTGCACCGTGGAACGTTTTTCAATGAATGAGTTTCGACGGACCGATTATACTGGAACACCAACTAGCGCTCGCTCCGGAGTCACGACAACAACAAACCATGAGTGCGTCTCAATCAGCTCCCTAATTCAATAGTCAGGGCACTGATCAGGGAGTCAGCCCATTGACTTATGTCCTGATCAGTACCCTGACTAGTGAACTAGGGAGCTGATTGAGACGCAGGGCATGAGTGAACATGAACGAAGAAGCTGATGAGACTGTTTTGCTTGGCCCTGTGGATGGGAAATTTTGTTTTAAAAAAACGAAAGAATGGAAGCGTCGTCAAGAGCATGGTTGTGTGCAAGATATACAACAAGGAATTTGCGTATCACCGCAGCACATCGAGCCTCAAATATCACAAATATGCTTTTGCTAAACTTAATGGCAAACATTGCACTGGTCTAAAGCCCTGCATTTATGCCCGAGCCCGACGGGCCCCGACTTTTTTACGCCCCTAGGGCCGGGCTTCGGGCCAATTTTCACGTCATACCTAAAACGCGGGCCGGGCTTTGGGCCTTTTTGAGGCTTCTCCTTCTTTTTATATTTATTTTATTAATTAAAAGGAACAATGAGATGTTCTGCGCTGGTGAACACGAGACCATAATAGCTAACGCGACTGTCAAGATGGCTCGCACAGTGTTCAGAGCATGTTCAGAGTCCGCGCCAGCAGCAGCAGCGTGCGTTTCTTCAGCGCAGCTGCTAGAGTTAAGGCCGGAGACACACTGCAAGCGTGGTGTGAGCGTGGCGTTTCTGTTGCGTGTCATCCGCGGGGCGTCTGCTGCTATTAATGAACAGGGCTATCAATGTAGTCCGATCACTAAACAAACCAATTCAGAAGGATGAAAGCATTTCAGACGAAACTGGACAAATGTAAATGTAGCCTATCTGGTTGTTTAAACCACATGTATACATTTTACTCCTGGCAACAGTTAAAAAATAAACGTGTGAGAGGGTTATGGGCTATATGTTGTAGTCAGATAGATATGATGGCGCTGCACGCATCGCCGCAAATGACTACTGCAAGCCAACGCAAATGGCCGTAAATGAAACTTAAAATAAGTCTTAGATGCTCAAAAACACAATCATCTTCAATAAAAATGAATGAGACTTATGATCTTACCAGTGCGCGCTTTCTTATGTGGTCTTTGAATTTGAAATAAGCTGCTGAATAAAATGCATCTTGAATCTTTTGCTTCGGTTGCTGTTAAATGAGCATATACCACGGGAATTGAAGATCGGATTTATATTCATTTTGCGTAGGTGTAAGGTAGGCTATAAGACAACCTGCATGTTCTTTTTTTTATTATTTGTTTTTAGATTGTTTAGCTCCGTTTGCGAGAGCCGCGAGCAGAATCAGCCTGCCTCAGCTAGTCAAAAATGCCTTTTAGGCTACTGGTGTGGTAATAGTTGGCGAAATTAACTAACATTGTGATGAAAGATTTTATTATAGGCAAGACAAGTCAAGAGTTGATTTGAGAGACTAAATAGATTTAATATGCGGTTAACTCACTGTCGGCCGCTTGTCGCTTGGTCGTCACTTAAAAAAAATTAAAACTATAATTTAACAAACAAAAAAATGCTCTAAACATTTTTCTAAATTAACTCAATAAAGAAACGAAACGAAATATAACTACTTTGACATTAAAAACAAAACAGAACTATTTTAATGGCTGAAAAAAAAAAAAAAAAAAAAAAAAACGGGCTCCAGTCGGACTCGGGCCGAGAATTTTGATAAGCTGTCAGACACGGGCCGGGCTAGGGCCTTAGCGTCTCGGGCCAGGGCCGGGCTAGGGCCTAGATTTGAGGCCCGTGCAGGGCTCTACACTGGTCTGCTGGACTGAAATAAATAAACAATATTTTGTTGATTAAGCTTATGTATTCAGTCATTATTCAACGGTATACTACAAATACATGTGAAAAATCACTTCTCAAATTTCTCAGGTCAAATATTTATATGCAATTAAAATGCCATTAATTTCGATTAATTAATTACAAAGCCTCTAATTAATTAGATACATTTTTTTAATCGAGTCCCGGCCCTATATATATATAATTTTTTTTTTTACAAAATGAATAGCCTTGTCAAATGACTATCGTTTTAACTTATATGGTGGAAAAGGTGACGTTCGCTAGAAGGATCGAATGAACGATCTGTAAGCAACGGATCTAAGGTTAATATTATTTAGTATTACAAAATACAACTTTTGTCATTAGACACACTATTTAATTTTGTATGGTACTTGGAGTTTCCTGTTGTTACTGTAAGCATCTTGTGTTATCTAGAAAATGCGGTCTCTCTAAGAAACTTTCGATTTAATCAGAAATTGTTTAAACAGTCAATAAGTGGATAAATCACTACTTACTGCTTGCAGGAATATAGTTGTAATTGCCCCTTTCTTCAGTTAAAGACGCTGAGCAAAGCTTGCTTGAAATGGGCCGAACAAATGAACGATTTTAAATTAAATTGTTGTGGTATTGATTATAATAAACATCAACCATGACTATTGACATTTTTTATCTGTGGGAAGGGTAGAAAAGTCCTCACGTCTCCTGCACAGCCTGGAACATGCTGTCGTTTTCACTATCCTCGCGTGATGCTTGTTTATCTGCAGTCCCGATGATTCGGCTCCGTCAGTTCCGCCTGACAATGCACATGTTTAGACATGCAAATATTGGGGGCATACATAAAAAATGATCCCCAGCGATTGCGTCACCGGTGTCATCAATTTTTCATTCAAGGGCACCTTTAATAATATCCCTTCGGGGCTTGGCCCCTTAAAATTATAAGCACACTACAGTATAAAAATCCAAAAATATGAAAGATAATTCAGAACCATAATAAATCTCTCGCTCTCGCTCTCACACTCACTCACACTCACACCTATATATATTAAAAAACAGCTGGACAGAAAGATATGTTGGTTGTTGAAAGTTAGGTTGCTTATACTTGTAGGATATTTTGATAGCCCCATTCTTACAAGCTCTTTTTTTTGTTTTCTCTAGGGACACTTGATACCAGGGGCCTATAAGTTTGACGCTCTGATTACAACCTTTGAGATGATTTTATCAGACTGCCCAGAGCTGAGGGAGATTTCCTGGCGGTGTGTTATTATTGATGAAGCTCATCGTTTGAAGAACAGAAACTGCAAACTCCTTGACAGCCTCAAGATGCTTGACCTTGTAAGAGTTTAACAACTTATATTTTTTTGATTTCTCTAGAAACTGAATATATTCAAGTGTTTGTTACAAAAAAAAAAGAGAATAGTCGTGGTTAATTAATTGACATTTCTCTCTTCTTTCCCTTTTCAGGAGCATAAAGTGTTGTTGACAGGCACTCCACTTCAAAACACAGTAGAGGAGCTGTTCAGTCTGCTGCACTTTCTGGAACCAGCCCAGTTCCCCTCTGAGATAGAGTTTTTGCGCGAGTTTGGAGATCTTAAAACGGAGGAGCAGGTATAGAAACTTGTATTTTTTTGGCAGAAAACATTCCTCTTTTAAGAGCATCAGCGTTTCTCAACATTCTGTTACCGTCTGTGTTTATCAGGTCCAGAAACTGCAGTCAATTCTGAAGCCCATGATGCTGCGTAGACTGAAGGAAGATGTAGAAAAGAACCTCGCCCCAAAACAGGAAACCATTATTGAGGTATGATTGAGCAACAGGACTATTTCAATATGATTCATTCGCTTTTTGTTAGTTCTGAATGCATCTATTTCTGTGGTACCTAGGTGGAGTTGACCGATGTACAGAAGAAGTATTATCGTGCTATTTTAGAACGTAACTTCAGCTTCCTTAGCATGGGAGCTACACATAACAGCAATGTACCCAATCTCCTCAATACAATGATGGAACTTCGAAAGTGCTGCAACCACCCTTACCTCATTACAGGTACAGAATGTATTGCTGTTCCCTTGCTCCTGTTTATGCAATTTTAGCCTTACTGTTTTTGTGTTGTTGTTGCTGTTGTTGTTGTGCACAACCGGTTTTACTTCACCTGTGTCACAACTTTGGTCTTGTAGCACATGAAAAAAACTCTTACTTATTGGTTAACCATACTAGTTTTTTGTAATTATTATAATATGGCTCATCCTTAATATTTGTTTGTTCTCATTTTTTTGTCCATTTCCCACAATTTGTGCAGGTGCTGAGGAGAAGATTGTGGCTGAGCTGAGGGAGGTGTATGATCCTATGGCTTCAGACTTTCATCTCCAGGCTCTGGTGCGCTCTGCAGGGAAACTGGTCTTACTGGATAAGCTGCTTCCTCGCCTCAAGGCTGGCGGACACAAAGTACTCATCTTCTCCCAGATGGTGCGGTGCCTCGACATCCTTGAGGACTACCTCATACACAAGAGGTACAGCTTTATAAATGTTAAATGTGTGATTTGAGAAGCAACTGTAGCCAGTTTTCATTCCACCATCTGGTTTGTAAGCTGGGTCTAAAATTAGATATTTTTCTATCTGATCAGATACCTGTATGAGCGCATTGACGGACGGGTAAGAGGAAACCTGCGACAGGCAGCCATCGATCGGTTCAGTAAACCTGATTCAGACCGCTTTGTCTTCCTGCTTTGTACCCGGGCCGGAGGTTTGGGCATTAATTTGACTGCTGCTGACACCTGTGTCATTTTCGACTCTGACTGGAATCCACAGAATGATCTTCAAGTGAGGATCTCATGTCATCTTTATCTTCATAGTGATTTCAATGCATTAAAGAAGAATTCTGTTCTTGTTTTCTGTTCCAAGTTTCTTTTCAGTTTCATAATTTGTCTTTTCTATACAGGCTCAGGCACGTTGTCACCGCATTGGTCAGTCTAAAGCGGTAAAGGTGTATCGTCTTATTACCAGAAACTCCTATGAGAGGGAGATGTTGGACAAAGCAAGTCTTAAACTGGGGCTTGATCGAGCCGTTCTGCAAAGCATGAGTGGAAACAAGGACAACAGTGTTAACGGAGTAAGACTAAAAGAAATCTGTATAATATTGCTGTGTTAGAAGATAGTTTGCCCAAAGATGAAAATTGCTGTTCAAAATGTAAAAGATATTGATTTAGATAGTTGACCTTAAACATGCAAGTTCAAGGCAGAAAAGGTTCATTTGTGGTGGATTATTTCTCAATGGTGCTGTAAACTTTTCTCAGATCCAGCAGTTCTCTAAGAAGGAGATAGAGGATTTGCTTCGTAAAGGTGCTTATGCAGCCATAATGGATGAGAACGATGAGGGCAGTCGTTTCTGTGAGGAGGACATCGATCAGATACTTCAGAGAAGAGCAACTACCATCACTATAGAGAGTGAAGGCAAAGGATCCACCTTCTCCAAAGCCAGCTTTGTGGCATCTGAGAACCGCACAGATATTGCTTTGGATGATCCTGAGTTCTGGCAGAAGTGGGCCAAGAAAGCGGACATAGACATGGACACTCTCAACAGGAAGGTACAGTGTAGTGATTCAAAAACATGGTTACTTTGTCCTTTATTCCCTGCAAGTTTTCCCTTTAATAATTTCTCGATTTCTTTTTTGTAAACTCTGTGCAGAACACTCTTGTGATCGACACACCAAGAGTAAGGAAGCAAACGCGTCAATATTCCACCCTGCGTGGAGAGGGTGGTGATCTGTCTGACATGGACAGCGATGATGACTACCCACCCCATAATTCCCGTCAATCTCGGGCCTCTCGACGCTCAGACCGGCATTCTGGTGGAGGTTACGGGCGTACAGACTGCTTCCGAGTGGAGAAACACCTACTTGTTTATGGGTTTGTAGCTGTTAAGAAACTGTTCATGTTTGAAACTTCATGGAATTATAATTTCATACATTTTTAACATGACTTTATCTCTACAGATGGGGGCGCTGGCGGGATATCCTGTCTCATGCTCGCTGTAAACGGCGTCTCAGTGAGCGTGATGTGGAAACCATTTGCCGCGTCATCCTGGTTTTCTGTCTGATACATTACCGTGGAGATGAGAATATCAAGAGCTTCATCTGGGAGCTAATTACCCCTCCAGAGAATGGACGAGAACCACAGGCTCTGCTTAATCACTCTGGTGTGACTTTCTCTCATTATAATCTTTAATTAGCACTTTTTGATACTACCAAAAAAGACCCTCAGGTAGCAGAAGAGGTCTTCAGATTTTCCTGAGGAAATTTAAGCTGCCTTTCCACTATCACAACATTCGCCTTTTGATTGTTGCATTTCTCACTTTCAAATTTGTGGTGAAGCAGCCATTACCCTCCACTAATCCTTATTGCTCATTTTCAAAAAATTGCGATTTTTAAAAATTGTCTTGGTGCAAAAAAAAGTTTGTATAATAATTATAAAAATCATCTCACACTCCATTTTGACTAAAATACATCACATACAGTCAGTCAGGTATAATTTAGCCGCACATGTTAAAATATTTAAAAGCATTCAAAGCTAAAATTTATTCAGAAAATTTTGCATATGCATAATGGAAATCATTAGCTACTAAACTATTCTCTTTTGGAAATAAATGATCGCTCTGTCATTTTGTCTGAGATAATGAAAAGTAGCATTAGAATGCAGCAGCTTATGCAGGTTTTGAAACACAGATAATAGTTTTTAATTTATTAATAGATAATAGTTTCATACCAAGCTGGCTATACAATGTTTTAAGTAGTGCATAATGACTTTTCTTTCTTGCAGGTCTGTCCATCCCTGTCCCTCGTGGCAGGAAGGGGAAAAGAGTTAAGGCTCAGAGCTCATTTGATGTTCAGAAAGTTGAGTGGATCCGCAAGTACAATCCTGACAGTCTCTTGCTTGATGACAGTTACAGAAAACACCTCAAACACCAATGCAACAAGTATGTTAGACCCATCAGGGACACTGTTTGATTATGCTGAACTAAATATTACCTTAAGTGTCTTAATTTCACTCTCCCTATTTTTTAGAGTGTTGCTGAGAGTACGTATGCTGTATTACCTTAAGCAGGAGGTCATTGGAGATCACGCTGATTCTGTATTAAGAGGAGCTGATGCAAGGTATAGTCATCATCTGACTTCATTGCTTTTGAAAAAAAATGTAATCACTGTTTAAAAGGCTCTGCTAAATGCATTAATGTTCATCTGAATGCAAACATTATTATTGCTTTGGTTGGAAACATCTGCTGTGTGCATAAATGTAAATTTCATGAACTGGTCATTGGGATCATCATACACAAAATTGTACATTGGATTTTTTTTAACGCCTACCAAGCTTAAATGTTAGGTTTTGTTTGATGCATAGATCATAATTTTTCAACTTTAAATTAGAAAGTGTGTTTCCTTGCAGGGATATTGATATCTGGTTGCCTGAAATGGAGCAGCAAGATGTTCCGTCTGGCTGGTGGGATGCAGAAGCTGACCGTTGTTTGCTTATTGGAGTCTATAAGCATGGTATGTGTAGGCTTTATTAACCATGTCATCTTCAAGGGTGTCCAGTTATATAAGAAGTTTTGCCCCCATGTTACTCTTTTAAAACTGATGTTTTTAGTCATCTACAACTAACAAATTGTTCGGTCTCAGTGAGGTATATTGGAGATTTTATTTAGAATTGTGGGTATAAGAATGACTTGTCAGCCTTAAAAAACAAAAATATGTAGTTTTGCAGATCACTGATGTGTTTTTCTCTCTGTATCTTGCCGTTTCAGGATATGAAATGTACACCACCATGCGTGCTGACCCCTGCTTGTGTTTTGTTGAGCGATGTGGCCGTCCAAATGAGCAGGACATCAATGCGGAGCAGCAAGCAGCAGACCCAGAGCTTGGGGAGGGGTCGGTTTCAAATAGAGCTGATCTCTTCACATGCATTATAATATTACAGCTTATATGTTTGACTGCTATATTTAAGCTTCTAGAAGAGTATAGTTGATTTTCTTGCCTTTTTTTGTGTGTCTTAGAGGAGACTACGACAAGTACTCTGAAGATCCAGAATTTAAACCTGCAACAAGACACACTAAGGAGGTTTATGAAGAGGTATGCACATTTTGAATCACTTATTTTTTTGTAATTCTGCCACATTTATCTTGTGGTGTTATTGTTAAGAATTTAAATATAATATAAATGTGGATACTGTGCTCCTCAGGCTGATTCGGTGAATGCAGATGGTGAGATTTGTGTGGAGGATCGCTCTGCTCCTATGCAGGTCGAGGGGCCATCTTCAGGATCATCTGATTTGTGTTACTGGCCAACGAGCTCATCGCTTACAGCCAGACTACGGCGTCTTATCACAGCCTACCAACGCAGTTACAGGCGAGAACAGCTTAAGATGGAGGCAGCAGAGAAGGGTGATCGTAGACGTAGGCGGTGTGAACAAGCTACTAAACTTAAAGAGATTGCCCGGCAAGAACGACAACAAAGGTATGTTCCTCAAGGAACCTGTTACTGAAGCATCCTCCTCAGTCTTGCTATCTAGCATTCTCATAAGCTTCTCTGTTTCAGGTGGACTCGTAGGGAGGAGTGTGATTTTTACAGGGTGGTATCGACCTTTGGCGTCGAAAGGATAAAGAAAGAAGTAGGTGCTGTAGAAGGGGATGAGCATCATATGGACTGGAATCGCTTTCGTTCATTTGCTCGGCTTGATAAAAAAACAGATGAAAGTTTGACACGTTACTTCAAGTGCTTCATGTCCATGTGTCGGAAAGTGTGCCACCTTCGGCCTGCACGTGGAGAAGGTATTGAATTAAGAACCTGTTTGGCTTTTAAGTGTATTTAATTCAGTGGAAAATTTGTTTGGATTAGGGATGCAGAATATATCTGTACCATATCGGCCAATATTATGCATATTTAAATGTTAACAATATTGATTTGTTTTAAATTTAATTGTGAATGCTTATTTCCCCTATTTTAAAATTCAAATAATTTTAAGTTCATCTTTAAAAACACAAACAACACCATATATATTTAGCAAATCCTGTTTTTAATAATATACATTAGTGTTATTAATAATACCTGGTAACTGAAACAAAGCTAAAATGAAATGTAAATATCAGATGAAAAACTTAAAGATTACATTAAATTTGGGAATGTTGCCTTGGCAATTAACTGAAAGAAGTTTTATTACAAAAAAATTATGGTTAAAGAGTCGAACTTGTAACCTGAAGGTTGCAGGTTCGAGTCTTCGGTCTGGCAGGAATTGTCAATTGGGGGAGTGCATAACCAGCGCTCTCCTCCTCCCTCAATACCACGAGCCTTGTCATGTTGAGACCCTTGAGCAAGACACCGAACCCCCAACTGCTTCCTGGGCGCTGCAGCAATATGGCAGCCCACTGCTCTGGATGTGTGTTCATAGTGTATGTGTGTTCATTACTGTGTGTGTGCACTTGGATGAGTTAAAGGCAGAGCATAAATTTCAATTATTGGTTATTTAGACAAAAAGCCTTTTTTTATTTTTTTATTTTAAATAACACATTTTCTACTGTTATCTCTTCCTCCTCAATTAGAATCTCAAGATCTGTCCCAATCCCTGGCCCCCATCACAGAAGAACGAGCCTCGCGCACACTCTACAGGGTCAGCTTGCTGTGTCGTCTACGTGAACGTGTTCTTCCCCACCCATCGTTAGAGGAACGACTCAGTCTGGCACCACCTAGCTCAGACCTGCCCAACTGGTGGAACATCCCTCAGCACGACCATGAGCTGCTCTTAGCTGCGGCTAGACATGGTGTCAGCCGCACTGAACTCTCGATCTTCTCTGACCCACAGTACTCATTCAGTCAGGCCCGTCTCGACTACCTCCAGAACCAGCAAACTCAAGCAGCTTCACAGATTCATGCGTTAAGTCAGTCACAGGATTCGACCAGTATCAAAGAGGAGAGCCTAGATGATGAGTCTCGGCTGTTAGGGGTGGAGACCCTCTGTCCGTCAGACTCCCCAGCCATGCTCCTCTCCCATTCTGAGGGGAAAGTTGGAGTCCAGGCTGGATGGGGCTGGAAGAAGAGCAAAAACAATGGCCCGGGTGAGAGAAAAGGTGGAGGAGAGAGAGGTGAAGGGCCTACAGACTCTGATTCCGATTCAGACTCGGGCTCGTCTTCCTCCTCTCGTCATTCTGGCAGCTCAGATGATAGTGGAGACAGTGATGCAGAGAGAGAACAAGGTGAGGAGACCCTGTATATAAATCTGGTTTGTGGTAACCTGTCACTGTATAGCTTAAAATATAATTTCTTAGTATTAATTTCTTAGCCTTTCAATGATGTTCATTATGCATCTCAAAATTCAAATTATAGCTATTTGTTCTGAAATGCCCTTTTCTGTAATACAGCGGAATCATTATTTATCAAAAAAAATGTTGTCAAAATGTTCTATACAAGAAGTAAAAATACAGTCAAATTAGTTCCATCAAGGCCATTTTTCAGCTTTTTTCATTGTATGAATGCCAGAATGATGATTTGTGTCTATTGGTACTAAAATTCCAATACAGTTACATAGTATTGTTATTCTGAAAGAATACTTTTATTAAGCAAGGGTGCATTAAATTGATCAAAAGTGATAGGATTTTATGTTACAAATGTTTTTTATTTAAAATGTTCTTTTGGATCTTTTTATACCTCAAAGAAACCTGAAAAACAAGCATCACTGTTTTCACAAAAATATTCAGCATTCAAATTTGCCATCACAAGAAATATTAAAATAGATACCTGTTATTTACAGTGCAACAATCTTTCACAATGTTACTGTTTTTACTGTATTTTTGATCAAATTAATGCAGCCTTTGTGAGTACAAGTGATTGCTTGAAACAACATTTTGAATGATACTGATAAAATATTTGATTACATGAAAAAAGCCATATTATGGGCTTTCTTAAATTCTGATTGACTCAAATGGATTAATCATTTTTAAATCCATTCCGTTCCAAGATTTCTTGTTTAAACCGATTGATTGAAATAAATCAAGCTTGACAGTGCCTCACACATTTTGTTACTTAAGCTAAAAGGAATAATTTAAACTTAAAATTTATTTTTTTCAAAAAATAAAACCCTTAGACTTACTTTTTTCTTCAATGGAACATCATTAAAAAAAATTTTTTTTAGATAAAAATATATATATATTTACTAAATGTTATATTTACTTCTTTTTTTTCTTTGCCCAGCTGTAATGGTTATTGAGTTTGTTCGGATTTGTATGAGATTTGTAACTAGAATAACTGTTCTCTCAGCAACAGCTCTTAAGATGTGTGATGGTGATGAAGAAAACAGCCTCCTGTCACTCACACCGTCTCAAGAAGGCACCGCAGCCGAGTCCCTCACTGACCCTCTAAGAGTTGATTGGCCCAAAGACCGTGTGTTGATAAACCGAATAGATAACCTCTGTTCGCTGGTTGTAATGGGGCACTGGCCGTCAGGTCGCCGCTACGTCTCTGATGTTCAGCTCAGTGCTACATCTGAAGAGCGTGACCTCAGTGATGAACTGGGTTACCCTCGAGTGCCACGCAAAAGCAACAGTGGCCTTTCTGCAGAAGTTCTTGAAGGCCAAGAATCAGAGTTCACAGTAAAACTCCTGAAGGTGAGGTTGTGTTCAGACATTTTATGCAGCGTTATGAACCTCAGTGGTGTCTTTTTCTTCTGATTTAATATTTGTTTGGTTTGTTTTCTTCAGGAGGAAGGGCTGAAGTTGACATTCTCTAAGCAGGCTCTGATGCCAAACGGTGAAGGAAGTGCACGCAAAAAGCGAAAGGACCACGAAGTACGGAAATGCAGCCTCATTAAACTTACCTAATGTTACGTCTGGGGAATAAGTAACATTTAAATGAAATGCATTATATATGTCCAGTTGTATAATCTGCTTTTTTTACCTTTAGCTGGTAGATTCCGAAGGGGTTCTCCATGCTCCCCGTAGGAGGGACCTTCCCAACTGGCTCAAAGAAAACCCGGATTATGAAGTGGAGGGAGATATGCTAGAGGTAAGTGCTAAACTCAGGTTGAGCTCTCCTTTTTTTTGACTGAAACGCCTGATAATTTCCCTTTTGTTGGTGCAGTTACTGGTGAACCGGACCAAAAGAAAGAGGAGGAGGAAGAGGGTAGAGAAAGGAGCCGCACTTACTGGGAGTGAGAGAGTTAAGGTCATAGACATAAGGACGGGCAAGAAGGTGATTTCTTGTGTTTTATCAGCATATCAGAATGATTTATGAATAATCATGAGATTCTAAATTACATGGCATTCTAAAATAGAAAACGGTTATTTTAATTTGTAATAATATTTCACAATATTAATGTTCTTACTGTATTTTTGATCAAATAAATGCAGCCTTTGTGAGCATAAGAGACTTCTTTCAAAAACATTTAAAAATCTTTTTAAAACAATTTTGTTTTTGCCTCCATTTTTTTATGAGCTGAACTCAAAGATCTAAGACCTTTTCTATGTACACAAAAGGCCTATTTCTTTCAAATATTATTCACAAATCTGTCTAAATCTGTTAGTGAGCACTTCTCCTTTGCCGAGATAATCCATCCACCTCATATGGCTTATCAAGATGCTGATTAGACAGCATTATTATTGCACAGGTGTGCGTTAGGCTGGCCACAATAAAAGGACACTAAAAATGGATTTGGAGAGGCCTTGTGGTAGAGAAATTATTTGAGGTGGATGGATTATCTTGGCAAAGGAGAAGTGCTCATCAACACAGATTTATACAGGTTTATGAACAATATTTGAGAGAAATAGTCCTTTTGTGTACATAGAAAAAGTCTAAGATCTTTGAGTTCACCTCATGAAAAATGGGGGCAAATACCTGTGTGTTGCATTTATAATTTTGTCCAGTATAGTTTATGTATTCATGAAAAATCTATGAATGCACCAATCTACAGTGTGGTTCGTCTGGGACAGTTAATGTTCTTGATGTATTTGGTGCAGTTCAGTTGGTCTTAATGATTTACACTCCGTTGCTTTTCAGTTTGGTGGAATATATGGGCCTGCACTACAGGACCTGAGAGAGCACCTGGAAGAGAATCCTGACCACACTGTAGCACCGGAATGGTCTGAGACTGTTCGCAATTCGGTTGGTGTCTCCTATATTAGCTCATTGTGTCTGGTTATCATCCTCATCTGCCCTGGTTGTATCATGTATTTAGGCAGTGATCAATTTTATGGAAATTAATATGATCCTTCTCTTCAATCTCAGGGCTTTTTGCCTGAGAGTTTATTCCACAGACTGTTGAGTCCCCACGCTTCAATCCCCAAAAAGAATCGTCATTACCTCTCCACCCCTTCGATCCAGACTGAGGACCCTCTCCTCGGAGGCGGCGAAGGCGAGACCTTAGTTTCCGATGGTGCATACATGATGGACGATGAGGACCTGGATGACAGTGGTCACCTCACGTCATCTCACCACTTCCTTACTCCAGCCTACGATGTGAAGATGGAGCCAAGTGCTCTTGATATGGACGAGGGTGACAGTTTGTCACAAGGTGGATATGATAGTTCAGACAGAGAGGCCATTTTGGATGATGTCATCATGGCACCGAAAAATTCAGACTCTTCCTCAAGCTCCGAGGATTGACCAAATCTCATGTTAGATGTAGTAGACCGAGATCATGACAGTCTTTTATTTTATTATATTCTGCCTTCATTATTTTTATAATTATTGTTGATGTTATTGCTTAAAATATGGAGTAACAGATTTTTTCTTGGGTTGAATTTGTACTTGACTGTTTTGCGTAGATTGAGGAAAGATACAGGTGCCGTTTTTTTTTTTTTCATTTTTTCTTTACACCTCATCAGCACTTTGTGCTTAATTCCAGCTGAAATATGAATTTGTCTCACATACCCAGAGTAAGCCCCTTTCATCCTTTATTGGCTGGGAAAGGAGCTTTTTGTTTCTCACCCTCAGGCTGAACTGTTTAACAGTGTGCTTGAGGATCCATAGTCATGCACTGAGCTGAGCCATAGTGGCGCCTCGGTCTGGTGAAGAGTTTTTGTTGGATGTATATCATTTTTTTGTGTGTTGGGGGGTGGGGATGGGGTAGGATTTGGGGTTTAGGGTTAGTTACTGAAACAATGTTAGACAGATGATGGCTGTATTGTACAAAGTAGAGTTGGTCCTATGCCTGCAATGATGCAAAAATTATGCGTTTATTCCCGTTTCAATAACTGACTCCAACTGTCTCTGTGATATAAATATGAATAGCAGTCTACAGTGGAAACTGATGTCTGTCGAATTCATTTCATCAAATGTTGGTATTTATTTGAATAATGACCACTCAAGGCTCTTTTTATTGACTGGCTGAAATACATGCTGAGTAGAAAAGCAAGTTCTCTCTCTCTCTCATACTTCAAAAATATCAGTCATTAACGATTGTGTTTTACTGAATAACAAGTACTTTCAATGTTGATGTCTTGTAGCTTTAGTTGACATCAGTAATATTTGACATCTTAATAACAAATTTAGATGATTCAAGTAAGGTTGAAACGAACACATTAAAAGTTAATAAAAAGCACAGAAATTGAGCATGAGGCAGGGTTAGAATTTCTTGACACCTGTTGGAGGTAAGTCAGGTTTTACAAATGTTCAACACATTTGAAGTTTTTATTGGTAAAGCTCACAAACATCATCCTAAAATCTGCATAAATGTAATGTTTACTTTTTTTGTGCATTTTCGAACCACTCAGCTTGTGCAAACTGCCTTCTCTGTCCAGCATGTGGTTTAACCATTGGGTGGTTATCACTGATCAGTATTACTGTAGTATAAGACAAATAGATTGCTGTTATGTGGTGCCTTTTGAGCTCTGTAACTTAAAGTAAATATGCCTGTTGATATTTTAGGAAATATCTATTAAAAGAGATGAGGAGGATTAAATAAATCCATTGCTAATATTTGGTTATGTTTGAGCAACGTTTACTCTGTAGAAAATGTCACTTCCAGTGGGATAATAGAATGGACACATGTTGAAACAAATTAAACGTTCGCATATAAACGCTTGTACCCAGGGACATGGCTAAATGGAAACCTCAGTTAGAGTAGTAAAATTATGTAGAAATCCGTTCATGTTATATTTAATAATTATATATATATATATATATATATATATATATATATATATATATATATATATATATATATGTGTGTTTGTGTGTGTGTGTGTATGTACGAATTACATTTTTTAACCAATGCCAAGCATATAGACTCATAGACGGAGTGTACTATGGAAAATGAAAATTGAGAATGGACCTGGAATTGTAAGTCATGGTGGGGTTAGGCGAAAAGAGAAAATGAAAAAGATTTTCCTCTAGAGGGCACATGTGACATTCTCTTTTATGCCTTCAATAACAAGAAGACCATATGTTTGTCCTATCGAAAACATTAGTACACATTTGAGAATTGGCTCTTTATAGCTGATCTAAAAACTGAATTCCGTTCAGCATTAGTAAGCTCTTGCTCTAAGATTCCGTCCCCTGTAATCATAAGGACTGTGATTGGTCCAGCATGTCCTCGCTGAAAAAATAAAACGGCTGCCATGTGACAATCAGCGCCGATAAGGGAAAATAATTGTGTGGTGGTTATCGAATTAGTAATAGAGAGTGAATGATCAAAACAGAAGAACTGTTATTTAAAATTGAGGTCTATTAACTAGAGACGAAGTGGGTCGCGTTAAGTATTTTCAGGAAAAGGGTTTCATTTTATGGGCTACGAATATCTATGATCGGATCGGAGTGCGATTAATGTGACTTGTGAAAGCAAACAGACAAACGTAACAGAGCACCGATCGAATCGGTCCATTTTTTAGCACTGGCAGCAACTGTCTTTGCTGGTGCAACTCTAATACAAACTTTGTTAATTAAATTTGAATATATATTAAGAATATACCGTTTATAGTCATATTTAATGAGACATTGGATATAACATATAGCAAATAACCGGAGTCTCTCTCCGCGAGGCCTGTGATGAATGAAACCTCACGTTGGGTTTAACAGCAACATCTTTGTGAACTAACGTTAGTAGCACTTAGCCAGTTAACGTTAGCTGCTGCTAGCTGGCTGAATTGGTAAGATTTGAACAAATCTGGTAATACTTGCGCTGCGTGTGGAATCGTGTAATGAGGTGTATTGGCATTATTCAGCGGGCAACACGTAACAGTTACCATATGCTGGGTTATACCGAGAACAAGATGTTGTGTTTCTTGCTTCTTTTCTTTTAGTGAAGATGTTTTTCTTTTTCTTAGATGACTTAGCCCTTTGATTATTTTCTTAATTTGTTGCTCTTGGATTGTTACAAGGTCAACCGCTTCTCTCATATCAAGAAACCCAAATTACTTAATTTATCTATTTATTTAATCTTAATATTATCCTCATGGATCTAAATTTTTACTCGGATCTCTCTGACGGGACTGGTCAACATGTTGATTCCGAGTTTATGGAAAACTCGTCTTACAATGGATATGATTCCGTGAACAAGGTAATTATGACTGCTTTGTGTAGTAAACATCTGTAGTTAAATATAATTTTATTTGAAATTAAAGCATGTCATGTAGTGTTCCTTTTGATCAATATGTCTGCTGCTAAATAATACAGCGGTAAACCTCTGTTTATTAGTTCGCAGGTGGCAATGAGTCGTACCTGACCATCAGTGGACCTGGTCATCATTTTCTTGAGGTGGTTCTAATTTTGTTCACAATTAACTTGTTTAATAGTAACTAAATGTTATACATGTATGTTTGTATTTATATTAAAAAAAGTTTTTATCATTTTATTCATGCATTTACTTTTATCTGTAGAAAACATTCCATACACCCTGTCTGGGTGATGAAGAGTTTGAAATCCCAATCTCCTTGGATCCAGATTCTGCGCTCACCATCGAGGATGTGGAGGCCCATTTTGGAGAGTTGGCCGAACAGGCTGAGAGCTCGAGGGGTCCTGGAGTTGGAAATAGTCTTGCCAGTAATACTGTTGTAGGGGGAAATGATCCCTCTTTTGCCTCTGCTTTCATGAATCCATCTTCTCAGGGCATAGAGCACCTGAGTTTGGGTGTGATTAACCAGCCGGGTGGAAGTGCACTGTTGAGCTCAACTCTGGGTGTGGTAAGCTTAGCTTTTTTTTTCTTCATGCTTTCAACTTGTAAGAATGGGCACTTGAATTGCTATTAATGGAATTAGATCTTGTGTAAAGTGTAGATTGGCATATCATATTTCGTCTTGACCTGTTTGTTTGTTTGTTTTTATTAGGATCTTGGCCATTCTGTTGGCTCCCATTTTAATAGTTCCTCCTCCATGACTATTGATGTTCCAATAAATGACATGAACCACAGTCTCTTGGGACACAATCAACTTACCACCATAGACCATTCAGATCTAAGTGCTCAGTTAGGGCTCAGCCTTGGTGGTGAAGCCAAGTCACCTGACCATCCACTGTCAACCACACCATCTCCTTCTGGCTCATTGCAGGATGAAGACATGGAAGACTTCAGACAGGTGAGTCTTTCAGTGATGGGCTTGATGTGTTGCACATTTTCGTTCTTTTTACATCTTACAACCTATCCCCTTTTCCGTTACAGAAAACCATGCTGGTCGACTCCTTCTCAGCCTCTGCGACGATCATACCACACATCCCTAACTTGACGGGTTCCACCCAGCTCACTTCAGCTCCTCCAGCTGTGGTGAGGAGGGTGGGCGGCAAGCCGGCCATGGTGCCTATGACCACAGTGGATACGGGAGCAACGTTCGGAGGCAAAAAAGGAAAGAAGAAAAAAGATCCCAATGAACCACAGAAACCAGTGTCAGCCTATGCTCTGTTCTTCAGAGACACCCAGGCAGCTATTAAAGGCCAAAACCCCAATGCCACATTCGGAGAGGTGTCTAAGATAGTGGCATCTATGTGGGACAGTCTTGGAGAAGAGCAAAAACAGGTGGAGTATAGTTCTTTAAAGACTGACAGTGTTGGCAAAAAGTGTAATGCAATTAAAATATGCATTACTATTCAAAGATTTGGGTCATTGCGCTTTTTTCCCTCAACAAATGTGCATTACTTTCATCAAACCTGACACAACTTTTGTAACATTATGCATTTCTTTACTACATACAACATATTTAGCAGAACAATTGTTTTCAACATTCCATTGGTAAGATAAACAGACTGTCCTGCCCAAATTCACACCACTGGCTTGTATATACGCTTAAAGGGGGGGTGAAACACTCAGTTTCAGTCAGTGTCATGTCAATCTTGAGTACCTATAGAGTAGCATTGCATCCTGCATATCTCCGAAAAGTCTTTATTTTTTTAATAATTATATAAGAAAGATGCGCTGTTCCGAGTCTTTCCGAAAAAAGCCGAGCGGGTGGGGGCGTGTCGTGTGAGCGGAGCTAAATAATGACGTGTGCAGCAGCGCGCTGTGTGTTGAGTCGAGTGCGTCGTAAAGCTGTCTCATCCCTAACAGCGGGAAAAAAACTTTATTCAAAATAAAAATATGGCTTTTAATCAGATACAGCCATACATCTATGATCCGGAATCAGACCCAGAGGCTGCAGTTGAACAGGAGCAGCAGCAAAAACGACTAGAGCAGGACGTCTCTATGTGGTACAAGTTATACACTAACTATATAATATGCTTAGCGGCTTGTGTTATTTACATATTTATACTTGAATTATATCGTCATATTTTTGTCTTTGAAGGTGTACATGTGGGAAGTGCAGTTGTGCACGTGTGTTTGTGTGTTTACGCGTGGTTTGTGTAGACAGTAAGCGGACTAAAAAAAACACAGACATTTGAAGCAGTCTCACTCACCCTTCTAACGTTGGGACTGCTCCATCATTCAGCATTAGGCGATTGGGAAAATCCGGCGTCGAGCTGGGCCTTGTTTATGAAACAGTCGGCACCGAAATGCAGCGAACAGATATAAACATTCGCGCAACTCAGTTGCTGATCCGGAAAAGCAAATTACATCCACTGTTGCCTTAACGCGGGGGTTTTGGGGAATCTGTGCAGGACTGTCTTGGTCTGGCAACCAAAAACGCACTTTTTTGGTGACATTGTTATGTGCACATCACCTGTCCAGCATCCTACAAGCCAGCGCTTTGATGGGCGTAGGCTGTTGCTTTCGCTCTCTCCCTCGCTTTCTCTCTCTCTCTCTCTCTCTCTCTCTCTCTCTCTCACGCGCTTCCGGTAGAATTGTCCGTAACGCCCATACAAGGAAATTCCGCCCCCATTAACGTCAAAGGGGACGCATGATCTCAAAAAACTTGCCGAAACTTATGACTAACCGGAAGTAGTATTTTTGACAAAGAAATACTCCCATCAAACGTCCACCTTAACTTTTGAAACTTTGTCTATGTTTATTATGCGATTCCAAGTCTTTAACAGTGTAAAAAGATCAGTATGCATGAAACAGCATTTCACCCCCCCTTTAAGGCCAATTATTGGAATTGCAGTTGTCAGAAAAGACTGAAAAGTCTAAAAAGTCTATAAATACACCTTGTGAAGGAATTCATTTACCATTTCCATCCTTAAATATTACATACATTCACATGCTTTTTATGAAACTTGAATTATGAACTTTTGCAGGTTTACAAGAGGAAAACAGAGGCAGCTAAGAAAGAGTATCTTAAAGCTTTAGCTGCCTACAGAGCTAATCAACTCTCAAAAGTGAGTGAATTGTTTCTATTTTTGTTTTTGCTATTTAATTGTTTTTTTGCTGTCTAATCTTATACTTTCTTTTCCTCATCCAGCCATCTAATGAGATGGAAGATACTGCTCCTTCCACTCCGCCCTCTGTCCCCTGTCCTGCACCCGTCACACCCGCACCTGCTGCCCCTGTCCGTCCGCGCTTGACTCCTATCCCTGAGCAGAACACCATCACCAACATCTGCGCATCCAATATTATCCTGGACCTGCCTCAAGTCACCACCCGTTCTCGCACGGGTTCTCTACCCTTGGCCATCGGCCAGCCCCCTAACATTAACCCCAGCCCGACACCCACTGTCACGAAAATCATCATCTCAAAGCAGATGCTGCAGGGAGGTTCTCAGCTCCACCAGATCCCCACGTCTATGGTGACGGTGATTCCGGCCGGAGTACGAGCTGTGCACCCGGCTTCTGCTGGACGACAGCCTCCACCACTGCAGCAGATGCAGGGCACCCCACCTCCACCACGTCTGCAGCAGATGGTACAAACCCAAGCCCCGCCTCCTCTTCAGGCCAAGCCCCGTGGAGGGGCAGGAATTTCCGTGGCTGTCACGGCTACGCCTCCACCGCCTCTTCAGATAAAGATTGTGCCCGCTTCAATACACTCTGACCTGTCCACACCCATTATTGTTACTACAGCAACAAGTGTCAATCCTGTTATTTCTGCATCCACCATCTCAGCCTTAGCACATCCCGCCCCTGTTGAGGTGAAAGTGGAAGAGCCCAAAGAGGAGTTGCTCACTGGGACGGATGAGGCTCTGACAGAGGAACCCGAAGAGGTTGGTTTTTTCCCCCCATAATTAACCCGTTTAATCCCAAATTTTTTCCTGCAATGTGAGTACATGCAATTTACTCCTTAGACCTCCCTAACACACAAATGGTATGCCTTCTTTGATTTTATGTTGGTTAAGTTAGTGAAATATTAGGTTTTATACTCGGTCACAATAGTGACCGGTGGGAAACAGCATAGACAGAATTCATACAAATTCTTCTATTAGACCTATTTACCGGTTTGAAACTTAAAATAACAATAAAATATCCAACATATAAGAATGAGATATGATTAGGATTTACTTTAAAACTATTTCTATTGTTCATGATACACAATAAAAAAAAAATTGGGGGTATGAAAATTGCAGCCCATTGAAATAAATACAAAAATCTAGGTAACACGTTCATCTTCACTGAATAACGTGTCTGGCCAAAGAGAGGGGAAGAGGTGACCAACAAACCTTGAAAAGATCTAGGCACATACATGTAGTTATTACTCCTAAATATTAGGAAGAGCAACTTTGAACATTGAAGCACCAATTGGTAAATCTGAAATTTGGAAGTTTACAAGGTATATCTTATAAGGTTTATAAGGTATATCTCATAGATATAGATAGACAGACAGACAGACAGACAGACAGAAGTATAGACTGATAGACAGATAGACAGAAGTATAGATAGATAGACAGACAGACAGACAGACAGACAGACAGACAGACAGACAGACAGACAGACAGAAGTATAGATAGATAGACAGACAGGCAGACAGACAGACAGAAGTATAGATAGACAGACAGAAGTATAGATAGACAGACAGAGAGAAGTATAGACAGACAGACAGAAGTTTAGCTAGATAGACAGAAGTATAGACAGACAGACATATAGATAGACAGACAGATGTATAGTTAGACAGACAGACAGAAGTGTAGTTAGTTAGACAGACAGAAGTATAGATAGATAGACAGACAGACAGACAGACAGAAAGAAGTATAGCTAGACAAAGGTATAGACAGACAGAAAGAAGTATAGCTAGACAAAGGTATAGACAGACAGAAGTACGATGGATGGATGGATGGATGGATGGATGGATGGATGGATGGATGGATGGATGGATGGATGGACGGATGGGCAGATGGGCAGATGGATAGTTTTCAGTTCAATCTGTGAGTGAGTTCATATGAATAACACAGAATGACATAGAGGGGACATATTCTGTGTTATACTACCGGTCACAATTGTGACCGTCTTCTTTTATATGCATCCTGACAGCAGAATAAACTATGTATTCATATAATTTCAATATGTATGTATAGATGACCCTTTCATGATGATGTGTGCAAAAAATGAATGAGCTATTCAAAAATTAACTTTGATTAATTCATTAAATTTTCCTGTCATTTCTGTGCTTTCACATTGTCATTGTGCTAAGATGGCAGTACCAAGAAATAAGTGTGTGTGGTCACACGACCAAACTATACAGCAATGTTAGACCTGCCCAGAACTCATGTAGACATCTTAAATGGGTATTATAAATGAAAATTTGCTTCATAATAGAAGTTGATTTTTAATACAACACTAAAATATTCGAGGAAAATTGACGGTCACAATTGTGACCGGTGGGATTAAACGGGTTAACATCAACAGAGCTACTCTGGTTACACTTTCTTTTAAGGTGTCACTGATACAGTGTAATTATACAATTTAAGTAATGAGTAATATTAACAACCAGTCAAAAGAGAACAGTAAGATTTTTTTAATGTTTTAGAAGAATTCTTTTCTGCTCACCAAGGCTGAATTTATTTGATCCAAAATACAGCAAAAAAAAACTATTATTGTGAAATATTTGTACAGTTTAAAATAACTTTTTTTCTATTTTAATACATTTTAAAATGCAATTTCTGATTCAAAGCTGAATTTTACAGACGCTCTGGAGAACAGAAGAGACAAAAGTAAAAGCTGCTTTATAGTAGAAATCATTAACTCAAGTCTGACACTTTTTAAAATCTGCTGGCTTTAAAGCAATCTTTTATTAGGGTGTGGAATTGCAGAGATTTTGCAAACACATCCACATTGCTATGATCAGATGCTTTCTTAACTGCTGTTTTCTCTCCGCTGTCATTTTTTATTGTTTATTTTGTTATTGGGAGGCTCAGTGGTTCATGTAGGTTGTTTACAAACCGAAGGGTTGGTGGTTCAATCCCCGGTTCCACCTGACCAAGTGTCGAAGTGTCCATGAGCAAGACACCTTACCCCAGTTGCTCCCGACGAGCTGGATGGCGCCTTACTTGGCTGACATCGCCGTCGGTGTATGAATGGGTGAATGTGAGGCAAAATGTAAAGCGCTTTGGATGGCCATAGGGTCTGTTAAAGCGCTATATAAATGCAGTCCATTTACCCCAATGCATGCAGCAAATATTTATGCCAATCATGTTTGATACCAGTATATCTTTCTTTTTACCATTACCAAAGAACAGAAAAGAACTACGCTCTGATTATATCTGTGCCTTAAGAGGTCAAACACAAGTTAAGCATACAGCAAAGAGTTATTTAGAGACGTTTTTCCTGCTTTTTCAGATGGAGATGGAGGTAAGTGTTGCTCCTTCGGTCTCCTCTTCTGCTCCTTCTTCGAATCTCTGTGTCCGCGCTGGATGCACAAACCTGGCCGTGGAGAGTCGAGACTGGGATAAGGAGTATTGCAGCAATGAATGTGTGGCCACACACTGCAGGTGTGTTTTTGTGTATGCAGTTTTTCTTTTCTTCGTAAGGTGTTTTTTTTTTTGCACAGTCAAATTCCATTTACTAACCATCCCTATTTTCTTACCAGGGATATTTTCATGGCCTGGTGTTCAATCAAGAGCCAGAACTCAGCCACTGTCAAATAAATGAAACAAAATCCTCCTGATTCTGGGTCTTGGCATGGCTGGATGTGTCTTTTATAACAACAGAACAAAATTTTACTGGAATTACTAGTGAAGGCTTAGTGTTTTTGTTGTGAAATATCTAAGGCATAAAAAAACTGTGGAAAAATCACTCTTGATATTAAAGGACAAGTATTTGTCTTTGTTCCAACTATTGATGAATATAATGCGACATTACATGTTGACTTGGTTTCCCAATTGGAAAAGACCTACAGTGAATTTTTTTTTTTTTACCTTGTATTGTTTCCATCAGGTTTTGGCCAGTGGTTTATCTTATTATTTTTGTGTATGTATGTTGCTTGTTATTGTTAAAAGGAGGCAAATCTGAACCCTTGTGTTATTTTCAAATGCAGTAATTTTGATTATGATGACAAATTTAGGAGTATTGGTGAACCTCAAACAGCAATGCAATCAGTCTGCAATTCTATTCCATTTTCAGTTTTCTTATGTTGTATTGACAGTGTCTTAGATCAGTGTTCACAAGTGCTCTTGTGTAAATTCTTTTGCCTTAGTTATAGGGTTTGGCCGACTTTTTTTTTAGATTGTGTTACAAAAATTACTCAAGTATTAATAAAAGGCAGCCAAAATGGACTAAGTTTCAGAATTTATTGCAAACATGCCCCTTTTAATGCAATGCTCAAATGGTTGTAGCACCTGTGTATATGTATGTGTGTGTATGTGTATATATATATATATATGTGTGTGTGTGTGTGTGTTTGTGTATGTATGTGTGTATATTTATTGTCCAACAACAAATATTTTGATGTACATATTAGTCAGAATTATTGCATTCCTATTCTACAGGGAGTGCAGAATTATTAGGCAAATTAGTATTTTGACCACATCATCCTCGTTATGCATGTTGTCTTACTCCAAGCTGTATAGGCTGGAAAGCCTACTACCAATTAAGCATATTAGGTGATGTGCATCTCTGTAATGAGAAGGGGTGTGGTCTAATGACATCAACACCCTATATCAGGTGTGCATAATTATTAGGCAACTTCCTTTCCTTTGGCAAAATGGGTCAAAAGAAGGACTTTACAGGCTCAGAAAAGTCAAAAATCGTGAGATATATTGCAGAGGGATGCAGCAGTCTTAAAATAGCCAAGCTTTTAAAGCGTGATCATCAAACAATCAAGCGTTTCATTCAAAATAGTCAACAGGGTCGCAAGAAGCGTGTGGAAAAACCAAAGCGCAAAATAACTGCCTGTGAACTGAGAAAAGTCAAGCGTGCAGCTGCCAAGATGCCACTTGCCACCAGTTTGGCCATATTTCAGAGCTGCAACATCACTGGAGTGCCCAAAAAGCACAAGGTGTGCTATACTCAGAGACATGGCCATGGTAAGAAAGGCAGAAAGTCGACCACCACTGAACAAGACACACAAGCTGAAACGTCTCAAGACTGATTTTTCTTAGGTTTTATGGACTGATGAAATGAGAGTGAGTCTTGATGGGCCCGTGGCTGGATTGGTAAAGGGCAGAGAGCTCCAGTCCGACTCAGACGCCAGCAAGGTGGAGGTGGAGTACTGGTTTGGGCTGGTATCATCAAAGATGAGCTTGTGGGGCCTTTTCGGGTTGAGGATGGAGTCAAGCTCAACTCCCAGTCCTACTGCCAGTTTCTGTAAGACACCTTCTTCAAGCAGTGGTACAGGAAGAAGTCTGCATCCTTCAAGAAAAACCTGATTTTCATGCAGGACAATGCTCCATCACATGCTTCCAAGTACTCCACAGCGTGGCTGGCAAGAAAGGGTATAAAAGAAGAAAATCTAATGATATGGCCTCCTTGTTCACCTGATCTGAACCCCGTTGAGAACCTGTGGTCCATCATCAAATGTGCGATTTACAAGGAGGGAAAACAGTACACCTCTCTGAACAGTGTCTGGGAGGCTGTGGTTGCTGCTGCACGCAATGTTGATGGTGAACAGATCAAAACACTGACAGAATCCATGGATGGCAGGCTTTTGAGTGTCCTTGCAAAGAAAGGTGGCTATATTGGTCACTGATTTGTTTTTGTTTGGTTTTTGAATGTCAGAAATGTATATTTGTGAATGTTGCGATGTTATTTTGGTTTCACTGGTAAAAATAAATAATTGAAATGGGTATAAATTTGTTTTTTGTTAAGTTGCCTAATAATTATGCACAGTAATAGTCACCTGCACACACAGCTATCCCCCTAAAATAACTAAAACTTCTAAAAATATTCAGCTTTGATATTAATGAGTTTTTTGTGTTCATTGAGAACATGGTTGTTGTAAAAATAATAAATTAATCCTCAAAAATACAACTTGCCTAATAATTCTGCACTCCCTGTATGTGCTCCGTCTTTTTGCCGCGCATGCACATGGCGATATTTATTCATGGAAGCCTGACATTTTTTCACATGCAGAAGGCTTGTCCTCTCCAGACAGCAAAATGGACATATTTGCATGACTTTCTAACATTTACAGATAGGCAATATACCTGTGAAATGGAAGTTATGCACTGAGGAAAGCACCATATTTCATTGCATTAAACACTGAGTAGGTTAGCTTATTTATCTGTTTGTCAGCACAAACAGTCTATCTAAAAGAGCATCTGATTGGGCAAGCTGCTCTAAACTTTGTTTTAACTATATCTTACCAGTTGTTTTAAAGCCCTTAATAAAGCATGTGTCCTGTTGAGGACAAGTTGTATCATTCACTTTCCATGGATCAGCTTACTGCGTACTCCATCATTTTTCAGATGCGCTTGTATCAATCTACTGTATATCGTTAAAAACGGTATTGCCTCATTCCATATCATTAAAAAAAAATTCTATATTGCATAGACTCGATATACCGCCCAGCCCTATAGCGACAATGAGTAGTTCTGTCAGAACTGACAGCGGAAACTGAGTGGTGAATGGTGACGGTCTCAGCACCAGAAGGAGCCATGCTGGTGTTTTGACCATGGTCAGAAAAAGACCTGAAAGAAGCATTAACTCACCCCTCTGACCCCTGAGAATAAGGTGACACGTTTGCTGCAGAGTTTTTATTGTTCTGCCAAGATTTCAGTTCCGTGCATGGTAAATGAACTAAAACAATGCTCCGGTTGGGGCCAGCAGAGTGGTATAAGATCAAAGCCCGCTTTTCCAACAACAGATTTGAGGAGAAGCATTCTGAAAATGCAGTGTACAGACAACCACACGCCGAAGACCCGTGTACACATCACGAAAGCATTAGTTTGATTCTCTTCCCCATGTATCACTGTCAAAAGCAGATGTGACCACTGGGAAGATGCCTATTTGTGAAAACATTCATGTTTAGTACAGATCGGCAAGATACTTAGGAAAAGATCAAATTTAACCCTATCTTATCTGCATATTGAACAAAAATATGTCAAGCTGATATTGAATTTGTACTGTGTAGTGGACAATAACATAAATCACTGTCTCATCTTAGAGGAAGAGGCAGCAAATATTGAGGCCGTAAGGGACATACCAGAAAAATCAAATTGATGTTAGGCTAATTAAAAATGTGTAACCGGTAGTTATACGTGTAAAAACTTGTACAAGACTTACAAGTAGTCAATGAAGCAGTACATATGCAAGCCCCAAGTGTCCCAAACCCTTACACGATTTAGTCACAAGTGTCGAGCGATGGTGAATGGTTCTCTGTTGTCAATACAATGCCTTCTTCAGCATGCCTGTACATCCAGACAGTTAATTTTGGTTTGCATTTAATTTCAATAGAAAATCGTATACATTGACAAGGCTTTGTCAAGGTCATTGTGAATCACCACCCAATCATCACGAGGCACAGAGAAGAAGCTTCAAACCATTACAGCTCACGTAAGTACAGCGATGTTGCAATATGTGGATGACATGTAGTCCGAGAAAGCGAGAGTGCGAACAGGATACAGTGAAACTCTTAAAACATCTGGCAACAGAAGGTCAAGTAATGACCAGAAATCTCTGTCCAAAACATGTGTGGAGGCAATGCAGAAGATTCCAAAACCTGCAACAAAGAAGCAGTTAATGTAATTTCTAGGTATTTGCTCTTACTGTTGAACATTTAATCCAAATTTTGCAACTGATGAGGCACCACTGAGCTCAATTGTTCATGAAAAAGGCCTCAACCTTCATAATAAAATAATGGCCATGGATGAATCTGGCTATCATGGTCTGTTGTTGCGGCAGAAAGAAACACCACCTACGCAGCGCATAACGTGGGAAGGCAGAGAGCAAGTGAGCTAGCTCTGTCCATACACAGAGAGTTAACTCTTTTCTTTTGCAGTATGTCATGATGGATTCCATTGAACTGAACTGATTCTGTTCAAATGTATAAAATGTTGTTACTGTTAAAGGGGTACTTCAGCGCTGGGAAGATTAATCTGTATTTAAACTGGGTCATCAATGTAGTAGAAATGTGAAATTATTTTTGAATTTGGTGCTTTCTTCACTGAGAAAAGACAGAAAATGTATTTTTGTCTCATGGGAATAAAAGACTACAATTCCCAGAATGCTTCGCTGCCCTGTGAGGCCATTCCCAAAGCCACCAACTGGATTACTGTGACTGAGTTGGAGAAGACACTACAATTAAAAACTGAACGTGTCTGTTCAATATAATGAGTGAGTCACCGTGCGAGTATTACAGCACTGAGCACTAACTGCAGGAGTGAGATAAATGAGCTCTCGTGATGAGAGCTGAGGTAATCACGACTACACTCGCGGCATACATTCACAACGCGAATTCAGTCTGGCGCTTCAGTTCATGCCTTTGCAAGCTTAACTTTCATAGAAATTAATTTGAGAAGTTAAAAGACTTACATTGCTCACAATAGCTCTGTTTAAATGAGTGCCTGCAGCTGAGCTCTGAGTGTGATCTCCCATCCCCCATGTGCGGGTTCAAAACATGCGGAAAATGGCTCCCTCTGCTGGCTGTAGTCTTTAGCCTTTGGCCAAACATTCCTCCTATGATACAAATATCGTCAATTTCCATCATAGGAGGAATTTTTCCAGAAATAAAATGCAATAATCTCTTGTCTCAGGGGGATATGAGGGGGGAAATTACAATCATTTGAATATACTCCAGGGTTTCTACTGATACAAAGCCATATGCTAATCGCTGAAGTAACCCTTTAACATGAAAACACCACAGGTCACACCAAAAAGGACGACTAGCCAGATAAGCAGGTTTAATACATATCACTAACAAAAATACTCTACACTCACAGGTGAAAACAGCCAGGAAATGGTTTACTCCAACACAAACTCCAGCCTCAGACAGAAAGAATAAAGTAAGGGATCAAGGTTGTGTGCTGGTAAGGAACCTCCCTTGCTAACGAGGGAAAGCATCGCAACGGCTTGCAAAGAGTCACCCTGATAAAGATGGATTATTCACGGCGCAAACGACATGATCAACACAACTGGAAGAAGATGTGAACCAACTAATGGTTTCATTTTAGCAGAAACATCAGTTTGTGTGATGTTTTTTTTATCATTTTATTTGATTCAAGCAAACTATGTATTGTATGACTGAGTATTACTATATATCTCATGATTTGATTAATGATCATTTGAAAATATTTCAGGTACATGTAAATTGAAAAGAGCAAAAGCTATTAATACTATAGACTATGGGAGTCTCACTATACATTATTGTAAACAACAATTTTCTAAAAAAAAAAAAAAAAACATTTTTCTAACTGGTTTTTCAATTCCAGCTTCACCATAATAATTATGTTTCTTTTTCCCACGACACTGGCATGTTTTTTCATTGAATTGCTCAAACTTTTCTTCAGTAGTTTTTCAATTAACTGCAGCTCTTGTAGCAAGAAAATGATATATGCTTGACCCTTTTAATAAAAACAGCCCAATAAACAAAGATATGAGGTTATTGTTTATTCAAAAACAAACTATATAGGTTTGTCATTATGGCTATGAGAAACGGTTAAAAAAAGTATGTATAACAAAAACTGAAGCAGAAACCTTTTCTTTTGTTTGCTATGAACTCACAAATATTACTACAAATGTTTCTACATAGTTTTTTGTTTTAGGTTGTTGTTGTTTTTTAAACCGAAATTGACAGCATTGATTGTTTTGTTTTTTTAAGACAAAACAAAACTGTATGACAAAAAAATAAAGCAATCTGAGAAAGGTTTTCTTGGCCCATACAAAGAGATCACATTAAAATGTTAAAAAGCACATGTAAAAGGCAATCTGAAAAAGGGAGCAAGTGTGTTACTAACAGCAATATTTTTTTACAGCTTTTTAAAAAGAAGCTTAAAGTGAACAAAGCGTGCTAAACAAGTAGTGAACAACAAGACTATTTCCTTTGAAAAAATATTACAAGGATATATAAAGCCCTGCAAATCTTGCAGCATCCAACTATCTCCAGTGTTCAATTTTACAGATTATTAAAAGTCATTGTTACAAATATAAGAGTTTAAAAGCAGTGACTTCAGTATTTACAGCAAGCAATAATTAGTCAAGTCTGTTTGTGTTGGACTGTATGATGAAACCCTCTAATGCCCTGGACATTTTTACATTTAGTGGCATGAAACTACTGGTGGGGTCTAGTTTTCCAACCGGGCATATGATTAGTACAGATGCAGATAAAAAGCAAAGACTACAACAGAAGAAATCGGTCCACAAACAATCCTATTCAACATGAAAAAAAAAAAGATATTAAGAAGAAAACCTGAAACTTGAACACGCAAAATGAGTAACCCCAAATGTTCTTATATCCTACTTGCTATTGTGCGTCAGCTCGGGTGTTATATTTACCAGCTGGATCCAGTGGTTCTGATGCGAGGTAGAAATATGGTGTTTGGTTTAGGTCACGCAAAACGTTTGTTCCGTTACTGAAGAGTTCGAAAGCTAACTGGTGCAGAGTGAGCGAGTCTGTGTTTCTCAAGGTTCTTGAGGATCCTAAAACCCTTCGAGCACAAGTTGCAAATGAAGGGCTTTTCACCAGTGTGAAAGCGCAGGTGAGCCTTGAGATTGTTTTTGAGACGGAAGCCTTTCCTGCAGTGTGGGCAGACGTGAGGTCTCTCTCCAGTGTGGAATCGCTCGTGCCTTCGCAAGCTTTTCCGCAGGGCAAATGTCTTTTTACACTTTCTGCATGAATACGGCTTTTCGCCTGTATGAAAGCGTTCGTGACGCTTTAGGATCTTCTTGCGTTTGAACTTTTTGCCACAGATCTTGCATGCATGAGCATGTCCTTGCGAGAGGACTCCCTGCAGGCGCCAAATGCCGTTCCCGCACTCTTTAAAGCAGCACAGTCGACGTCCCGTATGGACACGCTGATGGGCTCGCAGATCTTTGGGTGTAGAGAAGCATTTTTTGCTGGATCCATTCACCCTTGGCACACTTGACAGCATCAGTAGGTTCACAAGTTGCACAGAACAAGGCCGTAACAGTTTGCAATCGAAAGGCGTTTGGCTCATCTGGAAACGCACCTTCTTTGCATTCAGCGCACTAGTACCTGATGCCTGGCTGAGTTCATTGGCCTCCACTGGAGTTTTGCTGGATTGAGGGGGTTCTATGTGAGGTGACTTTTCAACAGACAGCGAAGAATTTACTTCCATAAGGTCGAGGTCCCACTGGGTTATACTGTCAGTGGGAAGGTCAGCGCTGGGAATGTTACCTAGAACAGAGCTGAATGGATGAGGCTCTGGATCTACTATAGAGTGCGAAGAAGGTTCCTCAAGAGCATCAAGTCCTTGAAGACCTAAAAGACCACAAACAAAAAGATTAAAAAAGGAGAATTTTTTTTTCATTCAATAGTAATTTCTGATTTTTTTTGTTTAAAAAAAATAAAAGTAAAAATTGTGTACATAAAACATTTACTTTTAGAATCAGAGTTTATTTCTGGATACATAATGAAGAAAAATTGCATTTTATATATTCAGCTTAAGCATCTCTGTGTAGCTGGACAAAGGATTATAAATTAAGCTGGTCTAGTTTCTTTATACCATTTTCCTGAATTGTCTCTGTTCTTTTTATGTCATCTGTCCATGGGTGTTCATGAATTATGCTGTCTCCCCTCCCCACTCCAATCTCCTAAAAAAAAGAAAAACAATATGACTTGGTTAATAAGGGAAAATAAAATAATTGTTGTACATTTTTGGTGTAGCATCGTTCTTCTTTAAATATTTAAATTATAAACATATTTTAATTCATATTAATATCCATTTGTTCTCTAGGTCAGTTTCCCAAATGGGGGTTAATAACTGCAGGGGGTTTGTGAATTTACAAAAAGCTAATAGTATACCTAAAATAAAAGTAAAATAAATAAATGGGGTTGCAAGATCATTTTAACATAGCTGTGATTTAATTAAATAACTGTATAGTCTCATACGCTGCATGGTTCAGATTGAAAAACGGGCAGCTCGTGATTCAGTGTTTCACTTTATTTACACAGGCACATCATTTCCAGCATTTTTGTGGACAGACGTCTACAGCCTTTTACTAGTATACCATCAAAATAAAAGTTTGAGGATTCAAAATGTTGAATAGCTTGTGGGTTTGAACTTTGAAAGAGAATACATATTACTTTTTCCATTTTTTATTTATTTATTTAAAAAAATATTTTTTTTATTAATGTATACATATGATAATGATAAGACATAAGATAAGAATGATAAGAAAATATCCTTTATGTCACAGTACAGTTGCAATTTAAAATGGTAATATATTTACATCTTCATTTTTATAATTATAATTAAAATAACAGTAATATTAAATTTGATTGAGTTCCACAAAACACTAGTGTGAATGTTGTTTGAGTCAAGATAAATAAAACACAAAAAAAAAGAAAAAAAAAAGATCTAATATCTTTAAAATGCATAATGAACATTATTTCAAACTATCTAGTTAACTAGAGAAAGTGAAAAATCAGCGCCACCTACAGTTTCTTTGAAGATTGTGCATGGAAGGTCAACCATGCATTGCAAATCCACTGCTTCTGGCGACTCCTTGCAGAGACTTTCAGAGGGAGAAAGTCCCTCCTCTCCTTTGGATTCCTGCAGATAAATCCCATCTTTCTCAATGGATACACACAGATCTGAATGGGGATTTCGGGGTAGAAGAGAACACAACATATTACAACTTAGAAACCTGGTCTGTGTCTATTACAGTGCTGCTAGTTCTCAAGGGACATTATTTGGGATTTTATGAGCACATTGTCCTTTTGAAAAGTTATTTTACATTTGAAAAATGTAGAAGTCTAAAAACCAGCTCAATTTTGCATAAACAGGTGAATAAACAATATTCATAAAAAGTTTTATTAAATATTTTGATCAAATATTGTCATATGATTATTAGCTCTTACTAATTTAATAAGTCACAGGCACAACAAACAACAATGTTAGCATGTAAACTAAGCAATAGTCTGCAAATCAAACTACTACAAAGTCGGACTTCAACCCTGACAAACGCAGCAGTAGTGCTGACTGATACTTTTCAAAGTATGGAAAACCCTTTTAACATTTACTTGTTAAAACTAAATAGTATTTATGTTACTTGTTTGTTTTTTGTTTTACAAAAATTCATCACAAAGTGTGCACATCTAATAGGCAAAAAAGCTCATCCATTAACAAACAAAAAAGTAAGGAAAAGTCAGCACACCACAGCTCCCTTTCTTACTTGGTATTTTTAACCAATCCAATAATAAGTTTTACCTTTTTAGTTTCAATAATTCAGTAACTTTTAATTAGATAGTAATACTTCCAACAATTCCAACAGTGACTTTTTTGATAGTATTGATTTAGTCACTATTTACTCATGTCTTTCAGTTTAGAGTACATCACCATATAGACTTTATAAACAGACTTCACTCGTGTAAAAAAAAAAGAGGTATGTTTGCTATTGTGAGAGATATGTTTGAATTAACACAACATGACAAATCAATATACATTTATTCTGTTTTCATTGTTGTACGAATATATAACATATCACTATAACGTTAATCAAAATATATCATGTTCAGGTCTTTGGTGTAAACAGCTATTTGTAATAATTTATTATATTGTCATTATTTTCTAGCCTAGTAAAATGTAACTAAATATAAAACTACTAGAACAGAGACTAATAGCGAAGGAAGACAAAAGTATATTAAATAAATAACGTTAACGAACAGAATTAGGAAAAACGAATAATCTATCTATCCTCATTATTATTTTTAAATACCGGTCACATAAAACAGATAAAAGCAATGCTTATTAAAACGGCTTGCCATATACGACAGCCTTCTTCCGGTTTACTCCTGTTGAATTCAACAAATGTGGAAGTAAAGCCAAGCTACATCCACAGCTAGAGAAGTGGCTGTTGTTTACGCAAAAACATAACGTTACCCTGGTGGTTGGACAGCAGTGTCTCTCCCACTTGCACACCGACGCTGCAAACCATCTTGTCCGATAGATTAGTCAATGCACTTTCCATATGAGCTCTGATATCAGGGACACGCACGAGATCTTCTTTGATCTGAGCTTCTCTGTCGACCGTGCAGCCATGGGATTCCAATGCGCGTCCTTCGAAAACTTTCGTTATCTCCACGACGGCCACCTTCAGTAACACCTCCATAACGGCCGCCACCTCTGCTTGAAACCTGGACACGGACGGGGACATTTTGCTGTCGGTCTCAACATGCACAATATAAGTTACAATGCATAAACAAACGGATCAGTCGTGCAGTCGTTTGTGGTCATAGCCACATGGCTAAGATGGAAGTAATAGGCGTGTCTGCTGACATTCCACAATGACGTATGCACGTATTACACGGCTGGCGCCAAATCCAGACGTCGTTTTAAAGGGAATGTTGAAAGCAAAAATGTTGTCGTATGGGTCCTTTGGTTATTTTTATAGAATATTCATTGTTTAAAGTTTATATTTTGTTGAAATACAAGCTGAAACCATGTTTTGCTACACTGTATAGCATTATGTGGAGAATGTGGCTAGAGTGACAATAAACTAAACAAACCGATTAGGCCTAATTAAGCCTCTTTATAATTAGTTTAATTGTGTAGGGTTTTTAATGTATGTCCTGCGAATATAAAATTAAAAGTTGAGCCACATGTTTTTGTTGTAAGAAAAATTTGATATGGATGATAAACTAATACAAAAGCATGTATATTTAATTAAATATAGGCATATATATATATATATATATATATATATATATATATATATATATATATATATATATATATAGAGAGAGAGAGAGAGAGAGAGAGAGAGAGAGAGAGAGAGAGAGAGAGAGAGAGAGAGAGAGAGAGAGAGAGAGAGAGAGTATAGGCTGTGTGTAGCCTACATACATGTCAGAGGTGGGAGTCATGGCAATATCATTTTATATAGGCTACAATATATATATATAACATAATTACATCTATATATAAAACGTTAGTTAGTTAAATAACTAGGCTAAATAATTTACTTATTTAATTACAAAAACTAAAATACAAAAAAATACATTTTTTTAGAATGTTTGAATAAAAATTACATAATCAGGGATTTAAAGTCGTGAGATGAGGACAAGTTATTTTCTATAGCAAATATATAGCACATATTTCCTTACCTGTTGTGATGTACATAAAAGTGTAATGGATTATTGAAAAAGGAAAAATGCAGGGCAGGGGCTTGGTTCTATGTGTCGGTTATTCTTGGATTTTGTGATGTGGGCATTGCACCTAAAAATGGAGGCACGTTTGCAGAGGTGGAGTTTAAACAGAAGAAATAATTGGAGAAGTCCTGCATGTGTCACCGGAGTAAAGTTTGCACCTAAATATTCAGTTATGACATTTTGATTAAACATTACGAGGTAAAATTTCACAATAAAATCTATGACATGCATTTCATTTTCAATGAATTTTCATTTCATATAGACTCGTAAAAATAAAATAGAAAATAGAATTCCCCCCATTGAAAATGAATACAAAATAAGACAAATAATATAAAAATGACCTCCAAAAGAAGATCTGTTTCAGTGACCTTCTGTTGAAAAGGGGAGGTGTGTGTGTGTGTGGGGGGGGGGGGATGCCACAGAATGGACAAAACACTCAAGTGCACCACATTTCTATGTGGGATAGTAAACCCTTGTGACCGCAAGAGAAAAACCTTGCAGGCAAACATATTTTGTACCAAAAGTATAATTTGGCAAAAAACATCTGTATCCTCACATCATGTCACATGACACTATGGTACAGATAACACAAATGCAGTGTCTTTCTCTGAATATATAAATTCCATAAAACAATATACCTGCAGATCAAAATTCTCAGACATATTTGAAATGCTTCAAAAAATTATATAAAAATGTACATCACTTTATTCCAATTTGTTTTTATTTTAAGACTTAAGAGTAAAACCAAGATGTCTTCATTAAAAAAAAAAATATATCAATGGTTCTTTTTCAGTAGAAAATGTTCGTGATTTACTGCATTTTTTAGACACAGAAGGAAGGCTGGACAATCCCTTCTCCAGCTAATGTCACTTAAGGTCACATCCTGTCTTAACAAAGAAAGAAGGTATGACTAACGACCTTGAGGAAAAGCCTGCTTAGCACCTTTAGGTCCTATCACAGAGGAACGAACAATCCATCCACGTATTAGTACAAATAAACATTGAGACAATAACAACAAATTCAACAGATGGATGTACACTTAAAATAATGTTGCTGCTCCCTCGGATGATCTTACATATTTTAGGTTACATTTTTAATGCTTGAAAGTCAGGTCCTTTTCCAAATGTATTAAGCAGTGGTGTATTATGTCCTTATGAAAGAAAGAAATTGATGGCAATGAACTGAAAGCAATACACATCTATTGCTAATCAGTTCAGCATTTGGAAGAGAATATCTGAAGAGAGAGCATGGTCTATGAATTAAACATTGGGTCAATGGGAGATCGAATGATGAATACTTTCCTAGATATGTGTGGAACAAGGTGAATAATGACGTTTTTAACCTTGCGATTTCCGACAAAAAATATTAAAGGAATTTTTTTAACGTTGATGAGTCAGACAGTTGCAATTAAACAGAATTTAGTCTGGACAATACAGAGCATGTAAGATGTTTAAAGTTTAATCGTCGTTGTCATCGTCGTCGTCATCGTCGTCATCATCGTCGTCGTCATCATCGTCGTCGTCGTCGTCGTCGTCATCATCATCGTCGTCGTCATCGTCATCATCGTCGTCATCATCGTCGTCATCATCGTCGTCGTCATCGTCGTCGTCATCATCGTCGTCATCATCATCATCATCGTCGTCATCATCATCATCATCATCGTCGTCATCGTCGTCGTCATCATCATCGTCATCATCATCGTCGTCGTCATCATCGTCGTCATCATCATCGTCGTCGTCATCGTCATCATCATCGTCATCATCGTCGTCATCATCATCGTCGTCGTCATCATCATCATCATCATCATCATCGTCGTCGTCATCGTCGTCATCATCATCATCATCATCATCGTCATCGTCGTCATCATCTGGATCAATTTTGTTCTCTAGCACATCCTCCAGCCAATCCTCCAGCTCATCAACTGTTGGCATGTCCTCATCATCATCCATATCAAACCAGATACTTTCAGCCTGCAAAAGACACAACAGCTCAGTTTGGGTCTTAAAAGACACAACATACAGCACTGAAATCCTACAGTGAGAAACTTACATCATCAACCTCCACTACACCGATCTGAGGAGAGGACAGGTCAATGTCGAAGGTCTTCTCCCAATAGGGGACAAGCTGCAAACCACAGAGAAATGCTTAAGCGCTGGTATCTACTTTCACAACAAGGATTATATTTGGAATATCCAATGACTATGCATTTCGTAGTGCAATAACAGCCATAGGGTTACCAGAGGGAAGTCATCGGGGTCGATCCAGATGATGCTCAGGTCGGGATTGTCTGTGTTATCCTCTGCCACTTCCTTCACGATTTCAAGGAATTCAAAGCCATCTGAAAGAAGCCCAAGGAAATGTCAGACCCATTCAAGTGAGGAATAAAGTTGTATTACATTTTAAAACAATCAATATAAGCATCATAATAAAAAGATCTAATACCTGGGTCACCCTCCTCAGCAAAAGCAATAATATGCTCGCCATCAAGAGCATCAGCCTGTCAAATAATGATGGTTAAAGTACATGAAGGGAAAGATCTTGTGCTTTTCTGTTAGTATCACAATAGTGTACAAACTACTACAAATTACAAGCTCACATCTTGGAATACCTTATCAATATCCTTGCTCCTATTAACACAATATAGTTTGATTTTTATGATTTAATGTACATTAGTTTTATAATTTCTAATAGCTAATCCTGTACTTATATTACATGTGTAAATAGCAGTGCTTGCAAGGCAGCAAAAAAGCATTTTAAGTTTAAGCTTTGCTGAATGATATGGACCCTTTTTGAAATAATGCATTTTTACATTAATTACCTAGCTTTTATGTGTATAAAAAGTTAAAAAGCTTTAAAAAGTTAGATTTACATTCATGTACAAGTGCATGTACATTTATATCACTATACTATACTACTATTTAGATGCCTAAATCAAAAAGGTCTGTAATACCTGGAGAGAGCTATCCATTAGCATTCCCATTCATCTCAAAGGCAGAGTGAAATTATCTACAAGATGAACTTTGAAAAGAGTCTGTATGTGAAGTGGTTCAAGCTGAATTTATTGTAGCAAACTGTCAAAAAAGAAGAAAAATAGAACGTTTCAGCAATATCAATGCAGTGTTGCCTTGCAAGCACCGTAAAAAAAACTATTGTTTCACTGACACAGGATCAGCTTACCCAGATCTCATACATGTTGTGCGGCTGCATTTTCCTCAGTGTAGGCCTGTGGAGACATTTTCATTAATGTTTACTGTTGATTTAATTTCTCCTAATTTGAAAAATGTTTCATGTCAGTCAACACACCTGTCATTGTCCTCGATGAATTCAACAAGTTCTTTCTCACTGTAGGGTTTACCAGGGATGACGACGGGCTCATCCATGAAGGGCTCATAGAAGTCCACCTCATTCAACTTCAATCCTAGTTTTGTTGCAACCTACAAACAGGCATTTCAATGGCTTTGATCGACTGTCAGTTTCAGGGTTTTTATACTTCAGGGTAAATTGAAGGTGCTGCTTTTAAAAACGAATCATCAGATTTATATAAATATTATTATACACTATCGCTGATTATGGAGCAATCATCTTAAAGCACTGTGGACACCCATAAAATATTACTGATCAGGTGTAAAGTTTTAGAAAAGTGGAAAGCAATAAGTTAATTTGTTTATTAAAACTATTGGTAACACTTTACAATATACAGTATTAAAATCAAAAGTTGTGTTTGTTATCATAAGTTAATGCACCGTGATCTAACATGAATAAACAATGAACGACTTTATTTTATTAACTCATGTTAACAAAGACTAACAAATACAGTAACAAATGTTTTGTTCATTGTTAGTCCATGTTAGTTAATAATACATTAACTAATGTTAACTAATGTAACCTTATTGTAAAGTGATACTATTATCATTTTAAACATTCATAAAGTCCTTTTAGCATAAATAAAGATCTAAATGCTAGAAAACTCTTGCCATTTAAAATTATTTGACATTTTCACTGATATTGTAGATAAAATATAAAAACTAAATATCAGCAGAAAGTCCAGTCCAGTTGTTCAAACTAGATTGATGTAAGTACAGGATTGTGTAAATTATGATTACATTAGTTACCTTTGGACTAAAGGTGGCAAAGAACTTGATGTGTGGATGGAACTCCTCTGCTGCGTCCTCATATTCATTGTAGTCTAAAATCATAAGACCACTAGTAAACTTCTTAAAACAGTTGACTGACTCAAACTCAATGGTAAATTGTAAAACAATTCCTTTTTGGATACATACGGTCAGATTTTTCACTCTTGAAGAAGCCCACCAGCTTGATATCCTCCTCAATATTATGGAAACCTTTCAACTCACGCACATTGCTAATGATCTCAACTGGATCCTCAATGACCTGAGAAAAGATTCAATCAGAAAAGGATGTAATGACAGTATGAAACTGAGGACCAGGTGTGCATTGTGCAAGGAAGAGCAAGAAGTAAATAAAAAATGCGAGAGAAGGCAACTATTTTTCACGCACATCATAGAGGAACTCCACCAGAGTGTCCGCAGCAAGCTCTCCATCGTACTCAATGACCTCATCCTCAAAGAAGATATAGATACTGTCAGCCTCTTCCAGACCTGCGGAGCACAAAGATGGAAATGAACCTGTGAGAACCAGGGTTTGAGAAATGTCCACCAGAGGTCATAGTTGTCCTGCTGAAGTCATAGCCTGGGATAACCCAGACAACTTCCGGCAAATTTAGATTTAGATAGTTACTACTGAGAATGGTCTGGTATTAACAAGGCTACTGAAGTCCTAAAGTCTGACAAGAAATCTACACAAAGGGCATCAATAAAGCTCAAAATAAAGCCTGAAACAACAGAACTCATTTTGATGCATGGACTTATTTTAATAAATGTGCACTAAAACACAAAAACTTTGTCTTCCTATTTAGTAAATGATGTATAACATAAACTTGTTAAAAAATAATAACACTGAACAAAAATATTAATAAGAAAATATGCATAAAATAAATATGCATCCAGAAAGTATTTACAATTTTTCACGTTACAGCCTTATTCCAAAATGGATTAATTCATTTATTTTTGTCCTCACTTCTACAAACAATACCCCATAATGAAAATGTAAAAAAGTTTAATTGAAATCTTTGCAAATTTATAAATTAAAAAAAATAATTGAAAAAATAAATAAATTCATAGGCCTACATAAGTATTCACAGCCTTTGCTCGATACTTTGTTGAAGCACCTTTGGCACCCATTACAGCCTCAAGTCCTGATGCTACAAGCTTGGCACTCCTATTTTTGGCCATTTTCTCCCATTCTTCTTTGCAGGACCTCTCAAGCTCTATCAGGTTGGATGGGGAATGTCAGTGCACAGCTGTTTTCAGATCTCTCCAGAAATGTTCAATCGGGTTCAAGTGTGGGCTCTGGCTGAGCCCCTTAAGGACATTCACAGACTTGTCTCGGAATCACTCCTCTTGGCTGTGTGCTTAGGGTCGTTGTCCTGTTGGAAGATGAACCATTGCCCCAGTCTGAGGTCTGGAGCAGGTTTTCATCAAGGATGTCTCTGTACATTGCTGCATTAATCTCTCCCTCAATCCTGACTATAGACACAGCATGATGCTGCCACCACCATACTTCACTGTAGGGATGGTATTGGCCAGGTGATGAGTGGTGCCTGGTTTCCTCCAGACATGACGCTTACTATTCAGGCCAAAATGTTAAATTTTTTTTCATCAGACTAGTCGTTCAGGTGCATTTTTGGCAAACTTCAGGTGGCCTTTTACTGAGGAGTGGCTTCCGTCTGACCGCTCTACCGAATGGGCTTGATTAGTAGAGTACAGCAGAGATGGTTGTTCTTCTGGAAGGTTCTCCTCTCCCCATAGAGAAACACTGGAGCTCTGTCAGGATGACTTTAGGGTTCTTGGTCACCTCCCTGACTAAGGCTCTTCCCCCCACGATTGCTCCGTTTCCCCCCAGACAGCTCTGGGAAGAGTCCTGGTGGTTTTGAACTTCTTCAATTTACGGATGATGGAGGCCATTCCATTGGGACCGTCAAAGCTGCAGAATTATTTCTGTACCATTCCCCAGATCTGACATGCACTGTTAGCTGTGGGACCTTATACAGGTGTCTGCCTTTCCAAATCATGTCCAATCAACTAAATTTGTTGTAGAAACATCTCAAGGATGATCAGTGGAAAAAGGATGCACCTGAGCTCAATTTTGAATGTCATGCAAAGACTGTGAATACATTATTTTAATAATTACATTATTTTTTGGTGTGTTCTATTTTTAATAAATTTGCAATTATTTCAAACAAACTTCTTTCATGCTATCATTAAGGGGTATTGTTTGTAGAATGGGGGGGGGGGGTGAAAGTGAAAGTGAAAGATGAAGTGAAAGAACTTTATTCTTTCCACATTTTATGCTACAGCCTGTGATTACTTTCGGGCATTGATTAACTGGTTTAGTAATCGGTTTGACAGCACTAGTACAAATATGATATCTTATATAGTACAGCATGTCACATCACAAATATGTTCACATTTGAGTGTTTTTGGAATGTACTTACCTAGTTTCTTGGCAACAGCTCTATCTGTCTTCTCATCGAGTAGGCCAATCCCGATGTCCTCGTCGTCAAGATCCTCCAGGACTTGTGCAGCAAGCTATGTAACAAAAAATAAAATGTTTAATGTCCTTCACTTCTTGGAACATTATGTGTGATTTGGTCGAGATAGATAAAACCATGTTAGTGGTGCCCTAAAATGTAAGCTGTTCAGACAAAATAACTGTGTTGAGAGGGCATTCTTCAGAAGTTCCTGAGGAAACACTAAGGTAAGATCTTAATATTATAAGGGTTTGCATCCTGTCAGCACAAATATTATGTATTTATTAACAACATGATTTTGGTAGCTAACACACTGTGTAGAAACTCTGTTGGACAAGGACAGCACATTTGTTTTCTGCCTGCGCAGATATTTCAGGCTCTGCTGTAAGAACTGTAGTTAGTTTCTTTCACAGTCTTACATCCATAAAAGCCATCATCAGGAGAGCTGCCCATGCACTTTCTAAATCGGTGTGAAACTTGACCCGTATGATGGACAGCTGCCTCCACCAATAGCAGTGCTACATGTGCCTGCTGAGCCAGAGTAACAGGGTGCTGGGGTGGTGACAGGTGCACCAAACCATTTCTCCAATCATTATGAGGAACCAAACTGAAACAAATGTACTTGCATTCCTATACAGACAATCTTCATGTTTTCTGTATTTTTACATCACTTTAAATATGTTTAAATATTTCAGTCTAGTATGTAGAATAGGATATCGGTAACAAAACTTGTTTGACTTTATTTCTTTATTTCTGTGTGTTGGTAGCTCTTCTGTGTGCGATTACTATAAACTGGGACCGATTCAAAAGGGGCATAAACATGTGACATGCACATTGTATAAGGTCTTTTTGATTTTATTGCTTTTTCATAGCTTTGCATGAACTTTAATTTCCTCCTTTAGTGAGCTGTTAACGCATACTCACCCAACAAATATATGTTCTAAGAACATTTTGCAAACATTCCATTTAGGTTATGGAAAAAAATTATTTCTAAAAGTTCTGGCAAAATGTCTAGTTTTTCAAAAGTTTTAATAGTTTTTTTTGTTTTGTTGTGCAATCATTAAAGGAACATCATATTTTATCATTTTGCAAACACTATAGGAGCTTTTTAATGTTTCCTGAAAATTCTGAAACATTAGACAACATCCAACTAAGTGGTTTCAGGGGGAAAATGCTTTATGAAGAATGTATAAATAACTTTTTTGTGCTAACATTTTGAGAATTTTGTTGAGAAATTACCTATCGTTCTATTAAATGTTACTGAAACTTTTATTTGCTCATAACTTTGAGAGAACCTGAGTGAATGTTCCCCATTAGCTGGATAGATATCTAAACATATTCCAACACATCCGCCATTTTTGCCAAAAAAAGTCAATATTTCAGATGCTGCCCATCACTCACACTAACAATATAACCACTATCCTTTTTATTTACCGAATGAAAAATTCTCTAACATTAGTGATAAACTAAATCCTGTGAAAATCATCTGCTAAAGACTTTTGTTGCAGATATTCTTGTAAAAGAATTTCTCGGTGTAAAAGAAAGTCATAGTGTTCCAATATAGCAGATAGCAATGCACCTTACACAATAGCTACAGGTCCTTCTCAAAAAAATTGCATATGTTCATTACTTAGTTCATAGTTCATTATTTTTCATAATGTAATGATAAAATTGTAACTTTCATATATTTTAGATTCATTGCACATCAACTGAAATATTTCAGGTCTTTAATTATTTTAATACTGATGATTTTGGCATACAGCTCATGAAAACCCAACTTTCCTATCCCAAAAAATTAGCATATCATGAAAAGGTTCTCTAAACAAGCTATTAACCTAATCATCTGAATCAACTAATTAACTCTAAACACCTGCAAAAGATTCCTGAGGCTTTTAAATCATGGGTAAGACTGCTGACCCGACCCTGTCCAAGGCCATCATTAACACCCTCAAGCGAGAGCTTCAGTACCTCAGTGGGAAGTCTGTGGGAAGGAAAAAGTGTGGCAAAAAACGCTGCACAACGAGAAGAGGTGACCAGACCCTGAGGAAGATTGTGGAGAAGGACCGATTCCAGACCTTGGGGGACCTGCGGAAGCAGTGGACTGAGTCTGGAGTAGAAACATCCAGAGTCACCGTGCACAGGCGTGTGCAGGAAATGGGCTACAGGTGCCGCATTCCCCAGGTCAAGCCACTTTGGGCTACAGAGAAGCAGCACTGGACTGATGCTCAGTGGTCCAAAGTACTTTTTTCGGATGAAAGCAAATTTTGCATGTCATTCAGAAATCAAGGGGCCAGAGTCTGGAGGAAGACTGGGGAGAAAGAAATGCCAAAATGCCTGAAGTCCAGTGTCAAGTACCCACAGTCAGTGATGGTCTGGGGTGCCATGTCAGCTGCTGGTGTTGGTCCACTGTGTTTTATCAAGGGCATGGTCAATGCAGCTAACTATCAGGAGATTTTGGAGCACTTCATACTTCCATCTGCTGAAAAGCTTTATGGAGATCGTAGATTGGATTTCGTTTTTCATCATGACCTGACACCTGCTCACAGTGCCAAAACCACCGGTAAATGGTTTACAGACCATGGTATTACTGTGCTCAATTGGCCTGCCAACTCTCCTGACCTGAACCCCATAGAGAATCTGTGGGATATTGTGAAGAGAAAGTTGAGAGACACAAGACCCAACACTCTGGATGAGCTTAAGGCCGCTATCGAAGCATCCTGGGCCTCCATAACACCTCAGCAGTGCCACAGGCTGATTGCCTCCATGCCACGCCGCATTGAAGCAGTCATTTCTGCAAAAGGACCAAGTATTTCCCGACCAAGTATTGAGTGCATAACTGAACATAATTATTTGAAGGTTGACTTTTTTTGTATTAAAAACAGTTTTCTTTTATTGGTCGGATGAAATATGCTAATTTTTTTAGATTTTTTTGAGGGTTTTCATGACCTGTATGCCAAATTCATCAGTATTAAAACAATAAAAGACCTGAAATATTTCAGTTGGTGTGCAATGAATCTAAAATATATGAAAGTTTAAAGGACAATTCCGGTGAGAAATGAACCTAGGTGTAATTAACAGATGGTTACCGAGTAGATCGGTCTCTGGGATGCGTTTTCATGGAAATCGAATATAAAGAGTTTTATCTCTAAAAACAGATTAGCTTATAACACTAGTCTATGGGGCACAGGGTTGTGAAATTAAATCGCTAGTTAATACCACTAACAAGGCTCAAAACAGCCTCAAACTAACACAGCAGCATAATGAGGGTTCCTACATGCAAACCCGAAACATAGAGAACTTTGTAAGTGTACAAACAGTTTAATAAGAAGATACTTTATAAACACAATGCATTACGCGTCCACGGACAGGCGTCATCTTGGAAAACAGTCTCGACTCGTCGATCCACGAGCGCTCTGCTAAGTGATGAACTGTGATTTGGAATCTCATATGGTCCGTTGTTTCCGAAAGAAAACACTGAACGCAACAGAGAAAATAAATAAATAAAAATCAAAATGTCCATGTTATTACATTTCACAAACCTAATTCTTATCGACCAGCTCACTGAGAACAGTGCTCGTGGATCGATTCATCGAGACTGTTTTCCAAGATGGCGCCTGTCCGTGGACGCGTAATGCACTGTGTTTATAAAGTATCTTCTTATTAAACTGTTTGTACACTTACAAAGTTCTCAATGCTTCGGTTTGCATGTAGGGACCCTCATTATGCTACTGTGTAAGTGTGAGGCTATTTTGAGCCTTATTAGTGGTATTAACTATCGATTTAATTTTACTACCCTGTGTCTACCCTGTGCCCCATAGACAAGCGCTATAAGCTAATCTGTTTTTTGGAGATAAAACTCTACATTCGATTTTCATGAAAACGCATCCCAGAGAATGATCTACTCAGTAACCATCTGTTAATTACCCCTAGGTTCATTTCTCATAAGAGTTGTCCTTTAATTTTTATCATTACATTATGTAAAATAATGAACTTTTATCACATATGCAAATTTGAGAAGGACCTGTATATAGATACACTAAGTCTTGGGACACCCTGAGAAATCATTGAATTCAGGTGTTCCAATCACTTCTATGGCCAAAGGTGTATAAAATCAAGCATGCAGACTGCTTCTACAAACATTTGTGAAAGAATGGTTTGCTTTAAGCAGCTCAGTGAATTCAAGTGTGGTACTGTGATAGGTTGCCACTTGTGCAATAAGTCCATTCGTGACATTTTGAGAAAATTGAGACATTTAAGTAAAAAATTGTGACATTCGAGTCAATAGCTCCAGACCTCCGAATTTTATGTTGCCAGATTAGCTCAAGAACAGTGTGTAGCGATCTTCATGGAATGGGTTTCCATTACCAAGCAGCTGCATCCAAGCCTTAAATCACCGGGTGCAATGCAAAACGTCAGATGCAGTGGTGTAAAGCACGCTGCCAGTGTTCTCCACTGCTCTAGTGTCTGCATCAATTCTCTGACTGAATTACACTTCTCTGTCTAACAATCCAAACGACGAGTCTGGGTTTGGCGGTTGCCAGGAGAACGGCACTTGTCAGGGGTTGGGCTTGGCCCCTTAGTTCAAGTGAAAGGAACTCTTAATGCTTCAGCATACCAAGACATTTTGGACAATGACTGCACCCCAGTGCACAAAGCCAGGTAGATAAAGCAAGTTTGCAAGGTCCAGATGAGCAAGTTTGGTATGGAGGAATTTTACTGGCTTGCACCAAGTCCTGACCTGAACCTGATAGAATACCTTTGGGATGAATAAGAGGGAAGACTGTGAGCCAGACCTTCTTGTCCAACATCAGTGCCTGAACTTAGAAATATGCTTCAAGAAGAATGGTCAAAAATCTTGTCTGAAAGCCTTCCCAGAAGAGTTGAAGCTATTTTAGCTGCAAAGAGTGGGCCAACTCCTTAATTAACCATACAAATTAAAAATTGGGATGTCTTTAAAATTAATGTGCGTGTAAAGGCAGGCATCCCAAAACTTGTGGCAATATAGTGAATTTATGAGGTAAAGCTGCACTATGTAATTTTTACATCCATTAGAGGGCGCCTATTCAAAACAAAGGCATGGGTTTGATGACGCCAAGTTTGAGCGCAGAATCTTGGGACATGTGGTCTTGATGCGATTATTTATGTTGCTGTAGTATGTAGCAGAGCAGGACAGAGTATTGTGGGAGCTGAGCAAGGCCTTTGGAGTGATTGTTGAGCAACACGACTTGCGAGCACTTTTATTATGATGGGAAACAGTCGCCGGCACCGTTTTTGGTCATTTACCATTTCCATTTTCCGGTCATGAGGATGAGGTAACGCAGCTCTTTTTATCATATTACATATATTTAAGTGTGTTTAAAATGATGTTATGACAATACGCTGTGCATTCGCTCAGCGGCTGCTGTGACACTTGTTCACGCTGCAGTAAGAGTAAACCGTTTCTGCCAAATAAAACCGGAAACCGAGGGTAACGCAGATATGGCGAAAATTGACAGGTGACTCCCTAAGACGTCCTGGCTCTTTGGGAAAAAAATAGCAATTTTCTCACACTTTACAAATCGTTGGAAACATTTAAGATATTGTAAGAAATGAAAGCTTTACCATAAATTCTGCCAGGAAGACTTAATTGTTACGTCACTTTAACTTCTATCTATCCAATCACATTCTAATACTCGGGTATAAAAGATCGGTACTTACTCATGTTTGAGTTCGCAGATGCTGACGCTCCAATTCACCGCCATCCTCCCCACCACCTCCAAGTCAAATCCTTCCCTACTCCACCCCACCACCACCAGGATGGTCCCTTCCATACCCCACGGGGGGGTCGGCTGCGCCTCTGCCTTCATCTTCAGGCAGGATATGCAGAGTCCATACCCTCTGATTGCGAGCTACGGACGGGGCCTATGCCAAAGTACTTTATTGCTTGCTGGGTTGTTAATAAATGGATTATTGTCACAGTATCTATTCTCCCGAGTCTTTCTGGCAGAACTCCTCTGAACAAAATATATACGGGCCTAGAGGTTTTTGGATAATTTACTGCAAAAATACTAAACAGTGCACCTTTAACTACTTTGACCAAATTGAGTTGGTAAATGAATTAGAACAAATCCTTCAGACCATCCAGATCAACAGAATCATTGAAGAGATCTTTCTAAAAAAAATGATTCATGAATCTTAAATAGCTATTTCTCTCATTAACATGCCAATGAGAACTTTTCTGAATAATTGTGGCAAGCAGCGAGGCGAGGCACCATGAGAGCGGGCCGGTGGCGAGTGATAATGAGCGGCAGCTGCGCGCCACACCGGTCTCGTTTCACGGCGGAGTGACCGGAATATAAAAGGAGGAGCAAAGACAGTGGAAGACAGGGCCTGGACTTTACATTGAGTTTTGTGTATGTTTTATTATGTGAGTGCGGGCAGTCGTCCGTGAGGGGCTGCCCACGGTTTACTTTCGTTTTGTTTATTATTTAATTAAAGTCTTTGCTGAGCATTCGCTGGTTCCTACCTCCTTCCTTCCCATCTACAAACTTTATTACAATAATAAATTACATTTTCTGAGACTTGAAATTTGGTGCATGATTTTATGAACAGCATTTTTAAGGACAAATCATTTTTAAAGCTTTAGTCCTCATTCATTGTAAATGCACAGACAATATTTTATAATTTTGTGTTCCACAGAAAAAAAAGGAATTCACACAGATTTCGAGCAACTTGTGGGTGAGTAAATAAAATATATATTTTTTAATTTTGGGGTGAACCATCTCTGTCATAATGTTGCAAGGCTGTAAATACAGTTTTTGAATTTTTTGTGTTTCTGTCTAAATTCTGAAAAGTTTTTGTGAAAGTTATAGTTCTACCAAGAAATCAGATTTGATCTTATATGTTTATCCAAGTGTTCTATTACTTTGTTTAAATGACTGTAATATTAGCAACAATATTTGAGTGATAATTCTTCTCTTTGTTAATGTGCTCAATAAAAGGATGTCTCACTGATCTTTTCATCACAGTCTTTAGAATTATCTCAAGGTTTTCCTATCAGTTTATTCCTATGCATCAGTGCAACATACTACCATCAAATGGGGGCATATATGTCTGTTAAACTAACCATAGGCTAAACTCAGCTAAAGGCCAAATAGGCCAAAGCTATATAAAGCAACCCACAAAAAGCCATGAGTCAACAAGAGAAGATTTTTGCAATGAAGCAGAGAGAGAGTTTGCTTATGACTAATCAGGAGTCGGGATAGAGGAAAGAGTAGGAGACGTTTAATCCAGTACACAGCCACATGTAACATGCCCTTCTCCTTATTCTTTACATTCCTCCATCTCTTTCAATCGCATCGTCATGATTTTTCAATTCAGTATATATTCAACAATTCATAAATGCAATAAAACACATATTTTTTTTAAATAAATGACAAATCGCTACAATGTATCCTCTCCCATAACGGAGTTCTCTCAGTGGCCTAAATGAGTATTTATTAGCCAACATAAGTATATCAACAAAAAAATGTCAGGTCTCCAATTTTCACATTTTCAAGTGACTGATCCTATCGAAATTTTTCAGTTGGCCGAATTGAATTTCTGTGAATTAAATTGCATCAATTCACAGAATTTCATTTTAGAAAACTGAAAAATTTAGATGTGATCAGTCACTAAGGAATGTTCAATTGGAACCTTTTTTCAGTGAAGGAAATATAACCAAAAAACACTATAGGCTTCGTTGGTTTAAATGAGAGCATACAAGTGTTTCTATAAGGGCAGAAAGCAGATCTTCGGTTATGGAACATTACAACGGCCTGTGCCACACAAACAGCTATGACAGCAGAGGCGTCTATAATTAGCGCTCCTGCAGAGGCCAACCAGGACTATTTTGGCAAGGTGGTGGTGACGTTCAGGTTCCTGGGATCCGCTGACAGGTACAGTACTGTGCCCAACACTCAGTACTCTCAGCCGACACTGCAGATTTCATGCTTGAAACTCCTGAGCTTACACAGCACTCAAGATGTAACAAGTTAATTTAACTCACGTAACATTACAACATGTTACTGTGTATTCAGGAGCAATGTCTTGCAAAGCCACATACAAAAAGAGACACATAAGGTGCGTCTCAATCAGCTCCCTAGTTCAGTAGTCAGGGCACTGATCAGGGAGTCAGCCATTTTGAGGTTTTTTGAAATCAGGGAGCATCAATGCTTACTATGTAAGTGCAAAATATAAATCACGTTAGCCAACTCAACTAAATAACAAACCATTATTTAATTGTATTTTAAACATATTGGTACTGAACATAATAGGTACTGAACATAATCTAGCTAACATTTATAATTAATTTACGGCTGTAATGTTGCATATGTTACAAATGATTTATCATAATGTACTTTACATAATATTAAGAAATTCAATGTCAGTTCTGCTGTTGAAATAACATAGTGACGTTGTACAATGAGATTGTTATCCTGTCACCATCAGTGTCCTAATGTGTAGTGAGCCTAACTCTCCTTACCCATGGTCAAATTCATGTACACTATATACCACAGCCATTGGGCCTCTAAATAGGCAATAGATTTTTTTTAAATAGGCACACATTACCCTCACATCATAGGCCTGTGCTTAAAGGGTTACTTCAGCGATTAGCCTTTGTATCAGTAGAAACCCTGGAGTTTGTGCTTTTCCCCCTCATATCCCCCTGATACAAGAGATTTATGCATTTTATTTCTGCATATTAAATTCCTCCTATGACGCAAATTGACGATATTTGCATCATAGAAGGAATGTTTGGCCAAAGGCTAAAGAATACAGCCAGCAGAGGGAGCCATGTTTTACACCCGCGCATGGGGGATGGGAGATCACACTCAGAGCTCAGCTCCCAGCTGCAGGCACTCATTGAAACTGAGCTATGGTGAGCAGTGTAAGTCTTTTAACTACTCAAATTAATTTCTATGAAAGTTAAGCTTAAAAAGGCATGAACTGAAACGTGCCAGACTGAACTCGCGTTGTGAATGTATGCCGTGAGTGTAGTCGCGATTACCTCAGCTCTCATCACGAGAGCTCATCACCTCATTTATCTCACTCCTACAGTTAGTGCTCAGTGCTGTGATACTCGCGCAGTGACTCACTCATTATATTGAACAGACACGTTCAGTTTTTAATTGTAGTGTCTTCTCTAACTCAGTCACAGTAATCCAGTTGGTGGCTTTGGGAATGGCCTCACAGGGCAGCGACGCATTCTGGGAATTGTAGTCTTTTATCCCCATGAGTCTTTTCTCAGTCTAGAAGGCACCAAATTCAAAAATAATTTCACATTTCTACTACATTGATGACCCAATTTAAATACAGATTCATCTTCCCAGCGCTGAAGTACCCCTTTAATGCACTGATATTATAATGAACAATGTTAACACAACTGTTAAACTAAGAAAACAAGACTACTTTTATACAGACTGTATTTCAGCGACAAAAAAAGGGTTTCTTGCCCTTTTTCCAAACACAATGTCCAACAGAAATCCATCAGCATTTAAAATAAGATTTAGATTTATAATTACTTACCTTAGCTCATTTAAACTACTAATCCCACACAACAAACTCAACACATCAATGTCTGTTGTCGCTTGAGGATTGCACTGAGACCTGCACACAAACTTATTGATAACACAACAGACCACTGTTGAGTCCAGGAGGTGACAGCACGGCTAAATGATGGTGTAACCTTTTGACCACATGGGGTGGGCTCTGCCTGCTGAGAAGATGATAATGTTTTCTAGTAAGCTTGATTAGGATTGGTTTTGGTATTGCCCACATCCCAATTGGTATGTTTATCTGAAAGACTTGTTTTTTTAATTGAAGAGCTTTTTTCAGTTTTAGTTATTTTAGTTGGCCTATTTAAACTTTTTTCTTTTTTTAGTTAGATGCCAAGGCAATATTTCTTGTCATTTAAACGATTAGTTTAATAGTTTAGTATTATAGTTAATATTAACAACACTGTTGTCAATCTCCAACTTCTTATGTAATCTAATATAATGTTACCCATGCTCTGTCATTCAGGCCCTATACATACAGTACTATTATTAATCGGCAGAGCCCAGCAGCTGATATTTTGTTGATGTATACCATGTGCTACATATAGCATACACTGTAAAATACATGACACTGTAACAACATGTGACTACTCGTTGCATGTATTTTAACCAACAAGTCAGCATGAAAATATCACCACTGATGCTTCAAAATGCTACAAATGCTATCTTGCATTACACATCCATTTTTAGCATTAATTTGGTGCCCGCATATGGGCCTGTTGACAAACCCAAAGTGAAAATGTACTGAGATGAAACCAGAAAAGCAAATTCCTTTGAAAAATGACCCATCTGAGCTCATGCTCAGGGTGCAAATTTACTGTGTGGTGCATCAGCCCTTTTCTGACCATAGATGCCATAGTCCAGATTGTTCTCATGGCTGGTGTAAACAGCACCACATTCCCCAGGCTCTGGTGGAGTACTTTTCCTACTGAGCTAACAAGGCCACAGAAAGATCTATATCATATATTGAGTTTGTAATTGTCCATATCTAGGTAGAACAATCAAAAATGTGGCTACTAGAGAGAGAGAGAGAGAAGAGAGAGAGAGAGAGAGAGAGAGAGAGAGAGAGAGAGAGAGAGAGAGAGAGAGAGAGAGAGAGAGAGAGAGAGAGAGAGAGAGAGAGAGAGAGAGAGAGAGAGAGAGAGCAATTATTGTTTCAAACATCCACAGATTAAAATCGACACATCAGTGCAAGCACATTTTTTTGGTCAAATTCAGAGTGCCAAGCAGCTCTGTTTACTGTCGTCTGTCGATGTCACTTTCCATGAACTATAAAAGCAACTATAAAGTACCGGAAGTAAAATACTACATGCTATAAATAGCAGCACGGTAATTCTTCTATGGCTATATCTTGATGTACTGAACAAGAGTTAAATTAAGACTTCATAGAACAAAGATTTTTAGTGTTATCTTAGTATACTAAAATTAGAATTTAGTATATCTTTTTAGTTTTTCATTTTAACTTAGATTTTTTAATTTACTTTTACTTTTTGTAATTATATTACTTCTAGTACTCGGTTTTTAATTCGTTTTTGTAATTCTAGTACTTCAACTTAAATCTATTAACTTTAGCTTATGTTTAAGTTGTTTTTAATTTCATATTTTTTTAAGTTACATTTTATAACAGCTTTATAATTAACATAAACACGCAGTTACGTGCAAATATGTTCGGCTCTTATTGAAACACAGCACAATTTAGGTGCTAGAGCATGGACTTTAAAAGAACCGGTTAGCCATGCATGACAGTTAGAGACTTTGCACCTATGTTTCAAGTGTGCATTTAAATTCCTATTACGGTAAGCAACAACAAATCCAACAATCCTTTTCTAACAGACAAATCATATGATTTTCTTCATGAATGGATCTTCATTAGCATCTGTGCTTCACAACTGGCCAAAGTTACACTGGATCCAGCTGCTCCCAAACTACCCCTCCCTTTTTGCCAATTTCTTAGTCAAACCCACCTCAAGGGCCAGCTCCTCAATCTGAAACTGTTTCTGGGCGACTCTGTTGGATCCTACATGCTCATGGTAGTACACCACCATCACGTCATATTTCTTCATCACAGACTTGTAATTCTTGGCACTAAGCTCGTGAACGCGGTCCTTTCCATCGTACTCAGGGATGTCCATACCTTTCTGGCCCCATGATAGCTGCCCGAAGGTCAGAAGGAGCCCAAGTAACACTAGGTTCCACTTCATGATTCAATACTTAAGTAGGAAAAACTGTAGTTCCACTGAATTTAAAACAAATCAACTTAATACTTCATAAAATTAAATTAGAAAGGACCTGTGATCCCCGCCACCCAGAACAGACAAGACCAAGTCCTGAGGCCCCCTGTATGAAACCCCAACACACGAGTAAAAGAGACGGGTAACAGGGTCGAGAGCATTTTAGGGGGTGGGATGAGGTGAGTGCATGAGCGAGAGAGAGAGAGAGGGGGGGGGGGGGGGGTGCTAAAAAAGAGAGAGAGACATTTCTTCATGCAGTGAGCCAGACTGGAGATCCCAGCAAGGCAAAGTCAAGTTAGTTACCATACGACCTCTTTAGTATTACCATAAAATATTGAGGAAACTGAGTTTGTCTATACGGGACAACAAAAATTGAAGCGTGAATGAACGATCACAATGAATGAGATGGTACGAGATGGAGAAGGAAGGCTTTCTATGCCATATTAAGCTATACAGAGCTTAGATCTTGGCTAAAAATACAAGATGTAGCATGGAGACAGACTTGTGGCGAGGGTAGGGGGTGAGGGGTGTCTTGTTTGCCGCACTTGGCTCATTCGTGGTGCTAGAATGTGGCACTAGGTCACTTCAGGACGAGATGGAGAGACAAGGCTGGTGCACCTCCTTGGGTTTCACCGATGTCAGTTTACTTTTTGGGCTATCAATTCTGGCTTGCACTTCTCCCTGCCCCATGAAGGTGCATACGATATGCAGCCCGACCGCATTCATGCTCAGTGTGTTTATCAGCACTGAGAATTTTTTTTTTAATGGCCTACGTGCTTAAATACAGTAAGCGTATGCGCAAGATTACATGTGTGCGCATGGTAGCTAAATAGCTCAAGATTACTTTACAAATTGAAAGACGAGAGGCGAGTTATTAATAAAAATCATGTAACATGATCTTACATGTTCTTTTCCCTTCAGGCTCTTTATGCAGGGGCCTGTGGAGTCAATGCCTATTTAGTGGTCAGCTGGTGGTTAATGATGAAGCAAAGCAGTGTGTTTGAGAGAGAGATGATGTGATGAAAAGGGGGGCGTAAGTAAAAGACGAGTGCTTGGATGTCACTGCATATCCAGTGTTGACTGTGTCGAAAGCATCAGCACATTTAGCATAATCCGTTTGGTTGACATCAGAACACTTGGAGTCAATATGAAATCCTGTTTGCAACCTATTTTACTTCTTTGATGTGATGTATTTCCAAATGATATTAACTGAGAAAAAAATGTGGGATGGGAATTGTATGCATTATGAATTGTATGTATCATAAATTAATTCAGCTATGAAATACATTACCCTGTATTAACTGTTTGGCAACAGCTCTTTCAACCCTAATTTATGGAGTGTGTAGCTTTTTATTTCTTAAACAACCATCTAGGAAGACACATTATGGCCATATTCCAGGGTGACAATGTCAAGATTCAAACTGTGAAAGAATGGTTGGGAGGGAGCGTGAAGAATCATTTGCATACATGAATTGGCACCTCTGAGTCCAGTACTTAAATTCATTGAAAACACTTTGGGATGTGCTGGAGGAGACTTTACAGAGTGCTGGACTCTTGCATTGTCAATACAAGTTTTGGACCAAAAAATGATGAACCCTTTATAGAAATAACATCACACAGCACTTATCTCAATCAAATCAAGCATCTTAGGGCTGTTTTGGTAGCAAAAGGGGGACCAACACACTGTTAGGCAGGTCACAGTGTTATGCCTGATCGGCGGATTGTGTATGTGTGTGTGTGTGCCTGTTTATGTGGTTTATGAGGACACAAATTTGTATAACTACATGGGTATTACACTGGTATTACACTATAAATGTGGTTTATTAGGACATTTCAAATGTCCTCATATTTCAAATAGCTTTAAAAACATACTAAATTATGTTTTTTTGAGAAAATAAAAATGCAGAATGTTTCCTGTGATGGGTAGGTTTAGGGGCAGTGTATATGGGGATAGAAAATACGGTTTGTACGGTATAAAAACCATTAGGCCTATGGAGAGTCCCTGTAAACCACATAGACCAATATGTGTGTATGTGTGTGAGCGTGTAATCCCTATGTTATGGGAGACAAAATGTCCCCACAAAGATGGCAATATACGAAATCCTTGTCCTTGTGGGGACATTTTTAGGTCCCCATGAGGAAAACATCATATAAATCACATAGAAAGAGTTTTTTTTTTTGAGAAAGTAAAAATGCAGAATGTTTCCTGTGATGGGTAGGTTTAGGGGTAGGGGCAGTGTAGGGGGATAGAAAAGACGGTTTGTACAGTATAAAAACCATTATGCCTATGGAAAGTCCCCATAAAACATGGAAACACTACAATGTGTGTGTGTGTGTGTGTGTGTGTGTGTGTGTGTGTGTGTGTGTGTGTGTGTGTGTGTGTGTGTGTGTGTGTGTGTGTGTGTGTGTGTGTGTGTGTGTGTGTGTGTGTGTGTGTGTGTGTGTGTGTGTGTGTGTGTGTGTGTGTTTGTGTGTGTGTGTGTGTGTGTGTGTGTGCGTGTGTGTGTGTGTGTGTGTGTGTGTGTGTGTGTGTTGCAATTTAACAAACAAATCTTTGTAGAATATAACATGTCTGACAGATTTTGATCACTGAATGGATCATTTTGCTAGTTTAGAAATCTAGACGCACCCTAGCGGCAGCAAATCTAATCTGCCCGAGAGTGTCGTCTAGCAACTCTCAATACACTTCTGAGCTGTAATCGGGCCAATCACATCGTGTATAGAGTTGGTGGGCAGGGCCATAATGACGACGGCCGAGTTGCGTTTGCGTGCTTCTAGTAAAAAACACAGAAACTGGTGAACGGCGGTCTTTCGAATCAGCTTTGACCGCGACTCTGGAAGACTTGGAGTTGAGCTTTTATCTGAGAAAAGAACAAAGAACGGCACTGAAGTCATTCTTAAAAAGGAAAGAAGTGTTCGGAGTTTTGCCGACCGGATACGGCGAATGTTTAATCTATCAACAAGCTCTGTTTCACCTTCATTGCTCTGGTTGGTTGTAGCGCTATCCTATCGCGTGCAGAGGGAGTTTGAAAGACAACCGTTTATCCCGCCCCTCAGATTGAGCCCTGTCAATGGTGAGTTTCCCAAGGGGGTAATCTAGCACTCGGAAAGCGTTCCACCCATAGGGGCAGCCATTGCTAACCAAGCCATCACCTGCTGTTAGCATCCCATTGACTCCCATTCATTTTTTAATTCACTTTGACCGTGATTAACTTTATCTGAGGCGTTTAAAGACTCCATTTGTCCATTGTTTATTTCTAAAGAAACATGAGAATGCATAAAAGGCTCCATTACCTTGTATCTTACACTATCGCCTCGTTGAAGCTGTTTTTGTAAAAATAGGCTAACGATTGCGTCATAACCAACGCGACTCCGTCGCACAGTTGAGAAATTACCGTATAGACAGGAGGAGACGCTCAGAAGCAATCTTTTACTGTCTATGAGACAGTCGGAAGGGGACGTATAGACATAAAGTCTGATAAAGTCAAGGGAGAAGAATGGGGAGAAGCCCATAGTGAGCCAAAAGCAACGGGACAAAACATTTAAAAAACGTGATACAGATTTTACTTTTCTACAACTACTAGAAGACCTACAACTGTCAGACAGGTTGCTCACGTCACATCTACGTCCTCAAGCTCAGTCTGAGTCTGCGCAGTTCGCTCAGCCATCAGGAAGTGAGTGCCTTTAATCGACCTCCCTTTCCGCCGTTGAAGTCTATGGTAAAGCTCTGTCCATTTCTTTTACTGTCTATGGAGTTTCCAGACCAAACATCTTGATGTGGGTCTGGCTTGTCAGGCTATCATTTTGCATGTGATGGATAACATGATGAAAGAATGTTTAAAAGTTGTGAAGACTTTGACAGTTTCACAGAGAATCAACTCATCAGTTTGATAAACAAGCCATGTGCATTTAGTCATTGTGCAAATTGTAGACAATTGTGCTTACTCTTCTGCACACGTGCAAAAACAAATGCAAAATCTAATCTGATGTGAACAAGAAACATATTGTTCAGAGATCTGAACTTATTGTTTTGAGAAAATAAAGTCTAATTCCAGAATTGAGCCAAAGCGATTGAGAAAAACTGTAATATTTTTCAATTATGGCTCCATCTAGTGGTAAAAATAATATGATATACAGATAAGAATGTTGATATGCATAGAGCTCTTATTCAAAATGTAATTAATATTTTCTTTGAGTATTACACACACACACACACACACACACACACACACACACACACACACACACACACACACACACACACACACACACACACACACACAGGCTTATTTGCCATATACAAGATTACATCACCCCCGATTTATCCTTGGATATTGCAAATATGTACCAATCATTTTTTGAATTTGTGTGAATCGGGGTGCTAACTGTCAGCTCTCCTACATGTCACATGCCTATTATTACTTTACAATTAAGCAAATTGGTGCTATAGTTTTAGTCCATTTACCTGCTTATAGTAAAATAAATTGCCTCGGCTCCTAAGATGATAAATATGCTTATCCTCCTTCTCATAAAACATCCATCACTACTACTTTAAAGCTACACTGTGTCATTTTTTTTTTTAATTTACTCTTAGCTAAAAACACTTAGTTCTTTCAAAAATATAAGTGCTCACTATTAATGAGCATTAATGTATATTTACTTCTTTCAAGTAATAAAGTATTCTCGTAAGTTTATAATATGCCATTGAAAATACATACGGGTGAGGGGTTCGAATGCTGGTCGCCATGTTGCCCCTCCATCTTGAAAGTACAAAAGAGCCAAAGAGGGACATACCCATAAATTCAAGCTTCGCCTTTCGCGTTTTAACACTCGATGGCACCGTGTTGAATGTGAAGAGGGGGATTACCATGTTAATATTGGACTAAATTGGCCACTGTAGGAGTTACAATGAAATCAGAATTGAGAGGAACAGAAACTATTATTCACTGGATGTGGAAAATATCACACAGGGTAGCTTTATGTGGACATGATCTCAAGCTGACTTAAGATGTTACCAACTACCAGTGGCGATTTCTTTAAGACTGCAAGGGAAGCTCGGCTTCCCTTATAATGTCACAAAATTAATGGTCAAATATGTACTATTATATTAACATTGTATTGACTAAAAATGCGTTAGAAAACGTTCATCTCAAAGACGAGTTCGTTCAGAATCAGTTACTGACTCGATTTCCTTCTCATACATTCCCGCAGCGTCACAGTGCATTTCCCTATTGAAGCCCAGCGTCCATTGACTTCAATGGGGCTGCTTTGAACGGTTTTTTTCAGCGCTTCGAAACTAGACGGTCATTGGATAAACGCTGCGATTATGTCCCGCCCACGGACGCTCAGCGTCTCTGGGAGTGAATGGGGAGTGGGCTGGCCCGGACGCTGAGCTTCTGCGTGATGATTGGAGGGTCTGCATCTCCTTTTGACTGACAGCGATTCTGTACTATAAGGAATCACTGAAGCTATTCGCTCTCAGTCCCATCGCGGATTTCTCAAGTTCAGTCGAAATAAAAACTGCTGCAACCTGTTTCTTTGATATTTGCTTGGCGAAATTGCTTGATTTTCATCATACATTTCACACAATTATACACCACATTCCTTGTTTCAGTTTTACAGAGTTTAATATTTTTTTAGATCGTTCATTCATTCACAGGGTAAAAGACCATTTTCTTGAAAAGGAACGTAGGGCAGAATTTACTTTTAAATAAATAAGACAATTGGCCGAAAATGAGCTTCCCCTCTCTGACAGACCAGTAGCCGCCACTGCCAACTACGTTACCATTAACAGACGGTGCTCCCTTGAAAATAAATTCCAGCTAACAACCACAATTAAATGACCCTTTACAAAAGAAAAAGCTTTACAATTAACTCTACATATATCTACTACATATCTAATTGCTATTTATCTGTTCAATGCAACAGCCGACCTTAAAGGACAACTCCAGGGAATTTTTAAGTTTATCTTGATCGTTATATCTTTGTGAGTTCAGTCTATAGAAAAAAAACGAACTGGAATGGTGCTTGCAATACGGAGCTATTACAGTTAATGCCCAGAGGCCCCACTCAGCTAAAATGGCAGTTATGGGGGCATAAACGTAAAGGGTGTCTTTGTTAAAGGGGGGGTGAAACACTCAGTTTCAGTCAATCTCATGTCAATCTTGAGTACCTATAGAGTAGTATTGCATCCTTCATATCTCTGAAAAGTCTTTAGTTTTATCATATTTATAAAAGAAATATGGGCTGTACCGAGTCTTTCCGGAAAAAAACGAGCGCCTGGAGGCGTATCGTGTGGCTGAAATAAATTGAACAGGAGAAACAGCAACATCAGGATGTCCGTCTCTGTGGTATGTACTGTATTTAGGGGCCTTTGTGTGTCTTTACGCGCAGTTTATGAGGACATGATTTGGTTTATGGACTATTGTATGTGACTAACGTTAGACCTTAGAGGTAGCAAGCAAAACGGTTTGGCACGTCAGAGTCAGAATAGTGTAACGTTATACAGAACAACAATGGAGTAACCGTTAGCGCATTTGAATGACGAAGCACGCGATCGTGCCGTTTACTGATGTTTACTCATGCGACGGTAGCCAATAGCAGAGACATTTGAAGTTGATCTACTCACCGGCTGGTTCCAAGGACCGAACCTTTATCGCTGGGACCGCTCTGTCAAAAACACACTTCTTTGGTATGATTTGGTGAAGTCCTGTGACAGCAGTGACCGTGGAAATCCACAGTTTGAAACTTTGTCTATGTTTAGGATGGGAATCCAAGTCTTTAACAGTGTAAAAAGCTCAGTATGCATGAAACAGCATTTCACCCCCCCTTTAATGGATCCGTCTAGAAAAAGCGCTATATAAATGTAATTAATTATTATTATTATTATTTGTGCCTCTTAACAGGCACAAAATGCAATTAAAATGTCTGTCCAGCATGAACAGGGCCCTTGCATGACAATGAGATTCATTTAGCCAAGGACAGAGAAAACAGCAGTGTACAGATAAGTAAATTGTGTGAAAAATACTTTTTTTTGCCACATCATTTCCCAGGTTCCCACACATATGTTAAGAAGAAATGTCCGGCAATTTTTTCTATGAATATTCTTATTCATTTTTCTAATATAGCCTATATATTTTTTCATTATAGTTCAGAAAATGGAATCTCCTGGTTCAAGGCAGATAATTAAAGGCAAGTGATGTTAAAATTTAAAGGAATTTGTTAAATGTATATCTTAAAGCATCTTAAAGTTAATACAATGTGATATTTTGTAAATAGATGTATGTTGTACTTTAATTTAAAAAAAATCAATTAACCAGCAACACATTATGAAAGATTTTAATGTTGTGTAGGCTATCATAGCAGTTGTTGACATACTGTGCCTTTTTTTTCAAACTGCTTTTCCTTTCAAGATATTGCTTATTCTAAAATGACCGAAACATTGGCTGAACTAGTGTCCGAAGTAAAAGGACTACGTCTAGAGGTCCAGGGTTTCCTGAGACGGCAACTACCAACCTCTGCCTCTTTACCCCTTTCACTTGGGACAATTAGGGCCAGATTTGGGATTCGGGACAACAGCGTAGCTTTCGGGACTGTCCTGAATTTTTCGGGTCGTCTGATCACCCTATGACTGATTTTTTTTTTTTAAACATCACTTAGTATGGTTTATAAGTTGTTTTTCTCATGGACAAGGATTTTGAATATTACCATCTTTGTGGGGATGTTTTCCCCCCATAACATAGACTGTATTCCTGAACTACACAACCACACACATAATATCCATTAATGAAAATATTGTGATGAAAATCTACTTTCAGTGTACCCAATTCATTGATTCGCCCTAATGGACTACTGAAATAAACAAAACCCACCCAACATCAGTCTAAAGTACAAATGTTTACAAACTTTCGCAACCATAGCCTTCAAAGTATTGAAGAACAGCATTTGCCATTCAAAGCTGAATTTTGGAATAATCGCAGGAGTATTTTGAGTGACTGAAAAAGAAATTAGACAATGGCTGTACTGCTGCTGGCACTGCTGCTCTGTGCTGAGAGCTCAATTGCACAAGATGTATTGACACCAAGTATGGACATCATTGCTGAGCTCGAGAAGATAAAACCCATGGATGAAAGGATACAAAAATTAGAAGAAGTACTGACCAAAGTATTGAGCGAGAATGAAGGTAAGTTGAAATTGTAATGAACATTGTGGTAAAACACCAATTTATGACCTCTTTTAAGGAAATTACAACTTATATTGTTTGGCAATCTTGTAACCTTATCATATCAATGTGTATTCCGTACAGCTTTGAAAACCTTAGTACAAGAATCACAAAATAAGCTTGACACTGTCCAAAAAGAGAATGAAGGCAAGTATACGGCACATTTTATTTCCATGGACATGTTAAATGTTTTAAATTACACATTTGACATCAGTTTATTCACTTATTTCCAGCCAAAAAGATTGCTTTCTCAGCTGGACTTCTGGCATCTGGAACAGGAAAAACTGGGCCTGTTGATGCTATGAAAATTCTGGAATACAAAAAAGTCTTTAGTAATGTTGGAAGTGCCTATGATTCAAATACTGGTAAGTACTGTAAAGAAATTACTATTACACAAATACCATTATGGCATGCAGCAGCTCTAAAAGCAGTTCACATACGATGGCATTTTCTGTAGCAACTTCGTACACATCTCTTGCAGGTATTTTCACAGCACCAATAAAAGGAGTCTATTACTTCAGATTTTATGCTCATTGTCATGGTGGAATCACAATGGCAGTCAGTCTCTTGAAGAACGGTGAAACCCAGTGCTCTGTGTTTGCCTGGAAGCCTTCTAGCAATGGTAACGGCAGCAATGGTGTTGTTCTCACACTGGAGATCGGTGATCAGATTTACACACAACTTTGGAAGAATACCTGGGTTTATGATGATCCAGCAAGTTACACTAGTTTCAGTGGCTTTCTAATTTTCCCCTTGTGAAGACCTGCATTTTTAGAAATCCAGTGAAGAATGTGGTGCAAAACAATTCTGCAATTTTATGAAACTTAATTGTTCCTGTGTAAATGAATTATATCTGAGTAAATTAGAGCAAATAGGAACAAGAAAATGGGAGAACATTGTGTACGCTTCTTAGTTACGATGTGTTTATTTCTGGACTTCTTCATGTCGTTTTTAAGTCTGAAGCGTAAAGGAGCTAAGCTCATGATCCATCTAAGAATGAGAGTAGTAGGCTACTTTCCATATCAAATGCTGAATATTTAATTAAATAAACAAAATTTATTACGATTCACTTGCATTCTTAATTTACTTAGTAAAAAATAGTTAAAAAAATGAAAATCAATGAAAAAGTCAAAATTAGACTTTTAAGGCTCATAGTGTGCAGTTAAATGGTAAAATATGAATCACTTCACATCAAAGTGTCAATATGTTCAAATATGATTGAAGTGATTATATATAATTTATATATTATATGTGGACATATTACATATATATAAATAAAAGACAATCCTTTCTACTTATCCTAAAAATCACTGACAGTATTGTCATATAATCAAATATTTGCCAAGGTTAGCATCGTTTTAAAAAGCCTGCATGAGTATCATGGTTGCCAAACTGGGGGGGAAAAAAACCTCCAAAACATTAATTTAATATTTTATTGAAACTTTCCTGTAGAATTATTCTGAAACAGGGTAATATAAAAAAAGACAGGTAAATACAAACATGGACGTTTCATGGAAGCTTGTTGGCTTTCTGTAGAGCCACTCAAGTTTATGCCTTTAAAAATACAGATTTTACCTTTGATCACAGAAAGAAAATTCCCATAAAAGACACAGGGCAAACAGGGAACAGTTTCACTCTGAGAATGCATAATGGACATATTCTGACGGTGAAAAATAAAATCCCAGAATTATTAAGAATAACTGGAGAATGTCATAGTTTATGTTTTTTGTAAAACAAATGTTTGTCTTCGAGGTTAAGGGAACTCAGAAGCCTGAAAAGTTGTCATGCTTACAGTAAAAATAAACTGACATCAGTGAAACTGATGTAATTGTAGTGTCAGTTATTATAAGAGTGCAGGCATTTATAGACAAATCTTTTCAAGACTGGCTTCAACCTTTCAAAAGAACTGAAAGGGCTGAATTTTGAGTGTGTCTGGTATCCATGGGGTTTAAAACAGCCTACGAGTCATCGCCATTAACGCTGTCACCATCATCTTCACCTTCCACATGCTCACCCTCTTCTTCCTCTTCTTCCTCCTCTTCATTCTCGCCTCCCTGGCTTTTAACCTGAGAGGAACAACAACAAAAACGTAAGTGTAGTGTATCGCTATAGTTGGAAACAACATAAAAAAAAAAAAAAAGTGTCCTCACACAAAATAACACAATCCTAACCTTCATAATTTTGCAAATATATTAATTTTCACATACCTCCTCCTCTTCTTCCAACAGATCTCTTTCCTCCTCAGAATCGTTTATCTCTTGCTCTTCCCTCTCTCTGTCTTTCTTGCTGGAATGCTGCAGGGAGGAGGCCTCCCCCACTTCTGACTTCACACTCTTCCCCTCTGAAGAAAAAAATAAATAAATATATACATATTTATATATATTATGCATAGGCCTACATACTAATATAATATAATATATATTATATATATATATATATATATATATATATATATATATATATATATATATATATATATATATATACATATACATATACATATACACATACACATATACATATACACACATACGTATGTGCATTTATATTTTTTTTCCTCCAAATAAATAGATGTTGTGAACTTTCTAATCCTGAAAAAAAGTATAGTTTCTTCAAAAACATTAAAAGGGATAGTGTTATACTGAAGAAACAAACACACCTACATCTTGGATGCCCTGAGGGTAAGCAGATAAACATCAAATTTTCATTTTTGGCTGAACTATCCCTTTTAAGCATTACAAATATGTTAAACATCAATAATGATAAGAAAATCTCTTGAGCAATAAACCATCATATTAGAATGATTTCTGAAAAACCATACGACATTTAATACCGAAGTAATGGCTGCTAAAAATTCAGCTTTGCATCACAGGAATAAATATAATTTTCAAATATATTTAAAAAAAAAAATATTAAAAAAATACTATGGATTATTGATCATTGTCTGGGCCTATTTTAAGACCATGTATGGTGACCCTGGGCCTGCAGCAGAAACAGTAAACACCATTACCAGATTTCTTGCTGTGGTCTTTCTCCATCCTGTCCAGACTCTCCAGCAGATAGTCAACCTTGTGTTTGATTTGAGAAAGCTCTTTCTTAATTGTTTGGAGGTCATCTGCTTTTACTGAAAGAAAAAGAATTCCCTGAATGCATGTACAAACTGACAAGCCAAGCAAAGGTCAAAAATGTAAAATGAGTAGAATAAGGCAAAAAAGACAGAAAATGCAATGTTAACATCAGCTTCCAGACAAAATATGTCACTGGTAGATTAAGAGGATAGTTCACCCAAAAATGAAAATTCTGTCATAATTGACTCCCCCTTGTTTTGTAAGTCCTGTAAGACTTTTGTTCACCTTCAGAACACAAATGAAGATATTTTTACTAAAATATGAACCAGTTCAGTACGCTTCACTAACATCTACCCCTTTGATGCATAAAAAATAATAATAATAATAATAAAGGGATCATAGAAGTAATCAATATGAATTGAGCGGTTTAGTTCAAATTTTCTGAAGAGACACAATCGCTTTATATGTTTAAAATATTAAATGTAGGCTTTTATTCACATATAAACATTGATCAGTAAACATAAACAGCTAGACACGTGACAACAAACCTGATTAGTTCTTGTGGAAGCTCAAATGTGCTGCATAATACAATAATGAACCTCATTGGTTCCCCACACCAAGCAAACATGAGCTCCATTTATCATAACTGATGTGTGCGTCGATGAATGTTTATGTATGAATAAAAGCCTGAATTCAATCTGTTCCATCATATGAAGCAATATGTCTCTTCAGAATTTTTTTATTTCCACTCAATTTATATTTTTTATGAACTTTTTGAAGCTGTCAATGAAGGGACAGAAAGCTTTCAGATTTTGTTAAAAATACCTTAAGATATGTTCTGTAGATGTCTTACAGGTTTGGAAACACATGAGGGTGAGTAATTACTGACAGAATAATTTTTTGGGGGGGTGAACTACCCCTTTAAAAGAAACAAAATAAAGAAAAGGTACTAACGGGCTCGAGAGGATGTCCGCTGGCTACTCTTAGAAGCAGTTGAGAAACTGGACTTGGTGCGGCGGCTAGTACCCCCACTCATACTGACCCGTGGACGTTTGGAAGGGATCACAGCCCGTGACAAAGGAGGTGGTGGTGGTGGGGGCACACGGGAAGGGTATGAATACATTCTGTACAGCACAAAGAGATTGAGGTTTCAACAAAAAGTGCACACATTACCCACTGGCAAACTGTTCAACATGTGTGTACAACACATCAATAATTATCTGCAGGTCTTACCTGTCAAAGTATTCTCTCTGGAAATCATAATCAAGCTCAAAACCTGAACTACCGCTGGAGAGACTTTAGAAAAATAGAGATTTCAACATCAACAACAATTGTCTTATTGGAATAAAACAACAAAATGGGTGAATATATAAATAAGAACAAATGGATTGTTCACCTATACATATCTCCAGCTGATCGCTTTGATGTTTTTGACCTGTGAGGTTTGGGCTCTCCTGCCAAGTTAATATCTGATTAAAAGACAAGGCAATAGTTAAATTAAAAGAGAACAATATAATAAGATAAAACAACAAAATAGTACATCTTTTATGTCCTCACCAAGCACCTGTCCGACAATCATCCGTCCATCCTCTCCTGCTACAGCCGATCGTGCGGTCCTCTCATTGACGTACTGGACAAAGGCGTAGCCCTTATGCACAGAGCAGCCAACAATCTTGCCGTATTTGCTAAAAATGGCTTCAACATCTGCTTTCGTAACCAGCATAGTGTTTAGATTTCCAATGAAAACCCTTGAGTTCAGCGACCGCTGGTCTGTCTTATTTGTGACATTGCTGGCAATCAGCTGACTAGCACTGGGAGGACGACTAGGGCAGTGAAAGGTGACATAAGAATATAACATGTTAGTACATTTCCAAAGGAAAAAGCCAACAACATTGTGAGCCTATCCTACTTATATAACATCTAGTACCGTATTTTTTCTGCTACTTGCTGAGGTATGTATATTTGCTAAATTGTGGGTGGTCTGTTTAGATTATAAACCCATAGAGGACAATACTATTCCTCAAAAATGAATACACATAATAAACCATGTGATATTTAACATGGAAAGAAACTGTTGATGACTGCGACTCACTCCATGGTGTCACCGCAGGGCAGTTGTCTGTCTGTCAGTGTGAGCAGCCCAAAGTGCAGATTGATCTCAGTCAAAAAAACAAATCCAGCACCCAACCAGTGAGCAGTACTTGGCTTCTAACAGTTACACTAAGAGAACAAAAACACACCTCATTACATCTGGACATAGTTAGTTTTGTTTTAGTCAATACATTTGAAATTCTGTGTTAAATAGATCTAGTGGTAGTATTTACATATACATAAGAAAGCCTAGACAGCAACAAAGTGCAAGCCCAGATACGGGCCACATCTGGTACATGTGGATTTCACACATACCAGACGTGGGAAGACACAATGTTGCTGTCTGGGCAGAATTCAGTATACAAATATTATGGTCATCAGTGGCGACCATCACTGGAAATCAAAGGAATAATTAATAAAAAAGGAATGGATAACATGTAAACAAAACATCTGTTTAAACAACCAAATCTAGCAATGTGGTTTCATCATTAAAAGAAATGCAACAGAGTCCCGCGATGCTAAAACATCGGTAAAATCGTTAATTTTGACATGAACTACCCAACGTGACCACAGAGCTGCGGTGCTGTAACGTAAGCGCTTCTCTCTCACACTCTCTCCTCCAGTACTATTGTAGCTAAAGTGTGGTGGTGAGCGCACTGTGGCTGCCGTCGCATCATCCAAGTGGATGCTGCACACAGGCGGTGGTTGAGGAGAGACCCCTAATAGGATTGTAAAGCGCTTTGTGTGTATTGTAGAACATAGTAAAGCACTGTATGAATGCCTCCGCTCATTCATTCATTCATTGTGGTCGCGATATCGCGTGGAACAAAACAATCGAATTTGAATATTCACATTTAACAGTACGCACGCGATTTGGTTTATTTTCATAGAAATCGTTGATGCAAAGCACCATGACTGTACACAACCCACCCAAACTTACGTGCCATATTTTAAAAACGAAATGTAATAGAACATCCTCGAAGCTAGACAAAGAGGACAATCCGCTCTGCTTTACAGGGCCTCAACAGCCATAGACCGGCGGTATAACTGATATTTCTGTAAATGCACGAAAAATATGCACAGGTCATTGCTCATTCAAAAAATAAAATACAAAAGCTACTCACCAAAAGTTTAAAATGTGTTATTTAAGATGTATTGATAATCTTACACTGCCTGCAAAAAGGCAACTGTGAATTCGCCGAGAGCAGTCAATCTGCTACGACATAAAGCTGGCCGCATATTTTTCAAGTGAAAAGTCATTCGTTTTATTCATTTTTTTTAAAAGCCCTTATTCTCGTCTAAACCCCCTGACGACTAAACGCTTACCTGAGTAGTGTTCATAATATATCAAGGGGCGCTTTATTTGGTTTACGGTGGTGGAGCGTGATTGTATGTCGCAGTTGCTCCAAATTATTAAAGGCTTGTATTTTGAAAAACAGATATTGACCTTTCGAGTCGCGCGCCCTTCACACACACACACACACACACACACACACACACACATATTTACAGTCTACTACTCTATTGGGGGAACTATGGCCATTGCTTATTTATTATCACCTTAAATTTCAGTTTTTATTTTAATTTATGTATTCCTATGAATTATTATGAATGCCCTGAATTGAATGCCATGATTTAGTGTGTTAAATCTTGTGGACATTAAATGGTTGAAAGGAATATGAGGCCTTTTCAATATCTAACATCTTACACAAGTTTTTTTCTACTCCAAGGTCGCCATTTGGCTTGAGAAATATTCATTGTAAAGTTCTTTATATGGCCTAAAGACTGTGTATTGTGAAAAGCGCTATACAAATAATTATAACTCGACAGTAGCAGGTCTGTAAAACCCATTATCATCACTTTCTTCCTCTGTGTGTATACAGTGTTGTAGATGCTGCCAGAAATGGCACAGAAGGCTGCAGTAGCATATTTTTTTATACTGTAGCCTAATAAATATGGTTATATACATTTAAATTAGAATATTTGATTTAGTATTTTTACATTCATGGCACTTAAAATGATATAAATATCAATGAGAATTATATCAAAAGTAATTTATACATTCTGTAAGAGTTTATCCAGGGGAGGCTTCTTAACCCAGGTAGAGGCCACCTTATGCTCTGGGACCATCTTTGGGGATTTCTACCTGGATTTGGCCTACCTAAATTAAAAAGCTTCTCATACAGTGAGAACACTGTATGTGTTCTACATACAGTGGCCTAAATAAACAATTTTGGTGTCATTTTAAAGGAAACCCTTTGAAGCTACATAAACCAATGCTAAAAGTGATATGTAAGTACATGTTGGCATTTTTTGATTTTTTTGGGAATAAATTCAATTTTGAAAGTGTGTAACTCTAACACGCCTGCGGACAATTTTGGCTGTTCTCACTAGATTCCAGAAAATACAGAAAACAAGAATTTTGTCCGTATTATGGTGTATCCAAGATTTATTCAAATGGATCTGAAGGGAGGAATATTTTAATTTTTTATACCCTTGCTACCGGCCTAGCCCATACCCATATAGTAAATGCAATATCCCAGTGTCATTAAATAATTTTTCCCTTATTTACTGACATATGTTGGAAACAACCAAAACTGGGGTGCAAGAGCACACAGGGCCTGATATATACACTTTCAAAAAATGAATTTATAACCAAATAAAAAAACACTAATTTTGGTTAAACACTGATTAAAAATGTAATATTCTTTCATTCAGATCCATTTGAATACATGCATATGAGATACAGACAAAAATCTGTTTTCCAGAATTTCTGGAATCTATTGGAAACATCCAAAACTGTGCATAGTGCTACACATGGCCTGGGTTAAACACTTTCAAAACTGAATTTGTACCCAACAAAAGTCAAAGAGATCCATGTCTCCAGAAAGCTTTTAAATGGTACCACATATGAGGTCAGAGCTCCTCCAAAGTCATTTAAAATTTAAATTATATACTTGAAAATGTCATTCCGGACACTGTACAGGTTCTGCAGAGTTTAATTAAATTAGGAAATATATATATTTATTTCCTATAATAACACATTAGCTGAAGCTTCATGCCAAACTTATAACCATTACAGTTTAAAAAGTAAATCCACATTGTTCATAAGGGTGGAATAGTCACCCATACTACTCAAAATGATGGTCCTAAAAAGCAACACAGTATAAATCAGCCTGAAAATCGAGGAGTTTAAATTATGCAAACTGCACAAAAAAATAATAATTTTAAGGTTAAATTCTTGATCAAATGATGTTCAAAGAAGGCTTCTTGGGCCTAATTTCATTTCATTTTTAAGTTTTCATAAAGTGACAGTCCAAATATTTTTCCTGAAATGCATTTGCTTGTGAAAGTTTGCCAATTTTCTGATTGCTCAAACAGCAACTGTAAAGGAACATTAAAATCAGGACCTAAAGAAGACTACTATAGCAGAGAAAAAACAGCACTAGTGTAATAACATTGGTAACACTTTACAATAAGGAAGTTAGCTACATTAGTTAATAAAAACAAAACAATGAACAATACTTATACAACATTTACTAATACTTTTTTAATCAAAATATATATCACTTAACATTAGGAAATGTGATCTAATGTGAATAATGAACAATTGTTTTTTTTTAACTAACATTAAAAACAACTATGCTAATGCATTAAAGTAAAAAAATAGATCTTATTGTAAAGTGTTACAATAATATCTACAGTTTAAAAACATTTTAATTATTCAAATGTCCCCATGTGCATGGCATGTACCCATTACACAATTTTGTGCTATATTTGTGGAAATAAATTATATAATATAAAATAATTATTTGTAATTTATTTCCCATCTAAGCACAGAATGCACAAATAGTGAAAGAAAAGATAAAAAGTATTTATGTTACCGCCACCCATACAACTTATTATATATAAACTATGATAACATAGCAGGACGGCCTGAAATTGCGTACACGGAAAATGAATTGCTCCTGTATTTACAGTAAATGAAGGCACTTGAAATAATAAGGCACTTGGTCAGAAACAAAAGAACAGATTTTTCTCTCTTTTTTTACTGCACAAATCATACATGTTGTCTGAACCGAACTGAAAGAACACAATATTAGGCAGCGGTGGGATAACTCAGATCAAAACCCTAAAAAAGAAGAAGAAAAAAAAGAGAAAATACATGCCAGTGATAGGACAGACATTTCTAGCAGACAAGTGAGAATGAGAAAATTGAACATTAATGTTTTAGCTTGTGACAATTAGGGTTGTAATTGTAAAAAGGAGAAAGAAAAAAAAATATATCCAATGTTGCATTCATTTAAAAGTATTTTGTCTTATACAATATAAACCTCTGCATCAATACCAATTCGATTTAGACACCCTTTGAAAGAGTAATGGTTGAAGATGATTTTTACAGGTATTTAATATTTATATAATATCTTTATATATTTGTATATACATATTCATTTAAGTTATTCTTCTCATACAAAAAGAGAAAAGTTGAGACTTTATTCCCCTCACAAAAGAAGAAGGAAAAAGGGGGCAAAGTAATTCAAGCTTCTTACCCATCCCTGCATACCCCCACAAGTGCTTTGCATCCCCTGCCATTGACCCATCATTCTCTTCAACATGCAAGATGCAACAGGTCACAGTCCATCCATGTTTGCTCTTAATCAGCTGAAACCAAATACTGACAACGAACAGCCACCATTTTTATGAAAAATGGCTTGCGAGGGCTAAGCCTTCTCCAGGCAAACATGGAACATCCTGCTACATTTGATCCTTACCACCTAGTTAGGCAAAGATCTCGAGGATGTGTAGTCAAACAAAAGACAGAGGAAGAAACAAGGATTCAACAAATCGCTGGCTCTGAGCACATCGCCGTCTTTCCCCTCAATTTATGCGGGACAGGGCTTAGAAGACGACAGCAGTCCAAGGAGAGTTATATTTTAGCCTTTTGAAATTTCTTCAAGAACTCCATCAAGTCATCTCCACCCAAGTGCAAATCCAAAAACCAAAGAGCTGGTGTCAAATCTCAGTATTTAATTTAAAAGTCCACAAGAAGTTTGGGGAATTGCAGCGCAAAAAACTAAATTAGCAAAATAAACACATTTATTCCAAGTATTGCATGCCCCCTAAGCGCACACTCGTCTTAGAGATTCAAAACTCAAAGCAGATCCCTGATTAAAGTGCACTCAGTAGCATGGGAGAGAGGAACGGAGCAAAACAGCCAGCTATAAAACCAGATTAAGTAGCTCTGGCTCATCTTCTGTGTCTTCAGTCAGATCTAAAAGAGCATGATTGACCTCAAGAAAATTTGCTGTGCCTGGCTTCAGAAAACACACACACACAACAGGAGAAGAGAACAAAGACAAGACTGGATTGGACGGCCAGACGCCGATGACAGTCTATCAATGCGATGAAAAGACAAAGATTGCAGTCCGAAAATAAACGTCAGCTTAGTTTTTCTTAGAGACAGTTGAGTTCAGATCACTGGAAAAAAACGATGAGGCAACTGAAGGATGGTGCTGTTTTTTTTTTAGTTTGTTTGTTCGTTTTTGAAGTAAAGCTCATCATCTCAGAAATCTGCAGAAGGACTGGCTTTAAGTGTCCGCACAGTCCCGTCATGCTCTGAACACATCGCTTTGAAAGAAAAGCTTAAAGTGGGCCTGTTTTCTACAGCACAGATGTAAAATTTCCTCTTCTGCTCCTCACTACTGCTGGAGCAAATCACTGCTTCTTGGTTGTTGATAAACTAAGGCAGCAAAACAGCAGAGGCGATATTTCTCGATCTGTGGTCTTCCATGTGATACACTGTAAAACTGGTAATGAAATGTGCCTGTGTCCATGTTCGCATAAAATCAGAGTGGTTAATTGCGTGTGGTTGCAAATGTATCAAAAATATGAATTTCAGTATCAGTTCTTCCCCTAGTGATGTCTGTGTGTGTGTGTGTGTGGAGCATAAAGCCAGATTTTGACAATCGTTTCCCTCTCCCTCACACTGTGTGTATGTTTATATAAAGCTGTGTGTGGGTTTGTTGCTGGCCTTTCAGTGTCTATTTGTGTACCAGTGTGTTACTAGTATGTATGTGCTTAAATATATGGCAAAGAGCGCGCGTGTGTGTGTGTGTGTGTGTGTGTGTGTGTGTGTGTGTGTGTGTGTGTGTGTAGGTAGGTGAGTGGCTCAGGAGGACATGCACTGCACATGGTCTGGCCCTCCGTCTTCTTCATCAGAGGAATCTGGCGAGCTCCAGGATTCGTCTGTGTCTCCCTCTCCTCCCTCCCCTCGCCGGGCCTTAATGGGGCAAAACGTTGAGAAAGCTTTCAGTGAACAGTTTTTGAACGGCTATGAAGAAATCAGATTATGGAGCATGAGGTTAAGTTCTTTTCTGACAGGCCAACCATTAGTTTGAGGAGCCATTATATGAGGTAATTCTATTAGGTATGTGCGATTAATCGTATTTGATTTTCAATTTCAAATTAAGAAAACAAGCTAATCGACGTAAAATGATTACCATATTCTGGCCCGTGCACCATCCTTTCCTTCACCATGGTGCACTTTCGTTTCTCCCTAAAAGCCCAAACTTAACATCCACAACAGTCAAATAAGTGAGTATTGTAAAATAAAGTCTACTGTTGCTAAACTGATTTTAAAAAGAGTTTTGTTAAAAGAGCATTAAGCCACGAAAGAGATTGTTCCAATGACGGCTTTCTGTGCGCACGCTTCGAGACGGGTCAGAACGCGCATTAGCCAGAAATACCGTGGGCTTCAGATACACACCTAAACAGTCAAACAGCCTACACACAAAAATGTCCAAATGCCGTTTTGCAGAGTATCATTGTAAACATGTTAGTTATGTTTTAAATGAATGTAAACAGTTGAGAAATAAAACGCATTAGTAACAATACTTTGGATCTGTGCTGCTCTTAAAGTGTCTGAAGCCTAATAAACTTGCTGCAGTCATTAACGTTAATTAAACAACAAAAGACAAATATAAAATCACTCACTGCTGTTGAATTACTAACTTTTGTAGTTTTAATAAGGATTCGTCTATATTTCATTTATACAGCAGTGTTCTTTTACATTTAATTACTTTATTCAATTTCTATTGTAGGTTATTACTTATCTCAATCTGAATACCACTGTTAGTACATCTTTCTGAAAAATCTAAAGCAGTGTTTATTTTTATTAATTTTTTCCTCAGATGGATTTATTTGTCTGTTTAGTATGAAACTAGTTTATTTGCTCTTATTGTATTGCTGACTGTTTACTTCTCTTTTGAAGACATTTAACTTACATTATTAGTTAATCTAGTATCAGTTTTTGCTGAAGTATAGATAACTGTGAAATTGAATTGATATTTAAATTACTCGTATCATGAAATAAGACAGAAATCACCCATCAATAATCAATAATATGATTTAAATATTGATATCCCATATTTAAATTTTTTTTATTTCAAAATAATCTTGATTATCGAGCAGCCCTACATTTTATTTATAGCTTCCATTATTAGTTTGAAAAAGCATTAAAATTGTATGTTAAGTTTAGAAGGGGAACAAAAACACTTTCATCTGAGTGATTTTGATTTCATACAGCAGAATGTTCTTTTGCAAAAAAGGGCACTTATATCTTAAGTATATTCAAATGAACTACATAGTCAAGCCAAAAACACTATTTATATAAGTAATGAAAAATATCTTAGAAGAGCAAATTCTCACCCGCTGAGGTCTTCGGTTTCTCATGTGTCTCATCAGAAACCAGAGGAGCTGTGTGTCATACTGGTCACCATGACGAACACTGTCTTCATCACGCTCTCGCTTGTTCTTCTTCATTACCTAAACAGCCAAGATAAAATGCCCAAAATGTATGTTTTATTGCATTAAAAAATATTTATTAGCTACACTACCGTTCAAATGTTTGGGGTTAAGATATTTAAATGTGTTTGAAAGTCTCTTATGGAAACAGTTATTACAAATATTATTACAATTTGTAATATGTTTAAAAATGTTATTATTATGTTCTGATTTGGTGTTTAGATATTCTTTTTATTATCAATTAAATAATACACTTTTATTTTATTTAAAATAAGATTTATTTACACACATAACTTATGAATAGAAGTCTAAATCTAACACAAATAATACTAAACATCATGTCATATGCATTATTGGGTAACATGCGTTCCTTGGCATAGTATTTACCTCTTTAAGTCCCTTTAGTATTGTGGGATTCTCAGCAGTGGGTGCCCACAGTTTCACATCATGGTCCAAACCACTGGTGGCTAAACCTGGAAGATGAGGATGTGGCTCCAGACAGTTCACCTGAACACAGAAAGAGAATATTATTGGGATGGTAAAGAATACTCCTACACTTCTGTATCAATTTGTAAATTCGTGAAAGTGTCTTACCACTCCTCCCCGGTCTCCCTCCATAAACTGAACCACACGAGCGGAGTTCTTATCCCAAAGGTAGATGTGTCCACAGTCACTTCCACTGACAACAAACTCACTACAGGGACCATAAAAGTTAACCCCCTTCACTGGATTTTTCCATAGTGGATGGAAAGAGGGAACAAAAGGGGGGTGATGGTTTCATAAAAACTGAATATATATTGGTTATAACATGCATGAAAAATTAAGATACATGCCTTATACTGCAATTAAATGAAATGAAAGCATTTAAGTACCTGTAGCATTGTTGCGGTGACCCTTGTATCTCCTACGGTAATCCGCCCCATCGCTGTGACTGGAGTCGAAAAGATAAATGTCCTCATCATTGTAACTTGCCAGCAATTCTGAAAGACAGTTCAATCATGACACACTTTAAATGTTTCTACAACAGGTCATGTAACATGTAAAGTTTTTAATCAAAGCTATGAAACCATACAAGGGTCACATTTTAAGAGTTATAAGTTCACTTGTTACCTGTGCCGTCATGGCTGTACACTAAACAGGTGATATTTGTTTTGGACTCGCTGGACACCAAGTGAGCTGGACAAAACTTCTTTAGCACACCATTATTATCGTGTTCATTTATCTTTCTCTGGTCATAGATCCTATTACATAAAAACAGGAAGAGAGAGAAACAGTGATGCAGCACAACGCTTTTTCTACTGACGGGTGCCGTTGGAGAAACAATTGTAACAGGTATTAAGACAGTTGCATCAGAAGCAGCTTGTGATATAAAAGACACAGAAATAAAATGACATTGGATGTTAAGACTTGTTTTCAAAACTCGATTAGACTCATAAAACTATAGACAAATTCAGAAGCATGACTTTGATGCAAAGGAGGTGACATGTCAGTGGAGATGTGTGTCTCACCTGACATACTGGTCTCTTCCACCCACAGCAAAGTGGTGTGTGTTGGCTGGGTTCACGAAAATGGTATACAGTCCAACCTTCTTTTCACCCTCCTTTACCACCACCAGTTTGCTGAGAGAGAAAAACAACAACAACAACAACAACTATTTAACGCTTCATATAGAACAAAGGTGTATCCTATGAAATACCATCCATTATATTCTCTAAAACTATGCACAATTAATACTACAATCCAACCTAAAATATTTATATAACATTGTTGTGAGTTTGAGTGTAAAGAGAGTTTTTGTATGATTTTGAGGGGGGGTTCAAAGAGGAAATTGGTTTTTAAAATCTCTATTTTTCTCTAATGTGAAAAAAACATTTTCTTTTTTTCAAGATGACTTCAAAATTTTGAAGAAAGTTTCACCAAAGCTGATTTTTTTCATTTGATCTTGATTTATTTAAAAATGTTATTTATTCCTGTGATGACAAAGCTGAGTTTTAAGCAGCCATTACTTAAATATTTGGTGTCAAATCCTTCAGAAATTCTTCTAATATGCTGATTTTGTTTTAAAAAAAATCCATATGATTATCAATGTTGAAAATTGTTGTACTTGCCAATATTTGTGTGGAAACATTTCAGCATTCTTAGATTCATATGAAAATGAAAAGCATTTATTTCAAACATATTTCTTTTATAGCATTGTTTTATAAATGTCTTTATTCCAATTTCCATTGCTTAAAAGTATTACTACTACTTTTACTATTAAAACTGATGCCAAACATTTGAATTTTAGTGTATATCATGTTGTGAGTTTTATAGGATTACTGTTATACTCTTCATTTTTTGCCATCCATGTTTTCTTTTTCTTTGTCAATGTTAGGGCGGCTGTCTGTGACATTTGTGACATGACTTTGCACTCACTTGGCAGGTCTGTCTAAACGCAGGTCAATGCCGAACACCACTGCGTCTTCACCAGCGGAGAGGAAAGAGCAGGGAGAGTCTGGCTCCAGTGCAAGCTGTGAGAGTGACAGAGTAAGAGAGTGAGTCACTTATTATCAGTTTTGATATTACACAGAAATTTATGTTCGTTGTTCTTACACCACAGCATGTGAACTCGTGATTGTAAAGCTCCACTTAGTCACAGATTTTATTTTTTATAATTAAATTCACATCAGAATGACAGCCACAACTTACATTTATGCATTTGGCAGACACTTTTGTCCAAAGTGACTTACATTGCATTCAAGGTACACATTTTACATTATTGTCAGTTCTTGCTTTCCCTGGGAATCGAACCCATGACCTTGTTGTTGCTAGCACTACACTCTACTGGTTGAGCTACAGGAAAGCCACTTAAAAGACATTTATCATTCATTTCAGTCCATCAATCATTCAAATCAAATATAAAAAATAATTTTATACTTGCTCATACCTTATGAGCTGCACCTTTGTGCTGGGCCACTCTTTTGGTGTTTTTGCAACGCTGTGTGGCAGAAAGCTCAGCCACTCTGATCTGTCCATCTCTGGCACACATGGCCAATGTGGAGTCACCACTGTGTGGGAGGAACTTTGCCTGGGGACAGAATAATAAACACTATACACTTCTAAAAAAAAAAAAACAATAAAAAAAAACACTACCATTCCAAAGTTTGGGAAATCACAAATATATATTATTTTATTTATATATATATATAGCATAAGAGACTGTTGAACGTTATTGTATTGATAAAACACTGCACATACATTAGCCTGAGCATGTGTCAAAATAAGACTCCTAAAGAAGCCTAAATGTTACACCTTCAGTAACATAAAAAAAAAAATGTTTTCCCACCCTCTCCAAGTTTTCCCATCAATGTGCTACTGCATAAATTGCAATGCAAAGATTTCAGAGCTTCAGACATCTGCAGTCAGCTGAACTGAGTTTTTCCTCACCTGAAAGACATTGCTCTTATGTCCGCTGTCAAACTCCAGCTCCGCCTTTCTGCGAGCCCAGTCCCAGATCACCACGCGGAGGTCATCACTGCCGGAAGCCAGACGGGTGCCCGAGGGGTTAAAGTGGAGGGTGTTCACGCAGCCTGTGTGTCTCTCCAGGCGGCCTTGCAGTTCCAGCCTCTGCACCAGACCCCGCGCCCCACAGACCCTCCTCGCAAACTGGTGTGAATCACGGCCGATCTCTCTAGCACGCAGCGAGGGGACCGCACACCATGAAGGACGACTCAAGTCACGCAGGTCTGCTCCCAGCCACGCTTCCATGGCTTGCTCATCTTCTTCCTCCACGTCCTCCTCCTCTTCATCATCATCATCGTCGTCATCTGAACTGGAAGAGTGACGAGTGGCTCCACCGCTGGGTCGATTCCTCTTCCTGGCAGATCTTTTACCTTCATCTTTCCCCCTCTCTCCTCCCCCCTCACTCTCTCTCTCTCCCTCTCCATCTTCAGTGAGAGAGTACAGCCCACTGCCATCCATGCTGTCAGTGTCCTCCTCTTCTCCCGGCCCCTGCTTCTGCTCAGAGTCTGCCATTGGCCTGTCCTGACCACCCTCGCTTCCCTCTGGTACTGAACTCAAATTTGCTGTCAAGAGAAAACTTGAAAAATTGGTGGAGCATTGCTTATTTACATATCTTACAGTCAAGGTGACTCCAACATTATCCTAATATTCCACCACATATACACCACCATTCAAATGCGTGGGTTAAGAATTTTCTTAGAACTAAATTAATATTCAGCGAGGATGCTTTCAATTAAGACTAAGGGCCCTATCTTGCACCCAGCGCAATTGACTTTGTACACCGACACGTGTCATTCCTTTTTTGCACCCGCGCAAAGCACGCTTTTCCCTCCACAGAAGCACGTCGCTAAACTAGTGAATGAACTTGCGCTCCCTGGGCGGTTCAGCGCAAAAAAGGAGGCGTGTTCCGGCGCAAACAATCCCTGGTGCTATTTTGCTGTTCCATTAAACAGTTGCGCCACTGACCAGAAAAAACCTAGTTTAAAGTCAGTGGCGCGTTGCGCGTTGTTCATTATGCTATTTTAAGGGCGCATGCTTGACCATAATGTATAGCGTGCACAACACACATACACTTTGCTCATGAAATCTACACAGATGCAACAGTTATTTTTGCAAATCATAAATTGTTACACTAAAAAAAAAATATTAACACATTGTGGTGTGCCACGAAGATGTGAAAAAATAGGCATAAATCTAGCTTACAAATTATTCAGGCTTATTGTAGTAATTAATGATCAGACCTGTTTGCCCAATAGTGGCAAGACATTATATATATATGTCCTTATATATATATATAATAATATATATATATATATATATATATTATATATATATAAGGACATCTGGCAAATTGGTTTGTCCATCAAGAACCAGGAAAAAAAAATAAAAAATCGACTGAAAAAAAAAAAAAACTGTTTAACCGACGCTATTTCGGGTGGGTTTCTCCCATCCCCATACAACACAACTTCTCTGTCTTTCACTCCCTTACGAGAGGAAAATATATTTATCAATATATTAGTTGAAATATATTTTAAAATATTGTAAATATATGGAATAATATATTGATGGTATTATAAAATATATTATATATTCCTGTAATATATTGCAAAATATACAAATGATTGCCGCTTTCAATATATTGCAATATATTGAAAGATATAAATATTAATTCCCATACATGTTAATATATTTCCTAATGTATTGCATGAAATTTTCCAATATACTGCAATATATTTTTGTTTCGTAAGGGCTGCTCTTACAAGAACATCAGTCACGTCGGCTGTGAACCGCTCATGGCGTGCACCTGGTAAATACGCCATAATAATAGCAATCCATAAGGGAACTTGCGCACCTGCTTTTAAAGGGAATGTTGGATGCTGCTCTGATTGGTTTATTCACGTTACGCCCAAACCACACCTATGAATAATGAAGCTACTTCAGACCAACCCATTTTAGATTTGCGCCGGGTGCAAGAGCCATTTATCCCGCCAGGAAAATAGCAACAGCGCCGAGACCCGCCCACAAAGTTACTTGCGCTCTGCGCTTTGACACTTGCGTTTCAGATTGTTAAAATAGGGCCTTAAGACATTTATATGTTACAATAATTTCAAATAAATAATTTCTTTTAAACTATATTCATTGTGAAAAAACATTTCAACTCTAGCTTAAATCATGAGACGCAAATCAGCATATTAGAATTAGAATATTTATGTGACACTGAAGACTGGAGTTAAGGCTGCTGAAAAATCAGCTTTGCCATCACAGGAATAAATGACATTTGAAAATAGAAGAGAGTTATTTAAATTATAATAATATAATTTTTTCACTATATAAAAGTTTTTACCGTATTTTTGATCTAAGAAATGCAGCCTTGGAGACCATAAGAAACCTTTTTTTTTAAT